>NC_090265.1:1212044530-1213244530 GCF_040414725.1 Anabrus simplex | reverse complement strand
GTTCTATATACAAAATCTGTACCTAGAATTGTTTCACGTAATTTGATTTAAAATAATTGTTTACTGCGATATATCTCGAAACATCCAAGACACGTCCTTTCAGTTTACGGAAATGTGTATGGGATAAAGTCGGTAAGGGGCAATTCAAGGTATGAAAGTTCTTCTTCCACCACTTTTCTCACATCTGTGAGGGTCGCGTATGCAAACTGTGCCGCACATGTGGACTTGACCCTGTTTTATGGCTGGATGCCCTTCCCGACACAACCTGATATGGAGGGATGTAATTACTATTGCGTGTTTGCATGTTTCTGTGGTGGTTGGTAGTGTAGTGTGTTGTGTTGTCTGAATACGAAGAGGAAAGTGTTGGGAGAAACACAAACACCTAGTCCCCAGGACAGAAAGATTAATCAGACACGATTAAAATCTCCGACCCAGCCGGGAATCGAACCTGGGACCCTCTAGAGGAAAGGCCAGCACGCTAACCATTTAGCCATGGCGCTGGACAAGTCAGAGTATGAATATGACAATTAAATTCTGGAATACATAGGATATGGTAGTCTATTGGGTTCTCAGCTCACAATGTTCCACCGGAAACTGTGTCCGCCCAACATTTTCAAATTTCTACGCTGCGAGGGTAAGTAGTGGTCTTTCGCATGATCTCCATACCCCATTCAGTCGACAATGATTAAGTCCAGTGGTTCTCAAGCTGTTTACCACGGAACCTTAAAGTAACATGAAATATATCTCACATCATTGTGTGGAAACGGTTGGACATTGTATTCCGGTTCCTATAATACAGTAGTAGGTTGAAAATGTTTATAAATACGCGGGTATTTGAAGAACGGAGAAAAGTCCATTCGACCTTCCATATTGAATGATGTTGGCGTGTAAATTATCTCTTGAGACACATTCGATGTTTACCCGAGAAAATTAATTAAACTTCAGGAAAGGAAGCCCAATATGTAATTTCTTTTACATTCGAATCTTATGTATCAAACAGAAGATATACATTGGTGTGCTGCCGGGTTGAATGACGTCAAATCATAGTAGACGTTGCACAATACTGTAGTAGTAGTAGTAGTAGTAGTAGTACTAGTACTAGTAGTAGTACTAGTACTAGTAGTAGTATTAGTTGTTGTTGTTGTTGTTGTTGTTGCTGCTGTGACACGTAGGCTGGTGGTAAATGAAAGCACAACTGGTAGCGTTTCCTCAAGTTTTATTACATAACACTAATTGCTTACACAACTACACACGCACACATTTACAATAGTTCGCGCACGATCTCTATTAATTCTCTCCGTTCAGCCACGCTCTGACACCTACTATCTAACACAATTACTCTACACATACTTCTGCAACTGTCACTTGGACCCTAGAGCAGTTATCGATTAAACTCACTGTACAACAAACACGGCCGCACAGTTCACAGCTTGCAAACCCGCAACACAGTCGAAAAACTTGGAACGTCATACGCATTGTGTACACTCACAGGGGTCATCGTCCACTGCCCCTCATCGCTCATCTGCTCTGTTACTTATTCACCATCGTTCAGAAATGGCATTTTGTCGACACTGTACACTCGCTCATCCAGTATTCCACAGGAGCACTCCAGGTATTCTACACCTGTACACCCATTTTTCAGCACTGTCTCTCTGACTGAATCACTGGCAAAAATTAATCCAATCTGATCCAGTGAAGCTCATCCAGCATGCCTTATATAGGGAGGCCAGCCCCACCAGATACTTTGGGCAAGGAGAAATCTCTGTAGTTTTCTGGAATCTGAAAGCTCTGGGTTCACTTTTCTAGCTGTTTGTTACACCGTCGGGATGCCTCCTCACTTTTCTAGCTGTTTGTTACACCGCCGGGATGCCCCCATAGAGGTAACGAGATGACGACTTTGGTGGTAGCAGACAGGGTTGGCCTTGTGTGCTTGGCTCATCCCTGATTGGTTCCTGCAACGGTGAGCGGGCTGGGTCCTAACACGGTGACGTCCCTGGCGGACAGTCCAGGCTACCTTTCTTCTCTCTAATCCCCACAATGAAATGACGGACACTGTCACATTATTATGGTGGACGATCTGACATCCGTGTGATTTAATAAGAGGAAATGTACATACTGTGCGTATAGTTCGCGTTGGATGTCATACAATTATATTATTTCTTTCTTACTTCTTTCTGTATTTATTTATTAACGCCATGTTTTGAATGTCGTGACTCAGGCCAAGCCGTTATACACATTTCTAATTATTTTTTCCATTCTGTGCTCTAAGCTTGTTGGATAGACTATTTACTCTGCCAAAGCTGCACCATAATAGCTTAATAAAGCGAAAAATGTATTCCTCCTTTCTCATTGGAAATATCTTTCCAATTAGGGCTGTATTATATTTCTAGTTTTAATTAAGTCTACATTGATGTTTTGTTTAGTAAATTTATCCTGGAAAGACATTTCCTACAGTAATGAATGGTGAAAAATAGTACTATGAAATAGGGTAGAGATCTTCTCATTAGTCATAGCTCTTTACAACTGCCTTTTACATGTCATTCTGTATGATGCATGTATAGGACCATCACCTTATATGTGAATCATCAGTAATGTTCTATGGCAGTAAAGTCGTGAAATTGATGAGTGAAAGTATGCAGCTACCGCAAGCCCCTAAACTGGACACTATTTAAAAATTGAAATTGCAATAAGAAATAAAATAATTTGAAATGTCCGTGATAAGGGTGTCAGAGCTTGAATTTAGATAGTGTGTGATCTATTTATCTTCTCTCCCAGGGCGTGAACACGAGGCATTGCAAGGATACATCCACTACGGGCCTTACCAACAATCTGTAAACCTTTACGGGGATAGGAACTGGTTCTACAATAAATTCTTCGGTATAAATTTAAAAATATACTATCTCTAATCTGACACCAAAGTAATTTGCGTGGGAGCACGTAATGGACTCACACATAACAAAAGCATAACCTTTATAGACATTGACAAAACGCTGGAATATTCTACATAATATATACAAAAAAACCTGGATCTGTAATGAATGTGCTTGAGGAATAAAACGAAAAGTTAGGTACAATTTGTAGAGAGAATAATGTAAAACCAATTTACAGAGAATATCCTTCAGTTGTTTTGCATATAAAAAATAAGTTTGGAACTGTTTCACTTAATGTTGTACCCTATCAATATCACTGATTGTATCACTTAGTTTAAACATACTTTCACTTCAGGAAACATACATTGCTTATGTATGACTTGCAAACCGGCCATTGATTTTCTGGCTTATATTTATTTGAAAATATGGTACATGGCGTAGATAGGAAATAGCCTACAGTGTGTGCTCATGTAAGCAGGCTATAGAAACTTTTGGAATATCACACATTATCTAAAATAACATCCCATATGGAACAATGCTACCAGATACAAATAGTCAATACAAAGAGATCTAAAGATCCTTAAAGATCCTTAGAATTTAGTTTTACGAACACCACATAACTTGAAATTTCTTCTCATTGTCAATAAGACTCAACCCTACCTGTGTGTCATCCTCATCACTGTAAATTGATACATGGACTTAGCAAAGAAAAGAATACTATGCACCATTCCGGACCAAATACGAAGGACCATTCTGCAAACATGTGATTTATTGCGCCTTGAAATAACACAGATACCTGTAGTACGATCGAATTAAAAGGTTACGCCACGTGTTCTGTAACGTAAAGGAGGTAAATGAACACTACAAACCTTCACTGAAGAATTTGACACGTATGTTAACTTTAGAAGTGGAACGGCCGTACTTAAGTGCTAAACCTCTAGCAAGCGGCATGTATGTTGATTTCGTGGCTGAATCGGTTTACACCAAAGCATATGTATGCGTGAGTATCGGCAGTGTATTGGTTTGCATCCGGAATAAGGCAAACTTTTAGAACCACAGAGGTGCTCCATTTTAGCGGCGATACAATAATAATGAATACATTTCTGCTATTGATTTTAATGCTTGCGCTCTCATTTGGCGTATTTTCATTAAGGATGGGTGGGAGAAGGATTGGGAAGAAAATCGGCCTTGTTCAATCCTTTACCGTCCCAGCATTCGCCTGGTGGTTTAAATGGGAAACCGAGGAAAACCGTATTCAGGATGGCTAGCATGGGATTTTAATCCACAACCGCATGAATCCAACGCACACCTACGAGGTCACATCACAGCATTTATTCATTTCCTCATGATGTTTTCCTATGAAGAGTACATTGAATTTTTGATAATTTATGGATAAAATGATGTGGAATAAAATGTTTGGCAGATGCTCTGTAATGGTGAAAAGTTAAATGAACACTGTAAAGTGGTCAACATTTCGAACACTTATTACTCTGAATACGGAAGGTACACTGCTTCCTATCTACGGACAATCACGTCGTAATCCAACCTGGTTACGTAACATCGGATGAAAACGGTCCTTTTCAGGACCACATAAAAATTCAGTCATTGGAACAGGATGATATGCGGCCATATTACAGTCACTGTCAACGGCGTTAATCGAAAAATATTCTATCACCTGTGATTCGAAATTTTTGCCACACAGCTTGCCTGATGCAACTGCCGTGACGCGTGCTTTAGCCACCTTCGCTGCCACCACATTCGATACGTGTCTATCACGTTGTAGTCCTTATAGACACTTCCTGTCCAAATGTAAGATAGTTTTATTCGCAGCTGTGATCGTTTTCCATATTCATTATAATTTAAATAATAGAAATAACACTGCCGCGAACAATTTCTACCATATTCGCGAGCGTTATATAAACAGTATGGTTGTACTTAGGCCATAAATAAGTAGGTACTAAATGCAGATCATTGATTGATTGATTGATTGATTGATTGATTGATTGATTGATTTTTCGAATGAATATGGTATACGCTTTAGTTGGGTTACCTAACTCCGAAAACAATAAAGGGCTGGTGAACCAGCCGGTATATGGACTATCACACACAAGACATCAGTCCATCAAAGGAACTCACAATGTGCATGGTAAGAACCTTTTTTTTTTTTTTTTTTTTTTTTTTGCTAATTGCTTTACGTCGCACCGACACAGATAGGTCTTATGGCGACGATGGGACAGGGAAGGGCTAGGAGTGGGAAGAAAGTGGCCGTGGCCTTAATTAAGATACAGCCCCAGCATTTGCCTGGTGTGAAAATGGAAAACCACGGAAACCCATCTTCAGGGCTGCCGACAGTGGGGTTCGAACATAATATCTCCCGAATACTGGATACTGGCCGCACTTAAGCGACTGCAGCTATCGAGCTCGGTGTGGTAAGAAGCAATGATACATATTTACCGTAGGAAATAACTTGCAAATTTCGTAACTAAATCCAATTTTGATAACATGCATTTTTGGATACAACTGTTCGTCTTTAATAAATGTCGTGTCAAATATTTCAATATGTTACAAACTATCAAAATGAGTCTTAAATCCACAATTCCAGAATATTCTTTCTTTCTTAATCTGCTTACACTCCAGGGTCGGTATTTCCCTCGGACTCAGCGAGGGATCACACCTCTACCGCCTCAAGGGCAGTGTCCTGGAGATTCAGACTTTAGGTCTGGGGATACAACTGGTGAGGATGACCAGTACCTCGTCCAGGCGTCCTCACCTGCTATGTTGAACGGGGGCCTTGCAGGGAGATGGGAATATTGGAAGGGATAGACAAGGAAGAGGGAAGGAAGCGGCCGTGGCCTTAAGTTAGGTACTATAACCTTCCAATGTATGTCAGGATGAGATTGGTGGTCACATTGGAAGCTTATGTCGAGAAATGATGTCAATGAAATCTTATATCCGGTTATCACACCTCCAGATGAATTAGAAAGCAGTTGATTTGTCTAATTACGTGAACGGCATCGCCGAATTGAAGAAATCAGCAAATTGATAATCAGCTCTGAACCCCGTGGTATCTCGGAAATATTAGCAGAAAGTTAAACATCGTGAAACATAGGGCAGGATTATATGAATAATACGCATTCTTCAAGTAAAGTTTCCGGAATGCATGAACGGCAGTATATCTGCGACAGAATGTTACTGAGGGCCATGAAATATGTAAACAATAATTTTATATGAGAGGGCCATACCTTGTACATCTAGTCTCGCACGATCCGACGATCGAGATGAAGAAAGGAAACTGTCGATTACTAACCTAAATACGAGGCGGCAATTATTAAATAAGTTCCTTTACTAGTACAGCTGATTTGTACGAGATCGTCTTACATTATGTGTCAAATGTTTCCAATTGTCAGAAACATATGGGAGCTAGAAGCTGAGAAGAATTCTGAAAAGCAAACCGTCTCCAATTATTATGTTGTAGTAGAATCTGTTTTGTCTCCGAAGAAGTTGACTCTCTCAATCGGCATCTCAAAAAGATCGAAGCAAGAATTCATAGGGAAAAGATTGTATTGAAAGGAGTTACTAAAGAGATATTGGCATATTATAAACATACAATATTGTAAAACAAGATATCTTGTTATTGAATGAAAAGGCAAGTGTATCGCTTGAACTGTTAAAATTGTATTAAGGTGTATGACCTTGTTCTAATTGATATCTCTAAGTTTCAGGTAATATGGAAACGTCATCAGATAATTATTCAAATGCTGTGTGTGCACGTATCAACATGAACAACTAAAATAGAGGGACCTCAAAGGATCTGATCTGAAATGTGATGGACAATACTTGATAATGTTATTGAGTGAGAGCTGAACTCGGAAGGTGACACCGTCGTGGAGCAACAACCCAGGATGAGTACTTGAATATCTTATACATATTCCGCCACGTAATTGCTTATTGTAGTTGTAGAGTAGTATTTATTTTGTTGTCAATTTTGACATGAACAATTTTAACTTGAAAGCGACCGTTATTTGTTGGACATTGCGTTGTAATATGTATGATCGTTACGTCTAGTGTGGTGAGCCAGACTACGTTGTGATAATATGCGATAGTTGTGGAAGATTTCTTTAATGTTTACTAGCAAGGTTTTGCGAAAGTTTCTTCGACATGGATGTTATTGGTACCGTAATGGTGTTATGGTAATGAACGTTAATTTTAACATGTAGCTCAGAATACCTCGGAGGAGCTCGGTATTTTGCGACGTGCGATTCTGTGGTCTTCAAAATGTTATGTGCTTGTGTGGAAATACAGTGTTTTGATTATAGAAGTGTGATACTATTGTGGTGATATGGAATTAATGCGGCAACGTATTTAGTAATTTTATGTAATTGCCTGAATAGATTGTTCTTTAGTATTGTGAATTCGCTGTGCATGACGAGTTGTGCGATGTAATAAGGTGTTAGTTACGGTAGGATCTTTGAAAATATTTACGTGGATAGAGAGATGTGATGATTATAGACGTGTCATTAGGATTGCGAATTTTATGATGATGTTATGTGAAGGTCCTGATGATGGTATTGACGGTTGGAATTAAGTTGGTCATGCGTGAATTTTGATGTTGTCGTGATGAATAATTTATTTAGGTGCGAGGCCGTATTTTAGAATAATGTTATAGGATGTTGCACTCACGAACACTAGTAGTTGGTCATCACATTTATCTTATTTAAATACAAGATTGACCAGAGCGCACGATTTTAAAGGGATGTTTAGGATCTTCGCAAGATAATCGGTAACGTAAAGATATTGAGGTCATGTCGTAAGGAAAATATGATCTTCTATGGTAAGTAAACCATTTCTTTGCTAGTTGGATTTTGTAGATCATTTGAGTTGACGCCTAGTGCTAATGTAGTATTCCAGGTCAAACGTCGCAGTGGCATCCGGAGGCGCAGAATCAACGTAGTTAGACAAGGTTATTGTAGATGTTGCAATGTTTCTTGATGTTTTTATCTAGGTGTGGTCACCGATGAATGTACGTGAGGATCGAGTCTGTCTTTTAAATACATGATTTTGATGGATGTTACATTATGTTATGATCCTGTGTCTTTCAAGCATTTCTGTTGCATTTATGGTGATTTTATATGGTTAGAATAACGGTATTTTTCAAGTTGCTAGATAGACAGATACCGACATATATGCGGTGATTTTTAAAGGAAATGACGGAATATTATGAGATATTTGGGTAGGAAATAACATTCTGAAGTGGAAGATTCTATAATTCCCAGTGATTTATATTTTAAAAAAAATGCGAGATTGATGACTGATCTTTCTATGTAAGCCTTCAGCAGAGGGACACTTTGTCTCTTTTAGTTTCGAATGAGGATGTTGTATTTATTTGTAACAAGAGCCTGAAGTTAGGTGTTTATTTTTCAAGTTAACAGAATATTTTCCTTCCTATTTTCATTTGTGTTGCCAATAATTTGTTTTTAATGTAGTTGATGCATTTAAAGTTATTTTAAAGTCATTAAACGGGAGATCCTTCCATAATTAAAACATTTTACGGAGTTCTCATTTAAAGTAGCGTAGGAACATTAGGTTAGTTAATTAATTTAAGATAAGATAAAATGTTGGTCAATGTATCTCGTCGAATATGCCAATATCCTCAGCCTCTTAATACTCTATGGAGGAATATTCGCGTAATTTAGGCAGAAATGATGATTACATTCCACGTTAAAAGCCACGATGATAACAGTCCACTAATTTAACCTGTGTCCCAACTCGTCGGACTTGCACGTCCCTTGAGTGGAGCCTTCATGGATCTCCGACTGCATTGCTTCGCCGCGGCTGAACCCAACACTGAGATATAGAATTAAAATATACAAAATGGTCACAGGGACTACTGTCAGGGCACATATAGGTTATTATAATTTTACTTGACACCCAACTGTGGGGCCAGAGTTGAATTGTTTTATTACCGAACGACTAGATTTGAATTACTTATCGCATGGCAGTAGACTTAAAGAAAGGAAAACTCGAAGAGACATCGGTAATCAGAGAACATTGAATCTACAACATTGTTGGTGAAGAATGTTTGAAATATTTATTTAATCATATATTTTATGAGTAATATTGGAAGGATTTGACCGTTAATTAATACTACGATTTTACTTAGTCTTATTTTATGACATTATGGAAGGATTTTCCGTAAAGTTTCAGCTCTTGTTAATCGGGATAATGAGTCATTTAACTCGGATAGAGCGATAGGTTGTTCCGTGTCACTTATTGTAGGATGTCCGTCATATTTCGGGTCAGATCCGGAGAGACCCATACGTTCATTTATTGAATCTAATTCGTGAGGTGCTAGGCAGGTATAGGTGTTGTGGAAACACTAGATAAAGACTGTAGAGAGATATTGAGAGTGATATATTCTTGTTAAGGAACGACATAGGAAATTACGATGGCGTCTCTCGCTCAAGTAAAACTGTTATTGGAGGAGCTCGCTGGAAAAATGAATAAAATGCAGGAATCGCAAGAGAGTACAGAAAAGAGAATTCAAGAAGCACAAGAAAATACAGAAAAGAAAATTCAGGAGGCACAAGAAAATACTGAGAAAAGGATTCAAGAGGTACGAGAATCGCAAGAAAGTACAGAAAAGAGAATTCAGGAAGCGCAAGAAAATACAGAAAAGAAAATTCAGGAGGCACAAGAAAGTACCGAGAAAAGGATTCAGGAAGTACGTGAGTCGCAAGAAAACACCGAGAAGAAAATCCAGGAATCACAGAGGACTACTAGAGCAGAAATCCACGAATCCCACGAGAAAATGCAAGGAACTTTTGACAGAATCACCGATATGGTGCAAGAAAACATGAAGGTGATGCAAGAAGAAATTGTATCGTTAGGATCGAAAGTCGCTGAGGTACAAGGAGAAGTATTAAATTTAAAAGAAGAAGTGAATGCGGCGATGATTGAGAATAAGAGGAATTTTCAAGAAAAATTTGAAGAATTGAAAGATGATTTTAAGTCAAGCATCCAAGAGTTGCGAGTTCAAGTCGATCATGACCTTAAAGAGCTCAAAGAAGAGGTAGATGTGATGCAGGAGAAGATAAAAGAGACTGATAATGGTTGGGATGAAAAACTCAAGAAGGTATCGGATGAAGTCATTATCACCAATGAGAATATACGGAAAGAGATAACCCAAGCAAGAGAACAGATCAATGACAGATTCAATTTGATAACGGAAGAAACTGAAGAGAATAAAACTTTGATGAACCAGCAAATAAAAGGATTAAAAGACGACTTAAATGCTATTCAAAAGGACGTACAGAACCTGAGAATTGAAAACGAAACAAATAGGAATTTGGTATCATCGTTGAACGACCGACAGACGATAATTGAGGATGGAAGGAAGACTGAAGTAAACAGTCAATTTGAGATACCTCAGCTTTGCGTTGATATTAATGACAACGGGACAATTCATACAGGAGGTGGAACCCAGATTGTTAACATTATACGCACTTATGAGGATAGGCCTAAGAAATTCAACGGAAATATAGGATCCAGTATGACTCCTCGTGGTTTCCTAAGAGAGATTGAGGAATACTTTAGGGAGACAAAGGTATCTACAGAGCGTCAGTTAAAGACAGTGGAGAAACACTTAGAAGGTGCACCACTCATTTGGTTTAAAGCTTTTCGCTACGTTTTTGAGGATTATGCAGGCTTTAAACAAGCTTTCTTGGATAAATTCTGGGGGATCGACGTACAACAAGGAATCAGACTCGATCTATACTCGAAGAAATATTCTTTAACGGGACCGAGTAGGTTTGCCGAATACTTCACGATGCAATTTCATCGACTGAAGGAGCTTGATTCTCCACCTACAGAGACGGAAATGGTACGAGCAATAATCAAACAGTTCCCTGCGGATATACAGAGATTATTGACGGCGGCAAACATTCAATCGGCCGTGCAAGCGGAGTCGATACTTCGGCAAATTGACAGCACGTCAACACATACTAGTAGCCGCATAGTAAGACACGTCGATCCGACGGTAAACGTGGTAACACCAGCAGGAGATGAAGGTGTAGAAAGAAACCAGGGATACAATAGTCATGGTCAAGGAGATAGACCTAGGACGAATGAAAGCTACAGAAGAGTGGAACATAGGGATGAGAAGAGTGACAAGACACGCCAGAAGTGGGCACCGTCTCGAAACGAAGAGCGGAGATATCCTAGGTATTATAGAAATACAAGGTGGAGTCGAAACAGAGATAAATGGCCGTACCGCAGAGATAGGTATCGAGAAAATTCAAGACAATCAGATATTCGACAGGACGAGGAAATAAACAAGGAAAGAGAAAGGTACCTTGGCGAATTAAGAAAGCAGCAGGAATGCAAGCAATGGGAACGAGCGATATTGAATCAAGATATGAACGCTGACTGCGTGGGCGCGACTAGTCTGTTGTATCAGCAAGAACAAAGGAAAGAAAGCGCTGATAAAACGTTAAATCCCGCAGCCACACCATTTGACAAGAATAATCAAGGCAATGACGGGGTGAAAAAAAAAACTTCGTTTTGGAATCAATAACAAATAATAGAATTAGTAAGATAAATCCAAATTATAGGCAGCACGAATGGGTCATAGCAGGAATCGAATCGTGGGAATTTGAACCCGAGGAATTGTTGCACGAAGACGGTCTACCTAAAGGAGT
The DNA here is from genome assembly GCF_040414725.1 of Anabrus simplex. NCBI lineage: Eukaryota > Metazoa > Arthropoda > Insecta > Orthoptera > Tettigoniidae > Anabrus > Anabrus simplex. The sequence continues at coordinate 1,213,232,964 of NC_090265.1, read as the reverse complement.
GAAATTAAAGAGAGGACTGCCCGTTATTTACGTCACAATATTGGGTATTCGAGTATTGTCATTATTGGATACTGGAGCAAGTATAAGTATCATCTCCAAACTACTATTCTCAGAGTTACAAGACAAAGCACACTTGCCTGTAATTCCGATTGCCAACATGAAAATCAAGGGCATAATTCCAGACAAGGTCACGAAATGCAAGATACAAACTTATTTGCCAATAGAAATCGGAGGAAATTTAATGGAACATCCATTTGTAGTCATGGACAAAATCCAATATAACTTAATTATTGGATCAGATTTTATCAGGGAAAACAACATAGTAATTGATTTAAAGAAAGAAGAAATAAGGATCAGATGTGACGGTGAAAGAGGACAGGACATTACAGCTAGAATAGAAAACAAGGAAACGAGCGAGCTACAGAAAACCATGAACATTTCAATAAATGAAGCTGCCCATGTTGCCGAGAAGATAATGGAAAGATACGACACAGAAGATGCTGTGTGTGGTCAGACAATCGACAGTGGAATAGGAGGAAATTCTGAACAGCAAGGGATAATTGAGAATCTGCTGAAAAGGTATAGCAATGCTTTTAAGAGCCAGCCTGGAGCAATAAAGAACTTTGAGTACAAGTTATTAGTGAAAGATTGGAGGCCGTTTAAGATTAAACCGTACCCTATACCAGATAAATTCATGCCCGAGGCTAGGAAGGTAATACAAGAAATGATTGATAATGGCATAAGAGATTTCGAGAACCTTTGGAGGTTGGAACATATGTTCTCGTAAGGAAACCAGCCGTATCTTGTCCCACGGAAAAATTCTATTCCAAGTTTGCACATTTGTACATTGGGCCGTTCAAAGTTATTGAAGTACTGGGCAATAACGCATATAAAATACAGAGTTTGGAGTCCAACAACATTGCTATTTTCAATGCTTCAAGTCTTAAACAGTACAGTTTCCCGATCGTTGAAGAGGAGGAAGTCAATATCATCGTGGAAGACGAAAGAAACGGAGATGCTTGGGATGTTTATTCGCTGACCGATGGATCAGATGACGAATGATGAAGTCCAGACAGGATTGGAAGACAGGATATGGTATAACGGTATCCCAAGACCAGAGTTATTTTCGTTCATTTCAGACGTGATAAAGAAGATTTCATTGAAGAAGAGAATTATGATAAGATCTGGCATGAATATGAAATTTCTCCTTTCAAACGAAATTTCATTTTTGAGTAGAGGAGGAATATAACCTTCCAATGTATGTCAGGATGAGATTGGTGGTCACATTGGAAGCTTATGTCGAGAAATGATGTCAATGAAATCTTATATCCGGTTATCACACCTCCAGATGAATTAGAAAGCAGTTGATTTGTCTAATTACGTGAACGGCATCGCCGAATTGAAGAAATCAGCAAATTGATAATCAGCTCTGAACCCCGTGGTATCTCGGAAATATTAGCAGAAAGTTAAACATCGTGAAACATAGGGCAGGATTATATGAATAATACGCATTCTTCAAGTAAAGTTTCCGGAATGCATGAACGGCAGTATATCTGCGACAGAATGTTACTGAGGGCCATGAAATATGTAAACAATAATTTTATATGAGAGGGCCATACCTTGTACATCTAGTCTCGCACGATCCGACGATCGAGATGAAGAAAGGAAACTGTCGATTACTAACCTAAATACGAGGCGGCAATTATTAAATAAGTTCCTTTACTAGTACAGCTGATTTGTACGAGATCGTCTTACATTATGTGTCAAATGTTTCCAATTGTCAGAAACATATGGGAGCTAGAAGCTGAGAAGAATTCTGAAAAGCAAACCGTCTCCAATTATTATGTTGTAGTAGAATCTGTTTTGTCTCCGAAGAAGTTGACTCTCTCAATCGGCATCTCAAAAAGATCGAAGCAAGAATTCATAGGGAAAAGATTGTATTGAAAGGAGTTACTAAAGAGATATTGGCATATTATAAACATACAATATTGTAAAACAAGATATCTTGTTATTGAATGAAAAGGCAAGTGTATCGCTTGAACTGTTAAAATTGTATTAAGGTGTATGACCTTGTTCTAATTGATATCTCTAAGTTTCAGGTAATATGGAAACGTCATCAGATAATTATTCAAATGCTGTGTGTGCACGTATCAACATGAACAACTAAAATAGAGGGACCTCAAAGGATCTGATCTGAAATGTGATGGACAATACTTGATAATGTTATTGAGTGAGAGCTGAACTCGGAAGGTGACACCGTCGTGGAGCAACAACCCAGGATGAGTACTTGAATATCTTATACATATTCCGCCACGTAATTGCTTATTGTAGTTGTAGAGTAGTATTTATTTTGTTGTCAATTTTGACATGAACAATTTTAACTTGAAAGCGACCGTTATTTGTTGGACATTGCGTTGTAATATGTATGATCGTTACGTCTAGTGTGGTGAGCCAGACTACGTTGTGATAATATGCGATAGTTGTGGAAGATTTCTTTAATGTTTACTAGCAAGGTTTTGCGAAAGTTTCTTCGACATGGATGTTATTGGTACCGTAATGGTGTTATGGTAATGAACGTTAATTTTAACATGTAGCTCAGAATACCTCGGAGGAGCTCGGTATTTTGCGACGTGCGATTCTGTGGTCTTCAAAATGTTATGTGCTTGTGTGGAAATACAGTGTTTTGATTATAGAAGTGTGATACTATTGTGGTGATATGGAATTAATGCGGCAACGTATTTAGTAATTTTATGTAATTGCCTGAATAGATTGTTCTTTAGTATTGTGAATTCGCTGTGCATGACGAGTTGTGCGATGTAATAAGGTGTTAGTTACGGTAGGATCTTTGAAAATATTTACGTGGATAGAGAGATGTGATGATTATAGACGTGTCATTAGGATTGCGAATTTTATGATGATGTTATGTGAAGGTCCTGATGATGGTATTGACGGTTGGAATTAAGTTGGTCATGCGTGAATTTTGATGTTGTCGTGATGAATAATTTATTTAGGTGCGAGGCCGTATTTTAGAATAATGTTATAGGATGTTGCACTCACGAACACTAGTAGTTGGTCATCACATTTATCTTATTTAAATACAAGATTGACCAGAGCGCACGATTTTAAAGGGATGTTTAGGATCTTCGCAAGATAATCGGTAACGTAAAGATATTGAGGTCATGTCGTAAGGAAAATATGATCTTCTATGGTAAGTAAACCATTTCTTTGCTAGTTGGATTTTGTAGATCATTTGAGTTGACGCCTAGTGCTAATGTAGTATTCCAGGTCAAACGTCGCAGTGGCATCCGGAGGCGCAGAATCAACGTAGTTAGACAAGGTTATTGTAGATGTTGCAATGTTTCTTGATGTTTTTATCTAGGTGTGGTCACCGATGAATGTACGTGAGGATCGAGTCTGTCTTTTAAATACATGATTTTGATGGATGTTACATTATGTTATGATCCTGTGTCTTTCAAGCATTTCTGTTGCATTTATGGTGATTTTATATGGTTAGAATAACGGTATTTTTCAAGTTGCTAGATAGACAGATACCGACATATATGCGGTGATTTTTAAAGGAAATGACGGAATATTATGAGATATTTGGGTAGGAAATAACATTCTGAAGTGGAAGATTCTATAATTCCCAGTGATTTATATTTTAAAAAAAATGCGAGATTGATGACTGATCTTTCTATGTAAGCCTTCAGCAGAGGGACACTTTGTCTCTTTTAGTTTCGAATGAGGATGTTGTATTTATTTGTAACAAGAGCCTGAAGTTAGGTGTTTATTTTTCAAGTTAACAGAATATTTTCCTTCCTATTTTCATTTGTGTTGCCAATAATTTGTTTTTAATGTAGTTGATGCATTTAAAGTTATTTTAAAGTCATTAAACGGGAGATCCTTCCATAATTAAAACATTTTACGGAGTTCTCATTTAAAGTAGCGTAGGAACATTAGGTTAGTTAATTAATTTAAGATAAGATAAAATGTTGGTCAATGTATCTCGTCGAATATGCCAATATCCTCAGCCTCTTAATACTCTATGGAGGAATATTCGCGTAATTTAGGCAGAAATGATGATTACATTCCACGTTAAAAGCCACGATGATAACAGTCCACTAATTTAACCTGTGTCCCAACTCGTCGGACTTGCACGTCCCTTGAGTGGAGCCTTCATGGATCTCCGACTGCATTGCTTCGCCGCGGCTGAACCCAACACTGAGATATAGAATTAAAATATACAAAATGGTCACAGGGACTACTGTCAGGGCACAGTACCATCCCGGCATTTGCCCGCAGGAGAAGTGGGAAACCACAGAAAAACACTTCCAGAATGGCTGAGGTGGGAATCGAACCCACCTCTACTTAGTTGACCTCCCGAGGCTGAGTGGACCCCGTTCTAGCCCTCGTTCCACTTTTTAAATTTCGTGGTAGAGCCGGAATCGAACCCGGGCCTCCGGGGTGGTAGCTAATAACACTAACCACTACACCGCAGAGGCGGACAGTTCCAGAATATTAACAAAGAAAACAGTGTTAATGAATTCATGTTTCTTATATTTTACTTATCCAGACGTTCCGTATCTATAGTCATATTATACGAGACTTTTAGCCTAAACACTATTATAGTATATATGTGTTAGGTAATCAGCCCGGAGGCTTGTTGGATTATCAAATAGTTGCTATAAGGTAACCGCAGATACCAGTCGCGGCACCAGAATGAGACGTACTGGACAAGGTGAGGAGTCAGGTAGTTTATCATTGCATTCCTCAATGGACCAGAAACTGTTATTGCAGCACGACTGATCCTATGAGTAGCACCTTTTGTAACACTCAGACTCACTATTAGCAGCCTAAATATCATTACAGCTTCCATACTGTCACAGCCGTGATTGAAACTGGGACCTTCGTGGAAGCTAAGTGCATATTTTGCTCTGGTCTGTGCCGTGACTCAGATGCAAAAGTATTGCATCCATTGAGAACGGCAACCTTTATGGAATTCATCAGATAAACATATTTTGACATTACCCAGAGACTACTCTGATGTACTGAAATCCATTGGATGTTGGCGTTTGTTGTATTCAAGTGCTGTATACCTGTGCTCCAAGAAGGGTCATCCTTCTGGGCCCATCGATACAACCCTACATGTGTATGACTGTCGAGCATTTTCGCAGCAAAGCTTTGCTTTACACAACATGCACTGTGTAAACTCTTGACCAGCGTTGTCAGTAGGGTTCAATTATACGTAATACATATTATGTACACTACCATATTACATTACGGAATTCCAAAAACATAATGCAATTTACAGATATATTTTTGAAGTACAAAATAATGTTTGCTCTCAACAGTGGTTGAGGAATTAACGTGCATAGCCTATACAACATATTGAACTCGGTATCAAACACATTACCAGCAAAGGTAGATATTTCCTTAACAGTTGATACAGCGATATGATTATAATCTTCCTATTATACAGAGCGAGAGTCTGTATGGTTTGGGTCACATGGCTGACATCTTACATTCGGTAGATAATGGGTTCGAACCCCAATGCTGGCAGCCCTGAAGGTGCTTTTCCTTTTTCACGCCAGGAACTGCTGGCGCTATGCTTTAATTATCGAATCACACACTTTGATAGCTAAACGACCTACAATAGGGAATAATGTGCTGAAATTAATTGTTTCTAAGCGTATAATGAATTATTTATTTTGAAATCGCCTAATGGAAGCAAGAAAATCAGAATAAAATGTTCTGTTTAGTAATTCTCCTTCTGGAAAACGTAACTAATAAATTATAAATCCCAATTAAAAATGTGAAACTCTTATCTGAAAGGGAGATATAAATGCTTAAAATCCTAGCCCTAGTCATCATTGTATTTATTTATTTATTTATTTATTTATTTATTTATTTATTTATTTATTTATTATATACAGATACATTAACGCATAATTTAGCAGAATAGTAGTAATAGTACAGCTTAGTATTACTAGCAGTAATTGGAAAAAGCCGAACTCTTAGGAGGATACCAAATGGTGAATACATTTCTCTTATCACCAGTTCCTCATACATGACGTAGGTTATGTAGATTTTACTTAAAGCTTCTCTTGTTAAGCATGCGATTATAATCTTTCCATTATAATGTCAAGATTATCTCATACAAATTACCGAAATATGATTAATGTCGCTCTGTAGAGAAAGAAAAGGTGATTTGAAATTTGTTAGATCACTCCTACTTGCACGCAAACAAGTCTGCATTAGATTGATTGCTAAGATAAGAAAAACCTTAAGATACGTGGAATATCTGTGCTTAAATTTGCTTATATATATACCACGTGCTAATATGTACTTTATAAATTAGGTCGGTGAGGAGTACACAGTAGTCTGTGACTACAAATGCCAAATGTGGCCAAATTAATGTCCTTTAGGAGCCATATTTAAAATGATCGTATTGATGAATTCCATGCTTTTCAATAAAAACTCGATTAAATATAATTTATAATGAGGGACTAATACGAAATATGAGCTTTAAAAAGGCAATCCTTGAACGAGGGATGAAACTCAAAGAAATTATGCAATTAAAAAGAGGTAAATAAACATGTTCGTGTCTCATTATTAACAACTAAAATTTGTAATGTCAAAAAACTGTTCCGTGCATTCTGATGAATATCTATAGGAATTACCGTGGACATTGTTTGAGAAAAATGGGTTGAATTAGAAAACTTCAAACATTATTTATTCTATATAACATCCCTAAGAAAATAATAATACAATCAATAATATAAATCATCCTTGTGTTAGTCACGGTGAGACTTGCTTCTTTGCAATCATGCCATTTCAAAAATTGTTTATTAGCTACATCAGTTTGAACTTCACTTGAGTAATTACTCTATGTTTACTTCAATTAACTGTTTCAACAATTTGCTAATCCCAACATATTTTCCTGTAACCATCAGATGACGATTGGTAACGTCACCTCTGCTATATACCAAGGAATGTTATCTCATTACTGGTATTTATTTAAAGTATTTGTACCCAACATTTTTATTAAAGCTGAACCTGAACCTTGTCTGATTTTATAAACCTTTGTACAATATAAGCTTGTTATTTCTATTTGATATTTTTAGATGCCTGCAAGATACCTACATTGAAGACGAAAATGTCTTTAATTCAATCTATAAATACATTTTATTCTCCAATTTACATATTTAACAATATTATTACCGTGACTTGAAAGAAAAACTGGGGAGTGGTTAAAAACAGACAAAAATGTCTTTACATTTTGTTCTCCACTTTACGCATTTAATAATATTATTACCGTAACTTGAATGAAACACTGGGCAGTAGTTGAAAATTAAATTCAATATGTGTTATCAAACCGTACTAGAGAAGGTACCAAAATGAAGCAGTCAGCGCAGGAGAGGTACTTTCATGGAGAAGCACGACGAAGTAATCATACCGTTTATACTTTTATCATGGAGGAAAGGGAAGAAAAGTCTGTCTCTTCAAAGCCATTTGGTGGTCTCTGTCGACACTTTGTGGACTATTTCACACACAACCTTGAGTGATGTATTTGTTCAGTTTGGAGAAAGTAGTCATTTACGAAGTCTTTGCTCTATATAATACCGTTTGCTTTTACTAATTATAACCAGGAGTTCATATATTTGTATGAATTTTATTAAATAACCCAGTACAGTCGAACTTAGAAAGTCAATCGCCTAACTTTCTTCTTCTTTATCTGTTTACCCTCCAGAATCTGTTTTTCCCTCGGACTCAGCTAGGGATCCCACCTCTACCGCCTCAAGGGCAGTGTCCTTGAGCTTCAGACTCTGGGTCAGGGGATACAACTGCGGAGGATGACCAGTACCCCGCCCAGTCAACCTCACATGCTATGCTGAACAGGGCCTCGCGGTGGGTTGGGAAGATAGGAAGGGATAGACAAGGAAGAAGGAAGGAAGCGGCCGAAGCCTTAAGTTATGTACCATCCTGGCATTTGCCTGGAGGAGAAGTGGAAAACCAGGCACAACCACTTCCAGGATGGCTGAGGTGGAAATCCAACCCACCTCTTCTCAGTTGACCTTCCGAGGCTGAGTGGACCACGTTCCAGCCCTCGTACAACTTTTCAAATTTCGTGCAGGAAGTGGGATTCGAACTCGGGCCTCCGGCGACGGCAGCTAATCAAACTAACCACTACACCACAGAGATGGACCTTCTAATTTTATCTCCCCATAATTAATACAGTTGAAATCGGAAGTGTCAAAGTGTCAGTAATGTACAGAAACCGAGGGATAACACTGTCAATATCTGCTGTAAAATGTGATATACTTTAAACCCAATAGCATGACTTTTTCTTTTCCTTTTCTTTCATTTTTCCTTTCTGTCTTCTCTTTCCCTTCGGAAAGACGGTGCCCCGAAAGCTCGCTCATCATGCTCATATGAACCTGGTATATAAATAATAAAATTTTCCAGAATTCTCTTAGACTTGATAGTTGTTGATAAAAGAAAAATACTCCATACTTATTCAGATTAGTCCGGGTTGCTTAGGTGTGAAATTGCATTCGGGAGATAGTGGGTTCGTATTCCATCGTCGGCAGTCCCGAAGATTGATTTCCGTTGTTTCCCATTTTCACACCAGGCAAATCTTGGGGCTGTACCGTAATGAAAGCCACGAATGCTACCTTCAGAATCCTGACTCTTTCCCTTCCTTCCGTCAGCAAAACCCTTCGATGATTTTTTGCACCGTCAAACTCGTAGCAAAAGAAAGATATCAATTGTGTATCCAGTTATACACTGATCAGCCAGAATATTATGACCACCTACCTAATAGCCTGTATGCTCATATTTAGCACGGATAACAGCGGCGATACGTCTTTACATGGGAGCAATGAGGCCTCGGTAGGGCGCTAGAGGGAGTTGGCACCACATCTGCACACACAAGTCACTTAATTCCCGTAAATTTCAGGTAGGTTTTAGGGAGGTGGGTGATGATATCTGACGGCACGTTGAATCACATCCCAGATGTGTTCGATAGGGTTAAGATCTGGCGAGTTGGAGGCAGCACATCAATTGCAACTCGCCACTGTGTTGTGTTCCTCAAACCACTCCATCACACTTCTGGCCTTGTGACATGGCGCATTATCTTGTTTAAAAATGACACTGCCTTTGGGATAGATAATCGTCATGGAGAGGTGTACGTGGTCTGCAACCAGTGTACGATACTTCTCGGCCGTCATGGTGCCATGTATGAGCTTCACTGGACCCATGGATGCCCACGTAAATGTTCCCCAGAGCATACTTGAGCCGCCACCAGCTTGTCTCCGTCCCGAAGCACAGGTGTCAAGGATCTGTTCTTCAGGAAGACGACGGATTCGCACACTCCCATGGGCATGATGAAGAAGGTATCAGAATTCGTCACACCATGCAACGCTCTCTCACTGCAAGGTCACGTGCCCATTTCAGTCGTAGTTGCCGATGTCGTGGTGTTAACATTGACACATACATGAGTCGTCGGCTGCGGAGGTTCATCCTTAGAAGTGTTCGGTGCACTGAAGTGTTCAGACACACTTGTACTCTGCCCAGCATTAAAGTCTGATGTTAGTTCCGCCTGTCCTGTTTTACCAGTCTGCCCAGCCTACGACGTCCGATGCCTGTACTGAGGGGTGGTCGCTCAACCCCTCGACGTTTATACGTGGTTTCACCTTTGTTTCCCCAGTTATTGAAGACATCACAGTATTCCTCGAACTCCCGACAAGTCGTGCAATTTTCGAAATGCTCGTGCCGAGTCTCCGGGCCATCACAATCTGCCCTCGGTCAAACTCAGATTGATCGCGCTGCTTCCCCACTCTACACACGGACAGCATGCTCACTGACTCAACATGCACCGTGCGTGTGTCTGATTAGCAGTTATTCCACGTCAGGTGTCGCTGCTATCGCCTGGACGGGTTTATATCGATAGTAGGTAGCTGGTCATAATGTTCTGGCGATATGCATAATGGACTTCATTCCATCTTCAAAAGAAGTTGACGGCATCTCTGAAGGCTGAACCCACGATCTTGGCGAACCGGAGTCGGACAATCTACCTGCAAAGGGAGTTTTTAGAAATATGTATTTAATAATAATATAAGGATGTATTTGACTCTTAGTTTTGTTCATAATATGGAGTTAGGTCCTATCTCACAGATCGTTTGTTGGTGAAGATGTTATTCGCCAGGCCACGATAATTGCTCTCTCGTCACTGATCCAGATAAAGCCAAATCAAATACACAGGCTACAAACAAAAGGCTTTTTGAAATGAGTTTACACGTTTTGTATTCTAACCCCCTCGCTCTCTCTGATTTGCGCTCCACGTGTTGGATGGTCTGAAACTCATCAACACGCAATTACACACTAGGTAATCACGAGGTAATCCACACGTGATGTACTTGCTAACTGAATATTTCAGTGATAAATTCTCAGTTAATAAACAAAGGAGAATAATTCAGGATCGGGAAAGACGCTATGGTCACTGCAACTCACAAACTATGATTAAAGGTCCATAAGAAATATTGTCCAATTGTTTTGAATGTTTAGGTATTTGTGTCATTACGCCAACGCTAGTTACGGCATCTAATTTCAATTAATTAAAAATTGAGTGAATTAATCATTCAATAAATCAATCAAACATTCACCTATGATGTGCATTTAGGGCTGTCACCCACGTGGTATATACTCTATCTTTTCTGTCTTTACCAGTGAAATAGTCTTTTGTCAATTGATATCAAAGAAGTTGGAAATTTATCAAATAACTCCCTGGGCATATTATTCCAATCCCTGATTATTCTTCCTATAAACAACTATTTTCCCCAATTTGTACTCTTCGATTTCAAGTTTATCTTCATATTATGATCCTTCCTACATTTAAAAATTCCATTCATGCTTATTTGTCTAATAATGTCATTCAAAGCTACCTTCCCACTGACAGCTCAAAACATTCCACTTAGTTGAGCTGTTTGTTTCCTTACTGACAAGTCTAAAAAGACCAAACCCCATGGCACTACAGCCTTTGAATGGCCTTGGCCTACCATGCGGCCGCTGCTCAGCCCGAAGGCCTGCAGATTACGAGGTGTCGTTTGGTCAGTACGACGGATCCTCTCAGCCGTTATTCTTGGCTTTCTAGACCGCGGCCGCTATCTCACCGTCAGATAGCTCCTCAATTCTAATAATGTGGGCAGAGTGGACCTCAGAACCAGCCCTCAGTTCCAGGTAAAAATCCCTGGCCTGGCCGGGAAGGAAACCGGGGCCTCCAGGTAAGAGGCATGTACGCTACCCCTACACCACGGGGCCGGCTACTTCCAAGTCTGCCAAGCCCAAACTTTGCAACATTTTCGTTACAATAATCTTTAGTTTGGAAACCTGCAAGAAAAAATCGTGCTGCTTTTCTTTTGATCTTTTACCGTTCCCGAATTAAGTTATCCTGATGAGGGTCGCATAAGATAATATTGTTAAATTATTTAAATCTATGGTAAACCTGGAATGAGTGCAGGATAAAAATAAATAACAATAATGTAATGTAATGGAATTCAATCGATTGAAATCAATAGTAATAATAAAGTCATTGGCTTCGCGTCACACTAACTACTTTTACGGTTTTCGGAGACGCCGAAGTTTCGGAATTTAGCCCCGCAGGAGACCTTTTACATGCTACCGACACGAAGTTGACGTATTTAAGTACCTTCAAATAACACTGGACTGGGCCAGTATCGAACCTGGCACGCTGGGGTCTAAAGGCCAACGCCTCCTCCATCTGAGCCACTCAGCCCAGCGAATGAAATCAATTAATGCAGAAAATATCGGGCTAGGAAATAAATTATTTACATCAGATCAAAATTAAAAGATCCGAAGTCAAGTTGGAGAGAGTAGAACGTTTTGATGAACTTTGAATAAAATAATGTTTGAACATTTTTTGAGAATCCTAGAACATAAACAGAGTGAAAATATAATATTGAACGCACAACATCTTGCCAAGAGCAGGAATGAAGTTCATCAATGCGGTGATATACAGAGTGTCAAAAAAGTAACTGTGCAGTGTAGAGAAAATTTAAGAATATTTTGGTTGTTTGGAACGTATGCGAAATTTCTCAAATGAAATGTCTCGACCCTGTCATGATCACAATATCAGTGATCACGTAAAACTACAAGATTTCTTATTCTTCTCATCATCTCAAGGATTTACGACGTGTGCCTGTACACTAGCGACCATAGTAAAGATCTTGATATGAAGATAACGTTGGAATTCAAGAAGATAAATTTGGGCAAGTATGTACTTATAAGACGAGTAATGGTTAGAGTAATTTATACCAAATCCCATGGCACTACAGCTCTTGATGGGCCTTGGCCTACCAAGCGACCGCTGCTCAGCACGAAGGCCTGCAGATTACGAGTTGTTGTGTGGTCAGCACGACGAATCCTCTCGGCCGTTATTCCTGGTTTTCGAGACCGGGGCCGCCATCTCACCGTCAGATAGCTCCTCAATTCTAATCACGTAGGCTGAGTGGACCTCGAACCAGCCCTCAGGTGCAGGTAGAAATCTCTGACCTGGCCGGGAATCGAACCCGGGGCCTCCGGGTAATAGGGTTATTTATAAAGGGAAATATTTGATAAATTACAAAGTTCCTTAAAAACATTTAAGAAAAGTCAGGTAAACTTTTGATAAGGAATCTGCTCCCTGGCGACAGCCCAAAATGCAGATGATTGATTGATTGATTGATTGATTGATTGATTGATTGATTGATTGATTGATTGATTGATTGATTGATTCATTCATTCATTCATTCATTCATTCATTCATTCATTCATTCATTCATTCATTCATTCATTCATTCATTCATTGTACTTGTAAATATACTGACAATATACCCATGCGATTTAATTAATATCGAATGTGAAACGATTGTGCTAGCATTTGATATCTTCATGTCGATCACAGGAAGCAATTACTTGCAAATGTGCAATCTATCCACCCGATTTTGATTTCACAAGGGCTGGGGAGCAGTGACAAAGGGAATCCATACCGTGGTGGACATCAGTTTTGTCGTCTGGCTCCATGGCTAAATGGTTAGCCTGCTGGCCTTTGGTCTTAAAGGGTCCCGTATTCTATGAACAGAAGGACACCGAAACCAACTATGTACCTACTGGAAAAATTGAACGTCCGATAGGAAGATTAACCGAGACCGCAACGAACCACATGGTCTGAAACTTTGCTCGAGAGTTATGATGGTGATAATGATGATGATGATGATGGTGAATTCAAATGCACAGTAAATATTCTTTTCACTGTTAGCAACCATGTTTTTGTTTCTAATCTCATACTCATACCTCATATCAATGAGATGGATGGCATTGTGCTGTAAGTACAGTATATACAATTTTCAATTTATCAGAATTCTCCGATTCTTAAGTCATAACACACGACGCAGTGAAAAGATCATAGTTTCAGGAAATTTACCTGGGAAGAGGATGAGTGTACGAGTTCCTCCACGCTGGAAACATTGCATAAAACCTGCCACCAAATTATCCCTCATACAAGCAACTCGTTTGGCAGAAGACTGTGAAGGATGGAAACAGATAGCCTACAAAGAAATATCCTTAAAGGTCACGATCTTTAGAATTGAGGGAACGATAATAATAAGAATAAAAACAATAACAACAAATTTACAGATCATAAGTTCCTTTTTTTCTTATAAGTAAGTTGTCTGCGAGGCCTAGTAAACGTCTCGTACCCCCATGCTCAAAAAGAGCACTGACCACATGTTTGGAAAACCGTGATGTAATGTCGGTAGACTCTTCTCGTATATAAGCTTACATTTGTTCATAATATTCATGGCTTTTGCCATTAATGTGGGTGAGAACATACTTCTTATCCATTTACTGCAGAGCCTGTGACCTTATGAAAATGTGTCGCATGTTTATAACCACAAGTACAGCGTATTATCGCTGAGTACGTTGCCGCACTGGAGGGTAATTAAAATAAATCCAGGACGAAGTTCACGTGCCATCCATCAATGCGGCAGGAAACATAATCTGTATTCGGGAATCGCATGATTACAACAAATTTATGACTACGAGGGTCATAAATATAACACGTGTGTCAGGAGCCTCATAGAAATTCATTAAAATTTTAGTATGAAGTAAACGTGTTCAAAACGAGCGTAACTGTGTTAGTGGCGAGTAAGGACAGGGTAATAAACTGAAATGCAACGGAGCTGAGGAAATCCCTTAGTCCTCATTATTTTTAACGTCAACCATGATACTAAAATTTCCATCCTCCTCATAACTTCCGTTTCTCAAGTCTATTTGGGGGCTGAAGGACTCTTCCCTTATTTCATTTCTCTAATATAATTTAGTATCCTATGCTGTACTCTGTTCGCTTTTCTGATCTTTCCTTCTCGACTTATTATATTACTATTTATATTATACAATACTCCCGCAACATCTTCAGGTTTCCCAAGGGCAAAGAGTACCTTAACAACAATAATAGACACAGATATAGTGGATAAATGAGATAGTATAAGGTTAAGAGTAGGCAAAGGTGTGAGCCACGTCAGACATCGATCTGAGGTCCACAAGCATGCTTCATAAAGATCATGATGGACTTGTTGAGAGTAGTAATGATGATGTTATAGATTAAATCTCTATTCAGCCCAAAGGTATTGCAGAAGATGAAAAAAATTAGCTATGGCTCCTCGAGCACCTAACATCAAGTAGATTCCTTATCTGTTTTTCTACCCCTGGGTCTTTTCCTTTCAAAATTCTTAATCCTTCTTTTGTCTTCCATTCGTTTTGCGTATTCGTCCATTTTCTTCCTTATAATTATTTTCTGTTGCTTGGTCTGCTACTATTTTTTTAAAATTTTGTTTCACTGTTTTCGATTATAAGGACGTATTCTTCCAATATCTGTTTTTAAATTTTCCTCATTCAGTTTAAATTCATAATTTATCTTATATTTTTCGTTTATTTGGTTCTAAACGTTGAGTTAATGGAGTAAATGCTTTTACCATTATTATTCACCCTATATATT
Source organism: Anabrus simplex (assembly GCF_040414725.1). Lineage (NCBI taxonomy): Eukaryota > Metazoa > Arthropoda > Insecta > Orthoptera > Tettigoniidae > Anabrus > Anabrus simplex. Next base: position 1,213,217,912 of record NC_090265.1, on the reverse strand, counting down.
GTACTTCTTTGGTATGAAAAATAGCAGTAGGAAGATTGCCCAGATTATTTACTAAAAAAATATCACATATTACCCCTTCAAAATCTTGCTCACTCAAGTTTTCTTTGTTGCCTATATTAAGTTTTTTTGCTAGTGGCTTAACGTCGCACCGACACAGATAGCGCTTATGGCGACGATAGGATAAAAATGGCCTAGGAGGTGGAAGGAAGCGGCCGAGGCCTTAATTAAGGTACAGCCCCATCATTTGCCTTGTGTGAAAATGGGGAACTGCGGAAAACAACTTCAGGGCTGCCGAGAGTGGGATTCCAACCCACTACCTCCCGGATGCAAGCTCACAGCCGCGCGCCTCTAACCGCACGGTCAACTTGCCCGGTCCATGTTAGGTGCGAGTGCGTGATTGAATAATCGATTGAGTGGCTAGCAAGCTGCCTGAATGCTCGCCACAACCAGTACACTCTACAGTATCCGACGACCAGTGCTTGAAAAATCTCAGAACAATGTGGTAGTTGGAGTAATTTGAATAGTCGTACTCCTCCGCCTAGAATTTAACTTCAATAAAAGAAGAGACGACTTGAAAGTAGAAGTAATACTGAAAATTGTTTTAATTTCATGAATACTTCTTAAGTACTACTCTTAAGTAAATTAAATAATTGAATATTTTATTCTTTAACGCTCCTTAAATACTAAAGTAAATTTGGAGGTATGTAAGTTACCGTAAGTCAACAATACAGAGCTGGAAAATGGTACTGACTTCACCCGGACTCGATACCATAATCTTGAAAACATAAGGACAACAACTAACTGATTACGCCACTGTGGTTGGTGAGAACTTTCTTGGACACAAAACGATGAAAGTTTTGTTAAACATACTCTCCACAGAGATTGTCAAATGAGGTATAGTAACAGTTTGCACTAGGTAACATTAGATGCATTTTTTACATTGAAAATAATTTTAAAATCGTTGTATGTACCCCACAAAACACGAATGGTATCTAATTAGAGGTATCGAACCTCATATGAGAATATTCCAAGATATTCAATTACGTTTATCTTGTACATTTTGAAGGTGCCTGAAGAGAATTTTGGAATGGTCCCATTGGTGTCCTTTATCAGACCCCAGTGATTTTGTGCTTTCCTAGGCCTATATTATACTACCACCCTCGGAGAATACACATCCTAAATACTCGAAATAATCTACTTGTTCCAGTTTGATATTCCTGACCAGACATTCATTCCTCGTAGATATCTACGCTACTGACATTACTTTCTTCCTGCAAATACTAATTTTAATACGATCCTCCCAGCAACCATTTTCTTCTTCCAAGTAATATATGCTAACAATTCTATTGTTTTATTTACAGTATGATGATCAATGTTGTTATTGAAGAACCTGTGGCATTACTTCCAGTGCTCTTCGCTATGTTCTTGAGATCTCAACCGGCGAGTGGGAGTCTCGTTATAAAATTACATCTCTCATGCACTTTATTCTGTTTTCTTTGGACTCAACATGGCGGGTGAAAAGAAGATAAGCACATGAGAAACGATAAATTGAGATCTCTCTCGTGGCCCAGATCGGCGAGAAGCAGTACGGTGTGCAATGTAAATAGCCTCTCCGAAAGGGGAGGGACGAAACATAATTCTTAGAGCTGCGTGCGACCACATTCCGGGGGAGACTGTAGGAAACCACACTGAGCTCGCATGTCACGCCAACGTTATGTTATTCCTTATCAGCCGCGCACATCAGCTGATAGATCGAGAAGCCGCAGAGGTCTTACCGCCCTGCCTTATTAGCTCTGTCTGTGTGTACTCTGGTAATGGGTGCAAATGGTAATAATTGTAGAGAACACATGCATGATAACCCCCACAACCACTTCATTATCTCCATTAAGCGTCCGCAGAATGAACAGATTGAGAATTAGGCTTTCTCTAACGGCCCTTCATAGAATTGCCGAAAACTGTATGTTAATTTCCATGCGCATTCATTTGTGATCTACGCCCTTAAATTGTATTTATTACATTTGAGGAGTAAATATTTTATATTTATCTACTGAGAGGTGTAGAGTGACAGGGAGCGATTAAGTTAGGTGGAAATGTAGTAAGCACTTCGGCGTATGCTAACGACTCGGTCTTAATGGCAGATTGTGTTGAAAGTCTGCCGTCAATATCTTCGAACCTGAACTAAAGTGATATCGGTAGGCAAGAAACCTAAGAGAATTGAAAGTCAGGTTGGGAATACAAAGCTGGAACAGATAGACAATTTCAGGTGTTTAGGATGCGAATACCCCCAGGACGGTTGTATTGTAAGATTGTATCAATTTGTAACAATGCTAATGCAGTGAACCCTCACTCGCTATCAGCAGTATTCTGTATCGAAGAGGGAAGCTACACCGATTTCTTTCTAGACCAACTTTGCTTTACGGAAGTGAACGCTGGGTGGACTCAAGATATCTTATTCATAAGTTAGAAATAACAGACATGAAAGTAGTCAAAATGATCGCCGGTACAAACAGGTGGGAACAATGACAGGAGGGTAGTTAGAATGATGAAATAAAGGCTAAGTTAGAGCTGCCTCTGTGGATCAGTGGTTGAGTGTCGGCCTCCGCATCCCAAGATAGCGGGTTCAAACCCGGCAGAGGTAGTCGGATTTTTGAAGGGCGGAAAAAAGTCCATTCGACACTCCATGTCGTACGATGTCGGCATGTAAAAGATCTCTGGTGACACATTTGGTGTTTACTCGACAAAATTTATTAAATCTCAGCCATAGACGCCCAAGAGAGTTTCGGTTTACTTCGGTCTGCCATCTAGTGGGCCTAGAGCAAAACGGAAAGTCGAAATTGACGAGCAGACAGCCAGATGGCGTCAAATTGAAATGTCTGCACACGATAGCTGAGGCCATACGATTATTATTATTATTATTATTATTATTATTATTATTATTATTATTATTATTATTATTATTAAGGATAAGATAGGAATTAACTCGATGGATGAAGCTGTACGTACTGTATAAACCGACTTCAGTGATAGGGTCATGTGAGGCGAATGGAGGAGGAAAGGTTACCCTGGAGAATCATGGACTCTGTCTTGGAGGGTGTGAGACCTACAATCGCCAGTCCATTAATTTTTGCCCTTACCAGGTATTGCCGGCACAACATCATTAAAAATTTGGGAATCACTTGTTTTGAACTCTCCCCCTTGGAACTGATTGTACCAATATCGGAGAGTTCTATCTCAACAGCGACGGTGGTGACAGCTAGTGTCTAGGTGTGACAAGACCAGGAACTGCATACTTGTCTATACTTCAGTTGTCCACGCATTGGAAATATTTGTGAAAAATAATTAAACAATCATAATAATTAAGAAAATTTTAAAATACGGAATATCTCCTTCATAAACCTCCAAACGAGCATTATACTAGCCGTGCCTTTCACCTTGTCTTAAATATTAAAATGAGAATTCTCGTCAGAATCCACCCAGCCTCTCTGATCACTTCCCAGTTACCTGGGACCAGCGCTTTGAATGAACTTGGCCTAGTTTTACGGCCGGTTGCCTTTCCTGACGTCAATTCTGTGTGGAGAGTTGCTTTCACCATTGCGTGTTTCTGTGGTGATTTGACCTGTGATGCATTTGTTTGAAGATGTGTAAGATGAACACAAACACCCTATCCACGAGCTGCATGGATTAAAAACGCGATTAAAATCCCCAGCTCAGCCGGGAACCGAATTTGCGGCCCTCTGAAATTAATAATACTAATAATAATAATAATAATAATAATAATAATAATAATTTGTTTTACGCCCCCGCCCCTCTGATATGAGGGAGAGTACGCTGACCAAATCAGTGGACGGTGAAGACAACTTAGTAACATAGATGTTCTATTAATGTTTCGGGAAAGAGAAGCTGGGCCACCTCCGTGGTGTAGTGGTTAGTGTGATGAGCTGTCACCCCCGGAGGCCCGGGTTAGTTTCCCGGCTCTGCCATGAAATTTTAAAAGTGGTACGAGGGCTGGAACGGGGTCCATTCAGCCTCGGGAGGTCAGCTGAGTAGAGGCGGGTTCGATTACCCTCTCAGCCATCCTGGAAGTGATTTTTGAGGTTTCTCTGTTCAGCATAGAAGGTGAGGCCGCCTGGGCGAGGCACTGGTCATCCTGCCCAATTGTATGCCTCGACCCAGAGTCTGAAGCTCCAAGACACAGCCCTTGAAGAGTTGGAGGTGGGATCTCTCGCTGAGTCCGAGGGAAAAACCGACCCTGGAGGGGAAACAGATAAAGAAGAAAAGAGAAAATGTAATTAAGGAATAGGAGTGATAAAGGACAAAGCAACGCAAGAATTTAAAAGAACTATATAAATAACTTTTGGCCATTGATGTTTTACATTTAGTCTACATGTGTTATACATTCATAATATATAACCTCCTGCGGGTGGAAGCGGTAGAATACATCTGTGGTAGGGTACGGTGGTGTTGATGATTACTGCTTTACGAGGAAGTATAAGTGGGCAATAATCTTCAATTAACTCTAATAAGAGGAACAAAGTCACTTCTAAAAATGAAGTGAAAGGGCCATTAAGTGCCCGAAAATGAAAGACTCCCTAGGCCCCGTAAACCTACAGTAAGAACAATAGTTGACCATGGGAGGTCGGATAGTGAAGGTGAAGGGGAATAGCCTGACATAAGTGGAAGCAATGCCAGACTCAACAAAGTGGACCGTGGTTGCCAAACCGCGCTCCCAAATTGAGAGCCCCTGGTCCCTATTTGGTAGCCAACAGCTACAAATTAAGAGAGTCATTATCAGTTAGGACTACACCTCGTCGTAAATGTTATGACACAAGCTATTCATTTGATTGCGTTATTACATCTTATGGTCTTTCAGAAGTCGAAAGTATGACTTCGAACAATTTGCAACGCCGTAATTGCTCCAGTTATAAACTGCACAAAGAGGCTCCGTGGCTCAGGCGGCAGCGCGCCGGTCTCTCACCGCTGGGCCAAATCTCGGTCACTCCATGTGAGGCTTTTGCTGGACAAAGTGGAGGCGGGACAGGTTTTACTCCGGGCACTCCAATTTTCCCTGTTATTCCATTCCAGCAGCACTCTCCAACATCATTTCATTTCATTAATCATTCATTAATCATTGCCCCAGAGGAGTTCGACAGGCTTCGGCAGCCGGCACAATTCCCATCCTCGCTGCTAGATAGGGGCTTCATTCATTCCATCCCTGACCCGGTCGAATGACTGGAAACAGGCTGTGGATTTTTCATAAACCGCACAAATAACACCTGCCATATTACTTGCGTTAGTACATTTACAAAACTATTTAGCCAAAAATGCTCATAAATAATTATAGACTCGCCAGCGCGCCAATAATCATACAAGTAGAAATATGTCATTGAAGATCTTGTTGCGCCATGCCATATAGGTAGCAGCACTATGACCTATCTCCCTGCAAACCACAGGCTGTCCCGTACTGGTACAATAAACTTGTTTTCCTTTAAGTTGCTTTACGTCGCACCGGAACAGATAGGTCTTATGGCGACGATGGGATAGGAAAGAGCGAAGGAAACGGCCGTGGTATTAATTAACGTACAGCCCCAGTATTTGCTTGGTGTGATCATGGGAAACAACGGAAAGCCATATGTGTTTTTACAATTTGGTTTACGTCCCACCGACACAGATAGGTCTTATGGTGACGATGGGACAGGAGTCTGACGTAAACTGTCTTAACTGAGGTACCATCCCTGCACTTGCCTGAAGCAGAAGTGGAAAACCACGGAAAAACACTTGGAGGATAGGTGAGGTGGGAATCGAAACCCCCTGTACTCAGTTCACCACCCGAAGCTAAATTGACCCCGTGCCAATCCTACCACTTTTCAAATTCAGTGGCAAAGCCGGGAATTAAACTCAGGCCTCCGGGGATGTCAACTAATCATATTCACCACTACACCACAGATACGGACGGAAAACCATAACCATCTTTAGGGCTACCAACAATGGGATTCGAACCTACTATCTCACGAAAGCGAGCTCACAGATGCGCGTACAAAAAAATACGTATTTGGTTTGACAACATAGCTATAACAACGTCATTCGCATTTAATCTAGCGTCATTGCTGATCCTTTCCGAATATACATAATTCTGGAAACTTTTCACTTAGTACTTTAAGACAAGCAAGTCATACCGCAAGTAGGCAGTCTATGTATATCTATGTTATCGACAAACACTACTAATGATCACAGATGTCTTAAGACTATGACCTAAGTCCGTATAAAACGAAAAAACTGAGCTCTTGTAATTGCAGAAATAATTCAACGAGGCAAGTTTCATTTTTGACGGCAACATTCTTATGGGGAATGTATACCTGAGAAAATAATGTCGGTAGCGAAGCAAGATGGACGTGTCTCAGATTTTATTGTTTAGAAATGTTGTGAAAATCAGCTTGAGTTTGTGACCAAGGAACAGAGTAGACATCCAGAGGAATATATTTCCCTTAATGTCACTGTAATATATTCCATACACCAGGGGAAGGGGAGGGCATTTTCTTAAGAAATTCTGTAAAGTTCCCCGGCGGTAAATACATTTTTTGATAAATTAGGCAGCCACATACAGACGAGGTGTTGGCAAATACCTTTCAAATTACAGAAATCGTGAGAATGACTACGTATGTTTCGTTCTAACAAAACGTAAAGCACGTGCAAACGTAAAGGGTTAGATCAGATTCCCTTAGGCTATTTGTCGCCTTGCATGGCTTACACCAAGACATGAAATTTGATTTCAGAAGGCAAAGGCCACTCTAAATACAGTTCTTCTGTTGGCACTAAGATTTTCACTTAAGGAATATAAGTGATGTTACATTATTTTATTAATTATTAATGTTAATGAGATGCTTAGCCTTACTATTGAATAAAAGTCTTCAACTACATACAGTAATTGACTACTTCAAGTTTGCATAGCGCTGTCTTTCTATTTTTGGAGTTGTATGAAATAGGAGATAATGAGTTACGAAGCAAATGTAGGCTATATAAAGATTTTCTGGATAATCGGATGTGAAGTTCACATAGTTTGCTTGAATGTTTAATAGGACTAACCGTTTAGGCATCTTATTCACTTTTAAGGTTCCCAGGTGTACGTTTTACTCTGATTTGCTTCACATTTCTTTCAGTCACAGACTTTCCGTTTCTTAATATTCAATCTTTAGCGACATGTCTTGGTAACATATTGTTCTATAGGGAACAGTTTTGTACGATATCTATATTCGGGCAGATTATACCATGTATATTCCAATAATAAAACAATAATGCTAATCAATAACATTTTTACTTTTAATTCCGTTTGAATACGCAGATACGCATTTAAACAATTACCCAGCGAGATGGCCGTGCGGTTAGATAACGTAACTGTGATCTTGTTTTCGGGAGATAGTGGGTTCGAACCCCACTGCCGGCAGTCCTGAAGATGGTTTTCCCTGGTCTCCCATTTTTACACTAGGCAAATTCTGGGACTTTACCTTAATTAACGCCATGGGCGCTTCCTTCCCACTTCAAGCCATTTCCTATCCCATCGTCGATAAAAGACCTATCTTTGTCGGTGCGACGTACAGCCAATTAAAAAGACGGTGGTTTTCCGTGGTTTACCATTTTCACACCAAGCAAATGCTGCGATTGTACCTTAATTAAGGCAAGGAACATGAACAGATTAAAGAAATGGCGAAAAAAAAACATAAACTCACGTGGTCAGTTATCACAGCATGGAGGATCACTGCAAAATACCGCACTGGTATACTACAACGAGATCGTTTTAGCTCTCGCTTAGGAGAATGAAAGATATCGGTCACAGTCGTTTTGCCGATATGCAATTGGTATAACATCAGGATTGAGCACCCTACACTTTACTGTAAAAATGACGGCCTTCCGGAACCAGCTATTTTACGGATGGATTGGCAACCGTGGGACGTAAGAATGGCTAATTAGATCACGGTAAGGAGGCTTTTTGGGATATTAGATTGTGTGTGTGTGTGTGTGTGTGTGTGTGTGTGTGTGTGTGTGTGTGTGTGTGTGTGTGTGTGTGTGTGTGTGTGTGTGTGTGTGTGTCCTCGATTCTTGTCACTACAGTTCGTTTTTTGTACATATTGTAAATAACCCTTCTTTACAATATGTAACCTCGATTACCTTCGGAATGCCAAATAGTAGCATGAAGTAATTAGTTATCAAAGGTCATTGCCATCGGTCCAGAAAGCCTAACAGTATTGCTGAGCACTTCTAGTGGTTTCTTAGTGATGCATCAAATTGTTATCTGTATATTGGGTCTCCAGTTCATTAGCATCGATAGTGTCTTCATTTACCAGTACATTATCATTGACTCATTCCCATCTTCGTTGTTCAAACTGTCTACATAAAGGTTTTTGGTATTTCCTGCCCCGGAGATTTTAGGTTTTTGAGGCCTGTATACAATTCCCTGGTGGTGGTAGTAGTAGTAGTAGTAGTAGTAGTAATAGTAGTAGTAGTAGTAGGTATCTTCATTAGTGGTGAAACTTGGACGGTGTCGTCCTCTCTTACATTTAACCGCACAGTATGAAAAGTACTACAATTGCAAATAGAAACCTTTTAACTAGGATTCAAGTAACGCAAACGACCGTCATTCCATGTCCACGTTCAATTATTTTAAGCGGGCCTCATGATTTTGCTGCTGTAAATAACCCTCACGAAAACTATCATCAAGCAGTCTATTCCATCTTCACAGAATGTATCCCTTGAATCTCATTCCACATCGTTCATTTGATATGAAGTGGTTAGAATGTTTCTCCACATTGAAATTGGTACATTAATAGGGAGAGAACCTCTTCGTAAATTTATAAAATTATTCAGTAAATGGAAATGGATTGCAGAGAAACTCGGTTCGGCATAAGAGTCACCAAGTTGCGCTTGCATCGTATTACTATCACTGCAAAAAATGGAGGGAATGGAAAATCTTAACAGCTCGTCCCGTAATATTATTCATGAAGCTTCATAGTAGATGATCGCACGGCTACTCCTGCTCTTTCGAATTATCTTTTGTTAGTTAATTTATCTAATTAGCTATTGCGTAAGTTACCCAACTGTGATTTAACCTTTTGCACTCCTATGTCGAGTGGGGTTCGACATTGAAATACTAGACTTGCGTTCCGATGTCGAGTCCCACTCCACATGACAATACCTTGTACTTGCAGCGTTCGTATGGCGACTGTGCTATGTTCCAGTACTGTAGTACTATCTAACCATATTCGAAAGAACACCTTTCCTTATTTAATATAGCTCGCGGGAATCACTATGAGTTTGTAACCTCTGTTATTCTCAAATTTTTATGAAAGTTTACTAATGACAAAGGTTGAATGTAAACATGGCTTCTGCTTCATCTTGGCTCACGGAAGATGATATTTTAGAACAGTTAGTGGACAATGATAGTGCCGTTAATGTAACAACAACTGACTTGGATGATTTAATAGTGAATAATATAACTGAACGTGAACGGAGTGATAGTGAAAATGAATGGAGGTGGTGATGCTTCTCCAAATCCATGGTGCGAGTGGAGAGCTGGCGATCCTGATTTACCTGCAATCTCATTCAACGAAACAATTTGTGAATATAAGGCATCTCGTAAGAACAAACCTTCAACACTGCAACTTTAAATACATTTTACGTACCGTAACATAATTTTATTTGTGTTAGGCAGTTTTGCAGTGTTCACTTCCTACAGCTGTTCATAGTATAGAAATCAAATACGAGTGGAGCAGGAAGCATACACTAAGGGCAATGGAGTTCAAAAGGTTAACACCTGGCACCTGATTTACATGATCCTCAACACCTAGATCCGATACTTATCCGTTTCACATGGTCTATGTTAGAAAATGTAGCAGATTTATCACACAGTTCGGCTCTACGTGGATAACGAAACCTTATGCTCGATAACCATTCACTACCTGAAGCCTAATAATTAACGTTTCTCTCATTGAATCATTTGTTATTACGTCTCGTCTATATTTTCCCCGCGTTCTCCCAGTTTATTGGGGTTGGTTCTTGACGTAGGTTTGGCCTGTTTTCCGGTACGACTGGATGCTTCAAATGCTGTGCGGAGGAAATATTAACTATCGCGTGTTTGTCTGGTGTTTGATATTGTTGTGTGTTGTGTGTTGTGTGTATATAAAAAGAAGTGCATTAATAATTTCGTGTGGCTATTTCTAGCCGAGTGCAGCCCTTGTAAGGCAGACCCTCCGATGAGGGTGGGCGGCATCTGCCATGTGTAGGTAACTGCGTGTTATTGTGATGGAGGATAGTGTTATGTGTGGTGTGTGAGGTGCAGGGATGTTGGGGACAGCACAAACACCCAGCCCCCGGGCCATTGGAATTAACCAATGAAGGTTAAAATCCCCGACCCGGCCGGGAATCGAACCCGGGACCCTCTGAACTGAAGGCCAGTACGCTGACCATTCAGCCAACGAGTCGGACAAGAAGTGCATTTAGACCAGGCCTTTCCAACTCGAGCACTTAGTCCTGGGGCGCACCAGCGCTGCACTCAGCAGCACTGTTCCCCTCCTTCCTCACCAAGTCCACGCAGTACATTGTGTTTTAAATAAAGAACAATTACGTGCAAAAAACCTTCGCAACTTTAAATCTGTTATGGATACTGTGTCAAAATGTGTAAATTTCCGTAGAAAGCAAGGTTTGAACCATCGGCAGTTCAAATAATTTTTTAAAGATCTCGCTGCAGAATGTACTGGCATTCCCTTTTATTTTATTCTGCGCTGGTTAAGTTGCGTGAAAGTGATAGCAACCTTCTTTGCATTAATTCATGGAGATGAAAGGTTCTCCACAACTAACTTTGCGGAATAAACAATGGATAGCTGATCTCGCTTTCTTGGCGGACATAACGTCTTATTTGAATGATTTAAATATTTAACTGCAAGGAAGAAACACAATGATTAGCACCGTGTGTGATAGAATTAATGCTTTCGAAATTCAGGTTTTGTTATTGAAAAGTCAGTTCGAAGCCGGAAATTTTGACAATTTTACTTCATTAAAATCATTACATTTGTCTACTTACGAAAATCTTGAGACTATCAGACGTCGTTATAGAATTTGCACGATGAATTCAATGCCCGATACAAAGAAATGAATGACATGGTACCTCAACTTGAAATATGTATGACCCCATCTTCAGCGCGCCCTGAAAAACCATCATATTTCCAAACAGAGCTGATAAAACTACAGTGCAACGCAACCCTAAAATACAGGTACTACACACAAGAATTTCCCAGACTTCATGGACGTGACTTAAAATTTGCGTCGATGTTCGGTACAATTTTTCCATGCGAACAGATGTTTTTAATTCTGAATTTAAATAAATGTATAACTTGCACTCCTCTGTCCGATGTTGTCTTACAGCCTGTACTTGGATTTCTACTGCCAAATCAATTTTACCCAATATTGGTAAATTACTTGCTGCAAAACGATGTCAACTGTTACGGAGATATCCGTGGTAGTTAGAGGTGAAAGAAGGTGCGGGCTGGAATAGGTCTCAACTACAGAATTAAAGTTAATTTAAAACTTTAACAAAGGTTATATTTTCTTTTCAAAATCAACAATTAACAGAGTATAACAGGTACCAAGTAGCAGATCAACAAATTAACAAATTACAGTTCGTTACAAGACTTGGGCTTTGAGCCCCAAGTTTAATTCCTGAGCTCTCAGCTCACAACCACAATCGCTAAAGGGCAGAAAACCCCTAAGTACGAGGAGCACTTGCTCCTAATTACAACGTTAAGAAAAAGAGCAGACCCGCTCTCAATTTTACAAGCCTACCAAAGGCTACAACAAACTTCATTTCTATCTGCCCTTAAGGCACACAAGGAAACAGGGGAAATTAATACCCAACCTACGGGACCTCCGCATGATGAAAACAAAACAATAGGTTAAATTACTGACCCAAAGTACAGAAGAGATTGGAGGCGTGAACTTGCACTCCTAAATACACTTTTAAAACCTAAGTGGCTCTAGACCGAAACACAGGGGCTAATCCCAAGCTAAGGAGGTGACCCGTATGAGAAACTTTAATATTTTAAGGAAGAGAAGAAAAGTTATGAAAACGTAGTCACCTCAATTTCCAAATGAAAGGGAGTTCGAGAGGGTAAAGCACTCTATCCCCGCTTTACAGTAATTTATAGATTTATAATTTATAGATTTACATAGACAGAAAAGAATTTACATTTTAAAAAGGTAGGTTACATACTAAAGGTTTCGAACCCTCCCCGAGAGTTAAACTGCTGAGCTAGCAAGAAATGAAGATGTTAACAGGCCATTACCTTGTTGAAGAACTGCTGCTTGAAGAAAGAGGCGCTGCCCGCCCCCTGCTACATATTCACACACTAAGAGAGATGTTACTGAAGTGGCACCGAGACAAGAAAATCAGCAGTTTATATACCCTCGTGGAACATTCGAGACCTTTCAGGAATGAGTAGACAAACCTTTCGCTTTTATTGGATAACAGCAAAAACTAATACACAAGACGAGGAAGAAACAACTTATTGGTGGAAAATTAATTACATAAATTCCTGATTGGTTACATTCAAAACGGGCGGAAAGAAAGGATTTATATTGCCAACCCACAAACCAAAGAACGAAATTTAGTAAAAAAACTTTGGAATACAATATTTCTTCAAGAAAGTTCATCCCATTGCACCAGAGTGTGTTACCATAGTTTTGGGTAGAGACATCTGTTAGAGATTGTCCACACCTCTTAATCGTTGAAAAACAAAAGGCAAATAAAAAAAAGACCCAGTGACATCTTCTGAATAACCGTGGAATTAGTTCAGTAGTTAAAGTTCCAAATTTCTCCAGTAGAGAAGTTTCAATTGGCGCAGTATTTGAATTAGCGGCGTGGAGGTGTACCGCCCGGTGCATCAACAATAGACTTAAACGCTAAATGTGCATTAAATCAAACGCAATAAATGTACAGAATAAATTGTTTGTTTATGTGTTCACAGAATTGTCATAAATAATAAATTTTTCGTAAGCTGCGCGCTGACTTGACCTGTGGTTCTGTCTCTGGCACTTCCCCTCCTTCCCCCACCACCTCACCGGGGCTACAGCACAGCGCCGGGGCTGCTGCCGGGGCCGGCCGGGGCCGTGGGAGCACCTCAGTTGGAATCATATGATTTAGACGAATCCCCGCTTTGAACTAGAGTACGTATTTATTTAGCTATATGCAGTTAAAATTCCGGACCCTTCCGAGAATCGAGCTTGGTACACTATGAACTGAAGGACAGTATTCTGACCATTCAGCCGAAGTGTTTTTAATTACTTGCTCTTTTGTATCGAATCATATTTTTTTACTTACATTAATAGTCTCTCTAAGTATCACGTACTTTAAAGAGTTGAATTCTTGTAACTCTGTCTCCCCACATGCATCCGGTACCAACATTGTACTGTAGCAACGGGTGGTTGAAACCTTGTGCACATTTTAGGAACAAGCAAGGAATGTTTACAGTAGGTACTGAGTTCGGTGCTGTGGAAAAAATCGCTAGTTTTCAATGATAAAGTGAGTTGAATGATCAGAATATCTGTTGTCAGTTCCAAATGCAAATAAAATTACCTGCCTTTACTGAGCCCTTAACTTGGGAGGGTGGATTTATTATCTCGTATCACCACCTGATTTTATCTTTCTTCAGTTTACTTCTCCAAGCCCATTACTTTCAAATTTATAATCCGATCTCCATTGACCATTCATTACTTGCACTGTTACGACCACCACAATCATGTTATGTTTGAGAGTCCTAGGGAGTATGTCTATTTCATGCCCTTCCCACATGCTAAACTTCTTCTAATACAAGCTGTAATACAGTGGCATTCACTACATTCCGTTAATAATAAATCGGAAAGTATCATTCGTCAGAAGAACTATGTATCAAGTTAGCTCACTTATGTGTATCTGAGAATTGCCAGTAATTCACTGCATGCCCATATACAGTGGGTTTCTGTCATCGGATGGACAACAGGCGCGCCCAGCATATCAGCCTCCCGTTGACTCATCCCTGCCCGCCATACTGAGCTCTTCGAAACCCCGGCTTCTTGTCTGTGATCATAGGAATTTTGTAGGCGTATGTCAGGGGCCTTTTTCAAATAAAATGTAAAACACTATGGATAATAAATATAAATGTAATTACATCTGGTAGAAGTAATGAAATATACTGCCAAGTTGTATAAACAAAGAGATTATTCGTTATATTCAGATTGTTCAAAAATAATGTTGAATAAGTTTTATTTGACTGCCTCCGAGGTTTAACGGCTGAGCTCCTTGCCGACCATGAACCAGTTAAATGTTCGAACTTTACTTTAACTGGTTTTATTTTTCAGTAACTGTAGAACTATACTCTGTAGGTGATTCCGAAGTTTCAGTTACAATCATGCACTCGATTACAGAAAAAAAAAATCAGAAACTGTTTAAGTAAAGTTTGAAAAATATCAAACGGCACAACTGATAACCCTAATTTATTATTAACTTCGTGCAGAGAGAGCTCTTTCGAAACTGAGATATATTATTTATATTTATTTGCGAGGAGTCTGCGGGGCCCCTTTAAAGGCCCGGGCCCGTCTGCGTTTCACGCCTTGCAGATCCTAACGTTACGCCGCTGATGTATGTTCTAATATTTCTGCTAATTCATTTACTTCTTCCTCGTTAAGTTCACCTTTTTTAACTTCGTTTCTTATCGAGTAAATAACCCGTTTCTGTTAATTTGTTTACGAGTTTCCACACGGTTTCTGTATGTGTAGGGCGTAGACGTGAAAATCGTGTTACAAATCGCCTAACGACTTCCCTGCAAGACTCTGTTTTCACATAATTATCGTACATTTTCCACCATGTACATATGTGAAGAATTTTGAGAATTATACCCCGAAATAACACTTCACAACTCTAGAACAGTTGGAGCGACAAATCAGCACTTAAGGGAGGGGGGAAGGCTATACTTTTGAACATAGGAAAATGGGGCATATTACACTTTTTTGGGCAGCAATGGAAGTGAATACTAAAAGGAAACATATTTTGAAAAATACAGTATTCCTTAATAATAAGCCTACATATTTAGAAACCATATACACCTATGCCATTATATTCAAAATGGCGGGGTATCATGGCCACTATTTCTCCGTTTCCCTAATAATTTCCGAACACATGAATATTTTCTATTATTTTTTATTATGATTAGTAATGTTATAGCTACAATATATATACAAGAATCAGTGTTCATTAAGTGTGAATATGTTTTTCATGAAGTTGTTTACAAGTAACCAATATTTCATTAATTTTCATTTTCATTTAATGAAGCTAGCTCAATAATTCTAATATATCTTCTTCTTCCCTATGAAATATGCATGCATGCAAAATATCTTAATATGATAAAAACTTCCAGTGTTATCAGGGAAAAGGTTGTGAAGAACTAAAGTTACGCGAAACGAGCAACAAACTTACTGATAAAGGGCTTGCATGGGTGATAGGTCTTGACGTTTCTACGTCATAACTCAGAAAGTATTGGATATATTATCAAAAATTTTGCACTTTTATAAAGAGAATCGTTCAGATTTTACTTAAAAAACTAAGTTGAAAAATCGCATGTTTGGTCGGTCAAAGGTGTTGGTTCCCCCTTAATACACGTTCTAAGCACGGACCTGAACTGCGTTGTGCGGACTTTCCCGTACTGTCGCTGCACTGTGCTATGGGAGGTGACGAGTCAACGGGAGGCACATAAGCTGGGCGCGCCTCCCGGTCAACCGATGAGAAAAACGCACTATATTATCTAATCTGACATGAAAATGTGCTTGCAATGAAGCACAGAATAGTACACAAGGGATTTAAATGCATTTGTAATAAAATCCCGAGCCATATGTTATCAGCGAAATTTCAATGGCTGTAATATCCGTACAGATGATTTCCAACGATTTTTACTGAAAATTATGTTTGTTACAATCTGATCTTGAAGTTGTTTTTCATACTTATATGTACTTTACAAATCCTTTGGAATTCGTTCCTCTGGCTCCAAAGAATACGCCTTTTAACGTGATTGTGTCGACGTTGTCATTGAAATAAGGGAAGTGTTTTTACACACCAGTGTTAAATCTGGATGTTAATGTCGATACAAAGTCCTCCTCGCTCACATCAGATTACCACACATATAGCAAGAAAACGATCAGTGAACTGAATTTAAGAAGTGCACGAAGGATCTATAATTCACGGCTCAATGTCAAATTAAACAACCATTCTTGTAATCTAAATCCTCGGTAATGGCCTAAAAAAGTTATGATTACACATATTGTCGTGTGTTATTTAGTTTTTCTCTCCCTGATCACCTAAGAGGAGTGTCTGTTCCAGGTGCTATTTCCCTTTCAACATTTTTTTAGTATTTCGACCACATGCATTTAAGTAGTTGAATACAGTACTATCGAATATCATGAGCAATCCAAACCAGAAATATGTAATTTTTTAACAGTAGTACTTTACCCGATCTTGGGTATGGTCCTTGCGCCTCGTATTCTCCGTTTCCTTGCGACTTTTCGCAATTTTATTAGAGTAGAAATAGCGCCTTTTGAACAGACATTCCTCATGTTATTCCTTCTCAGAAGTTATGGTTTTAATCGGTCTACTGTATTTATGTTCAGTCCTCAGCTCGAAGGTTGGTTGAATCGTTACCAGATCCACAGTCAGGTTTCATAGGTAACCTAGATTTCATTGGGGAGGCGTACCAGGGATGTGAGGACTGAAATTGCTTCCCATTGCTTTCTGTTACATGATAGCCTGCCAAGCCCATTGACATGCTTACATTAGTTGAACCTAGGAACAAATCCTTCACGCCATTCATCACAAGGACGGGCAGCATAAGAAATTATGTTACTAGCAATCCTCATTCCTCACTCACTCTCATGTCGTAAAGCCAAGGGCGGGACTGAAACAGGAAATATAGAGTAACAACACTTCATTTAGCTCACATTGATAAATCCGCACATTGAATCTTACTAGAGATGGATCTAATTTAAACAGGTTGGTCTACAAGTAGTCTAAAATTATTTTTAAATGTTAAAATTCTTTCAAAATTATCTCCAGCAATGGATTTTAGGTACCTCTGACTGTCAAAATTTTACAAAATATCACGAAATATATTGATGCACGTTTCTATCGATATAAATAACATTGCTCAGAATTTAAAAAGGATGGTATTTCTGAATCAATCGTGTCCACAGTAACAAGGAAATGCACTTTTTACTTTTCCGTAATGTCTGTCTGTCTGTCTGTCTGTCTGTCTGTCTGTCTGTCTGTCTGTCTGTCTGTCTGTCTGTCTGTCTGTCTGTCTGTCTGTCTGTCTGTCTGTCTGTCTGTCTGTCTGTCTGTCTGTCTGTCTGTCTGTCTGTCTGTCTGTCTGTCTGTCTGTCTATACACGCATCACGGGAAAACGGCTGAAGAGAATTTAGTGAAAATCGGTATGCAAAATTGGGGAATAAGTTGCTACAATCTAGGCCGTAAATAATTTTATTCACGCTGACTGAAATGGTAGTTTAGGGATGGCCTAAAATTTATTTCTCAAATATTTATGTTATTATTGGTCGTACCTTAATGAAAATCGGTATGAAAAGTCGTGAAATAAGTCGTTATAATATAGGCCATATATCATTTTATTCACGCTGAGTGAAACGGTAGTTTAGGGAAGGCTTATATAATTCTCAAATATTGATGTTAAATGTGGTCCTATCTTAATGAAAATCGGTATGCAAAGTCAATAAGTAGCTGTAATCTACATCATAAATACTTTTATTCACTCTAAGTGAAATGTTAGTTTAGGGAAGGCCTAATAGTTAATTCCCAAATAATTATGTTATTAGTGGTCGTGTCGATAAATACTAAATAAAGTTATATATAGTATTAAATTTCCGATCATTTGTCCAGCTCCATTGCTAACTGGTTAGCGTGCCTGCCTCTGGTCACAGGGGTCTCGGGTTCGATTCCCGGCAGGGTCGGGAATTTTAACCAGCATTGGTTAATTTCGCTGGCACGGGGGCTGGGTGTCTGTGTCGTATTCATCATCATTTCATCCTCATCACGACGCGCAGGTTGCCTACGGGAATCAAATCAAAAGACCTGCACCTGGCGAGACGAACATGTCCTCGTACACTCGCGGCACTAAAAGCCATACGCTATTTCATTTCCGATCACTTACGTCTTATAGATTGTTAACATACCGGCTATGATCACAGACATATTCACGAATTTGAATTTTTGTTATTAAGTCCATATGAGCGCCGAGTCACGAGAAAATGGGTAAACAAGATTTAATGAAAATCGGTATGAAAAGTCGGAGAATAAGGAACTACAGTCTACGCTATAAATAGTTTTATAAGATGCCCTAATATCACAGAGTCGAAAAAAAACTGAATGTGAAGGCCTACTATATAGAAAGCTCATAAAATGTATCAATAATAACATTACTTTGACCATTGTTTGCTGTGATGTGCGTTGTGTCTTCTGTTGCCATTCATCTTCGATAGATAGGATTACTGTTGCATACCGAGTTTATCTTTAATTTGCCTTACGTCGCACCGGCACAGTTAGGTCTTATGGCGACGATGGGATAGGGCTAGGAGTGTGAAGGAAGCGGCCTTGGCCTTGATTAAGGCATAGCCCCAGCATTTGGCTGGTGTAAAAATGGGAAACCACGCAATGACATCTTCAGGACTGCCGACAGTGGGGTTCGAATTCACTGTCTCCCGTGTGCAAGCTCATAGCTGCGCGCCCCTAACCACACGACCAACTCGCCCGGTGGTACCGAGTGTGGCAGTCTGTCTGAATGTTGGTGGGAAGTAGCTGGGGAGTTAGATAATTTTCTTCTTTAGCATGCCATTCCTCTGGTTCACAAATTTTCTGATACTACTGGTACGTAACGCACTGGTTCATCATAGCATTCGAGCTAATCAATCCCTACTCTGAGGCATTGACTGGAATGAGCAGTGTGCATATTTAACGGAATAATGGCAGAGGAATGTTTACGGCAGTCTGCGGCTTGGTCACTTCAGCTCTAGTACTTTGGACTGTTAGATCGGCACCGTATTAATCAATCAATCAATCAATACTGATCTGCATTTAGGGCAGTCGCCCAGGTGACATATTCCCTATCTGTTGTTTCCTAGCCTTTTCTTAAACGATTTCAATGACATTAGAAATTTATTGAACATATCCCTTGGTAAATTATTCCAATCCCTAACTCCCCTTCCCATAAATGAATATTTGCCCCAATTTGTCCTCTTGAATTCCAACTTTACCTTCATATTGTGATCTTTCCTACTTTTAAGTTACTATTTGTTAAATGTGCGGTTCTTCGTTGATAGAGTATTTTATATGATAACATTGCTTTTAATCGCTACTTTCCTACGGACGTTTTTTGTAATGACCTATGTTGACTTCAGTTAGGAAAGCCACGGAGTCAGTCTTTCTGAGAATCTCGTAGCGAAGCACGGGTACATCAGCTAGTCTATCAATAACACTGAAATGCAAACTGACGGGGAATATTTCACCTAATTGTTCAGAGATATGTAAATCATACTTGACAACGCAGTTTAGACACTTGAGCCACATACTGTAATTCATTTCCTTCAATCATCAATGTGGCTTTGTGGACTTAACAGAAAGGGGAAGGCTTTCAAAGTATTACATACAATATATGTCTATCTATCTATCTATCAGATCGTCGAGGTATAAATATTTCTATCTGTGCCAAAAGCATTGTTCACTAGTTCCCTGATGAAACCTATCAGCTTGCTGTCATGGCTTTGATATGGTTCTAAGTGATGCAGTAGGTTGTCAGTCATCTACCTCAACATGGGACGTCAGTTTCACCGCAGTACCTTTGAAAGAATTCATCCGAAAAGGGAATACTCTGTGCTACGTAACACAGACAGAGCACTTCATGTGCATCAGAGAAGGTATCGATCTTTTGCTGTAACATTCAACGTGACTGAAATATCCTCACATACTGCACACAGTGTTTTCAAAGAATGAAATACAGAAAGTGGACATTTATTATGTAATACTTTTCCTGTAGGATATACTGCCTTCACTCTCCCGTTACTTTCCCTGCCAGAGGCATCTGTTTCAGTTCACACCTTCATGATGATGGGATTGTGATCATCATTTTTTGAGGGAAATTGAATCTAAGCAATCACCCTCCCTTAACACTGTTCAGAAGAGAAAATATGCAGATGGAGACAGATTGCTGTCTCATTGGGTTTTCGTGATTACGTCGTTGGGAATCAATCAATCAATAAATCAATCAATCAATCAATCAATCAATCAATCAATCAATCAATCAATCAATGACCACTGATCTGTATTGAGGGATGTCACCCTGGTGGCAGATTCCCTATGTGTTGTTACCTAGTCATTTCTTAAACGATTTCAAAGAAGTTAGGAAGTATCGAACATCTTCCCTTAGTAAATTCTTCCGATCCCAAATTTATCTTCCTATAAACGAGTATTTTCCCCAATATGTCGCCTTGAACTCCAAATTCATCGTCATATTATGATCTCTCGTAAATTGACAACCTCCACTTAAGCGCATACGTTTAGATCCTGCCAATGTCATTCCACACCGTCTCTACTCTGACAACTCGGAACAGACCGCTTAGTCGAGCTGCTTGTTTCCTTAGTCTCAAGTCTTCCCAGCCAAAAGTTTGCAACATTTTCGTAACACTACTCTTTGAATTCAAAAGTGGCCCAGGACAGCTACTGCAAGAGGTGAATGGCATCATAGTGAAAAATATTTTTTGTCACGTCAATTAATAAATAAATAAATAAATAAATAAATAAATAAATAAATAAATAAATAAATAAATAAATAAACAAATAAATAAATAAATAAATAAATAAATAAATAAATAAATAAATAAATAAATAAAAATAAAGGAATAAGTAGTTAAATATACCGGGCGAGGTGGCGTGCGGCTAGGGACGCGCAGCTATGAGCTTGCATCCGGAAGATAGTGGGTTCGAGCTCCACTGTCGGCAGCATTGAAGATGGTTTTCCTTGACTGCCCGTTTTCACACCAGGCTAATGCGGGGGCTGTACCTTAATTCAGGCCACGGCCGCTTCCTTCCCACTCCTAATCATTTCTTATCCCATCGTCGCCATTAGACCTATCTGTGGGGCGCGACGTAAAACAAATTGTAAAAAAAAATGTTTAATTTCAAAAGAAACTTTTAAGTGACTTTGAATTTTAGGGTGTATGTTACTGATATTACTGCTGTAACACTATGTGACTAAATTCTCCTTACCCACTGCATACAGCAAAGTGTACAGAATGAAATACAGAAAGTGAATATTTATTATTTGATACTTCACCTCCAGGATCTACTGTTTTCACTTTGATACGGTCTGAAGTTCACTATTTGGAAGAATTTTCGTGAATTCGTTGAACTTGGCATGGAATTTTACGCTTGGAATTATCTATGGTGGAGTGGTTTATAACAAAATTGGCCCAATTATTTGATAACTTGTTTATGGTTTTAAAATTCCACGTCACTTTTTACTCCTATAATCTATAACGTTTATACATGTCCCGTTCATGTTTTACGCTGAGCTCGCTCTATCCTTATTGGCATCGGATATTAGAACAGGCAACTTTTCTACTGAGTTTAACACACATAAAACATGCCAATAACATATATAACACAGAATTCAATATCAGAAGATCTCTTCGTTTCACACATAAAATAAACTACACCGTGTCCGATATGTGAACGCCATTGCCGTTCTTTGAATGTAACAAAGCTCATCCTTCTCAAAACAATGTGATATAATATAACATCTGCTACTCGTTATTGCAATTTGTCACTAAAGGATGAAGTAACTACCATCCGTTAAAATAATACATGAACGCCGAAGAAATGTTGAGACCAAATACTGATCTGGAAACATGGTGGGCCTATAACATATCCTCATCTTGTGCTGACACTAACCAGCTCGGAAATTAAGTTGAAAATGTTAATATATTCTTGACCCACTCAATCGAACTTCTGTCTTGTCTGAAACATCCGACGGTAGAATACTACCAAGCTATTTAGTAGTTATCAAAATATCCTGGCCAATAAATGCAGTAATACTGCAGGGGCATCTAAGAGAACGTGACATAACAACGTGAAAAATACACATATGGAAAAGTACAGTATGGCTTTTATATCAGCGTCGTGAAGCATTTCGTATTATGTTACAATGTGGAACACAAAAGAGTGCACGGTCCATAAGGATCAATTACATGAAAGGTTTTCCACTAGGTTCTCAAAGGAGAACAGTGCTGTATGCACAGATTACCTGATTAACGTCATTAGAGAAGAAGCGAAAGAAGTAGACGATAACTGTAATCCCGGCATAAGTGAAGTCGCGGTAGAAAATGCGGCTAGGTCGATTACGATCGATTCACCTCCCAGGTCTGATAGAGTATCATGAAGGCTGTAAAATTATAAAGTAGACCATTATCAAAATATACCCCTCATTTACACTTTCATGCCTCTTCATTCGTATATTTTACAAGGGAGGTGATGAGAATAACATTGAAAACTGAAGGCCAATATCTATGAGCTCTATTCTGAGAAAGATTATTTCGAGAAAATACTAGATGCGAGACTTGCAATTACGTACGTTTTAATACAAATCAATGCGGATTTTATTCTGTATCAGGAACATACACATATATGATATTCTACATACAACTAAACGGTTCAAGGATTAGGTCACAGTAAATTTTCTGGATATTCTCAAAACATTTGATACAATCAGACAAACGCATACAGAAAAAAAGTATTACAGTCTAGTTGAGACCAGCCATATTGCAATTACAGAAAGGAAATTCGACAGTTATCGAAACTAACGGGAAGGGGACAAGTCCTGTCAAATTTAAATGCGACGCAAGGGGCATTCATCTCGCATGATTTATATAACATAACAAGGGATTTCTTCCTAGAAGAACTTTCTGTGAAGAAACAGTATCTTCAAAATACAGATATTTGCTCGTTATGACCTTCCAGAATTAACATCCATGGATTTCGCTGACGATACAGTCATTTCAGGCAGCAGCCAAGAGAACTCTGTCATACTGACATGTACAGCTGTTGAATTTTATTTAATGAAATTGGGCTGCAGCTCAGCCCTTCATGATGTTTAACTATCAATATCGTGAAAGGAAAGATCCATAGTTCACCCATGACTATAAAGGACAGTTTCGGAATTCGCTGTACAGATTAGATTACCTAGGCGTTCATTTTGCTGATACACTTATTTTAGACATTAATAAGGTAATAAGTGACTTAAAACAGAAACTCAATATTGTGTTGAATAGCACTCTTCTAAAAAATTATCAGAAATTCCCAGTTATTAATCAGTATCTCTGTTCCACACTTATCTACCGGCTACAGAACGCTTGCTCGATAAATATTCCACAGATATTCCAGTAGAATATGTCGACAAATTAATCAGAAGCGCCGTACTGGAAATTCTCCATCACCTGCTGTACACCAGACTGGGTATTATATTCATCTAGGAAGCTAAGTGGCTTGTAGCTTAACGGGAGGCACTGTTTCAACAGCTAAACATTCTAGGAAAATCAGGAAATTAATGCATTGTGAAAACACACGATCACGATGCTGAGTAGAAGAGTTGCCTCACCAAACTTCGTCTGATAAATGAAGCAGAGGAATCTACCTAAATAACAAATAATTAAGAGAGCTGTTACGAGAGTGAGTGCGATACATGCTCTGAATTGGGTGTTCGCGGCAAAGGAGTCGTACTTGATCAAGAACATATGCCAACGAACCTGTGGATTGAGACTCTGATCGGCTTGTCGAGATCTGATTGGACAGAAGCCTTCAAGCAACAATGCAATGGCGTTCCAGTGCGTGTCCTTCTAGGACAAAGACGAGACGAAACCTGCTACCAACAATGCTGCGAGATCCAAACACTTACACACGTTATCGGTTCTTGTCCGAGAGGGAGTCCCCTTAGAAACACCAGATATCGCAGAATCCGGATAAAGGTCACAACTGCCCTTTCCCAACAAGACCCGGAAGTGTATGAAAAAGTTCCACGTATTGCCACTGGAGGGAGTAACAGGCGGATCGACATAATCGCCATCGACTGAAGAACAGATAGCCCTATGATCTTGGACACGACCATCAGGTTTGAAGTGAGCTCCAGTCAGCCGAATGAGATATACCAAGGAAATGGGGACATCTATGAGCCAACAATAGAACATTTATAGTTGTTGGACTATTAATCGGCGCAGGAGGAACCATGGCAATCTTTTTATGAAACGTCTACGAAATATTATGGTTCCAAATAACATACTCATAGATGTATCAGTCTGAGCGATCACGGGATCACTACAAATTATTCGTAATCACCTTTACAACCCCCTGTAATAACCACAGAATATTATTTCCAACACTGTTGATATTGTATACTTATACCTTTGCTGGCGAGATGTAGTGTTTACAGTGCACTATGTCTTCTGGTATGGGCTATATCAAATTTGTTACTTTCATTGACCTGCCTCAGTCTCATCCTTTGCTTTGGCAATATGAAAGTGAGAGGTATGATTGATGCTAGTAATACCATTCCTTATGCAGCCAGTCCCTGTTATGAATGGTGTGAAAACATTGCTCATAGGGTCGGTTGGTGCATGCATTTCAGTGGCTTGGCAGACTGATATGCAATAGCAACTCTGGCTCGGTGAGGAAAGCAACGAGAAACTACCTCACTCCTCATTTCCCTAGTACGCCTCTTCAGTGACGCCTAGGCTATTTATGACAGCTGTTGGCGGAGCTGCAGAGGATCAAACCAGCCTTCGGGCTGAATACCCAACATACACATTGTATACTTTGTCATGTTCGGCAACCCATACATTAGAAAGTAATAAATAATTATCATTTTAAATGCGAATTAATTTTCCTACCTGGTCATCTAGTTACACGAATGAATAATTATATGATCTGAGCATAGCTCAGAGATTGCATTCGGGAGATAGTGGGTTTGACTCCCACCGTCGGCATCTCTGAAGATGGTTTTCCATGGTTTCCCATTTTTACAGCAGGCAAATACTCTGGCTATACCTTAGTTAAGGTAACGGACCCTACCTTCCCAATCCTAACACTTTCCTACCCTTTCATCGTCGGAAACCTTAGATGTGTTAATATGACGTTACGCGGTTAGCAAAAGAGCAAGTTTCAAAAGTTTATACATCATGCAATTTATTCCCTAACTGTTCTACTCGTAGTTCTTCTTTTTTTTTTTTTTTTGCTAGTTGTTTTACGTCGCACCGACACAGATAGGTCTTACGGCGACGATGGGACAGGAAAGGGCTAGGAGTGGGAAGGAAGCGGCCGTGGCCTTAATTAAGGTACAGCCCAAGCATTTGCCTGGTGTGAAAATGGGAAATCACGGAAAACCATTTTCACGGCTGCCGATAGTGGGGTTCGAACCTACTATCTCCCGAATACTGGATACTGCCCGCACTTAAGCGACTGCAGCTATCGAGCTCGGTACTCGTAGTTCAACGGCAATGGTGCCGTTATGTCAGGGATTCCCTGTTTAGTGATTTAACTATGTACATGCCGTGGGTAAGAATTTCCATTCAGAATTTGATATAAACAAATTAAGGAACGACTAACGTCCCTAAGGATTGTAGATAAACCATTGAGGTACCGTCATCTCGGGCTTAGAAAGAGAGATATATTGATACCGCATATGTGATTGACATTTAGACGGTCAGATCGCCGAATTATCAAATAAATTACTACAACTTTCAAAGTTCACAATAATTTATTTCCAAACTGCTCTTGTATTCCCTATAACAGATCTGTAAGCCTATCTATTGGCGAACAGAATTTTTCATATCTATCGACGCGTTTACTCGCTACGGTGCTCCGAAATGTAGTGAGTGCGCGAAATCGAGCACTCAAAGCACGTCCCCAAGGGAATGGATTGCGTCATCATATTAAATTTATCATTGGGCGTTTTAGCTAAGATCTCGAATTACCTAACTGTATTCGAATATGAAATGTAGGCCTATAACATATACTTCGTTAGAAACAATCTGTGTTAAATAGCCAAACGCCAACTTTCCGTGCGAAGTGAGATGATGGGAATTATGGAAGTGAGTAGTCCCACACAAGTAAGCCGTTTCAGCCTTTCTTTTTGGCCCCGTGTTCAAGTTGAGAGATTATTTGACTCCTTCTTAACAGGTTACAGTATACTGTAATACATGCTCCGATCCACAGGGCTGTTAGATGGTGCATTCCTGGGGATTTCCAATGAAATCTGAGGGGTAGGTATTGTAAGTACTGGAAGTAGAATAATGTACTTTTATTGTTTACAAAATGTCTGGCTCCTTGGCTGAATTGTCGGAGTACAGGCTTTCGTTCCAGAGGATCCCAGGTTCTATTACCGGTCGAGATGGGGATATGTACTGCGTAGGCTTAATACTACAGCTCAAGGACTGGGTTTATGTGCTCGTCTTAATACACAATTTCATGCACACACCACAACACATCCCACTACCAACGAGCAGAGAAACACGCAATAATGAATACATCTCTACACGCAGGGTTGGTTGGCATCAGGAAAGGTGACTGTCCGTAAAACTGGGTCAAATTCACACGAAGTGCTGATCCAAAGAAGTTTGAAAAAAAAAGAGGAAGAAGCAGAAGAGTAAGAAGAAGATGATGATCGTTTACAGAATGCCGACTGGTTGTTCTTTTCTTGCATAACAACTTGGGATTTATCTACTTGACCGCTGCTTGCTCTTTCCGTGCTTGACAACTTGGGATATTTCCACTTATGTGATTAACACGCACAATAATTAATTCCAAGTGGCAATCTTGGACGCTCACATATGTCCTTTCGATTATAATGGGATGGGAAGTGAGGTGAAATGTATTATTTTAAAGGAAACTTCATCCCGTAACTGTATTGAGAAGAGGAAAGAGAATAAGTGTGACACTTTGATGGTCGAAAGTAAGTCAAAAGAAAGTGGAAGGCCGTAAAAGGTGTGAATGGTACATAATACTGTATAATCGGTGTGGAGTGCTGTTGATGAAATTCTAGCATGTAGCTACAGCATTCGTAACTCGTTGCCAACTCACTTAATAATAATAATAATAATAATAATAATAATAATAATAATAATAATAATAAAAGAACTCTTTTAACTTTCCATGAGATTCCGTGGTACGGTTATAGACTTCCTTCCAGGCCAAATATTTAGTTCTGGCGTCTGTTTAGACCAACAGTGGTTGCAAGGGTGATAGGCACATTGCATTAGTAGCGTTTACCCGCAGTTTTGCACGCGTGAAACTTGTCAGTATGTGTGTAGCGGGTGGTAGAGAAACGTATGAGAGTTCTTCGACCAGACTGAAAGAAATTCAGGATAGTCCTGACCTTGGGGCAGCGAGGTACCTTTCCCCGCGCTGCCGCTACCACCGTGCAAGTAAGAGATAGGATTGTTCTGTCCTAACTCGTCTCCTTATCCGCACTCAAGCGAACTAGATCTGCAATAGATGAAGCACGTGCGATTTTTATCCACTCCCTAAAGCAATACATATTGGAGTATATATTACTTGCCTCTATTAGTTTGTCAGCCCTGAGACTGGTTCGATCATCAAAAATCATCACCAGAGGCAATGCGGTTTATAGCAAGGGGCAAAAACCGATGGTGGCACAGAAAGGAGGCACACTAGGCAAGATGAAGTGTGAGGTAGTCGAGGTAATCCAGACGCTCTGACAGCGAGTTACCTTTCCTCACTTTGCCCCCGTCACCACGCATGTAGAACATGTGAGCTAGGGAGAGTTATTTCAGCATGAACAGTCCCAAGAGTAACAACACTGAGACCCACTAGTCGTATTCCGAATGTCATTACTCAGCACCACCCGTAACTCAGCACCTTCCATACTCAATCAGCCATGGATGAGACAGAGACTTCTGTGGAAGATACATTTTGCTCTGGCCTGTGCTCAGAAACAGATAAGAAAGTACTGCATCCCTTAGGAAATGGCAACAGCCACATTTAAATCTATTCCTTACTGCGTAGTCTATTCTCCTGCGATCAGGAGGTTTTTACAACCTTTTGTCCATGCATTTTTACCTTTGTAATTTCTGACTCCGAACTGGACACGCGTACGCTCCCAGCCGCATGCACTAATACTCTTTTAGCATGTAACTGAAACGCAATTTTCTGCAATATCGTTTGAGTTAGGTAGAAGTTCGTTCGACTCGTGTCGAGGGGCCAACCATTACAGGAGTGCCTTTGGTGAGAGTGAAACATTGCTACGTATCTTCGGCCAATGCATGTTCAGAAAAGTGTGCTGTCATATAATACGAGATCATATTGCCAAAGGTTTCTGTTTGGGAGATTTATTAGGAAGTACAAAAATACCCGATATTATTGTTACTGGTAAAGAAAGATACCGTGCGTTCATTTTCGACTTTTCACAACGGCTGGAATTAGGCAAACAGCGATACGACCTGAACTTCAAGAAACAGTCTGCTTAATTTGCAGTTTCCTTACATACATATATCAAAGAAGAACATCATGAGGAATGTTCCTGCTTTTCCGGAATTTTAGTGGGTGCGAGAGGAAAATTACCACAGTCGATGGTTGATATCTGGAGGAAGTTTCGGTTACAGGAGAACCTTCAACGATTACCGAGGTGGCAATAAGAGGTTCTTTGTTCAATCTAACAAGCTATTATTGTTCAGAGAATGGCATAAATGTCGCAGTAATCCTCAACTGCCCTTACATCAGGACTGCAACCCTCAGAAACTGGAGAGATTAAAGTCCAGAAACCCATCATGGAAGTTAGGCGAGAAGCTCCTGGAAACACATTATGATGCTGATGAGATCTGGCATGATGAATGGACCTCCTCAAATTCTGACCACCTGGGTTTAATCCACCATCCTTGTAGAGCTCCTCCTGGTTTCAATTTACCTAGAAGGGAATGGACATCTCTAAACAGAATCAGGACAAACCATGGGTGTAAATTCTGGCTTCACAAGTGGGGAAAATCTGAAGACCCATTCTGCGACTGTGCTAATGTGCCTCAGACCATCCAGCACGTTGTTATGGACTGCCCAAAAAGAAGATTCAATGGATCTGTTCAAGAATTACTTAGTGCCTCTACAGAAGCAGTGGACTGACTGCAAAGTCTGGACATTACGTTTTGAATGCTGGCTTGTAAATTACATACTTAATTAAGAAATATCTGTTTATAATATATCCTTGTTTTGCCATACGAAATAATAAATAATAATAATTAGTTTAACTAGCCTGCGCCTTGTGGCAAGCCCGCTAAATGTCAGTTTTTCAAGAAATAAATGCATAATCGCAGTAATTCCCGTAGTTCTCTTCATCCATTAACAAATGTTGATTCACATAAGCATCCATATAAATTATGTAGTTCAATGCTTCTCAAAGGGTGTGCTGTCATCTTCCGAGGTGCTGTGATATTGCGATGTGGTAATGATAATTAAAATAATTTCCCTATACTTATTTTGAAAAGTGAAGAACTGAAAAGTATTTAACTGTTTCAGGATATTTATTTTACAAAGGATTTGTCAGATTACGCCTTACAGTAAAATATTTGAGTGATGGCCAACTCTAATTCTCAATTCGTTGTGGAGTTCACGGCAAACACACACAGTTCCTGTTCAACAGAATAAAACATCCCGTATTTCCTGTTCTCTTTCTTTTAGTTCATACTGTTTTCACTACCAATGATTCTGATTATCGTTACTGCCAAACTGCATCACTGACGCTTCTTCAGTCCTTCCCTTTTTAACCAGAAACTTATTCATACTGATCTTACGTTAAAAGAAAGTAGACCGGGCAAGTTGGCCGTGCGGTTAGGAGCGCGCAGCTATGAGTTCGCATCCGGGATAGAGTGGGTTCGAACCCTACTGTCGGCAGCCCTGAAGATGGTTTCCCGTTGTTTCCCACTTTCACACCAGGCAAATGCTGGGCCTGTACCTTAATTGAGGTCACGGCCGCTTCCTTCCCATTCCTAGGCCTTTCCTGTCCCATCGTCGCCGTAGAAACTATGTGTGTCGGTGCGACGTAAAGCAGCTAGCAAGAAAAGAAAGCAGAAGTAATATATCGAGGGTTTGCCTGCAAAAGACAACTTCATAAAGAAGGAGGTTTGGAACTTTCCACATTCCGCGTTATATGCTCTCCGAATATGTATGTATGTATGTATGTATGTATGTATGTATGTATGTATGTATGTATGTATGTATGTATGTATGTATGTATGTATGTATGTATGTATGTATGTATGTATGTATGTATGTATGTATGTATGTATGTATGTACTGTATGTATGCAATACGTTTGTTCGAGTATTTAGAATAGCACTGTGTAGCTGAAATTGTAAGTTGTAAATGTGTACCTAACCTATAAAGAAGAGTTTTAAGTTTTACAAAAATGTGTCTCTTACTTAATGTTGTTTATCCGTCATAAGCAATGAAGAAACGTTACATAATGTGCAAAGCAAAGTCACCTCCGTACAGGCCATGAAGGCCCTTGGAGGAGTGGAAGGTAAAGGCTTCCACCAATGTTAACCTCGGCACGTGATGGGGTAGAGTGGTTAGCTCTACGCCCGGCCGCCTTTGCCCCCAGGAATTAACCTGGTACTCATTTTTGGTGTAGGCTGACTGAACCTCAGGGCCATATGCACCTGGGAATCTCGTTTCTTAAATTTTACGACTTCCTGACGGGAATTCGAACCCACGTCCTTCCGGGCGAACCGAGTACGCCTTTACCGCCTCGGCAGGCAGCCCCTTACATAATGGGCACAGGGTATTTTTCTATACATATAGCACGTAGAGCATTTAATCCAAAACATGTCAGATTATTCCGCAGATGATTTACATACATACATACATACATACATACATACATACATACATACATACATATATGTTATGCCTTTCAGCGTTCAGTCTCTGTGAATTAACAAAATGCCGCCACAATCCTCTATTTGTAACTAGATCTGTGGCCACCTTTAGTTCTATACATCTAATCTTCATTGGGAATTGAGTCTAATCATCGTCGTATAGGTCACCTTTTACGTTTCCCACCCTGCATGGCCGAGGCAATTATTATCCTAGGTAAACTATCCTCCTCCATTCGCCTCACATTACCCCGCCACCGAAGCCGGTTACTGCGTAATCGAGATCATTCTTAAAACCTCCTGCCAATATTCCCACATGTTTGGACCAGGGATTATTCTAGATTATGATTTATATTTTTAAATTCGAAATAGGTTCCTACAAATGAACGGGAGTAATGACACGAAAATATACCAACAACTAACAACAATCATCAACATATTCAGACAACAAAACTTCTCACCGTATATAGTCAACTTATGAATAATAATAATAATAATAATAATAATAATAATAATAATAATAATAATAATAATCTTATGGCCTCAGCTACCGTGTGCAGACATTTCAATTTGACGCCATCTGGCTGTCTGCTCGTCAATTTCGACGTTCCGTTCTACTCTAGGCCCACTAGATAGCAGACCAAGTAATCCGAAACTCTCTTGGGCTCTATGGCTGAGATTTAATTAATTTTGTCGGGATCTTTTACATGCCGACATCGTACGACATGGAGTGTCGATTGGACTTTTTTCCGCCCTTCAAAAATCCGACTACGTCTGCCTGGTTTGAACCCGCTATCTTGGGATCCGGAGGCCGACACTCTACCACTGATCCACAGAGGCAGCTCGTCAACTTATGATCATTAAGGGAATTAATGATGCGAATAAGTCACCAAGAACAATAAATATTAAGAGAAAAAAGCACGAAAAAATCCAACTATGTCACCATTCCGATGACAATGAAATCTGGTTAAACAGACAAAGTTGGTTAATGGATTTTACACGAATGAAATTTTTGTCTTAAGCATAGGAAGAAAATATAAATTACAAAATTCAGAAACGAAATGATCTTGAACAACGCAATGGATATATCACTTGTTACTAGAGTGGAAAACATCTCATAGGGTAGTGATGGTGAAAGATTAAAAAAAAGACTTAATCTGTGTTGATTTTAAACACACGGCATGTCAAATTAACGATTTCGACATATGCTAGAACACAAACGAAAGGGTGTTAGGACTGCAAACTTATAAACAACTGTTTGCAGAAGGCTACCCGTGCTCGTGCTGGACCTGAGCCTACCGCACTGTTGCGAAATCATACGTCAGTGTGCCGCGAGAATTCACAGCAATTGAACAGTAAGATGTTGAGAATAATGTATCTAGATAAATCGAAGCAGGTTAAAGAAGATGTGGAATAGATAACATAAAATTTCTAGATATTTTTAGAGCCAAATGAAATTCAAAATGACACTGAATTTTTTACCAAAATCCATCAGACATGAAGCTTGTGACGGTGTACATGTCTCTTATGATAATTATCCTTAGGATTTTCACCCCAAATTATAAATTTTTAATTTGAAATGACGTGCTACATGTTAGGAAATTGTGTGATATCGTTCATTCGTAATCGCTTTTTCCCTCCAGGGTCGGTTTTCCCCTCGGACTCAGCGAGGGATCCCACCTCGCCTCAAGGGCAGTGTCCTGGAGCTTCAGACTCTGGGTCTGGAGATACAACTGGAGAGGATGACCTGTACCTCGCCCAGGCGGCCTCACCTGCTATGCTGAACAGGGACCTTGTGCGGGGATGGGACGTTTGGAAAGGATAGACAAGGAAGAGGGAAGGAAGGCCTTAAGTTAGATACCATCCTGGCATTTGCCTGGAGGAGAAGTGGGAAACCACGGAAAACCACTTCCAGAATGGCTGAGGAGGGAATCGAACCCACCTCTACTCAGTTGACCTCCCGAGGCTGAGTGGACCCCGTTCCATCCCTCATACCACTTTTCAAATTTCGGGGCAGAGCTGGGAATCGAGCCCGGACCTCCGGGGGTAGTAGCTAATCACACTAACCACTACACCACAGAGGCGGCGCAATGTGTTATATACTGTGTAAGATCTGACATAGAATTTTGAATATTCCACAAGACCACCAGCCAACGTCTTTCAATTCTCCTACAAGCTATAAAATTATAGCGGAAATTCTGTGTTACCACGTAACTACCACAGCTGAGAACTTGATGCGCCTCAGTTAATTTAACGATTAAGCTACCGATTCTCTGCGTTTGGAACGTAGAGGGAGACTGTTATCCTATGGAACATCCAGAAAATAGTCCCTGTAATTATATCATGTGATGTAATTATGGTATGAATCCTACTTTGTGTTTAAGATAACAAGAGCATGTAATATAAAGTGTTGTATGTTTACTCCTTAGTCCCCTTACCTAATACCGGGTCGGGGATGAGATGAGATGAGATGATTCTATATAGCATGATTTTACGGCCCTTCCTGGACGACCCTAGTTGATGAATGATGGTGACTTAAAATGGTAAGTAAAAAATGGGAAACCACATAAAACCATTCTCATTACAACCGACGGTTGGATTCGAACGTATTCGTCTCCCGAATGCAGAGCCTGGCTCCATAGACGTAGCACGTTAACACGCGCGACCACTCTGCTCAGTATATAATACACAGTGTTAAACAATAAGAAATTCGTACTACAGAATAAAGCATCGTAGACGTAAAATTTGCAGAATGGCCTAACGAGTTACTGAGCGTGGTTGACACCTGTTATTAGAGTAGCACCACTGAGTTGAAGAAAAATTGTAATCCCATTTCTTAAAATTGTTTTCCGTCGCACCGACATAGATAGGCCTTATGACGACGATGGGATAGGAAATGCCTAGGAGTGGGGAGGAAGTATCCGTGGCCTTAATTGAGGTACAACCCCACCAGCATTTGCCTGGTGTGAAATTAGGAAACCACGAAAAAGCATCTTCAGGTCTGTCGACAGTGGGGTTCGAACCCACTATCTCCCAGATGCAAGCTCACATCTGAACGCCACTAACCGCACGGATAACTCGCCAGCCAATTTACTAAAATGTTAAGATAATTTAAATGTAAATTCATGGAAACGCTTTATGCAATAAATTAGAGATTGTACATATATAATCCGTAGTTTCTTTTATACTAACGGAAATGTTGTAGAAGGAAAACATACAATGGTGCCCCAGAACTTAGTTTAGAGATGTTGTATCATGGGTAAACGTTATCCTAGACTTATTTCAATTGTACTGGGTTTTTTCATGTACCAGTTATGATTTTCATGCCGATTGGTAGCAATGTACACTAATATTTTGGTGACAAGTGTCGGTTGAACGATCAACTGGAGCAGTTGCCCAAGCAAAGAATTATTCGATTTCTCAAAGTGAAGAACGTGCCACCCTATGAAATTCGGCGTCGGTTGGTGGCCATCTAAAACGAAGTGTGGTGAACCATCACACTGTGATAAAATTGTGCTCCGAATTTCGGTGGAAGATTTTTGAACATCACCATAGTCTATATTGCATCTGACATCAATCCGCTTTGAAATTTTGGGGGGAAGATCTTTCAAAATGATGATGATGATGATGATGATGGTGATGATGTTATGACTGCGGTGAAATGTTGACTTAACGGTCAGAAAACTACATTTTACGATCGTGACATCGAAAAAATGATCCCATATTTAGGCAAATGCCTGAATCACCGTGGAGACTACTTGGAAAAGTAAAGTTGTAATAACGCAGTATTATATGATACTAAGAGGTGTACGGATCATTGTGAACTTTTTTGGGACGCCTCACAAGGTAGAGCAAGAACACCACAAAAGAAAAGTAGGGCAACATTTCTGTTTATCCAGCGAGTAAGCTACGCTTTTCCAGTTCTCGAATAGTGTGTCAAGGTGAAAGTTCCATACTACTTAATCATACTGTAATTTAGATCTTACCAGTGACATACGTCTTTTCCTTTACATCCTGATCAAAACCCTTAATTACCCTGATAACCATATTAAGTGATTTGTAACCTTCATTTACAATTCCGTTAATGTGATTGCCCCAGTGAAGATATTTCATTTTTTTAACACCTACTTACTTAATGATCACCATGCGTACTCGCCACCACTACAGCAGTTAATGTAAGGGGATTTTTTAACTTGATGAAATTAAAAACTTGGCTTTTTACTCACACCATTTTCTGCTGCCCATCTCACAACCCTGGCGATGCCTTCTTGAAGTCACTCACATTTCTCTGTAAGGAACTAAGCATATATTTGAAGGCCTTTGACTGGCAACATATATACAGTACAATGACAAAGAACTGAAATGTGGGAAGAGACAAAAGTGAGTTTGTGTATGAGTTAAGACGTTTGGGAAATTCAAAACAAATCATTAATGCCCTCCACCTGAGTAACGTAAAACATTTTATTTCGTACTATGACGTAATTACCTTCTTCCTATACTCATCAGAGTACAGAAAATTACATTTTGCCGTACTGTAATTACCTTCTACACTGTCTTATTACAAATCGCCTCTGATTGGTTGAACTCCGCTTCACACTAATGTAAATGTCGATAGTCAGATAGATCAAAAATCAAGGTGCACCAGATTTATTCTTGTTGAATTGCTTCTCGTTCTCATTACAGGACTGTGGTTCGGTACTCATGTATTCATGCGAAAAATATCGCACATATTATAATGATGTTCGTATTACTTTCAGTAATACAGGACCGGCGGGTCATGTTTACGACCCTGGTACCTTAGTTGACTGTTCGCTGCTTAATGTGCATGCTTTATTATAACATATCCTCATGTACACACCTCTTATATCTTTAGTAGCAAGATAATCAAACTTATTTAAAATTTAATTTAATTAATACATTGATCTTAGTATGAAATCAAATGCTGTACGCAACAGCCACTAAAGTCATAAGTTTACGTTACTCGTATCGAAATTCCGCAAACGTTTCACTCGTAACATAAAACATCTCATTCCAGGGGAGTTGCAGAAGTAGCTATATCTTCATACCATGTTTTATATTTTTGTTTTTATTTAAATAATTTTAGGATAAAAATATTTAGCTCATTTCGCGGCTAACCATTCACTCAGTCCATAGCATTCATGAAAGAAAATTATCATGCAAAATTTAATCGACATACTGTATATATCGAACCGTCAATTAGACTCAGTGTAGTCTCCTCGTATTTAAGTATCAGATCTGCATGATCTGAAAAGTGTTTCTGATGTATGCTTTTGCATTGGTAGATGTTTGGTAAATAACTGCAGTACCGTAAATTTTTATTTTCCATATAATTTTGAAAAATACAAACATGTGCGATTCGACACAGTACAAAACAAATTAATGTAAACGCAACTGCACATTGATTTCAATTGTTATAGAACATCATTACGTTTGCGTCATTGAAGTATGTATTTCTGACTTGGGGGATACATTATTACCGTGTACGCCTACCTTGTGTTTGTATGAACAGTTTGGATTTGTCATTTATCATACATATAGCGTTGCTGCGATGTTAGGACAGACAACAGCGCGGGATTTTTTCCAGGTGTTTGTAGGCGTGTGATTAATAGGGCTGAGATTCCTATGAACTCGGAAACTTATGCATGTAGTATATTCCAAACAGTACCAAAATATGACATAAATACTTGGAAATATGATCACGAAAAAATGAAATATTACCCAAACATTATACAGAAGATAGAGAATCAGGTTAATACTAGAAAGGTACAGACATAATCTTTACACCTTAGATCTAATTTATGCCCTTCTGCTCATCTTGGACGGGCAGATAGCCAACAGGTCACTGTAAACGGATCACTCTATGTGACTGTCTGTAGCAGCATCACGGTAAAATGGAGAGAGAGATTTTCGTTAAATGTGATATTTTTTATTTTTATTTTGACAACTTGCTGCTGGTGGAACCAGCACCTTCATTTCACCTCAAAATAGGGTGTAAGGAAAGAAATCCAAAATAACGAAGCACAAACTAAATCACTTGACAATATTGGCACAAAAATGTGATTCATATTTGGAGAACGGGTAAAAATATTATAAGATGACCCAAAATATGATTTTATATATGTTTAGCTTTATGTGATTTAATGGCAAAATATAGTAAAACGCATATATGACCCTTGACAAAAGCAGTTTAAAATGATCTCATACAGCCCCACATATGCTCAGCGAAAGTGAAGTCTGGAAATTGAGAAGACTACGGAGCCTGACTGACATTATCGAGAGCAGGTTGAGTTACGCGTGCAGTATTACATTGTTGGAAGTGTTATGTGGGTTTTTGTGGTAATGTATGTAGGGTAGTAGGGTGTGTAGAAAACTGCTGCGCCAATGCTGTTGCTACCTGGGTCCCGTTGATGATGGCTAGATATTTTTACTATTGTATTACATTGCTTTCCTTAATTCCAAGGGTGGTCCCAACATATTTCATATGGGTGCATGTTAGTAGGTAATTATGTCTGCGTCTATGTGCATTGCCTGCGTATAACGACAAGCGACTATGTACAACAGACCGCCGTTACTCCCCCCTACCAACACCACTACGCTATACGTGCACTAGGGAATAAACATGGCTGAGGGGTACTGTTCGTTTCGGAGAAGATTACCGGCGTATGGAATATATAATTCCTTTCTTGAGTTGTATTCCCCACTAGAACAACATAAACGGATAAATAACACTTGAGACAATTGAATGTTTAAGGTGATTGCCTAGCTGTACTTCCTCTTCAGACAGTAATCACCAGTACCATTAGACGATATGATAATGGAGTGAAGTAAGCGGGTGATGCTTTTCGACTGTTTAATAACAGGGAGGATTTTATGGGAACAGCTGCATGGTGCAATGTTGGGTGTCGTGCCAGATGCGACTCGTATTGACAACCCAGTGTTCATTTAATAAACTAAGTCAACATCCAAGGTAAGGTAAGCTAAATAAGATTCTGTTTAAAAAGCGAACGTTCACACAATTTCATTATGAATTTAACTACATCAGTAGGCGAATAAGTTTGATAGTTTTTCAAGTAGGAAGATCACAATATGAAGGTAAACTTGAAATTGAAGGGGAAATATTGGACCAAAAGTTCGTTTGCAGGAATAGGACTTAGGGATTGTAATAATGTACCGAGGATGATGCTCAATATATTTCCAAATTCTCTGAAATTAATAAAAAAAAAAATTGGTAAAGAATTGATAGGCAATCTGCTACTTGGGCGATAGATCAGTGGTGATAGATTGATTAATCAGTCGCATTGGCAGGATGTTTAATCCATTCGGTCACTAGCGTCAAAATTTTGGCGTGGTTGCATATGGTACGGTCGCTTCCGGCACGTAACCGAGTGTAGGAGTGTGGGTAGAAACGGGTGATCCCACGGTCAGCTTCTTCCTTTAGCCGCAATACTCTCAGTAACAGACTGCAGCGCTTCCACCGGAATATTTATGCGGACGATTTCTTCTTGTTCAGACTGGTATCCCCTGCTTAATCTCTGCCCATTGACGATGTGGTCCATGATTGTAACCTGTCGGATACGCCATACTTGATGTGCCGTACTCTTACAAAATGTATCATGTATGTACAGCGTACAATGTAGGCCTACACCTGTGCTTTGACATCTCCTCAGTCTTTCGCAAAATTGCCTGCAAGATCAACCTGCTTATTACAGATATTCTATGGGACGCCTTTTGAAGTTATTCATTTGTACGAGGCTTTCTTTTCAGTTTAATTTACGACACCCAATAATACTCGTACTGTCATTTTACCTGTTACAATTTTTTCTTCATGTAGTGTTTTATCAGGAACTTATGCTTGTATTAACTTTCATTTGATTTCTGTCCAGAGAGTGTCTTTTATTTTTTTAATTGTATTAGCCGTCCAATCAGAAATATTAGAAATATTCCATACCTCATGCATTTCAAGTTCAGGAGTCAGTGGAGGGATGTAAACTGGAAATTAGGAGCGAAGTTGAATGCTCCTGCTTTCCTCACTGAACCAGGAGCTTTTATTACATACCAGTCTCCAAAGCTACCTGAAATGCATAAAGCTATGGCGGATGATCAGGGTTGTTAAAAACTAAAATTACTACACCTGGAGGGAGCGTATTTTGCAATCCAATAAATTTATTGAATTACTGTAAACGGTGAATTCGAATTTCATGCGCATATAAATTATCAACTCGACACTGTTTTCTATCACTCACCCCCCCCCCCCACACACACACACACACACACACACACACACACATACATTAACTCAAGCCAACACACTGCACGGCGGCTCGTCGAACTTCTGTTTTCCACATGGCTTCTCGCAGTGCAGTGTCGTTCTAGGATAGTCCGCAACCAGCAAGCCTCACTGAATTTTACATAGCCACCTATCATAGGCCTACTCACTCCCAATGAATGAATCATCTTGATCGTAATTGTCCTGCTTACATTTACTCGTGATTGACGCACTGACGGGTGTGCGACAACTGCCCTCTTCAAAAAGGCCCTGTAGTTCCGATTTCAAGATCATTTTGGGCGCTTGGTTTATTGTTAATCAGATTGTATCTTCTACTAACAACTTACTTATCGAGAGCCTCAACAATTTACAAGCGATATGGTTTTGCTCTCTCCTGGCCCCCATTGTTTTGACTCTGTGAAACTTGGTGTAGCTGGTAACCACAGCAAAGAAAGTTGATCTGGGGGAGGTTCATTTCCAAAATATAGAAGATCTTCTGAAATCTCGTGGTGAAAATCCGTTATAGATAATGTTCTGGAGAATGACTGAGACCAGATTTAAAAGAAAGTTAATAGTCCCTTTGATTATCTTCAGAAAATTCTGACGTCAGGAAATTTTGACTAAAACTCAGAGCCTTTACAAGTTTCTGTAAAAAGGTCCTTATTTGGAACATGGCTCTTTAGTGTAAGGAGATTCTGAAAAAAGAGAAAAACCCTGGAGAATCACGCTAAAATTACTTTTTTCTAGAAAACCTGCAACGGTCTTGTTTAATATAAAATTCGTTAGATACCATGAATAGATTTGATATTCAAATCCGTGTGTTTCACTGTATGTTATGATTTTGAAACCATTTTGCTCTACAATACTGAATCACCACATGAGAACAAGGAATAGGTATGTAGCGTAATCGTCGACCACTGGACACACCCTGACTCATTTTACGGTTTTATGAATATTATTGGATTTTCATCCCTCTAACTACTTTTACTATTTTGTTTTTCTGGATGCCTTTCCGGACACAACGTGGTTTTAAGAATGAGCCATACACTCCAATCGATTGAGTGATTTATCAGTTTTTGGATCTATTCACTCCTAATTAAGTTAACGTTTTTTTATATTATCACTGATTAGGATGTTAAATATCTACAGACACAGTAATGATGGGTTCGAATTCCACCATGATATGTTTCCACCTGGTTTCCCTATATCGACTGTAGACAAATAACGGTATGCCAAGATTCCAAAACTGCAATTTCACATACTTAATCTAGTATGAAGACATTGCAGGGATATTTTGACACCCTATGACTCGTCCTTTCCGTTCAGAAGGTGTGTTTCTCGTTCTAAAGGCTACATTTATACATTGATTATTTATATATTTGCATGTATTCTTGTTTTCGTAGTTCAGGACAATATTTTTCTCTTCAATGTTTTTATGGTGTTTTCCTTTGTTTATTTAATTGTATATATACATACAGCACGCTGCAAAGACATATCAGCAAATGCAACCTAAACAGAAAAAAACATTTTCTCCAAGTAATTCGTCTATCAGATTGGAAAGTTAATACTTGAGCAGACACCTTGGTGATATTTGACAGGAATAATCTATTTTCCAACATCAGATTCCACCCTTTCACTACCTCATCATCATCACACGCAACATGCTGTCAACACACAGGACACTATACCACCTACACTCGGGTAATGATCCTCGCCTGTGAGGCATGTAGTAAATAATTGTTTGACCAAATAGTGTGCACAGCTTTTAAAAATCGCAACTCACCGATGACCAATGGTTTCGTATCCAAGTGGCCCGGGTATTTGAACAGTCTGCTTAACCATATACAGAAATTATGGTTAAATCCTGTTGCCTTCGAGTGTCCTTGTAGTATGCCTTGGCTGAGGCGCGAACTGGCTTCGCCAGTTGTATGCAGCATGCCACCACTTCAAACTCCGGATTTCAATTGGAAATACTTAAGGAGAAATATTAATACAGTGAAAAAGAAGAAAATATAAAGGTGAAACCATTATACACACAATGAATGAAGCAAAATTCAGTATAAGATCACCACCTGTACTGCTTTAGGGCTCTGAGGTTTGTCTTTCATTGCCTTTTATCAGAAAAGAAAATATACCACGTAGTCTTATGTCTTGAGGTGGCTGTGAAACGGAGCGAGACCGTGCATATTACACGTGCCACACATCCCCGAGCAATGATAAATGCCTTAATTCCTCCATTCTCATGCCATCTCTCCAACCATTATTTTTGTGACACCCAGCGAAGGCATTTGTGCATGAAACGCTCATAGGCATGGAGATACAAAAACGGAAGATTATACAGGTTCTATTCATATACGCGAATAAAAAAGGTGTTATTTGCTCTATGTCTTTTATGAGAAAAGTCAAAATGAATATGCTCCATCCGCGAAGTTATATACTTTGTTTTTGACTGTATAAGACAGCCGTTCACAAAGTTCGTGTAATTCGCGCACTTCATTAAGAGTTCGTACGTACAAGCCTCTGACGAACACTTGATGTAGATTAAAGTGAAACAATTTCAATATATTTCTCCGGGTTCTGGTACTTTGTACTGTGTAATCGTCTCGTTTTGCCAAACTCATTTACAAAAGAGAAAGTAACGAAGTCAAGATTTCAATTCCAAACGCTTCCATTGCTTAGAGGACTGTATTACGTTTGTGTAAAATGTTAGGGCATTTTGAAGCTACCAATTACTGAGTTCTGGGAGAAATTGCTTTTCATTTAATGTTTACAAAATACCAGAGAAGTATTCATTCATTACTCTAGTATCCTGGAACTCAAACAGTAATTATCGTAAATTTACAACCCAGTATGTATACAAAAGTAATACCGCCGAGATTAGCAAAGAAAGATTCTCATTCCTCTCCTAATAAGCAAGTGGGAATGTAGCTGTTGGAAGTTCATTGAAGTTGATTGATACTAATTACATTTCATCGCTGGATTATATTTTATTTCTGAAATGTTTCTGATACAAATATACACCCCAAAAGATGTTTGGAATGCTTGCAATACATGCGATGCAATGCAATAGCAAAAATAAAGTTACAAAATGTCATTTTTGTATCACAGAGACACACAACCTGAAATTGTAAATTCTTAGAAACTCGAGTATTTTTATTCCAACTTCTAATTTCTAATGTAACCAAACAGTGATAATGAAAATGTTACAATTTTCTTCTTTTAGGGAATTCATATGGTTGATACGCGCCTCTCTCACTAAGTTCCTTATTGATGCACTTTGATGACAGCGAGCATTATCGTTGACGAAAATTAATTCACCACCAAAATCCAACCCTGAATGGTTGCACAAATGACAGAAAAATTTCATCTGTTCATCACTGGGTAGTTAACGTTCATCGAATTGCTATCAAAGGTGTACAACGGCCAAGCATAACCCCAGCTCAAAACATTACAACATACTTTGAATTGAAAAAGGTGGATCAATTGCTCTCTTCTTTATTGTATGTTAATCTCCATTCAATACGGACCACAAATGAAGTTTTTAAAATTAAATTAGCAGGTAATGGAACTAGTCCACTTTCAGCTGGGAGAAGTAATCATTTAACGTATCAAAAGATATAGTGCGGGATGTGCTCCAGTGCGGCTATGGGAATGTCCTTCCAGATTTGTGTTAAATTATTTTTTGCCGCTAACTGTTGAAAGTAGTGGTATCTGCTGTTTCTAATTAGCAGTTTAACTTTGTTCCTTTCCTATATTGGTCAAAGTCCCCGTTCTTACGTGTGCGTCTGTGTTGTCTACACCAACCGTCATGGCTGACCACAGCAGATCTTATCTCGGTCGTCATCCAAGGGGAAGGGGGGCGAGTAAATCATACCAGGTCAGGGTAGGCTTTTAATGTTCAGAGCGTGGAATAAATGACACAATTTA
The DNA here is from genome assembly GCF_040414725.1 of Anabrus simplex. Taxonomy (NCBI): domain Eukaryota; kingdom Metazoa; phylum Arthropoda; class Insecta; order Orthoptera; family Tettigoniidae; genus Anabrus; species Anabrus simplex. Next base: position 1,213,174,705 of record NC_090265.1, on the reverse strand, counting down.
ACCGTTTCACTATTTTGTTTCAACAAGCCGATATTAAAGTCATCAATCACTACGAGATCTTCGTAGACCGAGACGAGATATGTTAAAGCAACTTCGAAGTCATTCTATAATATTAGGTGGCTTTTATACTATTCCTATTAATATTTCCTTATTACAGTTGAGTTCAAAAACATATACCCAAGTTGCAGAGAAAGGCTTGGGCCTGAGGTGCAGATGATCTTAGGGTTTAAATCACCCCTTTAGTATAGTGCTACTTCACCTCCTGCTCTGTCAGTGACGTCATGTCGCAAAATATGGTATCCCTCGAGATTTACGACAGAAGACGGTAAATCTCTGCCTAACCACGTTTATATGCCAATTCAGTGCACCTGATTAATTTCGAAAATACCATGCAGTTCTTCCAGGTGACCTGCAATGGATAGTGAATTTAGGGGATATCAATAGAAAGCTCTCGAGTGGTCCATCACCTGTCTCCTCAGCATAGATCCCGTTCCCTCAGGGTATCGGAGGGCTGAGGGTTGTAGTTAAGAGTGGAGGTGAGGAATGTGGGTCGTTTACACAAGGGATAGACACCTCTAACAACATTGAAAAAAAGAGAAGTAGGCGCATGAAATCAGACGAGCTTATCTGAGAACAGTACTGAATACATCGACTGACTATTACATATGCGCAAACCTCACACACAAACGTAAAAACTGGGCAGTCTACTCGTTCATCCGACACAGCTAGTAGTAGGCTAGTTGTTTTACGTCGCACCGACACAGGTAGGTCTTATGGCAACTATGGGACAGGGAAGGGCTAGGAGTGGGAAGGAAGCGGCCGTGGCCTTAATTAAGGTGCAGCCCCAGCATTTGCCTGGTGTGAAAATGGGAAACCACGGAAAACCATTTTCAGGGCTGCCGACAGTGGGGTTCGAACCTACTATCTCCCGAATACTGGATACTGGCCGCATTTAAGCGACTGCAGCTATCGAGCTCGGTTCCGACACAGCTAAGGCATATTTGAGTCTTTGTGTCGTCTCATAGAACACATATTCTCCAAGCAGGTTCTTGGTCGCCAGAAGTTCCTGGCACGATTTGATGTCGTATTCCTCACATTTGTGAGGGACTCTGTGAGAAGAAGTCCGCTACCCTGTAGCAAACGCTTGGCGCGCCACACATGAACTCGAGCGTGGTAGAGCAGAAAAGTGATTATGATTGGGTGACTTCCTTGCACAACCACTTGTGTAGATGTCCGATTTCGGCGCCTCGATCGGTGGCAGCGGTCATCATCACTCACTGAAAGCTCAATTGCAAATCGACGTTTAATTATGTCCAGAGAATTTTTATAAATGCCCACCGACGGTTCTTTCTTTTTGCTAGTAGCTTTACGTCGCACCGACACAGATAGGTCTTATGGCGACGATGGGACAGGAGAGGGCTAGAAATGGGAAGGAAGCGGCCGTACAGCCCCAGCATTTGCCTGGTTTGAAAATGGGAAGCCACGGAAACGGTTCTTCAGGGACACCGTGTATCAGTAAACAGTTACGGTAACTATACTGCTCAGTCTCATCAAATGCCTCTTCCTGTTTCTGAAAATTTTCTTCAATCGCCCTCAGTTGTTTCTTCAGATCGTTAATTGCTATTGTTACTTGCGACTTGAATACCTGAAAATCGCCGTCCAGCGTTTGAAGTAAAGTCTGAGTGTTGGCAGCACATACAGTGCCGTCCAAGTGGGCTTGAAAGTCCGTCATCACCTGCTGGAATTCATTTAATTTCCTAGATGCTTCATTTACGGCCATGACGGGATAGTCAAACTGAAGCTAATCAATTTATTTTCCACAGTATGTACAGACGAACACTTTTTGTAACTTATTATTCGAGCCTATTAGGATGTTTCCGGAGCAATCTTACTCACGCAGCACACAGGCAGCAAATATGACATTACGCCATTCATCCAAGCCCCAATTAATATCTTGGATGACCCATCTTTTCTTCTCAACACGATGACGATTCTCTAGTGTCACACGCCGAATCGGTCAAAATTGCCTTAATTAGGCACTATGCTGCCCAATGCATACAGTTTGTGCATTTACACGGACCCCAGTTGCTCTCAAGAAATCACCTCGTAATTGTTGAACAGTCGAAGTTGCTCTCCTCTGAGCTGTTGTGCGGACATACCTACCTTGACGTAGCGTGTCGCACTCGGTCTGTCAGTCACATCATTGATCTCACGACTACTACTACTAAATGTTTTCATTCCTTCCCTGAAGGTGGAGGCGGGCCTCCTACACGGTAACGCCGTCTCTCAGGCCAGGAGATTTGTTTTGGAGAAGGACGGAGGGTTTGCGGTCGTGATCTATGCTAGGAACGGTTCGGGATTCGCTTTAGTACAGGAGAATGGAAAACCGTGGAAAGCAATCTCAGGTCATCCCCTCTCCTTCTCCCGAATACAGAGACATATAGCCACGATAGAGTCATGGCCCTCCCTCCCCTGCTCGGTTGGCTGGTCGGAGTGCAGAGTTGTCGGACAACGGGCTAGTCGTGGTCACTTGTGGACCGAGACCTCCTCTACCTTTTCCAAGTTTTCGATACTACACTTTGCGTAACCTGTAGATGCGTGATATTGCTGCTTATCCATGTCTACCCTGAGTCAAAACTTGGTCACTAGGAAATACGCATTGCACATTAAATGTAATCACTAGCTGAAATTTTGCACTATACTCTATACACTACTATCTGTCTTCACCTAAAATATCATAGTTCACCTCTGGCTCAACACATACAGTAGACAATGACATCTGCTGACTTGGAACAAGTACTTGAACTACTTGTGTGTACACATTGATCTCTGTTACTTACAACAGGACTACACACGCCCTAACACATAATGTGCCTACTCCCACAATAGACGTTTGTTGAGGTGGACTCGCTTGTAACTGAGTTCGTGTTTCCACCATATCATTAGTGAAGGGAAATTAAGGAAGTTCAGTAAATTATTTGTGATATAAACTTATCATTATACGCACCATTAAATTAAGGTGTCGTGAACAATATACACAGTACTTACCCCGATGTTTCAAGGAATACTTATCGTATTTTCTCAATGCGGTGTGTAATTTTATATTTGATTATGGAAAACGTTGCATTCATCATTTTCAAGTTCCTAGATATTACATTGTAGTCTTTGTAAACAGTCGGTCACGGATGTGTATCACTACTTCGTAAATATTTGAATGACGGACTGTCTTCCATATGGAATATGACTATAAGAGCACATCATTTGTCAACCTCTTACGTCCACGAAATCTACACCAATGGCGCCTTACACCTGTACAAGGTCATTCTGGAGGAAGATATTCTGTAGGATGGCGTAAAATACAATAATGCCTTGAAGCGAGTTAACGTTTTAATGCTTTTCGGTTGATATATCCATTGAATAGTTTTTCTACGCGTAACTGATTGATTCTCTTAAAAATAAGTTTAATAAATCTTCAAATATTTTAATTCATTGTAGGCCCAAGTATTCAATCTGCATATGTGCTAAAGCTATCACAACCCTCCTGTCGAAGGGACACACTTTATAATAATAAATCTTATTTAGACCAGTAGTAAAGGAATGCGCTTGTGCTTTCATCTGGTCTTCTGTCTGATTAGAATAAGCTAAATTGGTTAAGACATTTCTATTCAACTTAAACACGCCATTTAGTTAATGATCCGTACAAACCATTAAATATTATGAAGGCAAAGTGCAGCCTTTCTTAAATATAGCACTATTCGAAATAAATAAATAAATAAATAAATAAATAAATAAATAAAAAAATGAATAAATAAATAAATAAATAAATAAATAAATAAAATAAGAATTTTGTCTGTACATTGCACAGAATTTGAAAATGGTATTTCTGTATCGGTCATGTCCACAGTAACAAGGAAATGCACTTTTTACTTTTCCGTCTGTCTGTCTGTCTGTCTGTCTGTCTGTCTGTCTGTCTGTCTGTCTGTCTGTCTGTCTGTCTGTCTGTCTGTCTGTCTGTCTGTCTGTCTGTCTGTCTGTCTGTCTGTCTGTCTGTCTGTCTGTCTGTCTGTCTGTCTGTCTGTCTGTCTGTCTGTCTGTCTGTCTGTCTGTCTGTCTGTCTGTACACGCATCACGAGAAAACGGCTGAAGAGCATCTCATGAAAATCTGTATGTAAAGTCGGAGAATGAGCCACTACAATCTAGGCTATACATCATTTTATTCACGCTGAGTGAAATGGTAGTTTAGGGGAAGGCCTAAAATTCAATTCTCAAATATTCATATTATTAGTGGTCTTATCGATAAATAGTACATAACTAAAGCTACATAGAATTAAATTTCCGATCATTTATGTCTTATACATTTTTACCGTACAGGCTATGATAACACAGATATTCATGAATTTCGATTTTCGTTGCTAAGTCTCCATCAACGCCGAGCCACGAGAAAATGGGTGAACAGAATTGAATGAAACTCGGTATATAGAGTCGGGGAAGAAGAAACTACAGTCTGAGCTATAGACAATTTTACTGACCCTGGATGAAATGGTAGTTTAGGGGTAGGCGCCTAAAATTTAATTTTTTAATACTGTACCTATGTTATTGGTCCTATAGAAAAGTACTACATAACAAAAGTTATAGAGTACAATTTCCGATCATTACTTTTTATTCAGTTTCACCGTACTGACTATTATAAGGGTAGAATTTCATAGTCGGAAGAAAACTAAGTGTGAAGGCCTACAATATAGAAAGCGCACAACGTTGATCAACAGTAACATTACAGTTCATTGACCACTGTTTGTTGTGATGTTCTTTGCCTCTTATGGTGCCCTCAAATCAGATAGATGGGATTACTGTTGCGTACCAAGTATAACAGCCTGACTGAATATTGGCGGGAAACAGCTGGGGAATTACAAAACGTTCTTCTTTAGCATGCCAGTCCTCTGCTTCATACATTTTCTGATACCGCACTGCTGGTACGTAACACACTGGTTCATCGTAGTACTCCAGCTGTTCGATCCCTACTCTGACGCGCTGTTTTGAATGAGCAGTGTGCACATTTGGCAGAGGCTCACTTAGTAATATTAGTATGACCTGGTGTAGAATTACAATTTAGGCCTATTCCAAATTATATAACCACAATTCACTAAATAATTCAAAATTCAACTCTGAAAAGGGCCGTTTCTTAAGAAAAGCGTCTTCCTCTTCACTTTAATTAAATTATATATTCATTTTATTCCAAATTAGCAGTGAAGAGGGGTTTTCTCCCCTGGCTTGGAGGAAAAATTTACCTCCAAGTCAGATTTTTCCGCCGCCAGTGTAGTGAAATGAGATTTTCCGGCTCATCGGGTACTCCTAGGAAACAGATTAGTAAAAGAGCATAGATCTGCCCTGGGACTCTCCACTATTCGATCCCCCCCACCCCCGCCGAAAAAAGACGAAGAGTGTTCACGGATCACGGCTGTCTGCGGCTTGGTCATTCCAGCTCTGGAACATGCGTGGTTTTTCATTCAATCGAGTATTTCGTACGTTATTGCTTTTAATCGCGCCATTCCTGAATGACGTCAAGCGGGCCTACAATTACAATGAAAATTCCCTAACCCAGTCTTCATATGAGAAAAGACGTTTGGTGAATTCCCCGTCGCGTTTCTAGGGTAACGTTAAGAGCTATGCAATATAATACAATCTTGCTCACGAGGTGTGCACTACCTAACCTAGAATTCTGTATACAATGCAGAATTCCGTAGCGAAGCACGGGTACATCAGCTAGTAAATAATAAATACATTTTCACCATCCACCATCCTTGTTGCTTGATTTACAAGATAGAGATACATCGAGTCAGTCTCATGGTACAGCGTAAATCTTACTCAGAGACCGAGGGCTGAAAGAGTGTTAACGAAGCTTCACTAGACTAATTCAGGTCGCCAAGTGGCGTGAAATCAAGAGACATGCATCTGGTGAGCCGAACTTTTCCTCGGACACTTCTGGCACTAAAAGCCATTTCATTAGACTAACTGAGGAACTTCTTGATATGAAAGACAATAAGATCGGTCATGAAAGTCAAGTAATATGAATAAGGACGTTGTTACGCTGACCACGTGTTCATCTGGACCACCATCGTATTGACATGCCTAGACACCGTACAAGGCATTCGTATTTCCTTTGTTTCATAAAGTTTTTTTACCGTCGAAACAGGGTACGTCATCGAGCAAGTTGGCCGTGCGGTTAGGGGCGCGCAAATGTGAGCTTGCATTCGGGGATAGTAGATTCGGACCACACTTCGGCAGCGCTGAAGATGATTTTCCGTGCTTTGCCATTTTTACACCAGGCAAAAGCTGGGACTATACCTTAATTAAGGCCACGGCCGCTTCCTTCTCACTCCTAGCCCTTTCCTGCCTCTGTAAAAAAAAGAGGGGCAAGTTGTCAGAACAAGAAATAAAATAATTTGCGTAACATTGTTCAATTAGCTTATGATTGCATCGTGTGTAGTGGTAAGAAATTACATATCAAATAATAGTCAGCTCTTAATTTATAAAAGTCAGTGAAAATCTAATTTAAAAGTAAATGACAGCCTCAGGGCCATATGAAAAACGATATCTTTGTAAAATACTGAATGCGGTAAAGCTATTCTTCTAATAACGGTGCAACGTGTGATGGAGATATTTTAGAGGCTCGCGGCTGTGAGCTTGCATCCGGGAGATAGTGGGTTCGAATCCCACTGTCGGCAGCCCTGAAGATGGTTTTCCGTGATTTCCATTTTCACAACAGGCAAATGCTGGGGCTGTGCCTTAATTAAGTCCAAGGCAGCTTTCTTCCAACTCCTAGGCCTTTCCTCTCCCATCGTTGCCATAAGATTTAGCTCTGTCAGTGCGACGTAAAGCCACTAGCAAAAAAAAAAGAAATGAGATAATTTACAACAATAGGGTTACTGCGACATTACTACATATTTTGGAATGGTATTCTCCTTATGTTTACACTTATTATTGATACAAAATGATCACTGCGACAAATTAAAGTTAACCTATTACTTGTCAAAAACAACAATAATTCATTCCGTGATACGCTACCCTCTGCAGTTAGTTTGCTTTCCTTGTGTGAATTCTACTTTGCATTATTTATTATATAACATCTTTGATTATAGGATTGTCACTAGGACAGTTTATACTTCATTTTTAATATATTTCCCATTACTGCTTAACATGTTATAAAAATACTATGTAATAAATAACGTCAGCATAGAATATGAAATGTGAATGTCTCACCTTTAGTACAAAAGAAACTAAGAAGTATAAAGTATGCACACGATACTTTTGACTGTATAAATGCTTTGTTAAAATTAATATTGAGCCACGGATGGTAGCTACCGCTATGTTGGTCAACAGGCGTTTTTCTACACCAAATGAAGTCCAAAACTACGATAAAAATTTAGGGATTGTTCTCCGGGTTCCCACCATTAATCCTGTGACTTGTATATTTTGCAGTCCATATTTTACTTTATAATACGAGACTGTAGGCTCATAAATACTCTAAATGCACTGTCGCTTCAATGCCAAGTTGATTCAAACAGTCATAACTCCCTGCTTTAAGGTCCCTTGTACCATTTATATAAGGGTTGTTCCCTCTACTCAAACCTGACAGATGTATATGTGTTGATGTCCAGCTTCTCAAAAGGCGTATGAGACTAAGGCATTTGCATTTCCTTGCCGTATTTAGCATATGATCTGACGCATCCGTTGATAACTGAATAACTTCTTTCAGAGTGTTTTTATTATCCTATCTGCAGTCCGGCCTCGCTGTGTAGGGGGCAACGCATCCGCCTGTCACCCGGCGGCCCCGGGTTCGATTCCCGGCCTGGTCAGGGGTTTTTAATTGTAAATTACTAATATTCCTGGCCTGAGGACTGGGTGCTTGTGTCGTCCTTAATGTTCCTTTCCTTACATTCAACACTTTACACTTCAGCCATTTACAAAATACACGCAGGTTCCTCACATATGGTGCAAGTAGGGCCAAAGATCTTTCTAGGTCGACGCCCCCAACAAATAGAATTTTTTTAAAATCTTACCTGCATCGGATAAAATCTTTTGTGGAAGTTTATGCATAGGTGTTGTTTGGAATGGATATATTAGTGTTGGAGTGATTGAATAGTATAGAATTTGGAATTTCTGGTCTGCTAGCAGCAAAGGTGAGTTAAAAAGAATTTTGGGACGGTCCCGTAGTTTTTTCAGGGTAGTTTGAGAGTCAAATAACAGTTTGCCGGAGAATTTTGTGCCTAGATAACTTATTTGTTCACCAACGGGCTTGTGTTCCTATTTCTTGTAGGGCAATTTTTGTCGGTTCAGCTGCTGCTTCCACACTGTTACCGATGATTACCGTGTCACTTCAGTTTTCTTTCTGTGGACACAATTGAACCCGACCTTCAGTTCATTCAAGGAACTCCACGGCCTTCTGATATATTGGTAAAACGATACGCAACAGTTCAATACACATACCATCACATTCAACAGAACACGAAAGACAATTACATTCAACATCATTGAAATTAGAAGGAACATTTGAACTACTCACTCACGTAATTTGCTTACAATGATTAAAACTTCGTACACTGTCATCTGTGACTTACATGCCACTTTTTTTTTACAATTTATTTTTCGTCGTACCGACACAGATAGGTCTTATGGCGACGATGGGATAGAAAATGGCTGGGTGTGGGAAGGAAAAGGCCGTGGCCTTAAGTAAGGTACACCCCAGCATTTGCCTGGCGTGAAAATGGAAATCCATGGAAAAATCATCTTCAGACCTGCCGACAGTGGGAGTCAAACCTACTATCTCCCGAATGCAAGCTCATAGCATACATGTCCTTAGCAGTGATACTTTGCTTATATGAATACCTCTAGAGAAAAACATTCGTTAGCGTAATGTATATGTACGGGCAATTGAATTAGAAACTCCTGGATTAGTCTGTAGCGCATTCTCTTTTGAGCGGATGATGGAAACGATATAGAGTGACATAAACTCCACAACACACAGGATGCTTTGGGGAGACGTGTTGGTACTGTGAACTAGGCAAGCTTCCTTCTGTCCATGGAGTCTTTATCCAACGATCTGGCCACAATTTTGGACCGATGTGCCAGTATATTTTCTCATTGTAGGTACAGGCGAACAAATGATGGACATTATCTGATAGCAGGTCCCTCTATTGTTCGCCGTGGAGTATGTTGGCAGGTGTACAAGGGGCTCCATTCCATCTCATATGAACATTCCACATAACCTCACCATCGCCCTGAACTCCACCTGTTTGCAAGAGGGCTCCTTTGCGTCATGTGGTGGCGACGAATTCGTAGCCTACCATCGATGTGTACCAACTAATACCTCGACTCATCTGTCCAGGCAACATTTATCCATGCTTTGAGTGTCCAATGGTGCTCCTTCTTCGCCCATATAAATGTTTCTGCCTTGTGTGCGACGGTATGGTGGCCGAAATTTCCTTGTTGTCCACTAGTGACTTCGCGAGTGCACTCGTACAATCCAAGTTAGCCGATAGTTATCCTTGTCATCAACACATTGCACACCGTGACACTTCATACTCGCGGCGGTAGTTTTTCCTGAACCCACGTACTCAGGGCAAACTCTTGCTTCACGTGACGTGGGAATCTCTGCGCCTGCACTTTTTCGGATAGCGAATGACCTATACTCATGGTATCGACATTCTTGCTGCGATCAAATGCGCTAAGATCTCGTGTCTTATCCATCATATTCTCAATTGTTACTCACACAGCTAGTACGAGGCCTGAACACATCTTAGTCACGTTCCTCACCATATTATTACATTCACAGGGATCACCACAACGTATTTCGCCAGAACGGCAGCTATCTCTAACCCAATTGCCCATCACTGTATATGTGATTGCATGTAATAACATATTATACTGCAATAAATCCTGGGCACTAATACCTAAATGTCCAAACGATATTTCTGTTGTTTCGTTTTACCATTCGAAATGGCTAGTAAAGTTGTTCTTCAACGCACATCACTTTATGACCCATGCAGCTGATGCATGTAGAGAGATTGTTGAGGAGCAAGCACCAGGCTGCTTGTCACTACAATTAAATTAGAAGTTATGCCTCAGTTCATGTTATGTCTAGGTGTGTGCAGCTCGGGAGTCTGCTTGGATGGAGATATCCCATTAAATTAGGGGTAATGGGTTATAACGGGCGTGTCAAACGCCGGATGAATCCTCACATCACATACAAAGCCTGTGAGTCCTGTGGTGCTCACTCACAGTATTCAGTGGGAAATACCACCGCAAATTAGTGATGCCAAAATTCAGTGCCCTAGTTACCCTTACAGTACACTGCATGTATATGACACATATATCTATGTTTTTAATGAGTTTGACCCGCATCGAATGATAAAGTTTTAGCTGGTAGGGTATATGTTTAACTAGAGGATGTCTCAGTAAATCGATAAATGCGTGTTTCGACTAACTGAAAGGATGTGGGATCTATTCGTTAGATAGAGAAGCGTAAAGGAGAAGAAGAAACTGTAATGTACAGAGAGTGTCATGTCGCAACTGATGAGGGGGAGACCAAAAACTGCTAAGTCAATTTTTGGAGATTTTTAGTTATGTTGCTCAGTATGTACCCCTGTTAAAAGCTCAACCAATAGAATACGCCAAATCCTACTTAGTCACGCCGATTTAAAATATCAAAATTGGCCGCATTCCCAAATACAACTACGTCAACCGCCAAATTCAAAACCAAGCTAAGTCAATGTTCACGCGTACAATTTGTTGTTTAAAATGAAAAGATATCCAGTTCAAAATATTCAAATTTCGTGTATGAAAATTAAAGATAACGCGTAAATACTGTAGTTAATCGCATTGTATATAAGCCTATATCTAGTACTTGATTACAGCGTGTGCGATATTTGTGGTTCACTATTTTCCCTCTGTATATGGAAATGTAATATTTCTTCTTAGAACAGGCATGTTATCATTTTCAGTATATAGTTAGAAATATAGTGTTTTCTCCAGTTACTTCACCATATTTCAATCAATGGATGTTTTATTTATTTTTCTTATAGCTATTCCAAATTATAGTCCAAATCCAGTATATGATTTCATTTAATTTTGGAAGAAACACATACCTATAAATTGAAATACATACGTATAAACTGCGTACAAATTTTACAAGAGCATATCAGTGTTAAGGAAAATGTATTGAAAGAAAAGTTATTTTTAATGTCAGGTTCATTCTTTCTGTTCTATTAAAAACACAGATTTAGTTCTTATTTGAGCTTGGAATGCACGTCTTAAATTTACAAGGTAAATTAACATCATATTATTTCCCGTGGGCAAAGGTGGTTTGTCACAGAGCTTAGAACAAATCTTTATTATCCGGATGTTGTGAGCAGTGAAAATTCACTTCCAGCTTCCCCCATGGCTTCTCAATTTTGTTTACTGGGTTTGATGTTTTACTTAAAACGTTTTCTTACAAGTTGCTTTACGTCGCACCAACAATGATAGGTCTTATGGCGACGATGAGACAGGAAAGGGTTGGGAGTGGGAAGGAAGCGGCCGTGTCCTTAATTAAGGTACAGCCGCAACATTTGCCTGGTGTAAAATGGGAAATCACGGAAAACCATATTCAGGGCTGCCGACAGTGGGATTCGAACCCACTATCTCCCGAATATTGGATACTGGTCTCACGTTTGCGACTGCAGCTATCAAACTCTGTACTGAGACGCTAGTCAAGGCAGTAAGCTAAAACACAGAATAAAGTAGTAATAATTATGCAAAAAGAAAAATAGAGATTTGAGGTCTAAGACAGACAGGCAGGTGAGAATTACTTCACTTTATATAATATCTCTCGCCGCCTCTGCGGTGTAGTGATTAGTGTGATTAGCTGTCACCCCAGGAGGCCCGGGTTCGATTCCCGGCTCCACCACGAAATTTGTAAAGTGGTACGAGGGCTGGTACGGGGTTCACTCGGCCTCGGGAGGTCAACTGAGTAGAGGTGGGTTCGATTCCCACCTCAGCCATTATGAAAGTGGTTACCCGTGCTTCCCCACTTTTCCTCCAAGCAAATGCCGGGATGATACCTAACTTAAGGCCACGGCCACTTCCTTCCCTCTTCCTTGTCTATCCCTTCCAAGCTTCCCATCCCGCAAGGCCCCTGTTCACCATAGCAGGTGAGGCCGCCTGAGCGAGGTAATGGTCATCCTCCCCAGCTCCAGGACACTGCCCTTGAGACGGTAGAGGTGGGATCCCTCGCTGAGTCCGAGGGAAAAACCGACCCTGGAGGTTCAACAGATAACGAAAAGAAGATATAATATCAATGGTTCTTTGTCAAAGCAAGGCCTACTTTTTAACCGAGGTGTTTAAGGCATACGTCATGTCAGAACTGAAGTCCCAGGTAAATTCGAATCCGTATTGGCTGGGCTGAGTGTGTCAGACGGTTGAGGCACTGGCCTTCTGACGCCAACATTGGCAGGATCGCTCTTGGCTCAGTTCGGTGGTATTTGAGGGTGCTCAAAATACGCCTGCCTCGTGTCGGTATATTAACTGGCACATAAAATAACTTCTGCGGGACTAAATTCCGGAATATCGCCGTCTCCGAAAACCGTAAAAGTAGTTAGTGGGACGTAAAGCAAATAACACTATCCATAAGAATCCAGTTATGGTGACTTCAGTTGATGATCCACACCAGGACGTTCGATTCCACGCCATTCTACATGGAGGAATAACATGGGAATAAGCAAACGAGAGTCTTCCTTTGTCATATTTAAAACCTGATTCAGGTACTCCTTATTCAATGATATTGCCAATTTATAATTTTTTGGCTATTTACACGTCAAATGGAAGTAGCTTGCAGTACAATTTGAGTAGGTGAACGATATCTTCCTTATTTTTAACCAAGGTTTTGAAATTATTTAAATAATATCGTGTAAATCTACTTCAGATTTTGCAAATCAGATTTAGATTCCATGACTTGCGTAGACTACATCAACAGTTCCATTGAACATCCTTCATTATGAAAGTAGTTTTCTCTATTATTACCAGAATCCACTGAAATAAATGTTGGCATTCCAATCAAGCGATATATTGTTTCGAATTAATTGTGCCAGGCTAAGATATTTAGTCTTTGCTATCCGATCTCCCTTAGTATAATCATCTTAGATCCGATATTATTATTGCCATCATCTCATCAAATATTTTCCCCTATACTGGAAATGTTACTCATCAGTACAGTCGTTAGGTGTCTTCAGAACTAACAATTAAAGACGAAAGATATTTTTTCTAAATTCTTGTAAACGTTGGAGAGATGTTTCGTAATTATTAATTACAAATCAACCTTTATTTCTAAACATAAATAATGATCTAATAATCATCTCAAGAATATAATCACTGAGTTCCTTACAGCCGGTGGATCAATAGTTCTAACACTCTCCTTTAAGCTCCATATCTCATTTTATAAACACAGTGAATTGGAGAAGTGACATCTTGCCTCATTATATCGTTCCTCTGTGCATTCCCACCTGGGGCTCCATCCATCAATCTCCTTCAGTCTTCTCTGCACACCTCTTCACGTTTCATGTTCAGTTCCTTGCTTTCATTTCACACCTAACCCACGACTGTTGATGGAAATGTACAGTGCAGCCCGTGAGCGGGCGTTGGAGACACAGAGTTTAAAAGTCGTATTTTGATCAGGTTCATACTGCCCTGGTATCTAGGAAATGATAGTCGTTGTGGAGAGTTTAAAAGTAGTATTATGATCAGGTTCATACTGCCCTGGTATCTAGGAGATAATGGTCGTTGTGGAGAGTTTAAAAGTCGTATTAAGATCAGGTTCGTACTGTCCTGGTATCTAGGAGATAATGGTCGTTGTGGGGAGTTTACATATCTTATTATGATCAGGTTGGTACTGTCCTGGTATCTAGGAGATAATGGTCGTTGTGGAGAGTTTAAATGTCTTATTAAGATTAGGTTCATACTGCCCTGGTATCTAGGAGATAATGGTCGTTGTGGAGAGTTTAAATGTCTTATTAAGATGAGGTTCATACTGTCCTGGTATCTAAGAGATAATGGTCATTGTGGAGAGTTTAAATATCTTATTATGGTGAGGTTCGTATTGTCCTGGTATCTAGGAGATAATGGTCGTTGCGGAGAGTTTAAACATCTTACTATGATCAGGTTGATACTGTCCTGGTATCTAGGAGATAATGGTCGTTGCGGAGACTTTAAATGTCCTATTATGATGAGGTTCGTGCTGTCCTGGTATCTAAGAGATAATGGTCGTTGTGAAGAGTTTAAATGTCTTATTATGATGAGGTTCATACTGTCCTGGTATCTGAGAGATAATGGTCGTTGTGGATAGTTTAAATATCTTATTATGATGAGGTTCGTATTGTCCTGGTATCTAGGAGATAATGGTCGTTGCAGAGAGTTTAAATGTCTTATTATGATCAGGTTGGTACTGTCCTGGTATCTAGGAGATAATGGCCGTTGCGGAGAGTTTAAATGTCTTATTATGATAAGGTTCGTACTGTACTGGTATCTAAGAGATAATAGTCGTTGTGGAGAGTTTAAATGTCTTATTATGATGAGGTTCATACTGCCCTGGTATCTAGGAGATAATGGCCTTTGTGGAGAGTTTAAAAGTCGTATTAAGATCAGGTTCGTACTGTCCTGGTATCTAGGAGATAATGGTCGTTGTAGAGAGTTTAAATGTCTTATTATGATGAGGTTCGTACTGTCCTGGTATCTAGGAGATAATGGTCGTTGCGGAGAGTTTAAATATCTTATTATGATCAGGCTCGTACTGTCCTGGTATCTAGGAGATAATGGTCGTTGTGGAAAGTTTAAATGTCTTATTACAATCAGGCTCAAACTGCCCTGGTATCCAAGAAATAATGATGGTTGTGGTGATGGTGATTATTGTTTTGCGGGAGGGAAACAACTAGTCAACCAACCATCTGAACTCTGGCTTCAAACATTCACTGAACTCTTGATTATTACTGCGACATTTGGCATCAATATAGTCATCATTTTTCAGAAGTAACGACAGAAATGGGACTCTTCATTATGTGCTTGAAATTACTAAGGGGGCATGAAAATTGTATCTATTGTTGGGAAGGTCATGTCGGAGAATGTTTTATATATAACCTTCAACGGGTTTTCTTGCTAGTGTTTTAACATCGCACTAACATATCGAAGGTTTTCGGCGACGCAATGAGAGGAAAGAGTTAGACTTGGGAAGGAAGTTACCGTTTGTTACAAGTTGCTTTACGTCGCACTGACACAGATAGGTCTTAAGGCGACGATGGGACAGGAAGGGGCTAAGAGTTGGAAGGGAGAGTTTGTGGCCTTAATTAAGGTACAGCCCCAGCATTTGCCTGGTGTGAAAATGATAAACCACGGAGAACCACCGTCAGGGCTGCCGACGGTGGGATTCGAACCCACCATTTTCCATATGAAAGCTTGATGGTGTGCTAAATATTGTTGTTCTGCGTACAAAAACCACGATGTATTAATATTTCTGCTTTGAACTCTGACCGGAAAGTTTTTGTCATGTGAGGTTCAGTATTGCTTGAACTATAACAACTAAGTTTTGTTCTAAATGATATATGTACTGAGGGTCAGTATTTCGCCCCCAACATTGTCACATAGCGACACAGGCTCAAGGACGATGTACTAAAATAACTTTTCAAAAGGTATCAATTTCAAGAATATCAGAAAGTATCGCCTTCAAATTGAGAGGCGAAGAGAAGGATGAAGCAGTACGAGGAAGAAGAAGAGGTCACAACTAGATGATTCATTCATACGGTATTTACATAGTATTTCGACACCGAGCTCGATAGCTGCGGTCGCTTAAGTGCGGCCAGTATCCAGTATTCGGGAGATAGTAGGTTCGAACCCCTCTATCGGCAGCCCTGAAAATGGTTTTCCGTGGCTTCCCATTTTCACACCAGGCAAATGCTGGGACTGTACCTTAATTAAGGCCACGGCCCCTTCCTTACAACTCCTAGCCCTCCCTTTTCCCTTCGTCGCCATAAGACCTATCTGTGTCGGTGCGACGTAAAGAAACTAGCAAAAGAAAAAGAAAAAAAATCGACACAGGCATGTTTGAAAGCTGAGTTGCTGGAAAAGAATCAGACGAATCCTGCACACTCAAAAACTAAGAATCCTGACCATTGTCGCACTGCGTCCCTATTTCATGTAGTAATAAATGTACTATTTTAGCAAATTCATTGTTTATGACATTTCATATGATAAGCTGCCCTTCAAATGTGTTCTTATGTTAAGCTTAAACTCAGGTGCCCTTATTAGAGAATGATCTTCTAAGCTCACTATTTTGGCATGCGAGTCAACTCCTAGAGAGCAGCTGCTGCGCTAGTCTTGTTTGCACGGGACAAGCTGGCTCTTCTAAGGTAGCCCGCAAGCAGTCGATATCTGGACAGCACGGAAATGACGACTCCACGCTGCGACAACATAACGTTCACTTCTCTGATAGCTTATAATTATCGCAACTCAAGGCTGTCACACCCTCTTCACAGATAATGCTGTGTGGGTGTCCCTTGCCACCGCGGAGCACTGAAAATTGATCAGAAGAGAATGGCCGAAATTTTAGCGATAGGTATTGGGTTTGTTTTGAGCATTTGACTCGCAGTTCTACATGAGACGAGGCAACGAGGGATGGTCGTAAAGTGAGGTTTATTTATTTATTCGACGACTGTACTGTGTATTACTACAGTCAATAAGTAGAGCCCTGTGTGGATATATACAAATTAATACCCGCATCCACTCCTCATCCGTGAATGGTTATCCGAATCCGCGAATACTTATTCGCGGATATTTTAACTACAGTATACTACACCCAAGGTACTGAAACGGCTAGATCTGTTAACACAGTACAATAGGCCTAATATATGGCACCAGAACCCCTACAGTCAGTGGTTTGTGAGGGAATTTCTCTTGCGACAACTGACGTATTGACTTTTGTTCTTTCCTTCCATTAATTGCGGGATAAGAGCCAGTTACGTGTAGGTGAGATTTAGGGTTTTATGATCACAAGGCTCTTTATATATCACCGTTCTCCCATACCACTCTCTAGGGCCGCCTAACCACAAACAAAAATAAGAGTATACCTACGTGAAAATCAATAAACTTCATTATTTAGAAATTAACAGCAAAACTATCCGCACTGCCATACAGTTTGCATCCACCAAGACACTAACTTCACGAAATCAGCGGATATCCACATCCATGCAGGGCACTATCAATAAGATCGTGGACTGGCGCCTACAGTGTAGACTACACGGCGTACAGCAGTGTACTACAGTCAATAACTGCTTGGACTGGCGCTAGCAGTTCAAGAATCTCACAGTCTTTTGTCCTGCCTTTTCGCGTTTCTCTTCCCGTCGTGGTGATCCGGGGGATACCGACTTGATCATCTCAAACGTTTCGCTAGCGGATTTTTCTCATTTTCGGCAGAACTTGTAATTTGTCCTTTGCTCAAATTACGACATTCTCAACTTCCACCACTGACATTCACAACAGAGACCGCAGTTCTGTTTATACTATATGCACGTAACTGCCTCTAGCTGCGGCTGGCGAAGAATTGTCACGGTAACATCCTGTAGTGCAAACTCTCTGCTATAGCGCACCACAGCGACACTAGACGGCTAGTCCCTGAACTTAATGACTCTACTACATATTGCGGCTTCATTTTTTAACACTGGACATACATTATTTCTAACACTTGCATGGATGCGAGTTCTCAGTGAGCGCTTAATTCTATTCTGGAGAACGATGTATTAACAAAATTAGCCGAAGAGAATTTTATTCTTAAAATTTCTCGTTAAAATATCAAATATCCATTTTCAGTCTGAAAATTGAGATGTTATGCTTTTATATTATAGTCAGTACATACAAATTTATTAAAATTGCAAGCTTTAAAGGAAATAGCTGGCTGTTATCACATTAGCTTAAATATGAAGTACGTTCACCTAGTATTGCACTTGTGCCTGTAGAATAACATTACTGCGAATCCTCTATCAACATATTAAGATTATCGGATATACAGTAGTTACCACAGGATCGGCTGTCTCCACTGGGCGCCCTATTCAGCTACAAAACTTGAACATATAGTCACGTTATAAAACGCAACTGCTTATTATTACTATTCCACCATCAACCAATCACCTCTGATCTGCATTTAGGACTATCATCCAGGTGGTAAATTACCTTCCAGTTGTTTTCCTAGCCCTTCCTTGCGGAATTTCAAAGAAGTTGGAAATTTATCGAACGCCTACCTTGGTAACATCCTAAAATCCTTAATTTCTCTTATGAAAGAAAAATTGTCCCTTTTCTTTCGTTTTCTGAAATTGATATTTATCTTTATCTATCATGCTTTTAGAAACTCCAATCAAGCTTATTCGCCTACTAATGTTTCTCTAAGCCACCTTTCCACTGACAGCTTGGTATATATTGCTTAGTCGAGCATTTGTTCTCCTTAAGCCCATGTCTGCCTAGCTCAAAGTTTGCAACTGTTTGATAACATTACCCTTTTGTCGAAAAACAACCACAAAAATGTACTGGTTTCCTTTAGATATTTTCCTGTTCTTGAATCAAATAATCTAGGTGGAGATCCCATTTCACTGGAACTTTATTTTAACTGAGGTCTTATCAGTGACTTATGCGCCCTCTTCTTTACATCCTCACCACAATCCCTAAATAACCTCGTAGGCATATGACGAGATATGTAACCATTATTTACAACATCGTTAATATGATACTAAAGGAAATATTGTGCCTGACCCCGTGCTCCGCATGCTGTGCTGGATACCATGTTATAAAGGTGTGTGGTGCAGGAAGTTCACCCGAAGCCCGCACCTTCCGCGTCGCGATCTACACAATTTGCATTACCTCCAATTTGCAAAAGTACTTACAGCGATCATCATGGGATACTTTTACCCCATCAATACATTAATTAAAACTGACAGGAATTTTCATCCCGTTTACTATCATACGACTGTCTTCTATCCAGCGCTAATAGATGACTTTCAATTCAGTGAGAAGAGAACATAGTTATACATAAGGTCTTTACAAAATATCCAATACTGATATAACACATTCTTGATTATAAAACACATCATATTGTACTCGTAATAGATAAAAATAAAATGTATGTAGTAAACAGAATTCCATTAAGAGTATTTTCTACTATTGCTTTGATAAAGATTATGCAATGGTATAGTAGGAAATAAAACTTAAAATTAAGCCTTAGAGAAAACATTAATATTGCGGTGGGTTATCAGGATCCTTTAAATTAGAATAACTACTCAAGAAGGCAGCGTGTTTTACTATATACTACATTTTATTTTCTGTTATTTATGACGTTTTCACTCGAAACAGTTTGTGCTCCGATCGTTACACTCACTGACACACACTGACACAAACTGGATCACACAGCCTGCTAGTGCGTTAAACTTCTGATATCCAACGCAACCTCCACCACGCAGTGTCGTTCCGGAACCGTTCACTTCACAACTAAAAATCAGCCTGAACTCCGTGTAGCCGCCTGACGTATTACTTCCCGTTGAAATTAGTCGTTACGGACTGGATACGTTCACTCGAGACGAGCACCCGTAGACCGTTCCCGCCCCTCGTCACGATCAACAGTGTACATGGTCTCCGACATGCCGTTGTTTCTACCAGGTAGATATGGAATTAAGATGCATGGTGCAGGAAGTTGTTGGAAAAACCCTATAGGCAGAAAGAGAAAGATGCCTACACGGAGAAAGCTAGAAAGCTCTGCGTAGTAAAACTGTGGACAGGACATTCCAAATGTAGTGTAGAAAAGTGTATCATGCACGAATCACACAAAAATTCTGGCAGGTCCAGTTATTCAGGGCATCAGTTTGTCTAGGCACTGCTGTGACTGGCGTGAGCCTTGATGGCTGCTACTAAGCCACGCCGAGAAGAGATCCGAAGACCCGTGACATAACTTTCCTTGGGGTCCGTAGTGGCTGGTCTCCGATCCCGTAGAATGTCGCCACGCCTGATGAAGTGTGGTCCTATTAGAGGGAGCGAGCACGTGGTTATGAGCATATTTTCCCTATGCTTGCTCCATGACCCAGTTAATGGAATAACTGACATGGGAGGCAGTTGGTGCACATCGGTACCTCCCCAGGTGCCACGCAAGCTGTGTGGAGGTAGATACTAGAATAGTGATTGTATTGAACGAGAAGTTCACAGTAATCCTGGTGATGGCCTCACCTGATCCCGCGAAAATACTGCAAAATTTTCTGGGGGAACGGTTTGATCTCGCCTGATTATTATTCCCTCTTGGGGCCCTCTTATGGTTGTTCTTGCGTTCGACTGCCTCCTTGGGTGCAGTTACGTGTTGCCACTGGGTGGTCCTCTCTTGGTAGGTAGGCTGTTTTTCGTTCCTGGTGTGGGTGCAGCTTGTCTGTGTTGTATCACTCAGGTCGTTGGTGGATGATGTTTAGTACTGGTAGTGTCCTACATCACGTCCTAGGGCCAAGATGGTACCGGCTACCCCGCTGTAGCTCCATCTCCTTCTCCTCCCTCGTTGGAGTCGGTGTCGGGTGCTGATGACCTGCTGTATTCCCCGTTCTGATTGGCACATCCAGGAGTCTGGATTGTGGAGATAGCATGCATGCCGTGAGGGACAGGCATCAAAAGTCAAAGGCATCTGCTTCTACCTCCGCGCTGCCATCCACTTTCCCCGGCACTATTTTGGATCGAGCCTCTTTGGCGAAAGAGAGCCGCATGATTCGTGTCTCGCCGTCTTGACGCTGGAGTGCGTCGCCATCCTTATATGTGCTAAAGTTTTCTGCTTCCTCAGAAGTTGAAGGGCACGATTTGGTACCAACCAACTTGTGCTTTGGTCTCTTTTCTTTCCTAGGCGTCGGCGTTGTGGTGGTCGTCGTTTTTTTCCCTCCAGCTGGGTCTGGGTGGCTGCTTCCGGTCTGCTGTTGTCTTCAGCCCTTTGTCCCATACCAGGTTGTCGCATATTCCTCCTTTACTATACATCCGCAGACGATTATGGTAGTTTCCACTTCCAGGTCATTCGGGCACCTGTTTAATAATTGATCAGTTTCTGGCTTCTGTTAGGAGCTTCCTTATCGCCTGACCACACTGTCACCGCTCAGCTGACGTTGCCGTCTCTTGCCGACTCACAGGGGAATGCTACTAAAATATTTTCATTCCTGCCCTGAAGGGGATGACGGACATCCTAATAGCGAACATTTACTCACAGGTGAAATCTACTAAAATGTTTTCATTCCTTCCCTGAAGGGGACGGCTGACCACCTAATAGCGAACACCTACACACAGGTAAATACTACTAAATTACATGCTTTCCTTCCCTGAAGGGGACGGCTGACCACCAAATAGCGAACACCTACACACAGGTAAATACTACTAAATTACATGCTTTCCTTCCCTGAAGGGGACGGCTGACCACCTAATAGCGAACACCTACACACAGGTAAATATTACTAAATTACATGCTTTCCTTCCCTGAAGGGGACGGCTGACCACCTAATAGCGAACACCTACACACAGGTAAATACTACTAAATTACATGCTTTCCTTCCCTGAAGGGGACGGCTGACCACCTAATAGCGAACACCTACACACAGGTAAATACTACTAAATTACATGCTTTCCTTCCCTGAAGGGGACGGCTGACCACCTAATAGCGAACACCTACACACAGGTAAATACTACTAAATTACATGCTTTCCTTCCCTGAAGGGGACGGCTGACCACCTAATAGCGAACACCTACACACAGGTAAATACTACTAAATTACATGCTTTCCTCCCCTGAAGGGGAATAAATGTTCCACTGAATTTTTCTTCGTCTCATTTTGCACTTAGATGATGGTAATGATGACAATTATTATTATTATTATTATTATTATTATTATTATTATTATTATTATTATTATTATTATTATTATTATTATTATTATTATTATTTCTCCACTTATAACGGGGACGCTGAAGTGATCTGCAATAAGTTGCTCTAGAGGAGTTGGCTCAATTGTACGGGTAGATGCCCTTCCTGACACCAACGTATGTGGCGGAATGTGCTCAACCATTACGTATTTCTGCGTTAGTTTGGAGTGTGATGTAATATGTTTAAATAAAGAGATGTGTATTGAGAAACATAAACACACAGATGAAAAAGTTGTCACGGCGTCTATAACAGGGGCTGGCTGCATAAGCTCATCACTCATATCTCAGTCACTTTCATAGTCAAACCAATGAGATCAAGACAAGTCAATGAAAGTAACACATTTTTCTAGCCTATACCAGAAGACATTGTGGGGATGCAAACACTAGATCTCCCCAGCTGAGTCAGCGTATTAGCGTTACGTAATAAAATATCCTTATTCCTTTTCCTTAACATACAAACTATCATAGGTGTTTAAGCTCTCATTTTTTCCTTCATAACACATGCCAATTCTTACCTACGCTGCCGCACTGTATCACTTCACTCTTATTTTCATGAGGCGTTTCTCTACATAGCCGGGCCCGTGGTGTCGGGATAGCATGCCTGCTTCTTACCCGGAGACCCCGGGTTCGATTCCTGGCCAGGTCAGGGATTTTTACCTGGACCTGAGAGCTGGTTCGAGGTCCACTCAGCCTACGTGATTAGAATTGAGGAGCTATCTGACGGTGACATCGCGGCCCCGCTCTAGAAAGCCAAGTATAACGGCCGAGAGGATTCGTCGGGCTGAGCAGCGGTGACTTGTA
This sequence comes from Anabrus simplex, assembly GCF_040414725.1. Lineage (NCBI taxonomy): Eukaryota > Metazoa > Arthropoda > Insecta > Orthoptera > Tettigoniidae > Anabrus > Anabrus simplex. Next base: position 1,213,151,918 of record NC_090265.1, on the reverse strand, counting down.
GGCCAATGCCCTTCAAGGGCTGTAGTGCCATGAGTTTTGGTTTTGTTTGGTTTGGTTTGGTTTGGATTTCTCTACATCTTCTTGCATTCGTATTCTGGGTCCTTTCGTTGTCGATATCAGGATTACCCTGGAAGAGTTTCTTTCATAGTTCTCTTCCCTGGTGTTATCACCAACCATTTCAATCTTTTGATTTTTATCATGATAAAAATATCTAGTATATTGCATTTACGGATCAATTCGTCGTTTATTCTTATGACATATTCACAGTTATTTCGAACTGGTTCGTACATATTTCTCTCTCCCTTCTGAGCACTTCTTCAGTCTCTTCCACCCTTGCCCATGATCATGTACCCGCTACTATAACAGCATCACCCGATCTTAACATTTTCGGTTTCAGTTGATTTTCAACTTTAAAACTATTTCATTAACATGGCATTTCGTGAAGAAAGACACACATATTCGCTATACCTACATAAATTGAAAATGCCAGATTTGATATTGAACTTCATGAACTTTTCTCCTGCCTAGAGAAATCCTATCTACTGAGAAGTGGTATACTAAAGAAATTACACGCATTAGTTCCAGACAGTATCTTTCACCTAACGTCCAAGATTCATTAAAGTCTGAAAGAATACAATAGAGAATGTTTATCCTTTTAAATAGGTTTATATAGTGTAACCAACTCATACAAATTGTATTCGTGAGAACATATTTCGGTCACCTAGACGTATTTTGCATCTAATATCAGGTTCTTTGGCCACTTCCCGTTTCGCAAAGTAAAAGAATTTTACAAAACAAATTTGCTTGGAGTAAAGATATAACATAAGAAGTCTCGTTATCTTCTTGAAAATTACTGAACGCAAGTTTATTATTATTATTATTATTATTATTATTATTATTATTATTATTATTATTATTATTATTATTATTATTATTATTATTATTATTATTATTATTATTATTTAGATCTTATGGTGACGATGATATAGAGGAAAGGGCTAAGGGTGGAAAGGAAGCTGCCGTGGCCTTATGTAAGGTACAGCCCCAACATTCGCCTGGTGTGAAAACGGGAAACAACGGAAAGCCATATTCAGGGCTGCCGACATCAGAGTTCAAACCCACTATGTCCCGAATGCAAGCTGAAAGATGCGCGACACTAACCGCACGGGCAAATATATCGTTATTATTATTATTATTATTATTATTATTATTATTATTATTATCATTATTATTATTATTATTATTATTATTATTATTAGCTTGACGGACTTCGATTGACAGTTTAATTGAATACTTGACTAGAGAGAGAGACACATTCTAAATTATGTAAAGAAGATGGGAAAGTGGCAATAAATATTTCGGATAATCCACCTACGTCTGATGTACGGTAATGTAAACTGTAGCCATGACAAACATTATCATTATATGATAATGGCAGTGATGACAGGAAAGACATAATTGCACATAATGGTCATTGCAGTTATTGTGGCGATGTGCTAATAACAATCCAGAAGGCCTTTAATTCAATTTGTACGCCGCTGTCCACTATAAAGGCAAGTTAGCTATGGGATCGATAGCGAACTGGTGAGTGGGTGTCCTGATGTGGCTTCTCTGTGCCTTGCTGCTGGATGGTCGGCGCGTACGGCCTCAGCCTAGAATGCGGTCCATCTGTCCTATGGAAATTAATTGGTAATTTATTAATGCTCTTCCCTTTACCAGTACCTGAAGTGTCAGAAATTGAGTTGGACTCTGGACATGAACTGAATTACTGCCGTTTATATTTAATGAAAGTGAATATTAGTCATATGTATATTTATATTCAAACGTAAACATATACGAATTATTTCATGTGTACGTAGTTGAGAAATAATTTCGATTAAGGGCTATAACCATTTTTTTTTACAACTTGCTTTACGTCGCACCGACACAGATAGCTCTTACGGCGACGATGGGGCAGGAAAGGGATAGGAGTTGGAAGGAAGCAGCCGTGGCCTTAATTAAGGTACAGCCCCAGCATTTGCCTGGTGTGAAAATGGAAAACCGCGGAAAACCATTTTCAGGGCTGCCGACAGTGGGGTTCGAACCTACTATCTCCCGAATACTGGATACTGGCCGCACTTAAGCGACTGCAGCTATCGAGCTCGGTCTATGACAATTTACTTGACTGAATGACCAGCGTATGATCTTCGGTTCAGGGAACCCCGTGTTTGAATCCGGATCGGGTGGGAATTTTGTCAGCATCTGGTTAATTCATTTTGCTCTGAGAATGGGTATTTGTGGTCTACTTTGTACGTATATTCATGTACTTAAAACATATCATAATGCCGACCACAATAAATACGCAAAGGGAAATACTACATTCATCCACAAAGGGTTAGCGTCAAGAAGGGCATCAGGCCGTAAGTCTTGGCTTAATCCACATGGAGTTCTGACTAAAAATAAGTGGGGAAAAACGGAAGAAGAATTATTTTCCATCCATTGATTGTCATGTATATTCATTATTTGTTATCATATTGTTATTATAGTAATTATCATTATCCACTTCCGTAGTGTAATGGTTTAGAGTATTATCCACCATCCTCACAGGTACAGGCTCAAGTCATGGTACTTCCAGAAATTTAAGACTATCAGGACGGCTGATACGTGGTAGAAACAAAATAGGTACATGCAGCTCACATCAATTGGAGATGTGTCTGAAATGAGTTGCACAACCTCATGACTTAATGTTTACTTGATTAGCTCTCGAATAGGCGACACTGAGATACGAAAAGTTTGTTACTTAAAAGGCATTCGCTGTAGTGTTAATGAGTGCACTGATCCAAAATGTTTCTCACAGTGAAAATGGGAAAAAGATGGAAAATTATATTTAGATCTGCCCGTAGTTGAGTTAGAACCCGAATAGAAATCTAATACTGGTGGTGGTACTAGTAGTAGAAGAAGTTAAGGCAGTTCAGTAGATGCACAACCTCACTGGACGGATTTTCTGAAGGCTGAATACTCACAGGGAGGCATACGTTTCCTCGACAGCACAAGATAAGGACGATCTTATCAAGAAATCGAACATCAGTCGGAATGAAGGCAGCTAATTCAGTTTCACGTAATCCACTAACCTTTGTGTTGAGGACGTGATTCTTATCATTATTATTATTTTTATCGAGCGTATTATTTTTGGTGACGTTTTTAATGGAATAATTTGTACTGAACCGAAGATTAAATTAACTTTCATCGAAGTTCGTCGGTAATGATGGTGGTTGGACATAAGAGTTCTGTCATGTCTTCAATGTGGGGACCCTGAAAGTAAGCCTTTAAAATAAGATAAAAATCATCATCATCATCATCATCATCATCATCATCATCATCATCATTATCATCAATATCATCACACCATGATATGAATTTACTTATTTCTCTAAATTACTGACGGGGGAGCATTGGGCCGAAACACTACCTGGTCCTTTGCTAAGATGTACGGTTAAAATAAACCCAGCTCTTGAATCTCTGCTTCCACCGATCTCCTCCACGCCTCCCTAGTTCTTCCTCTTTTATTCTCTCTGTATGTATTCCACTGAATAGTTTGTCTAGCGAAATTGCCGCCAGATTTTCGTAATGTATGTACAATCCACTGTCGTTTCCTTCTCTTGATCTACTGGCCGATCGGTGATTGACGTGATCTTTCTTAACGTTTCCCATTGGACACTATGCCTGGCCAGTAAATTTTTGGTATACTTCTAAGACAATTGAAGACGATTGTTTGGATCTCTCTTGTCATTTGCTTCATTATCTTCCAAGTTGCACAAACAAGAATAGAGACTTGATATTTCTATTGAAGTTTTACAGTCTGGTCCTAATATGGAGTACTTTTGACATCCATGTAGTAGGAAGCATCGTGAATGTATCATAGGCTTTACTTTTACAGCTAGGTGCATTCTCATGGGCTTGGTGCAGGTTTTGACTCCCTATAGGCGCCGTGCGCATATGTTAGAAGGGGTTCTTATGAAAGATGAGTTCTAATTCTGAATACGTCACAAACATCCAGCCCTACAGCCAGAGGAATTAACCAACGAAAGTTTCAGTCACCGACTCGGTCGGGAGTCGAACGCGGAACCCGTCGCACTAAAGGTTAGCATGCTGAATATTTACTCATGGAGCGGGATAACTATTACATTTCTCAGATAGTAGAAATTGTCTACCCTCCCTTGTGTCTGTTAGTATTCAGCTCAATTCTCTTCGTTTTACCTTTGGATCTTCAGTACAATTTGCATATCCTTGAAGCTATGAGTCAGGGAGCGTACGTAATAATATTTCGAGATGTTGAGCAAGATTGCCCTGGATTCCCAAACGACGGTTCTTTACACTAGACTTGACATTGTCTATCGTCACAAGGAGTATGAGCAAGAGCACAGTTATCATACCGTCATAAGTGACGTACGATACCACTAAAGAGGGCTCGATTCAACTCACAAATAACTCACATGCGTTAACTATCAGTTAAATCAAGCCCTCTTACGATCACATTCGTACTGGATTTCGAGTCTGAATTCCATGAGAATTTACACAGTTAAGATCACAAATAAATTATTTCTCCAAAGAAAAGAATTAGAGCATTATATTAAGATTCGCGTACGCAATGAAACAAAATGTAGGTACCTTTCCAACACAAATGGTGAAGATGAAAATTGATAGAAAAAGTAAACGAGAGTATTGCATTTTCATGGTTAACTTCATCAGATAATTACTTGTTGTTGATGGAATGGTTTTCTTGCGACGAATTGAAATCCTTGAGAAATAATTTTTTTTCAGAAAAAAATTCAATATTTTGAAACCCGTTAATCGATTATTGCTCCTGGTCTGTAATATTGTATTGTTATGCATTCTTAATATTTTTAATATCGCGCAAAGGAAAGGAAAGGGAAGGCAGCGGGTATGGCCTTACATAGACCTACTATCTCTTCCTCACTGATTAACCACAATGACTTCTCTGCGGAATAGCTTACATGATAAGTAGCTTCCCTACATTAACGCTTAATGAAGATTAACTGAATCCCAAATGAGAAACTTTCTGAATAGAATATGTGCCAATTACTATTGAACAAGTAATGATACTTCGTTCTAAAGCAATATAGTGGGTAAAATACCGGCTAGCGAGTTCCATAAATCACGTAATCACGAACTGTTTTTAATGCTATTTGTTTGCTATTGATTTAACGTCACAGTAACACATTGAAGGTTTTCAGCGACGCGCGGATGGGAAAGTGAAGGCAGCGGCTATGGCCTTGGCTTTACATAGACCTATTATCTCTTCCTCACTGATTAACCACAATGACTTCTGGTAATCGAACTCTATCCATTGTTAATAATTGATTTAAATGTAGAATTTCATCAATGTTGGCAATGTGAAACCAAAATGAACTGTGAAAACATCTGATGATGGTCGCAGTCTGTGCATTGCGCGTATTATTCTTACGGCTTCCCTTCATATCTGCACTGATTAACTGAAATCGATAATAGTATCCAAACAAAGACTCCTATTATCTGATTTACCCTATCGTTAGTGAGTAATTCGGAATGTTACGTGAATATTTCCCCTTGAAAGAACGCCCCTTAATTCGATATTCAATCATCACTGTCATGATAATATTAATACATACATACATACATACATACATACATACATACATACATACATACATACATACATACATACATACATACATACATACTGTGCCCTACAGGACCCTATAGTTCCGGCCAGGCGAATGCCGGTCTCGAACCCAGAGTATAGTAGTGAAAGAACTCCCACAAACGTGAGCTTGTGCACATAGTCTTACCTGAACACATATCCACGCTCGGCCGCACAATCGCGCACTTCTCAGGGATAACAAAGGAGAACAAAGGGCAATATTAAGATAAAACACTAGGAAATGTGACTAATCAGGTAAGAATCAGCTAAAATAAAAAATATAACTAACAGAAAACAATCGCTGCATTCAAAGTTTTACAATCAGGGATTTATTACATAAAAATATACTAATTACAAATATAAGAGCTTTCAAATATGATTGGGATAAAGATAATGTTGAGCCGATGACAACCAGTTCACTGTCTTCACGAAACAGCTCTGCTGTAACAAGCATGTTACAATTGTGTAAGTAATGAAATCTAGAAAAATGGATATCTGCTGAAATACACATCTAACAGTAATTTCCATAAACTTTACTATGCCTCGTACCATCGAACCCCCGTGCAAATAAATATAAACACATAATGTACAGTGCCCTGACCCGGTCTCGAACCCTGGTCCCATGAAAAGTAAGGCGTTGAATATTCATATGCAAACTACATAAAAGGAACACAACCAACATGTCCAAGGGGTCAATATCAAACGGGCCAGTGTTAAAATTAAAGTAGAACAAACAGAACAAAAATCTCTCCCTGCGTTCAAAACATCAAGGTCGTCTTCTCCCCCTTACACACTCGACAAGCTGCAGACAGCCATATAACCAAGTTTCAAGACTGTGACGTCAGGCACAATAACCCTCACCAGCCGAGCACTCGGCAAGCGGCAGTCCACACAATTTATGAGCCCAGCTGACTGACTGCGTGTTAAGAAACTTCGCCTTTCAAAGTACCTCACATAATCTGGCTGCTAAAAGCACTCTTTTAAATACACACGGGCTATCCGCCCTCATCTCAATATCACCAGCAATATAACAAATCTTATTTATTTCCGCCTCCCATGGGCTCAACCTTGATAATACAAAGACACAATACAGTAAGCTATAGTCACATGGCCATAATAAGGCATCTCAAATGCATCCAATACACTCTCAAACTGTGCTGGGGCTCTCTCATATCAATTCATACAGTCAGCTACATGCATAATGCCCACATCTCTCAAACATTCGGACTCACTCGCCCTGTCAGTAAAGCTAGGTGAATTACGGGGTAAATCCTGGTCTCAACTATACAGCCTACGTCTGCAGAGACAAATGCCTAAACGCGACACAATAAACAGTGCCTGCCGGTTTGACTAACCTACCATGACCAAGGGAGTTCGACCTGACCCATGAAGATAACACGTACGCTAATATAATACTATCGAAATAAAATATAAACACACCAACAAGGAATCTACAAACTATCATCTACCCTAATGTACGGGGTTCGAGCTTGAGGCCTAGCTCTTTATTACCAAGAATTTTCCTACCATAAACTAACCTGTTGGCTGACGGCCCCCTATTTCTATCTAAATTTAAATGACATGCTTGAAACAGAATTGGAAAGCTCTGACCTTATATGATTGATGACATGACGGAGCGGCCCTTCCTGTGAACCACTGAATTTACCACATCATGACAAACTGCGACGCTTGCAGCAGATACTGGTGAACAATTGGAGACATTCTATCTTGCGTGAGTCCTTCGTACAGCTCCTTTGATGGTTGGAAGATGTCCCCTTCGACGTCGCACTGATCAGGTACGCCCAACGTTCCTGGATCGATTCCCGATATCGTACCGGTTTCAGCTCCCGTTGTGGCTTCCTCGCAATGATGATGTAGAAGCTCGTTCTGCCTTGATGCAGGGGTAACTGAAAACAAATTCATTGATTACAGACTGTCCAGACTCGATGTCTGTTTCCACTACTATCGTGCCTCACACGTTACATTGACCAAGTCTTGTTCTGAATTTTAAACCTGGTACACTATAGTTTCTTCACCACTCTTAGTAACACTGTTATTCCATCCTTTCACTCGGACAACATGTCGTGCTATAAGAACTACCCTGAGCCTACATTTATTCTAGCATTACGTCAGTTACAACTTGACCTCACAGAAATATGAAGCTACTAGTTCATCAGTCTATTATAAGCAGTACCTCATCTCACCATAGCATATCAACACAGGTAATATCAAGAATTTAGCTGAATATGCAAGTTGATTACTTACTTTCTCGCAGATTCAGTAGTACTAGTTGTATGTGCAGCTCGAAGATAAAACGTTGTTCGCGGTGCAGTCTTGCAGCATGACGACTTCGTTCAAGCAGCCTTACGGTCAGAGAATGAGGCTGATGTGCCAGGCGGCCTTCCATTTATAATCAGGTTGGCGTAGCCACGCCGCTTGATCGCGTGCAGGATACGCGCGCCCGCGACTCGAAGTTTTCCCGCACAAAGCACGTCATGTACCCTACTTAACGAATGCATTTATGATTGCAGCCCTAATGCATATCAAAATTAAGCATAAATTATGCAGGTTGCAATTCTTGTATCAGATCCAATGCATCTCTTTCGTAACCAAAGATATTAATTTAATTCATTCTTCCCTCCGAAGGTTAGTTTTGCCGGGATCCGGGAAGCGTCCCCAATCATCATTAAGAGGCTTGGCTTGGGACATAACTCCCTTTAATGAGGTTCTGGAGATTTTCATAATGACGCTCTAGCTCTCTTCACACGAGAACGCTTCTTCTGGAATCTTTTATGGAATAAACTATAAGACAATGACTCCATGGGTGGTCTCAGGTAATCCCAATATCCAATACTAAAATATATACTATTGGTCCATGAACAGAATGGTTCAATACATACATACATACATACATACATACATACATACATACATACATACATACATGCATACATACATACATACATACATACATACATACATACATACATACATACATACATACATACATACATACATACATACATACATACATACATACATACATACCGTCGTTACCGGGACGAAACCTCCTATTATAATAACTTTGGAGATATACTGACCCGCAGCACGTACATTATAAAGAGAGAGAATGCCTTGACAATATTCCCACAATATTGCACCTTAGATGACAGAACCTTACCGGCCAAAGTTCTAAGCTAAAATATTCCACACAGGAGGTTTTATGCCGGTAGATACGATACGTACACATACACAAAACTTCACTAAAGACTTATACCTTTTAGTGTTCACTCTACAAGCCTCTGTCAGTTTACTAACCGCCACCAAAACTAGTTTCATGGCCTCGTTTAGTTCTCTACCTCTTATCTTTACGTCATCAGAAACTGAGTCTAGCCATCCCCTTCTTGGTCTCCCTCTACTTCTCTTACCCTTCATGAGCTAGTCATTATTCTCCTAGAAAACCTACCCTCCTCCATTTGCCTCACATGACTTTACCACTGAAACCGGTTTATACCTAAACTACAGCTACTGTACATCTATAGTGTTTATTCCTAGAACAAAGTTGGTATAAAAATAAAGTCCATTAACGTTGGCCATTTAAATTCTTCAAAAACGAAAACCTTCGCGAGACAGTAAAATAATCTGGACATAATATATCTACATTTTATATTTAAGGTGTCCGAAAATGGGAAAGGCCAACGACTATACCATGTTGAATACACCTGTTCTTGTCCGATCATCACAGTTAAACATCATTTGGCGCGGTCTATACTTGAATGGGTGACCGTTTGGGAACAACACATGCTGTTGGTTCATTTTCCATTAGGTGTTGCCTCGTTGAGGTAACACAGGCGTACTCGGTCCACCTGGAAAAATGTGTGTTCAATTCCCCTTCACGAAGACAAAATGTTAAGAAACTAGATTTCCTCCTCTGGAGTGGCACGTGGCGCTGAGGTTCACTCAGCCTACACCAAACATGAATACGAGATTAAGTCCTGAGGGCAAAGGTCGCCGCGCAGAATGTTAACCACTCTATTCCATTCAGTCCGAGGTTACGTATGGTGGAAGCCGTAACCATGCACACCTTCAGGGCTTGTACCGAGATGGCTTTGCTTTGAAAAGCGGTAGTGACTTGATCCCCAGCTTTCAGATCAGACATTTCTCCTCCCGTAACCCTTATATGGCTTTATTCAAGTGTGAACTATGACGATTGTAGCACTGTTGGGCTTGATATCCTCTAAGGAAGCTTTGTCGTTATTTCGCTTCGAAGAGAAGTATCTTACAGTTTACAATATTAATACCGTGATAATAGCCAGATTTTTTATCTTATCTTTTACAGTCACTATCACTGTATATCTAGCTGGTATATGCAGCAAGCTATCCAAATGGAAAATCATGCTGTCCATTATGCAACAGTACAACGCTCGCTTTGCCGATTTCTTGAATAATTTCAGAGATGAGACATTCTCCCTCAATGATTGCTACCACATTATTTTCTAGTTCTTTTATAAATCTCTAGTTCTTTTAATGTTTTGACTTGTCTGTCAGATGAGAATAGGAGCCAAAATGTAGCGCAATCTCCAAACAGATCTGTGCAATTGACTCCAACACCAACACATCACGCAGTGTATCTTCATCCCAGTCTCCTCTCGTCCCTCTGGCTGGATGTGCTTTGTTCTAATTTTCACGGCACTTTTGTCAGAGTCCACCTAATGAAGAGCGTCGTAAAACTGGCAACAAAGAAACGCGTGGTCGTTGTTTCGCGTTCTGTAAAATTATAACAATAAAACGACGTAAATAAGGAATAATAATGACGGAGAGGAAAAGGAATTCTCCTGATGAGAAAGAATATTCATTTGCACCAAATTGTGACCTCTGCATGAGCTATAGTTGTACTACTTGGAGGACCTTGTGAAATAATTCAGGAACGAAAACAAAGAGAAGGAACTTCATCTTTCCAATATAAATCTTGCGTCGTACGGTGCAAGGAATAGAGTGTGGGGGGAGCGCTAGGGAGGAGCCAATCACGTCGAGCCAGCCGGCATTGAAGTCAACCGAAGCATGCAAAGTCGTCATCAGCAGTCGAGGTAAGGTACAGATTGCAAGCCCGTTTCGTGCAGACAGCTGAGTTGAAACCATGAGGACCATTTGCGAGGCATTTTGATACACTAGTTCCAGTACTAGTACGAACACTAGTTCCGACGATGTGGCATACTTTATAGTGTGTTGATCTTCATACCTCACGGTCGTGAGTTCAAGTTCGTTTGTAACATATAAGACGACTAAATTATATGCCAAGGACTCCTGCCATCATACTTCGCCGACCTTTAAAAATATACTAGCTGGGCCAAACGCTTGTCTTTTACTATCTCAGACAGTGATCAGGAGTTAAAGGGGATTAATCTCAATAAAACAGTATTATTATTATTATTATTATTATTATTATTATTATTATTATTATTATTATTATTATTATTATTATTATCGGACTCCTTGGATGAATGGTCAACGTTGAGATCTTCTGTTCAGAAGGTTCCGGTTACGATTACCGGGCGAGTCGGGGATTTTAATCGCGTCTGATTAATTTTTCCGGCTAGAGGACTGGGTTTTTTGAGTGTGACGCAACATACTCCTTTGCACATTCAGACAACACACCGCACAACCAACCACCACACAAAAATGCAATAGTGATTATATGATTACATCCCTGCCCCCATTTGCGTCAGAAAAGACATCCTGCCGTAAAACACAGCTAAATTCCCAAGTGCGACATAGTTTAATCCGCGACACAACAGGTGTGGGAAAAGCTGAAAATTATTATTTATTATTATTATTATTATTATTATTATTATTATTTTCATTTACTGTACGTACTCTCTGCTCGCTCCACTACATGAGTAGTACAACATGCATTTACAATACATTTCCTTACAAATGTACAGACATAAATTACATTTGAATAATTAAATTTCTAGATGACTGTTAATCTTACCAATATCAATCAATGCCAGTCTTCCTTTTTTCATGAGAGCTTTAAAGTCCAGAGCATTAACAAATTTGGAAAATTCCTTTAAATACTTTTTAATAGCACACATTTCTGCATTGACCAATTATCACCTCTATTAACACTATTTATCAAGAATTGCCTAATATTTTTCACTTCACTGCACTCGAAAATTATGATCTATATTATTATTATTATTATTATTATTATTATTATTATTATTATTATTATTATTATTATTATTATTATTATTATTCTATAATCTGATTTTTCCCAGATTAAAGACATCCTTCACCCAAGATTTTGTTCCAACTCTACATAATACGATTTATACTGATGGGTGATTCTTGAAGTCTAAATACTACACAGATTACCTTAGATGTGGTGAAGATGATTATGATGATCCATAAGGAGTAAACCGATCGAGTTGGCCGTGCCATTAGGGTTGCGTAGCTGTGACCTTGCATTCGGGAGATGGTGGGTTCGAATCCCACCGTCGGAAACCCTAAGGATGGTTTGCCGTAGTTTCCCATTGTAACACCAGGCAAATGGTGGGGCTGTATGTAAATTATAGCTACTGCTGCTTCCTTCCATATCCTAACCCTTTCCCATCCCTAAACCTTTAATGTGATAATGGGTCGTTAAACCGCTGGCAAGATCATAATAATAGTTGGATGAGAAAGGGAAATAGTTTCGATCCGTCGAAGAAAATGGCTTTATTATTAAGTCGGGATTTAGTATCTCTGTTTTAAAATCTTAACGTCATTTAGAATGTATTTTGGAGGTAAATAATTCTTGTTGAAACCCCTTGATATCAATGATGGTGAAGCCGTTGGTGATTGTTGTTCACAGAGGCTATACACGTGTAAGGGAACGTTAGAAGTCGTACTCCCTAATGAGTTAAGGTGTCATTTAACCACAGGAAAGGGACAAGGAGAACAAAATAATGACGTACATTCTACGCCTCCAACGTCTCTATCTGCAGAGATCAAAGAGTGAGCAAGGTTTGATGTAGAATGATCGGATAAGAAAATAACACAATGAGCCTGATACAAGGAAGTTTTTTTTTTTTTGCTATTTGTTTCACGTCGCACCGACACAGATAGGTGTTATGGCGACGATGGGATAGGAAAGGCCGAGGAATGGGAAGGAAGCGGTCATGGCCTTAATTAAGGAACAGCCCCAGCATTTGCCTGGTGTGAAAATGGGAAACCACGGAAAACCATCTTCAGAGCTGCCGACAGTGTGGTTCGAACCCACTATCCCCCGGATGCAAGCTCACAGCTGCGCGCTCCTAACCGCACGGCCACCTCGCCCGGTGATACAAGCAAGTGAATGCAATATCGTGATCGGCGAACGTACTGTGAGATACATGGAAGGGTACGAAAATGAAGAGATACTGAATAGAGTTGATAAGAGGGGAACGATTTGGCGTAATTTGACCAAAAGAAGATATTATTGATAGGACAGTTAGTTTGTGAGGGAAATGCAGGGGTAAAGATTTTAGGGAAGAACAAATGCAATAATTTGATACGCGTATTCAAGTTGATATACGATGCTATGGAGTTTAAGTGGAAAATGCAGGATAATATGGCATGGAAAACCGCAGATCTCCAGTGTATGGACTGATGAGCCAAACGATAACAACAACAACAACAACAACAATGCTTGAGTTATGGACATGAATGACGTGTTACTGGAGTGACCTGGGCACTCCTCTCAAGATATCAAGATGTTGCCGGTAAAGTAAAATATATGTGAAGTACCACATCGTTTAAAGTTACTGTCATGGAGATGGGCGGGAAGGGCACAGCTGTGTACACGAGATATGTTTAGTGCAGCCTGCCATGAGGTCCAGGGTTGTCACTACAGCTTGCTAACTCGACAGCTGCACTACCACCAGTACGGTGTGCTGTAAAACGCTCATTAGTTTGCTGGAGTGCAATACTTTAGACACACGATCGAGGCTCTGACCTGCAAGTGCTATACATGGGGCTGTCGCACTAATTATGGTGAATTGTAACCTCATCATTGTCCATGTTTCCCTCATGTCAGCTGTGTGTTAGTCTTTAGTGTCAATACATTAACTCTGTCCTGCTTTATTGGCACAGAACTAGGTCGAGAAAGGTTATGTGAAGTTCAGCTGAGTTATTCCTTTCAGGCTAAATGAACACGTTCTATTAAGTCCATACATCCTCATTACCTCGTTAACCTGAGGTTTCTTGATGAAAGTAAAAGGTATTCGATTGGAATTAATGATCAGTGTCACCATAACTACAACTTAGGCCTACTATTTACATTAATACAATGGTACTATTTTACATCATACTAACAACTTTTACGGTGACACATAGATACCGCAGAAGTTATTTTATATGCGGCGAATCTACTCACACGAGGGTGGAATATTTGGACTCCCTTAAATACCACCGAACTAAGCTGGAATCGAATCCACTCTAACCTCTGAGTGACTCAACCCGTCTATTATTATTATTATTATTATTATTATTATTATTATTATTATTATTATTATTATTATTATTATTATTATTATTATTATTATTATTATTGTCCGTTTGACCCATATTCGGGTACGATAAATCAATCAGTGGTTAGTAAGTCTTGTTTTCCTGTCCTCCCAGTACTTTTTAAATCTTTCAAATCTTGCCTTCCTCTCTTCTTCAAAATTCTGTACTCATTTGGGCTTCACCCTGTCCTGAAACCCCTTTAGCTTATCTTTGGTTATTTTCTTCGTGGATCCATCTGCAAGCATCTCTTCTGTAATTTGAAACTCTCGTAGGTCCTTCTCAGTTTCCTGAAACCAGTTCGGCTTGGTTTTCTTATTGTGGAAATAGTCGAAGATTCTTTTAGTTATTCTTTTCGGGTCCATTCCTAGGATGTGGCCATAGAAAGTCAATTCTCCTTTTCCTTATTGCGTCGGAAATACTTTCCGTTTTCCTGTACAGGGTTTCATTGCTGATGTGTGAAAGTTCGTTATTATGGAACTTGGGGCCTAGAATTTTTCGTAGTATTTTCCTTTCCTTGACCTCCAACTTCTCCATTGGACCATACGTAGTTATAGACAGTGTTTGTGCAGCATAAAGGGCTTCAGGCTTGACTACTGTATTATGTCTGATCCTGGAATTCCAGGAGAGATATATTTTGTTACAATTATGTGTCTTTCGTAAGCTGGAAGGCAGTTTTCATTTTGGTTCGTCGAGATTCCATTGCTTTCTTCTCAAGACCATTCCTACTGATCCATTCACCGAGATATTTGTAATCCCTGATGGTATCTATTTTATGTTCCCCCACTTTCAAGTAGTTTAGAGGATTCCTAATATTGGTTCTTGTTTTGGTCTTTCCAAATGCGAATTTTAGACCTATCTTCTCTGCTTGCTTCAGCAGTTGGATGGACTGTTCCTTGGCTTCCTCCCACGTCTCAGCTAGTAAGGCCACGTTGTGATCTTGATACCCTTGTTTAACGATACCTATCGAATTGCACTGCTGGTTGTCTTATCCCATTCCCTGACTACCTTCTCCAAGGTACAATTGAACAGTATGGGGGACAGTCGGTCAACCTGTCGGCCACCAGTTTTGATCTCAAAAGGAACCGACAATTCTCCCATGAATTTGACTTCGGAAAATATATTAGTGAGAGTGTCCCTAATGAGGGTTTTTTTGTTGTCTAGACCGAATTATTTGAGTACAAAAAGGAAGTTTTCCCGGTATAGTGAGTCATACGCCTTTTGGAAGTCAATAAAGGTGATGGCGTATGTTTTTTTCCCTAGATCTCTGGTATGCTATGAGATTTTGTACGTTCAAGACTTGTTCTGGACAAGATCTCCCCTTTCTGAATCCCGCATGATATACTCCCAATTTATGATCTAACTGTGGTTCCGTTATGTTAAGTATGGCCTTTGAGAATATTTTATAAGTAATATCCAAAAGTGATAGGCCTCTGCCTCTGTAGTTGTTGGGGTTAATTTTATCCCCCTTCTTGTGGATTGGTTGGATAAGGACCATCTTACAATCTTCGGGAATCCTCTCTTTGATCCAGATCTCTTCAAACCTTTTGTTAGGCATTCTATTGCTTCCTTGTTGGCATTCTTCCAAAATTTGGCTGTGATCTGGTTTTCTCCCCATGCTTTGTTGTTTTTAAGGCTCAAAATGTTTTCTAGTTCCTCGAAGGTCGGCTGCTGTGAGTCGGAATTGTTATTTGTTGGTACTTTAAATGTCATTTTCTCGACTGGCATTTCACAGCTAAGATGATCTCCGAAGCAGTCGGTTAGTATCATGCAGTTATGTGCTATAATTCCGTCCTTGTCCCGTAACTGTAGAGTCGGTGGCTTGTACTTCGCTGTTCTCTGTATAAAGATTTTGTAGAAACTTCTAGAAATAGTCGAAGAAACATGTTCTATAAAGTTCATGCATCCTTATTACCTTGTTAACTTGGGATTTCTTGATTTCGACTGGAATTAATGAGCAATGTCACCATAACTACAACTTAGGTCTACTATTTACAATAATATAACGGTACTATTTTACATAATACTAACTACTTTTACGGTGACACATAGAAGTATTTCTTCTAAAATTTTATTTTTATTATTATTATTATTATTATTATTATTATTATTATTATTATTATTGTCTTTACTGATATGTTTCCGGCCCTGCGGTGAAGGGACAGTGTGCCTACCTTTAAACGGAGGCTATGGGTTCGATTACGGCCAGGCCTGGATCTGAGGACTGGTTCAAGGTCCATTCAGCCTACGTGATTACAATTGAGGAGCTATCTGACTGTGAGATAGCGGCCCTAGTCTGCAAGGCCAAGAATAACAGGATTCTTCATGCCGACGACACGACACCTTGTAATCTGCAGGACTTCGAGCCTAACAGCGGTCGCTTTGTATGCCACGGCACTTCAGGGCTGTTGTGCCATGGGTTTTGGTTTGGTTTGGTTTAGTACTGATATGTTCCGCAACATGCAACTCTTTTATATTTGCTTTTTTCCTCTAGTTGATTAATTTCATGTTTGAAGTGAGCAAATTTCTTTCTTCACAAAGGCCTTCCTTGATTGTGTTCGTCTGCGTATACCTAAGTAACGATTTTCATCTTCTTCCTTGAAGACTTAATTTGATAGCTTGATATTCCCTGCAATATCAAACTTCGCTCGACTGCTTTGTATGGCATTTGTTTTGGATTCATTTATATCCATCTTGTTCACTTTCTCCAAGACTGTGACCATTCCATTCAGGAATTTCTCCAGATTTTGTGGAAATTCAGATAAAATAACAACAATATCGACAAAATTCAAAGGTTTGTTTTCTTCTACTTGGTACGTTATTCCGTTTCGATATTATTCTTTGTTTTCCCTTGCTGTTTCTACCGTATATACATAGTTAGGAAAGAAGGACACTTTGCAGCTCTACCTCACTCCTTTCTGGTCAGTTGAATTTTCGCTAAAATCCCTCAATTCTTCTTCTTATTCTGCCGGGCTGATTGGCTCAGACAGTTGAGGCGCTGGCCTTCTAACTCCATCTTGGCAGGTTCGATCCTGGCTATGTCCAGTTGTATTTGAAGGTGATCAAATACGTCAGCCTCATGTCGGTGGATTTACTGGTACGTAAAAGTACTCTTCCGGGACAATATTCCGGCACCTCGGCGTCTCTGAAAACCGTAAAAAGTGGTTAGTGGTACTTAAAAACAACAATATTCTTCTAATTATTATTATTATTACAGAGCATATACAGATAGGTTAACATTTATGAAATTCCCAATATTGAAAAATAGGTGAAATTTGAGGTGGAGAAGAGAAAGGGATTGATTGATAGGACAAATCTTGAGGCACCTAGGACTTGTTCAGTTAATTTGTGATGGAAATGTTGGAGGTAAGGATTTTAGGGATGAACCAACACATGAATATGACGAACATACTCTAGTATATGTACGATGTTTTGGAGTTCAAATGATTTATTTTATTATTATTGATTTTTGCTAGTGGTTTAACGTCGCACTAACACATTGAGGGGTTTCGAAGACCGAAGAATGGAAAAGGGCTAGGATTGGGAAGGTAGCGGCCGTGGCCTTAATTAAGGTACAGCCCCAGCCTTCGACTGGTGTGAACATAGGAAACCAGTTTAAATAATAAATGCCCCAGCAATATGTAATTCACTGTTGGCCTTTAGAACAGTCTCGTCTTTTACGACAAGCCGAATATGCTGTTGATGTATTCTACGCTCTACCTACGCTCTACCGGGCACGGGTTTTTCGTATTTTTGGGTGATTTGCTGAAGATCAGTTAAACATCTAACATTACGTTTAATAACATTTGCTACAGCATTCTAATTCCTGGCAACCAATTTGCAGTCCTCTCATTTAAATCTACTCTGCTTCATGATGCTCCAGTTGCTATAATTATCCATATTCGCATGTCTTTTCTTGAGTTGATAATATTATATCCACTCCTGGGAACATAAATTAACAAATAATGGGATCCGTCATCAGAGATGAATAGAAAGGAAAAGTCCTGGGTGACATTTCTGGGGATGTTGAAGTCATTTAGGTCTCCCAGTACTGCTGTGTGGAGTTGAGTCCTCGACCTTGGCGCAAACATCGAGTGAAAGTCTGGAAGCCTATGAACTGTGGTTGTATCGTCGGACACTCTGCATTTCTTGGACAGACTACGTCAGAATAGCAGCTGTTTTGAAAGAATTGGGAAGCAGAAAGTCTCGTAAACTGAAATATTTAAGACATGTGCAACACGCAAAGATTGGTTTATTACAATTGATCCTCCAGAAGCATCTAGAAGGAAATAAACGACATGGAAGAATGAGAATTTCTTGACTGAAGAAGTTGAGAATATGGTCTAGTACAACTTCGTAGGAACTTTTCAGATGAATTGCAGACGCTGACCGCTAACATCCAAAGCATTCTTTTACATCTTTTTTACAATTTAATTTACGTCGCACCGACACAGGTAGGTTTTATGTCAACGACGATATATGAAGGGACTAGGAGTGGGAAGGAAGCACCCGTGGCTTAATTAATGTACAGCTCCAACACTCACCTAGTGTGAAAATGTGGAAAGACGGAAAACCATTTCAGGGCTGCCGACAGTGGAGTTCGAACCCACTATCTCGCGAATGCAAGCTCACAGCTGTGCGACACGAACCGCACGGCCAAATCGCTCGGTTAACATCCGGAACAGTTATGCACCATGAGAAGGTGATGAATAAGACAAAGAAGAATCAATCCAGCCCCATTATACAGGGAGGCTGGAGATCTTCCAGTTTCGCAGTGAATTTTTTTTCCCCTTATTGAAAACCCTCAGTCTGTTGCCAGTCATTCGACTGGCTCAGTAATGGAATGAATGAAGCTTCCATCCAGCGGCGAGGGTAGGAATTGTGCCGGCTGCAGAAGCCTGTCGCACTCCTCTGAGGCAATATTAATGACTGAGAGATGGAATGAAATCATATTGGAGAGTATCGCTGGAATAAAAGATGATAGGGAAAACCGCATTACCCGGAGAAGAACCTGTCCTGTCTCCGTTTCGTCCAGCACATTTCTCACATGGAATGACCGGGATTTGAACCACGCAACCCAATGGTGAGAGGCTGACGTGCTTCCGTCTTAGCCATGGAGGCCCTCTTCTCATTATTATTATTATTATTATTATTATTATTATTATTATTATTATTATTATTATTATTATTACAGAGCGAGTTATAACAGAGTACATGCAGATAGGTTAACATTTATGAAATTCCAACTACTGAAATGTGGGCGAAAGTTGACAAGAAGAAAAGATTGTTTGATAGGACACTTGTCCAGGTAACATGAGACAAATTGAAACCATGGGATTGGTTGTAAGGTCTCTGAGGTTACCTATACTGCTGGGAGGTGACCATAGACATTATCTCCAGTCGTTGTTGATATTGAAGCCAATGGATGTCAGTTGCCTACCTGTTTTCCAAATAAGTCTGCGAGACTTATTCTTGATAAAAGCTGATCGGTGTACTGATGAATAGAGAGAGGTGCATTGTTTCATATTCTAGACCATAAACGGACAAGTGCTTGTTGCCTTGTAAAATAAGGTTGTACTGGTAGCTTGGTAGCTGTTGGACTGGAGATCACAGGACTGCGCCAGATTCTCCACAGTACGACTGTGGAACTTACTCTTAAGTCATCAGACAATGAATAATGTTATAGATACATTTTACGTTTTTGGAGCGCTGAATTGCCGGAAGTTTGTCCTACAGGAGTTATTTTACGTGTAGGAAAATGTACTGACACGAGGCCGACGTTTTTAGCACCTTCTCGTTAAGAACATAGGGCTTGCTCACTGTGGTTAAGGTATTTTTTTTTTTTTTTTTGCTAGGGGCTTTACGTCGCACCGACACAGATAGGTCTTATGGCGACGATGGGATAGGAAAGGCCTAGGAGTTGGAAGGAAGCGGCCGTGGCCTTAATTAAGGTACAGCCCCAGCATTTGCCTGGTGTGAAAATGGGAAACCACGGAAAACCATCTTCAGGGCTGCCGATA
This sequence comes from Anabrus simplex, assembly GCF_040414725.1. Classification (NCBI taxonomy): domain Eukaryota; kingdom Metazoa; phylum Arthropoda; class Insecta; order Orthoptera; family Tettigoniidae; genus Anabrus; species Anabrus simplex. Next base: position 1,213,131,689 of record NC_090265.1, on the reverse strand, counting down.
GTGGGATTCGAACCTACTATCTCCCGGATGCGGTTAAGGTATGAAATGGGATGAAAGTCAGGGCATTAATTTAAAATATACGCACATTTGTAGATGTAGGGTACAACACTAACATCGAGATGATTTTTTATTCAATTTCGAGTGTCATAGCTGTATTAGAATAATCTGTAGCTTGATCAACAAAGGAATGTCTCAGAGAAATCAGTTCTATGACCAAACTAAAAGACCCATTCTTCACAGTAGTTGTGTAACGGGATGAAATTAGTTTGACTGTGTTATGTGTATCCTTTACATTGTATACCCTGACCGGCTCCATAAATAAATTGTTAGCGTGCTGACATTTGGTCCAAGGGGTCCCGGACTCTATTCCGAGCCAGGTCGGGGATTTTAACCTTAATTATTTAACTCCGATGTCTCGTGGGTTGGGGGTGTGTGCCGTCCTCAGCATTAGAATTCATCACAAGTACGGTCCACCTTCACAGACGCCCAGGTAGCCTGCAGGCATCAACTTGAAAGACATCTCCAGAGGCCATACGCCATTACTAAGAAAACTGCGTAGAAGTAATTATATTTCGTTTCTTATTATTTTTGCAGCTTTCAGTTGCTTTTAGCGGTTTTTGGTACGTTGGGAATTATGTTAGTCAAAATTAAGTTTCAAGTTTAGTTTGTTCGAAATATTTCTAATTAAAGCTGACCATATTAAAATTAGGAGAACCGAGCAACTGTGAGCTTATACTCGGGAGATAGTGGGTCCAAACTCCAATGTCGGAAGCCCTGAATATGGTTTTCCGTTGTTTCCCATTTTCACACCAGTAAAATGCTGGGGCTGTTCCTCAAGTAAGGCTACGGCCGCTACCTTCCAACTCCTAGACTTTTCCTATCCTATCGTTGCAATAAAACTTATATGTATCAATCCGACGTGTAGTAAATTGCAAATAAAAAAATAAATAAAAAGTTATCAGTAGGAAATCATTTCCACTACCATATTAGTCCTCTTCTTTCTTTGAATGTCGTGATGCTAGTTATTTCAGCATTTAAACTAACACAATTGTGAAATATGTGCCGAATTTCATAGAAGTATGCTCTTCCGTTTTCACGAGATCATCGTACATTTGTACGTACTTGGAGTGTTCAAAAATGATTTACTTTTTTTTCTACTCAGCAACCTCGTATTGAAACAAAATAAGTGCAGATTATATTAGACGTGGAAAGAATAATGCGTATTCAACAATGCTCTCCCTGTCCAATAATTTCTTTAAGCTTGGTCACATCCTCCAGCGACACATGGAAATTCAGTCTATTAGAACAATTTTCATTGTGCTCATTTTCCTATTCTAATGAGTAAAGGAAATGTACTTTACCGTACCGTATGTTTGCATGGCGTACATGCGCATTCCTACAGTATGATATATTTAATGTTAATTTTCCTTTCGTACCTTAGAATTAATACCGCGTAACTGACAAAACTCAAAGTATACAGGAGAGACAAAAACCCGTTTATTTTCAAAATAATACGAAATAATAGAGTTATTTTTTTTAAATTTGTGATGAACCGCGTCACTGGATACTCAGATAGTGCTATTAAATTTATTTTTATTTTTTTATCCGTACCGTTAGTTACGCGATATTGTATTCCATAATAAAATTATTAAACCTAAGTGTTAAAATTATTCCTATTCCAATTTATACCATTAAATTTAAAATATAACCTTAAAATACAAAAGTCCAACATCCTTGATTTTAATAGTACCCAAATTGAGCCACAGGAAATGAGTCATCAACTATGATCTTACGAGTGTGGAATATTGTCGTAATATGAGTGGCAGTCTTTAGGAATTACACTTTTGAGTTGCTGAAGATGATCCCATTTTGTATTCTTGATCTTTAAGCGCTCTGGGTAAAGTTTAGGAAGCTCTTGTTCACTTACTCGTCTAGGTCTCCTGGGCATCTCAACAAAATCATCCTCAAAATCCAATTTGTAGAAAATAACTCCTGTCGGATAGTATTTAATAACTTTAAAATCCGTAACAGTTGGGTTATAAGATTTTCATCCGGTAAGAATAGGGTCATAAATCCATGAAACTTTTACGGCATAATTTTTGAAGAACAGGAAGTCGAGATAAACTGCATTATATGGTTGGGGTTTTCCTCGTATTTCTTTCCACACTGATGCATATTGGTGGGAAATGTGGTTTTATGGTTCTTTAACTTACATTCAATTGCACTATGAAGTCACATTCCATTTGGGTGTAACCCTTTTCTAGGTATTTCTGGAAAATCGCAACCCCAGTTTTCTTGGCTAGTTTTAACAAAGCGTTAGACAGCAGTACGTTCCGATTTTGGTAAGTGTATCAGTCGAAATACATAATGATAGGAACTCGTGAATTTTACAGCTGCTTGCTTGTTGTATCGATTATGTAAAAGGAAAAGACTGAGGCCACCAGCTCAGCTTGACTTTCATCGAACAAATAGCATGTTAGATCATGGTTTCCTAAGTTGTATACAGTAATGTACTGCAAATTTTGTTTTGTAATATAATACGCTAGCCCAGAGAAAAGAAGCTACCTTTGCTGCCTGAGGGTCCACATACTGCACATGCCCCGGTTTCTACATCTTTTTGTCGTTCATCTTCTCATTTCTGACTTTGTCCTTCATACCGATATGTTTTAAATAATAGTCATCATCATCATCTGTTTACCCTCCAGGTTCGGCTGTTCCCTCGGACTCAGCGAGGGATCTCACCTCTACCGCCTCAAGGGCAGTGTCCTAGAGCTTCAGACTCTTGGTCGGGGGATACAACTGGGGAGAATGACCAGTACCTCGCCCAGGCGGCCTCACCTGCTAAGCTGAACAGGGGCCTTGTGGAGGGATGGGAAGATTGGAAGGGATAGGCAAGGAGGAGGGAAGGAAGCGGCCGTGGCCTTAAGTTAGGTACCATCCCGGCATTCGCCTGGAGGAGAAGTGGGAAACCACGGAAAACCACTTCCAGGATGGCTGAGGTGGGAATCGAACCCACCTCTACTCAGTTGACCTCACGAGGCTGAGTGGACCCCGTTCCAGCCCTCGTACCACTTTTCAAATTTCGTGGCAGAGCCGGGAATCGAACCCGGACCTCCGGGGGTGGCAGCTAATCACGCTAACCACTACACCACAGAGGCGGACTTTAAATAATAGTACTCATTTATATCGCCAGCTCGGTAGCCAACACACAGGTCGTATTCATCTTTTCTTGACCTGAACGTTCCTATGTTTAAGTCGGAGAGAATGGTATCGAAGGTGTACCTGCTGACTGTCTCATTATTCATTCCTTTGCAACTCTCTTTGCACAGTTCATACAGATGACTTACTGACTGAATTACAGGCTCAAGATATACTTTACCGGGCGAGTTGGCCGTGCGCGTAGAGGCGCGCGGCTGTGAGCTTGCACCCGGGAGATAGTAGGTTCGAATCCCACTATCGACAGCCCTGAAGATGGTTTTCCGTGGTTTCCCATTTTCACACCAGGCAAATGCTGGGGCTGTACCTTAATTAAGGCCACGGCCGCTTCCTTCCAACTCCTAGGCCTTTCCTATCCCATCGTCGCCATAAGAACTATCTGCGTCGGTGCGACGTAAAGCCCCTAGCAAAAAAAATACATACATACATACATACATATATACATACATACATACATACATACATACATACATACATACATACATACATACATATATACATCGAACTGGTGGACTCTAAAGTTATTGTACGACACGGAAAGGCATTTTAGTGAAACAAGATTCACTTTCATGATGCACAGAGAAAAAAGTAAATTCTGTTTACAGAGATGAAGTTAGCGTTAAAAATTTCTCAGAGATTATTTTATCGTCACTTCTCCATGGGGTATTTGTTTAACAGTTAAGAATGACATGTGAAACAAATGACCTTTCTATTCTACAGTATAACTCATCTCGTGCATCTCGATTATAAGACACGTATGTTTTAATGCTTTGTCTAGTGGGAAGCCCCTCATAATGCAGAGAACGTATGTGATAAAAACGTTGTTTTGAGGAAGAGTGAGAAGCGGGCATATGTAGTTAAAATTATGAGAATTGTGCCACTTTTGAATTATGATTTATTCAAATTCATATTGATTAGTAATACCTAATCATTTTTTCTCTTGGTATTTCACGAAAATATTCACTTGGCACTTACGAGGTAATTGTAGATAAAATTGCAAAAACGAGTTCTCCGTTCTTAAGCGACAATTCGTTGTTTGAAACGTGATGTATACGGTTTCATAAACCATTAAGCTTCCGTGTAGCACTGATGTCGATAAATACCTTAATCTAGTTGCACTGATTACTACATCGTCTGTGCTGGCAGGTGGAGTGTATTTTTAAATAAATGCTGTATCAATGTGTTGCTACCTCCTAATGACCACAACAATTACTTTTCTGGAGGTGTTGTTGCTGGCTGTTAGCCAGTAACAAATTGCTACAGCAGCACATAACTCAACGCGTCTCCCCTTTATACGTTCAAAGTTAAATACACGTTCCCCGGGGATAAATACATTGCTGTTCTTCTTCAGAGTAATGACTGGTATCATCGAGCTTCCTGAAACACAATTATATCTCACACTTTCACAAATCTTTCTCTTTGAAGTCGGAGAGGAAACAACAAAATCAAACATTTCCACCTGACAGTAATTCATATTGATTTCCCGTGAGCTGAAGAACTTTTATCAGTTTTCGTATTCATGTTTCTGTTTCAGTCTGGTGTATGTTAGATATTTTTAATCGGAGTTTGCATTCCGATTCCCTAAAAATTATTATACTTAAGGATCTCTATTTTCACTTGAATCTTCATTAGTCGGGGTTGGGAGTTCTTTCATTGACCTAGTAAAATGGATACAGGCAAACTCCCCTAATTATTGTCAACCTCACTATACATACATTCTAATATCACAGTCAACATTTTAGCGTCTCGCTTACCGTTTCAGAATGGCCAGAAAGAAAAAAGTTTTCACTTTGGAAGAAAACTTTTAAACCATACGTGGAACTAATTAATTGTACGGCCGGAACGATCTGTCAACATGTTTTACGAATCTAGGGAAGCATACAATGAAATTACGTTCACCGAGCAAGCGGTTGTGCAGTTTTAGTCCCGTATCTGTCAGCTTGCTTTCGGGAGATAGTGGATTTGAACCACACTGTTGGCAGCCCTAAAGATGATTTTCCGTGGTTTCCCATTTTTACACCAGGCAAATGTACCTTAATTAAGGCTACGGCCGCTTCCTTCCTATTCGTATGCTTTTGCTATTCCATCGTCGCCATAAGACCTATCTGTGTCGGTATGACGCAAAGCCAAATGTAAAAAAAACATACCTCCTTTATGCCGTAGTAATTTTAATGGTCAACAATGTATATTTTCTTTCTAAACATTTATAAACGTCACCAACCAGTCTACAAGCCTGCTGAACTGCTGAATTCGTCCGTACCACAGGGACGAGTTCATAGACTAACTCAATCTCTGTAGCCAACCTGTTGGAAAATTTCCAAATTTCGTTGCTTCCATTATTTTTTACATGTCTTCATGGGTCGATCAAGCAGAGTGAATCTTGTATTCGTAGACATGAAATGTATGCAGGATATTCTGGAGGTCACCATCAGACAGACATGTGACCTGAAATGACGATTAACAGAGACAACTTGCGGCATAATGCACTCACTAGAATGGCCTCACAATTCCAGATAGCTCGCTGTTGAATACAGCCAATTTCCACTAAATGTATACAGTTTTATCTTTCAAAGAATCCTACAGAATTATATACTTCTGATTACGACAGCTTGCAAATGGTTATTACTGAAGGGTTATGATTGCCGTCCCAAGTGTCCAGCTCCTGGGTTAGATAGTTAACATGCTGACCTTAGTTCAAGCGTTCGAGTTCTATTTCATGTCGGTGATTGACTGAACGGATAACAAAAATGATCTGCGGATATCTTGGTATCCAAGATGAGCTCTAAGACAACTGAAATATGTTGATTCAAATATGCAAACCATTTTATTCTATCACCCACCGTTCTTGAGATATACATCAAACATTTACGTATGTTAAATATAGTATGAAGGAAAATAACTCACGGTCAGTAGTTTTACTAGTACTCGGAGTACTAATGAACATGGCTTTAGCTAAGATCAGTGCAAATGCACCACATGGCACGTACTGGATTTGTCTGTTACATAGCCTCATACGTAGCAAGTCCGACTCGTTGGCTGAATGGTCAGCGTACTGGCTTTCGGTTCAGAGGGTCCCGGGTTCCATTTCCGGCCGAGTCGGGGATTTTAACCTTAATTGGTTAATTCCAATCACTCGGGGGCTGGGTTTGTGTGGCGTATTCAACATTAGAAATCATCCTAGGTAGGGCACAGACATGCAGGTCACCTAATAGGCCGTCTACTAGGAAAAAGACCTGCACCAGGCCTCTTCGGATGTCATACGCCATTATTACACGTAGCAAAACAGATCTGGTGAATTTATGCAACCTCTGGACGCTACAATGCCCACTTTCACTGACAATTAAAAAAAGGAAGCAAATGAGAATATTCAGTTTTGTATGAAAAATAACAAAAAAACAATGAAAACACTTATCGATGTACGCTGTTCATGAAAAAGAAATATTTGTCACCATCTTCCATGTGATAGAGCAAAACGGTTTTAGGATTTGAAATCAGCATGGATATCGGCACTAGAAACAGTAAATATCATGTCAGATATTTACCCCTTGTCAATCAGTGCCGTTTCCTTTAACTCGGAGACTGGGTGTTTGTGTCATCTTCAACATTATATTTAATCCTAGATAGGGCCCCGAACTCAGAGACGTGAAGGTCACGAGTGGGCCTTAACTCAGAAGGCTTGCACCAGGCCTATCCGGAGGCCACAAGCCATTATTATTGTCAAGAATCGGAAACCAAGTATCTTACACATACAGCTGACAAACCAACTCGTATAAATGTGGCTTCTAAACAATTAAACAGCAGGATAATCATTTAAGAATTTCGAGTAGTGTTAAATGTTACACACATTTAAGGCTTGCTTTAGAAATAACATATCCAGACATGCATATCGCTGTTGAACCCAGAACAAACCACTATGCTATATACTAATTTCAGTTTTGAACTCTGACCAGAAAGGTTCTTTCATTTAAGGTTCATTATTGCATGCGCTCTATCGAAGAATCTTCGTTCTAAGTGATACATGTGCTGTGGAACGGTATTTCTCCGACAACATGGTCACATAACGGTATTTCGAGGCGCAACGGGGATAATATGTATTTCAAATCCTCAGCCGAAAGGCTGGATATATCCTGAAGAGCTCCTCCAAAATCAGCTACCACATTCGAAGGTAGCCTAGACGTCACTGAAGAAGCGTACTAGAGAAACTGTGGAATATTGCCTTTCTTGCCGAGTCAGAAGGTACGATTCATATATCAGGCTGCCAAGTCCACTGAAGTGTACACACCAATTGACCCCAAGAGCGAAACTGTTACGATTTCCAGCATAGGGACCGGCTGGATGAAGACTGAAGATACTAGCATGGCTCATATCACTGTCAATTTCATGTTGTCAAATCCAAATTCAGATATAGAAAAACAACAAACTTGCTCCATCCATACCAGAAGATTCAGTGAGTTTACTGTAAGAACTGTAAAGTGTACTCGCCAGAAGAATATCTGATTTTGCATTAAGACACATACCTTCGGAATTACACAAATTGTTTTCAGCTATGCGGGAATACGAATGTCAACGTATTGTAGAGGAAAAAGCAAACGTTCGAAGCAGACGAGAAAAGGTCACGTAATCAAGCGTGGCAATAATGTAACAATTTCCTGCTTAATTACGATTGAAAATTGTGACAAAATTTCAGCGTCAGACGTATTCGTTTTTAGAGGATTTACAGAGGAAATAATAATGGCTCGTACCTCAATCCAAATCTCCACACACAGTTCCGTATGAGTCAACACACTCTCAGTTAGTGGTTTCACAGCGCTCAGTGTGTTCTCTTTAAATTCAGCGAGTCGTTGAATACGATTTGTGTAATAAGTATTATTTTGATGGTTATTACTGAGATAAAAATTCCTTAGGATGAGTGGCTCTGACGGTAGGAATGTTGGCCTTCTGAGCACAAGTTGGCGGAGTCAATCTCAGTTCAGATCGGTGGTATACGCCAGCCTTCTGTCGCTAGATTTATTGATACTTAAGAAGTACCCTTGTGGGACAAAACGATGGCACCTTGGCGTCTTCCTAGCCGTAAAAGTGGTTAGTGGGCATAAAGTCAGTAACAGGAAAAATATATAATTTTAGACAGCAATATCACTGTTGTGCTGTTGCAGAACAGAGACCGACGGAAGTTGACTAATCAGCGGAGTGAATACCTAGTAACAGCCATAAAAACTATCGTGCAATTTTTTGGTAATTCTTCAGCCTGAAGGCTGGTTTGATTCTCGATAACCCCCACCAAAGATTATACCATTATAGAGTAACCGGAAAAACCAATGACAGTGCCGTAGTGAGGCGTACAAGGCATGATGATGAGTGTGGAACGTTGCTATTGCTTTCCTCAGTCGGCTATGAACTGCTATTCAAGCACAACTGGCCCTATGAGTAGCCACTTTCATAACAATTAGATGCATCAGCCGTACTCCGAATATCATTACACTGCACCACCAATGCCTTCGCTACCTCCACGTTGTCACGACTCTAAATGAGACAGGGACTTTTCCAGCTGAGGATGCTGTTTGCTCCTACCTGTGCCAAAAAACAGGCACAAACACACAGCATGAATCAATAAATAGTCACAGATGGATCATATTACTGTCGGCAGCCCTGAAGATGGTTTTCCGTGGTTTCCCATTTTCACGCTGTATATTAAGGCCACGGCCGCTTCCTTCCCACTCCTAGCCCTTCCCTGTCCCATCGTCGCCATAAGACCTATCTGTGTCGGTGCGACGTAAAGCAAGTAGCAGAGAGAGCTCATATTACAACTTATAAAAATATTTATTGAAAGGTTGGTTATCATAATAGGAATAAAATGCCTTTTTGCTTCTTGCACTGATATACGTCGTCATTATAGACTGTCATACTTAAGAGCGTGCCTTCTGCAAGCTTCAGAAGATGAACTAAGCGTCTCCATAGTTCTCTGTTCACAACTAACATTGTTGACGTTTGCCAAGAAATTACTATAACGTGATTCTAATCGTTATCCCTTAGGACTGTCACAACATCTCCTTCATCTCTTCACCCAAAGACCGAGACCATACTTCTCCTATGTAGCCCATCCTCATCCACATTATTTCATATGATTTATTCTTTATCTCTTCATTACGAGTGCCCACTTATCATTATTCTCACCTGCTTGTACCAGCAATCATTCTCGATACTTCCATGTGTGGCACTTCCGGTTTATGAATAAGTCTAGCTGATGGACCCGTGCTTTGCTACACAAACTTTTGCCGAATTTGAGTTTCATCAGTCAAGCAGTTTTTACGTGGAAAATATAATCACAGACTGGCAAGCATACAAACTTCGAGATTTATTTTTGTTGCCATGTTTTCCTTAAATCATGGTTCTCGCGTCAACCCTTTGATATTCCGGGACGACACATGGCTTATGTTACCTGGAATAATATTCTTTCAAACGGTGAAATAAATTTCAAAATCGGTCCAGTAGATTTTGAAGTTACCCGTTACGTAGCCACAAACTCACAGTCCAGTCTCGCCTTATATATTAGTACAGACCCCATGAGTCTACCTACCTTTCGCTTTCGTACAGCACATTTGGCCTGAAAAAATGCAAAAACATTTTCATGTGGGAGCTGTCCGGCTCTACGGCTAAATGGTTAGCATGTAGCCTTTGGTCCAACGGGTCTCGGGCCCGAATCCCGGTCGTATCAGGGATTTGAATTTTCAGTAGTTAATTCCTATAGCTGGGTTCGTGCCGTTATCAGCATTAGATTTCGTCTGTATCCGGTCTCTCCTGGGACCACACGCCATTATTATTATTATTATTATTATTATTATTAGTATTATTATTATTATTATCTTAGAGCTCATATATTTGTTACAGAATACCGTTTATCGCAACTACTTCCACGCAATTTTAATCCAATACACCTAACATCGATATCCATCACGGATATGCAAGCATACCAGGGCGTAAAATAATTTATCGCAAAATCGTAAGGACATCTTCTTCGATAGATTGTGAACTTTCAATCAAATAGCTGTAATTGTATTTTCCACCAGGAAAACGCCAATAGGTTCTTCTGTATGTGCACTGGATATTACTAAAACTCAACAATACTCGAAAGTGCTTCTGATATAGAGTGTCTCCATGAGGCTGGTGATGGGCTACTAATAATGCACTCAGAACTTTATCGCAAATATTTTCAATAAGAATTAATAATTAACTATTGAACTACTTTTAATTATGTAGATATGAATATCTTCATGTGATTAAGAATATTTTTGATTGAGACAGGTTGGAATAAAAGGTACCGAAATTATTCTGAGTTAGTTGCTATTAAAGGAGGGTAGAAAGTGAAGCCGAAGACAATGCTCCCGTCTAGGGAAGCGTTTCCGTCTAATTGGTGGAGGAGGAGTACTTTTTTAGAACGCATTAGTCGGCTTAACGAGGCGCCATAAGAAGTGCACGAGGACGCCGTATTTCATGTAATGCTGCATGTGACGCGATCGTTAGCGATGAGTGCTTGAGAAATGCGACGTCCGCTCCACCGAGTGACCATCGCCCACTAGCAGGTAAGACATTTAACTTCAATCACCCTTAAGACGAAATGCTACTTTTTTTTCGCGTGAACTCCCTTATACATATTGCATGTCTTATAGTGATCAGAAGGGATGGAATTGTTTTTCTTACAAAATACTCGTATCTTCCAGAAAGAACTGGTGAACGCATACAATCCATTTCACCATTAAAATTTCCAAGCTTTGCTACTTACTGTATTGACTATCCAGTTTCCGTACAACGCAGACTCTGGAGGGAATTATTTGTATTGCCGTTATAACTGGAGATAACTTTGAGCTACCTGGCAACAGGGTTAAAATTTGATGAGTGTTCTTTCATCCACGTAGATAATACCAGGCCGAGTCCTATTACAATGCAAACCCATTTTAAAGCGATTATTCTTATTAACGTACGTCTCCTTGGATGAATGGTCAGCGTACTGACTTTAGGTTCTGAGGAACTTGGGTTCGATTAACAGCTGAATCAGGGTTTTTAACAGCGACAGGTTCATTTCTCTATCTCAGGCGCTGTGTATCTGTGTTCGTTTCAATACACATCTACATATGCATACAACACATCACATCACACTACAAATCCCAGAAAGAGTTTTTGTTTTTGTTTGTTTTTTGCTAGTGGCTTTACGTCGCACCGACACAGATAGGTCTCATGGCGACGATGGGATAGGAAAGGTCTAGGAGTGGGAAGGAAGCGGCCGTGGCCTTAATTAAGGTACAGCCCCAGCATTTGCCTGGTGTGAAAATGGGAAACCACGGAAAACCATCTTCAGGGCTGCCGAAAGTGGGATTCGAACCCACTATCTCCCAGATGCAAGCTCACAGCCGCGCACGCCTAACCGCATGGCCAACTCGCCCGGTCCAGAAACAGTTAATAAATAATGTATCCTTTCACAGGGTTGGCGTCAGGAAAGGCATCTGGTCGAAAAACTGGGAGAAACCTGTACGAAGTGCCGAACCCAGGTAATTAGAAAATAACGAGGAGGAGAAGAAGCCACACAGCCAGACAGCTTATCATAATGTTTAATATTTATGTAATGCCTCGTCTGTCTCTATAGATGAAATGAAATGGCTTATGGCTTCTAGATCTACGAATGCCATGTACGTGGGCTTATGCCGGGAGTGTCCGAGGGCGCTCTATAGATAAATGGTTAGTACAGTGGTTTTCCGTTCCATTTCTAGCTGAGCTGGGGATTTTAACTGTGAGGAGTGGGTACATTCATTTGTCATAATACACGTATTTAGAGAAGAATGGAAAAACAAGTTGAAGCTGCGTTGGGAGAAGATGAATTTGGCTTCAGAAGAAATGTAGGAACACGTAAAGCACTCCTGATTTTACGTCTGATCTTAGAGGATCGAATCAAGAAGGACAAGCCCACGTACATGGCATTCGTAGATCTAGAAAAGGCATTTGATAATGTTGATTGGACCAAGCTATTTACGATTCTGAAGGTGATTAGGATCAGATACCGAGAACGAAAAATTATCTACAATCTGTATAAACATCAGTCTGCAGTTATAAGAATTGAGGGCTTTGAAAACAGAAGCAGCAATCCAGAAAGGAGTGAGGCAAGGCTGCAGTTTGTCCTCCCTCCTTTTCAATGTTTACATAGAACAGGCAGTAAAGGATATCAAAGAGGAATTTGGAAAAGGAATCACAATCCAAGGAGAGGAAATCAAAACCTTGAGATTTGCCGATGATATTATTTTATCTGAGAATGTAGAAGATCTCAAGAAACTGCTGAATGGTATGGACGAAGTCTTCGGTAAGGAGTACAAGATGAAAATAAATAAGTCCAAAACAAAATGGAATGCAGTCGAACGAAGGCAGGTGATGCAGGAAATATCAGATTAGGAAATGAAGTCTTAAAGGAAGTAGATGAATATTGTTACTTGGGTAGTAAAATAACTAACGATGGCAGAAGTAAGGAGGACATAGAATGCAGATTAGCACAAGAAAGGAAGAGCTTTCTTAAGAAAATAAATTTTCTCACTTCAAACATTGATATAGGAATTAGAAAGATGTTTTTGAAGACTTTCGTGTGGAGCGTGGCATTGTATGGAAGTGAAACATGGACGATAACTAGCTCAGAAAGAAAGAGAATAGAACCTTTTAAAATGTGATGTTACAGAAGAATGCTGAAGGTGAGATGGATAGATCGAATCACGAATGAAGAGATCGATTTTTCTAAATTTGACGAGAAGAAGAGATAGAATGATAGAACACATCTTAAAACACCCAGGACTTGTGCAGTTGGTTTTTGAAGGAAATATAGGTGGTAAGAACGGTAGGGGTAGACCAAGGTATGAATATGACAAGCAGATTAGAGCAGATGTAGGATGCAGTAGTTACGTAGAAATGAAAAGGTTAGCACAGGATAGGATGGCATGGAGGGCTGCATCAAACCAGTCTATAGACTGATGACTCGAACAACAACAATACACAAGTCTTACTTACATATAACACAACACATAACACTACCAACCATCACAGAAACAAGCAGGAGTTTAACATATCGTGCTACTTACAGTTGGTATCAGAAAGGTATGCGGTCGTAAATTTGGACTATAGTCGTAATATTGAAAGATGCAACCTAACAGTTATTCGAGGGAGATCCGTATACTGCCTGCTTGGGTGGTGGAAACGGAGTAGGCGGTATGGTGCCATGGAGTCCGGCCCCGCAGTGTAGGGGGCAACGCGTCCGCCTGTCACCCGGCAGCCCAGGTTCGATTCCCGGCCGGGTGAGGTTTTTGAATTGTAATGATTAATATCCCTGGCCTGGGGACTGGGTGTTTGTGTTTTCCAAATTACCGCCATTCCAATTACACGCAGGTTCATAGGGGCAAAAGGTCCACATGCATCCCCGCCCCGAACAAATAAAATTTAAAAAATTGTGCCACGGAAACCTAGGTGAACCCACTGCAGTTGGCGTGGAGAGAAGCTCGTGTTGCTTGGAGTTGCCAAACCTCTAACTTCTCTGTTACGTACAACAGAACACAGTACACTGTGGTCTGAACAAACGAACAGAAGAACAGGAAGCGAAACGGAGGGTAGGAGAAAGGAATGCAGGTATGTGTCAACACCGTGCAAGGGCGCGTGGAATTCTCCTCCCTCCAGCCTCACCTGTCAAACCACTTCTTTTAATATTACGAGTATAAGTCCACGTATGCGACACATATTATACAGCCTCTGTGGAAGAATGCATTTAATCATAACCTCTTAGCTTGCGCTCATTATTTTTAAGAGTTCCTCTTGTATTCATATCTGTTATTTGATCGTATATAAATATAGTCAATAAATAAATAAATACATAAATAAATACATAAATAAATAAATAAATCTGACAAGATGGCATATATCTTCATTTCTTACGCCATTACCACAGTAGATTTTTGTCGAACCTCCGAAAAATTGGAAGGAGGGTAACTGAATCAAACACATTGTGTTTCGCAAGGGCTAAGGTGAGAATTACTTCTTCCTGCAGTCAGGGAAGAAGACAGCAAGAGGAAGAAGGATATTACGTCGCACTTCACGAAACATCGCATCTAATGCAGACTTTTGCTGTGTTTAAAAAGGTACACGCAGTTCACTTCCACTGGGGATGTCCCTGCAAGGATACTCACCACCCAGGTACAAGGACACGAAAGGGAATAATTATGTTTAATGACTTTACGTCCCTCTGAATGCTTTGATTTTTCTGTTTTCTTTTTTTGCTATTTGCTTTACGTCGCACCGACACAGATCGGTCTTACGGTGACGATGGGACAGGAAAGGCCTAGGAATGGGAAAGAAGCGGATGGATGTCCGTCCAAGGCACACCTGAAAGAGAGCCCTAATCTAGTCGGAGAAGGAAAGCAGGGATGGATTGCTTTCCACTCCAGACGGTAATTGTCAGGCCTGTTCAACTAGTCATACCATTGGAAGTACATCAAGGTAGGGAGGATGTGGAGGAATGTTTTTTTTCATACTTTTCAAGACTGCATTCATGCCTTTGCTGACAAGACCTAGTGTTCACAGTGCACTATGTCTTCTGGTGTGGGCTACAACATTTTTTTTTAACTTTCATTGTCCCCGTCTCAGTTTTATTCTTAGCCTTGACGATATGAAAGTGACCGCGATGTGAGTGATGCCTGTCATGATATTCCTCATGCATCCAGTCCCTGTTATGAACGGTGTGAAAATGTTATTCATAGGGTCGGTTGGCGCGGGATTATCAGTGGGCTTGGGAGACTGAGATGTAAAAGCAACTTCTGGCTCAGTGAGGAAAGCAAAGGGAAACTACCTCACTCCTCATTTCCCTAGTACGCCTCTCCAACGACGCCTGGGCCATCAATGACGGCTGATGGCGGAGCTGTTGTGGTCCAAATCAGCCTCCGGGCTGAGCACTCAATAAAAAAGACTGCATTTACTGTTGGAAAGAATTTGTTCTGTATTTCTATTGTAAATTGATAAAATGGGTAATAAATAAATCTGACACATTGTGTGTAACGTCGCTTTCCTGTCATCACCACACGCGTTTTGTAATGCGTAGTGGCCAATCGTGTGAATCCCGCTGACGTCGGAAAGAGTTTTCATTTGGTGCAGCGAGTGGTGACAGGATGGGGCATCTGGCCTCAAATATCCGGCCTCGTGCTAAGTAATCCGTTGACACCACATCAACCTGAAAAAGGTAGCGCAGTAGCTATAAATACAAAACACGTTCCGTGCGGTTCGGGTCACCATGTGCCCCGAAACATGTTACTCTTATCCGTCGGTGCGAACTTCCCAGAATTGCGAAGTAAGTAACTACGTCCTAGTTACGAATTTCCGTTAACTAATGGCAACATAGTGTTCCAATTGAAGCAAAGGATCGAGGCATACTGCTAGTTTTGATCGGCCCACCGGTGACCCGAAGGAAGTTTTTTTCATCTTCCGTTCATATCGCATCGGGTCACCCTGAGTCCCGATTGTTGTCTGACCTATATTTTTACGCGGGGATCGCTTAGCGCGGTTACGGCGAATGAAGCCTAGAGTGTTGCTTCCCGCAGATGGTAGATTGTTGTTTAAGGAGTAACCCTTCTGATATCTGCTTTCTACATTGCTCTTAGGAAAGCCAATAGAGGTTATTGGAGTTATTGGAATAGTTATTGACATATTTACTATCTTCCGTATATAATATTTACAAGCAATTTCACGTCCTTTTTTAGGTATGGAGCTTTCACATTCTGACACACCGGCGGCACGGAAAAGAAAGAGGGTTAGGACAGCACTGGGGTGGGCCTATATTACGTTCCGTCCGGTTCGGGTCACCATGTGCCCCGAAACATGTTACTCTTATCCGTCGGTGCGAACTTCCCAGAATTGCGAAGTAAGTAACTACGTCCTAGTTACGAATTTCTGTTAACTAATGGCAACATAGTGTTCCAATTGAAGTAAAGGATCGAGGCATACTGCTAGTTTTGATCGGCCCACCGGTGACCCAATTATTTCCGGGGTCATTTCTGTTTCACGCAATTGTTGAATCGGAACACTGTCGCACAGGTAAATACGCTGGAATGTCTCCTCAACAATAACGCACACAACAAGTGCACATGCATGGTTTAGGATGTCATACTAGGGAGTAAACAAAGTCAAATTCGTCAGGTCACCGGTGACCCGAACCGATAATAACTAAAGGCAGCATCGGGTCACCGGTGGGCCGATACGACGTAAAATTAAGTCATCGAAATTCACTGCCGCAGGGAACGTGTTAACGTTTAAGAACAAAAATGTATTCAGTCAATATTTAGTGGAGAAGTGACCTGTTCGTTTTATCTTCTTTAGCTCGTTTATACATATAGAAGAGGTAAAGCTTATCATCACAGGTAGATATTCGAATAGTTGAATGTCAGTTTTAATTGGTTCGTTTGGCAACTTACACTGGCAGTTTTAATTTAATCTGTCTACAGGATTTACAATTCCTATCACTGAATATATGGACTCGTAAAATTAAACTTGTAACTCATTTTTTTAAAAAAATATTCATCACAATAACAATTCTAAAGAAAATTCTCAACAAATTTAATCCTTAATTTTTCTTTCGGGCGTAAGACCATTCAAATATTAGTCGATAAAAAATGCCGATTATCTTGATCAGGGGGACTTAGCATGATCCTTGAGCAGACGCGAATTCTTTAATTACCGGCGCACGATCGGTCACGTGACGTATTTCGTACTCATGGAATTTAAAGGCGATTTTTTCGACCTCCATAGTGCAACGGTTAACGCTATCAGCTGCCATCCTTAGAGGTCCGGATTCTGTTTCTTATACCGGCTGAGATTAAGATTGTTTAAAAAGGTACACGTAGTTCACTCCCACTGGGGATGTCCCTGAAAAGATATTCACCACCCAGGTACAAGGACACGAAAGGGAATAATTATGTTTAATGACTCTACGTCCCTCTGAATGCTTTGATTTTTCCTTTTTTTCTTTTTTTGCTATTTGCTTTACGTCGCACCGACACCAATAGGTCTTATGGCGACGACGGAATAAGAATGGGAAGGAAGCGGCCGTGGCATGAATTAAGGCACAGCCCCAGCATTTGCCTGGTGTGAAAATGGGAAACCACGGAAAACCATCTTCAGGGCTGCCGACAGTGGGGTTCGTACCCTCTATCTCCCGGATGCGAGCTCATAGCTGCGCGCTCTTAACCGCACGGCCAACTCGTTTGATTGTTGTAGGAGACACTTAGGTGCCAGAATTTTTTCATTTTTAGATTATAGTAAATCTGCCGACGGGGGACTGACTCACCTGAGCATATTCAAATACCACCCAAATGAGCCGAGATCGAACCCGCCACTTTTAGCTCGAAAGGCCAGCCCAATACCGAGAGAAATAGCTTTGAACCGGTTTTTATATTACACAGATCACTCCTTAAGTAATCAATGTTATTTCGGGACACTTCCATGTCAAATTAAAATATTCTACTTTGAGTTTATGTCCAGCTTGTCTTCCGTAAGATATAGTGCATCTTACGGTCTGGGCGAGAAGAAGATTTTTACTTTTGTCGATTTGTGATGGCTTAATCTGACCTTTGACCTGAAGTACCCAGCGAGTAGCTACGGGATTTGGGCCGTGTAAGCTGTCATTTTCTAATCGGGATATAGTGGGTTTGGAAACCACCATTGGTAGCCATGAGGATGGTTTTCATTGGTTTTCAATTTTCACATTTGGCAAATGCTTAGTCCTTTCCTCATCCCATCATCACCGTAAGACCTATCTGTGCCGGTGTGACATAAGGCAATTAATAATAATAATAATATGAAGAAGAAGACGAAAAAGAAGAATCGTGGGAAGTTTCCTGGCGAAATGTTTTATCACTGGGAGAATGTGAGACTTTTTCTTACTACCGTATATTACAATTTACTCTTTCCAGTGATTATAGCAATTTGATGAATGCCAATATTAAATTGTAGAAATGTTATTTAAATATTGCGTCTGCAATACTGCGTGATAAATTCCGTCAGGGTTTCATAAGATGTATTCTAATAACACTTAAGCATTATTTATACCAAATAATAATACCTGCTTTTGAGAAAAAGCAGGAGAGAGGCGTTCATATATGTCATTAATTTCAGATTGTTATCTAGGCCTGTTTGTGCCGGAAGGCGTTAATAATGAACTGATAAAATAGTGACATCGTTTTGTGGTTATCTGGAACAAAGGTATCAGATGGTATACTTGAAAATGCTTGGTGACTATCTAAGTCCATATCTAATGTCATTAACACTTCATTGACGTGACGAATGTTCATTCCTTGTCACACTAGACTTTTCTCAAAAGATTGGTAGCGTGTTAAGCGTGTTCCGCACAAACACAATATGTGTATGTCATGCATATCAGTCTACAAAGATGTGAGCATTTATTTACACAGGCGTAACTTTTCAAATTAAACTCCATGAAAATATTCTACTATTCACTAAAATTAGAACACCTGAAGTAAGTGATATATGATTATTATTTTTACACGATATTACGTTATGGATTATTGAGGGCGTGATTAGCTCAGTGACACAGGTACTGGCTTCCCACCCGCAAGGATGGGGCTCGAATCTCGGCCGATCCTGGGTTGCGATTTTCATCTCAAAAATAACGTGCTGTCAGGAGGATCACCCGGCCTCAAACCCCAACCCAAAACCAGAATGAGACTGAACTACTGAAAAAATGATCAGTATTTCAATTTTCTACGCCCCTACTGATTCACAATTGACGGTAAGTGGTGAGGAAATGTTTGGAATAAATTTTCTGCTGCACGCACCGAGTTAGTGAATCAAATAATGTTCGAATGCTATGCTGCGGTGCACCCAGTCAGTACCTGCTCGTCTACATCCAAAGTTAGTCAAGATTTACAAGAACACAATCTTACCACTGCGTCCGTATTTAGACCCCAAACATTTTAAAAGGTAATCGAGAGTTCTTGCTGGTCAGATCAGTACTGTCATTTGTTTACGGAAAGAGCTTGGTTTGAAAATTTTCTGAAAATAATTTCATTCCGGGTGTGATCACAGTGATTTTGTAATAAAATGGAGGTTATTTTCTTTGCTATTTTAGAACAAATATTTTTTCTAGAGGCTTTACGTGGCACCGACACAGATGGGTCTTATGCGAAGGTCGGAACAAATATTCATATGAGTGAAAATGTTATTTCGGTAGTTTACGTTATCATATGTTCATCCATTGACCTACTCTATTTACTGTCTTAGTTACGAAGGTAGTAGCTATTAAGAACCTTCTTGTATCATCCTACAAGTTCAACTATGGAACGGAAATTTCAGTTAAAAATATAATTCATATAAAATAAAAATACCGTTTATATTACCCTAATATCAGATATGTTTTAGGAAAGACTTTGATTAAAATAGATACAGTTTCACATGTTTATATTCCAGTGTCCTTTTCAGTGCTTATTTATGTATGAAACTGAACGGTTTATATTTCTTACCTGGAACACCCGGAAGGAAACTGGAAATGTCTTTTTATCCAGAACAAAAGTATTGCTCTTTGTAATATTTAATTTATAGAGTTGTGTCATCCCACCTGCCCACCACCTTAATGTTATATTCTTAACGGGAATAAAACTGGTCTTCAGAATTATGTTTCCTGCGTATTGTGTTAACAGAAGATTCGGGATAAATAAGAAATGTTTCCGTCTTTCCATCTGGTATAATTCATATTCATTCTGTGTCTCAAGAGTGATGAAACTACAGGTTGATAGAGTGATGAAACTACAGGTTGATGTCTGAATAATCCAAGTTTATGTACTATATTTTCGGTAATAATAATAATAATATCGCATCAGATACCATTCGAAGGCACTTTATTCCATGCCAAAAAGACTGCTGTTAAGTCAATTAAACTTTTCGTTTTGCTCCACTACATGGGAGAGAAAGAAATCTATGTTGGCTTAATTTTAATTAATATTATTCGGTAAGCATAAAATGGGTCATCGGGGATCTTTGAAATGCCGACATGGAGTACCGAATGGATATCGTACTGCCCTTTGAATGTGCAACTACCACTGCCGGGATTTAAACCGCGATCTTGAGATCTAGAGGGCAGCTATCTACCTCTAATGTACAGAGCGAGATACATTTATTTTTTCTGAAAAGAGCCCACAATTTCATATTTTGTGTGTGACAACCACTCGGTCCTAGATGAGTCTGGAAACATCCATAACTTAACTCTGTCGAACCCACTACCTTTGAGGACGAGTGTCCATAAGTTAACACACCTTTGCGTAGGGATAACTCTTTCCTGTCGTAAGAGACAACTATAAGAGAAACTTCTCACTGCCTGTCAACAGTATGGGCTGGGATCCACGAAGGCCGTAGCTGAACTGCATATTGCTGCCTGTGTTGGGCTCCTCACCTTCATCTTACGATCTCTATGGTATTATTTTTTCTGAGACCTACGGAGTATTTCGTGGTCACACCTTTCATGGCCCATTCCTTTCCTGGTATCTTTGAAGGATCGGATCGTTTCCTTCGTCTCTTCCGATTAGAATACAGGAAGATTTGTTGTATAGTTGCACTTTCTCTTTAAACCATAATTACCACCACCTCAACATTGGTCAACTCAGGTTCATTCCGTCTTTAATAAGCACCGCACTTTTAAAATGATTCCATAATTTAAGGACGAGTCGGAACTTTTCTTTCTGCTTCAGTGATTATCGACTGAAAATAGCTTTTTCCAGTGTTGAATCCAGCCACTAATCTCCGGCGGAAAAATGTTCGGGGGGGGGGTCAAGCGAATGCAAATGTCATAGACATAAATTATAACGCTATTATTTTAAAATGTCCCCTTATCGTTGATATATAATAATGCAGGGTTCTAACTAAATATTTTGAAAATAAAAGATTAAGGATATCACAGGATTTGGGCAGGAGTACAATAATTTCATTCGGGGGGAGTAAAAATTGGCGTTGATTTTTTCCAAAGGGGTTTTACTGCACGTCACTGTGCCAGTAAGTTCATTTTAGGTATAATAATAATAATAATAATAATAATAATAATAATAATAATAATAATAATGGCGTTACGTTCCACTAACTGCTTTAACGGTTTTCGGAGACGCCAAGTTGCCGGAATTTTGTCCCGCAGTTCTTTTACGTGCCGGTAAAGATAACGACACGAAGCTGACGTATCTGAGCACTTTCAAATACCACTGGACTGAGCCAGGATCGAAACTTCCAAGTTATGTTCAGAAAGCCAGCGCCTCAACGGTCTAATCCACCCAGCCCGGTAGGCAGGTGTCTTCCACATCATGTTCACTTTTGCCCACTGTGCAGTAGACTGACAATCTAATATCTTGCGTGAGTAGGACTACATCGAGCATGATGTAAAAATTGGTATTTTCAAGTGATATCAGTAGAGGTCAGGTAGGAAATATAATGCTAAAATGTTTTGATCATTTCTAGCACGTGAAATCTAGTCAATATTGTAAAAAGCTATTGCACTGATTTCGCAACTGTGATCAACATTACTCTCCAGACGTGATATGTGAGATAAAATTATGCTTACATGCACTATTTCCAGACGGCCTCTGCTAAGGGAGTGAAAGCTGAATGGACTCGGGATGTCTTATAAATGAGTTGGAAACAACAGAAAGGAAAATAGCGAGAATGATTGCTGGTAGAAACAGGTATAAACTATGGCATAGAGGAGACAAAGGCTGAGTTACGAATTAATTCGACTGGTGAAGCCCTCCGTAGGAATTATCATCGGTGGATGGGGCATGTGATTTAAATGGAGAAGGGTAGGTTACATAAGAGAATAATATACTTGGCCATGGGGGCTGAGAGGATCAGAAGGAGACCAAGACTAGGATCGTTGGACTCTCTATCAATGTTAGTATAAGAAATGAGGACTTAAATGGGGCCGCATATTAAGCGGATTAGGAGCGCTTAATCAACTCAAAGAGGCTTGCGGAGTGAACTCTGAAAATCATAACAGATTATAATGCAAATATTTTCAGTTTTCGATTCGTCATGTCCCTGTAACTCTCTAGGCAGGTCATGATTCAGTTATCTAATTTAAAAATTCAACCCTTGTTTATGCTACCATATAAATATGGATTCAATACTTTAAAATTCCCATAAAGGTGCTCTATATGGTGGTAATATCTCTCTTCAATGAAATAGTTATGTCTGGATGGGTACAAAATTTGTACATTTAATGTACACTTGTACTTGCCTACTATTATATTACTTTGTTGTCTCCGTTCCCTACAAAAGATAAAAGACTAACAAACAGCTGAATATGTTATATTTTCAGTCATTCGCAATGAAATATCTAAATAGAATTATATTTTGTTCCAGGTAAGGTGATGATGTTGTCTCCAGCGTTCGGACTTCGTGAAGTAAAGAGACAAGATGAACAGAAAATGTGGAATGTACGTACATTATTTACATGTGATTAGCTGTTTCCATATTGCACATTCCTACCTGTGCAAAACGTACTTTATATTTTGTGTCCAATTTATTAACATAATATTTTGATATAGAGTAAAGATATATTTTGTTCGCCGTGGATTCGTGTGGAAGTAATTCTGAATGTATGGCGATAGGCCTTGTAGACGACATTAGTTGTTATATTATTATTATTATTATTATTATTATTATTATTATTATTATTATTATTATTATTATAGCCTCCGTGGCTCAGGCGGCAACGCGTCGGCGTCTCACCACTGGGTTCCGTGGTTCAAAACCCGGTCACTCCTTGTGAGACTTGTGCTGGACAAAGCGGAGGCGGGACAGGTTTCTCTCCGGGTACTCCGGTTTTCCTGTCATCTTTCATTCCAGCAACACTCTCCTATATCATTTCATTTCAGCTGTCAGTCATTGCCCCAGTCACTGACTGGAAAGGAGGTTGTAGGTTTTCATTTTCGATATTATTATTATTTTTATTATTATTACTATTATTATTATTATTTCTTTTTCTACCGATTTCTTCCACACCTGTGGGGTCGCGGGTGCTGTGTCGCACATGTGGATTTGTCCCTGTTTTACGACCGGATGCCCTTCCTGACGCCAACCGTATATGGAGGGATATAATCACTATTGCGTGTGTCTGCGGTGGTTGGTTAGTATAGTGTGTTGTCTGAATATGAAGAGGAAAGTGTTGGGACAAACTAAATCACCCAATCCCTGGGGCAGGAGAATTAATCAGAGATGATTAAAATCCCCGAGCCGGCCGGGAATCGAGCTCGGGACCCTCTGAATCGAAGGCATCAATGCTGACCATTCATCCAATGAGTCGGACAATAATAATGCTAATCATCATAATCATTATTCGCCACTGACTTGCATTTAGGTCTCTCACCCGGGTGACAGATTCCCTGTCAGTTGTTTACCTAATACTAAAATGAGTTCCCAGAATTGGAAAGTTATCGAATATCTATCTCCCTCGGTTTCCTATAACAAATCGATTTTCCCAGTTTGTCTTCTTGAATTCCAACTTTGTCACCATAGTAAGATTCTTCTTACTTTTACAAACTCTATTCGAGCTAGTTTCTCTACAAGTGTCTTTCCAAACCATCTCTACACTGATATCTCGGAACATAGCACATACAGTAGTCGAGCAACTTCTCTCCTTACTCCCAAGTCTTCCCAGCCCAAAGTTTACAACATTTCCGTAACACTACTCTTTTATTAGATCTCACCCAGAACAAATCGTGCTTCTTTCTTTGGAACTGTTCCAGTTTCGGAATCAAACGATCCTGGTGAGGTTCCCACCCGCCATAATCATACTCTAATCCTAGTTGTCCTACCAGATACGTACACGCACTCTTCTTTACATCCTAACTGCAACCGTTAAGTAACCTCATAATCACCTGAACTTTTATTTACAACCTCGTTAATGTGATAACTCCTATGGTCCTCACGAAGTACCTTTACTCCACCAACACAATATTTATAACTCATAGGACTCTTACTCCTGGTGAAACATACATACGTTCCTCTCTACTGTATGTACATAATTCAATGTAATGTTTCTGCAAGACTCTTTTGGCTGTTTGATTCTTAGCCAGCTCCTCTCTTCTCATGCGATGATTAAACTATTCTTCCACTTTCAGTAAAGCGACGAGAACTCCACAACCATTCCGAAAATGTGTTACCTTTATAAGAGCAGTGAGATGAATAAACAATGTACAATAGAACCCAGTTTATCTGAAATGGAGCGGGCGGAGCCGCTTCGGTTAATGCGTTTTTTCGGATGACAAATGGTAAATATTTTCGGAAGTTATATGACGAAATAAAAATGCATACCCTCTGCTAAGCAAAGGTGCATGCTGTATATTAACATTAAACTATATACATAATGTCACTAATTGTATAAAATCAGTGATTTTCTTCTGAAATTTCTCGGTGCAGCGCTGTCGTGCTACCGTTTAATCAACAATACATGAGCTGGTTTAGATTCATTGCTTTGTTCAACAAATCGCAAAGCAATGTGAAATAAGAAACAATTTATTTTGCAATGGGGTAGGAAAAGCATTGCAACTAAAGTATAAAACCGCAAGGCCAGTGGAACGACTTGGGTGAAAGAAAAATATGAATGGAGAAGGGTCGCTGGACTTCCCTGGCTTCCTAACAGAAACTGCAGTAGAGTCCGAGCAGTAAACAAGATGAAACTCCCGCAGCTGAACCAACAACGTTAACCACAGTCTACATAATCTTCGTGACAAATAATAATAATAATAATAATAATAATAATAATAATAATAATAATAATAATAATAATAATAATAATAATAATTCATACTTGGTCAAGAAAAAATGTGTCATGAAACGAACTAGATGGTAAGAAACTGTTTTGTTTTATGCTACACGTGCGTTCAGATATAAGCCATGATATAAAAAAAAGGTTTGCCTAGTAGCTCTCAGCACATATAGTAAGAGAATTACTAATATTGACGGCTAAGAATGAGAGGGCAAAAACAAAATATTTAAATACAATTTTATCTGAGCATTTCGGTTAAGCCGGGTTTCGGTTGAGCGAAGTTCGGTTAAGCGGGTTTCTACTGTATTTTGATAAGGATTACTTGATTAATCTCATGCCTGTCTCCTTTTTAAGATGTTTTGGAAATATCACAAGAAAATCAAGAAACTTTCTAATTTTCTCTTACCATTCTGTATTTATTTACCTTCCTTCAATATGACAATGATAAAACACTAACCAAATCCGTTATGGTATCCAATTTATAACATTCACCCACCTTGAAACTGCTGATCGAAATTAAACACACCAGTAAGTTTGCAGAAGTCATCTTAACTACTTAATTCACAGACATCACCCTAATATTGTCACATCAATGACACGGAATAATCTGATTAGAACATCACTTATAGTCTGGCGTAGTTCATGAGTGGAACCCGGATTTTTAGACAGTAACTGGTTAGAAGAAATCATACGGAGGCGAGTAACAGGTGTATTCCAACCGTACAATGGTTCTGTCATGAGAGTTGGATATGCGATAGGGGTACAGCCTATTAGAAACCTTAGAATTTATGTTACTCTAGGTACATTTCTGAACAAAGGGTTAGGCGACACTTCCGACTAGCCAAATTATAGTCGGGCCCTCGAGAGTTGGAGTCTGATGTTCGATCGGCGAAAGTGTAACTACGGAGTACGCTGCGTTGTCATAGTTACCTCTGTCTGCAGCATATCACACTGTCATACAGGCTGAGAGTTTATTGAAACATGTAGGCATAATGGAAATTTAATAAACTTTGACACGTTCGTAAGCTCTTGCTAATAATACCAGCGTTTAAGACAGAACACCTCATTGCCGATAAATATGATTTCACAGTCACTAACAAAATCATCAGTTTCTGACAATAACCCTAACAAATGCACATGTTAAATACAACTAGCCACTGATTAACTTACAAAAAGAAAACTAAAAGAAAACCAAACCCCATGGCACTACAGCCCTTGAAGGGCCTTGGCCTACCAAGCGACCGCTGCTCAGCCCGAAAGCCTGCAGATAACGAGGTGTCGTGTGATCAGCACGACGAATCTTCTCGGCCGTTATTCTTGGCTTTCTAGACCGGGAAAAGAAAACTAGGAACGAAAATAATATTCAGAAAACAACTAACACGGCTAATACAGTATCACTCGGACAGAAGTTCTTGGATATGATTAGTGAAAATGTCCAAACAATCCATAGTAAGCAGGTTGAGGATATGGGAGGAGAACGCGTGGCAGCCAGAGAATGCCTAGCAAAAACTGTGTGTAAGGATGAGAAAAAGGGAAGATTTTGGTGGAATGATGAAGTGGGAACAGCTTATAAATTTAAAACAAGGCGTATCGAAATGGCTCCAAACAAAGACAGATTCAGGCAGTAAATTGTACATAGATGAATGAAACAGAGCGAAACAATTAGTTGCTGAATCCAAGAACTCTTAGGAATATTTAAGTATAACCTTGACAGGCTAGGTCTGGTGGCAAGGAAGCGTAAAAAAAGGAGGGAGAATGAAGTTAATAGCGCTTTGGGTAACTCAGATGTACTCATAACATATCCGAGGGAATTCATAGACAGGTGGAACGAATATTTTTAAATTTTCAACGTAAATGGAAATCTTTCTAGTGACCGAGCTCGTGGTGATGGCAATGAGTTGGTGAAATTATGCTTGAAAAAATGGAAAGGATAGTGAATAAACTCCATTGTCATAAAGCAGCAGGAATAGATGAAATTAGGCATGAATTTATGAAATATAGTAGGAATGTAGGCATGAAATGGCTTCATAAAGTAATAAGATTAGCGTGTCATGTTAGTAAAGCACCTTCTGACTGAATGAAAGAAGTAATTGCACCTTTCTAAAAACAAGGTAAAAGGAAGGATTACAACAAGTATCGAGGTATTCCATTGATCAGTATACCAGGTAAGATGTTCACTGGCATTTCGGAAGGAGGGTGCGATCAGTGGTTGAGAATAAGATGGATGAAGTATGGAGTATGTTTTCAGACCAGAGAAGAGATGTCGGGATCAGATATTCAGTATGCGCCAGGTAACCGAAAAGTGCTACAAGGGGAATAGACCGTTATGTTTTAGTTTCCTTGGACTATGACAGTGAACCTAGAGAAAAATGTTCGCCATGCGTGGTGATTAACGGCAGACTATTAAAAGCAATCAGGAGAATTTATGATGACAATTGTGCTGCACCGACACAGATAGGTCTTATGGCGACGATGGGACAGGAAAGGCCTAGGAATGGGAAGGAAGCGGCCGTGGCCTTAATTAAGGTACAGCCCCAGCATTGGCCTGGTGTGAAAATGGGAAACCACGGAAAACCATCTTCAGGGCTACCGACAGTGAGGTACGGACCCATTATCTCCCGGATGCGAGCTCACAACTGCGCATTCCTAACCGCACGGCCAACTCGCCCGGTATATGGTAGAATGAGTTCTTGGTTCACGTTACTTACAACGGTTACACAAGGCTGTAATTTTCACCTTTGTTGTTCGTTGTTTACGCGGATCGTCTGCTGAAAGGTAAAAAGTTGCAGGGAGGGATTCGGTTAGGTGGAAAGGTAGTAAGCAGTTTGGCCTATGCCGACGACTGTGTCTTAATGACAGATTGTGCTGAAAGCCTGCAGTCTAATATCTTGGTATTCGAATATAGTTGCACTTAGCCTTTCCACGACTTAAGTGTTTTCAGTAGGTAAGAAAGCTAAGAAAGTCCACCTCTGTGGTGTAGTGGCTAGTGTGATTAGCAGCCACCCCCGCAGGCCCGGGTTCGATTCCCGGCTCTGCCACGAAATTTGAAAAGTGGTATGAGGGCTGGAACGGGGTCCACTCAGCCTCGGGAGGACAACTGAATAGAGGAGGGTTCGATTCCCACCTCAGCCATCCTGGAAGTGGTTTCCGTGGTTTCCCACTTCTCCTCCAGGCAAATGCCTGGATGATACCTAACTTAAGGTCACGGTCGCTTCCTTCCCTCTTCCTTGTCTATCCCTTTCAACCATCCCATCCCCCCACAAGGCCCCTGTTCTGCATAGCAGGTGAGGCCGCCTGACGAGGTACTGGTCATCCTCCCCAGTTTTATCCCTCAACCCAATGTCTCACGCTCCAGCACACTGCCCTTGAGGCGGTAGAGGTGGGATCCCTCGCTAAGTCCAAGGAAAAAACCAACCCTGGAAGGTAAGCAGATTAAGAAAGAAAGAAAGAAAACTAAGAAAATTGAGTGTCAGGTTAGGAATACAACGATGCAACAGTTAGATCATTTCAAGTATTTAGGATGTATATTTTCCCGGGATTGAAGTATAGTAAGTGAGATTGAATCGAAGTGCATCAAAGCTAATGCAGTGAGCTCGCAGTTGTGATCAACTGTATTATGTAGGAAAGAAGTCAGCTCCCATACGAAACTATATTTGCACCGGTCTGTTTTCATAACAACTTTGCTCTATGGGAATGAGGGATGGGTGGACTCGGGATATCTTATTGATAAGTTAGAAGTGACAGACATGAAAGTAGCGAGGATGATCACTGGTACAAACAGACAGGAACAACGGCAAGGGAGTACTCGGAATGAGGAGATGAAGGCTGAGTTAGGAATGAACTCAGTTGACGAAGCTGTACTCATAAACTGGCTTCGGTGGTGGAGTCATGTTATGGAGGGTAAGAGAGCCGGGCTAAGTGGCTCAGACGGTTGATGCACTGACATTCTGACCCAAACGTGGCAGGTTAGATCCATGCTCAGCCCGCTGGTATTTTAAGGTGCTCAAATACGTCAGCCTCGTGTCAGTAGATTTACTGGCACGTAAGAGTACTTCTTCGGGGCTGAATTCCGGAAACTCGGCATCTCTGAAAACCGTAAAAGTAGTTAGTGGAGCGTAAAGCCAATAACGTCTTTATTATTATTATTATTATTATTATTATTATTATTATTATTATTATTATTATTATTATTATTATTATTATTATTATTATTATGGTAAGAGAAGTAGAGGGAGAGCAAAATGATATTGATTAGACTCATTGCCTAGTGTTTTTAAGAAACGAACTGTAGAATTAAACGAGGCCGTTGAGCTAGTTACAAATAGAGGATTGTGGCGGAGTTTAATAAAATCAGAAAGGTTTGCAGACTGAACGCTGAAACGTATAACAGTCTATAATGAAGATGTATAATAATAATAATAATAATAATAATAATAATAATAATAATAATAATAATAATAATAATAGTAATAATAATAATAATAATAATGATAATGATGATGATGATAAAAGAGCAAAGCGCAAAGAGGAATCCTCAATGGAGCTGTGATGCTTGGAACCGCGTTTGCTGTTAGAACCAAGATCCTTAAATCGGTTGCAAATTTCGAACCTGTGAATGACAGATTGTCTATACTCACAATGAAATGCGCGAACAAAACCTACGCCCTACTTAACGCACATGCTCCTACAAACGATAAGGACAAGTCTGATCCAGACGAAGTTGATAATTTCTGGGACCTACTGGATGAAAAGTTAAACAAAATCCCCAAACACCATGTCAAGCTTCTTTTGGGTGACTTCAATGCCCAACTAGGTCGTGAACAGAAGTAAAGAAAGTTATAGGAAATTACCCTGCTCACAAAAGAACCAATCCCAACGGCAAAAGACTGGTGTCCATTTGCGAAAATCACAACCTGCAGGTCATGTCGACCCACTTTCGCCATCTACCCAGAAAGCAAATGACTTGGCGTTCTCCCGTCCCGTCCAAGCTCTCGGAGAGTTCCAAATTGATCATGTTGCAATCTCCAGGAGAAACAGCCCTGAGATTATGAATGTCAAGGTAAAGAAAGGCATCAATGTGGCCTGAGATCATTATATGTCTCTTATCAAATTCAAACCAATTCCCGCAAACACAAGGAAAACAACCAAACAGATCACACGCTTCGACAATGATAAACTTCGGCAAAGGGTCGAGGAGTTCCAGGAGAAGCCTATACCAAATGACTGTGACTTTAACAACGCCAAAAGTCTCCTTGTTGAGGCCACCAAAGACGTTGCAGAAATCAAGAGAAGCAAAAAGCATGCCTGGTGGAATGGTACCTGCGAATCAGTCCTCCAAGAAAGACTCAATGCGTGGAAACAGTACTACTCTACGAAATCAGAAAATGATTAGGAAACCTACAAAATCCCAACGTGCCCAAGCAGCTAGGGTGTTCAGAACTGAGAAACGTAAATACGAAAAACTCTCACTGAAAAGATAGAACAATAGTACTACAGAACCTTCAAACTCAAACTCACTGGCTATAAACCACCATCTCTATGCTTTGAACGAAAGGACGGCACACTGGAGATGTCAAATGAAGAAAATTGCAGCATTCTGGCAGATTACTTCAAGAATTTACTTAAATTCTCTAAACCGCAAAGCGCCATTGAGACCAAGAAACCCTTACTCAGGTACCCAGATTCAAGACCACCCGACAGAGATGAAATCAAGCGCCACATTGCTCGTCTCAAAAATAACAAAGCGCCGGGGGAAGACTCAGTAGTAACAGAACTATGGAAATATACCCCAGAGGAATCACTTGATATCTTGCAGAGGCAAATAGAAGAAATATGGAACAAAGAGACCCTACCAGAAGATTGGAAAATAGCTTTGATCCATCCATTACACAAAATAGGCAGCATGAAGAACATCAACAACTACAGAGGAATATATTTGCTACCCGTGACTTACAAAATTATATCACTTGCCATCCTGGAACGTTTGGAAGCACAAGTTGAACATCAAATAGGTGAATACCAAGGAGGGTTCAGAAAAGGTCGCTCAACAGCTGAACAGATACAAAATCTCAAAACGATCATCAGATATTGTACACTAAGGTCCAAGCAGTATATGTCTGTCTTTGTGGACTTTAAGAAAGCGTACGACTCCATTGACCGGGAAGTCCTGCTAAACATCTTAAATGAATTTGGCGTTGATTTGAAACTGCTGGCATTAATTAGAGCCACCCTGACCGATACAAAATCCAAGGTGAGGTTCCACGGATGTCTCTCGCATTCCTTTGACATCAAAACAGGAGTCCGACTGTGTTCTTGAAAAGATCATCAGAACCTGGCGGGTGAGATTACAGGAAACCAACTACAGTCCATTGAGATTAGGAACGAAATCCAAGGGGATCGCAACAGACTGCTTAGCATTTGCCGATGTTATTACTGTTCTCTCAAACGACATAGAAACCGCTAGAGCTCAAGTTGAAATTTTAAAGGAAATTGCCGAACAAACTGGTTTGCAGATATCGTTTGAGAAAACAGAAGTAATGACTAACATCAAAGAGGCTCCACCAAAACTCCATACAAAATACGGGGACATCACCCGAGTAGACAAATTCAAATACCTGGGTGAGATCGTCATGAAAAATGGACTGGACAAAGAAGCACTTCAGGAGCGAGTTCGCAAACTGGAAATAGCCTACCAAACATCCCGAAAAATCTACAACAAAAAATGCCTTTCCCAAAACACCAAGAAACGTCACTATGAAACAGTTCTGAAGCCAGTAGTTCTATATGCAACCGAAACCCTATCTCTAAATGCCAACAAAGGACTCCTTGAAGAACTGGAGAAAAGAGAACGCAAAATTGTGAGAGGAATCTTGGGATTAAAGTACAGAAATGGAATCCATCAAAGAGATCCAACAAGGAAGTCTACAGTAAAATAGAGAAAATTACCGACACAATCAGAAAAAGACGGGCACGATTTTACGGTCATCTGAAAAGAATGGACGGAAGAAATTTAACTAAAGAAATCTTTCACTTTTTTTATTCAAACCCCATAACCACAATTCCCTGGTTTAGAAATACCAAAGAAGACCTGCAAATGCTACATATCTCAGCTGAAGACGCCCTTAACAGAGATCTCTTCCGCAAGAAAATATTGACGAACGGGCTAAACCGAGACGAGCAACCGAAGAGAAGACACGGTGCCCCTTGGACAGAGGAGCGTAAGCAGGCCCACTCACAAAGAATGAGGGAAATTTGGGCTCTAAAGAAGGCCAAGTTCAGTCTCAAATGCATCAAGACTTAACGTGGTCCTTGATGGCCCCAGCGAATTATATAATAATAATAATAATAATAATAATAATAATAATAATAATAATAATAATAATAATAATAATAATAATAATAATAATAATAATAATAATAATGTACTGGTGAATCGGGTCTATCCCATTATTTTAAATATATATTTTCTATTCATTTATTTCACTTCTCTATTCCTTTAAGCATCGATGCATTTGTGTTGAGGATTGTTGTCAAGTTTCGCCTCCTCTAAAAATAATAATCACCATCGCCACTATCACCAATATGCGTATTGTTACAAGCACATGTACTTCATATCTTTGGGAAAAATCCTACGCAGTGAAAGGACACTTAAACTTGTGTACTTACACTCTAATCCTTCCGGGTTCAGATGGGACATCGTTGATACTGCACCTGGGGATATTCTGGAAATATGCTGTTTTAATTGATGTTACTAGGTTTTCTGCTACCAAGTGCCTAGTTTCTAGGGTTTATGGAACTGCCTCTTTGATTCATATACATTTCCATTTGTATATCTACATTTTATAGATCACTATTTTTCAACTTGATTTTACTTGTTTATATTATTATTCATGAATATATGTGCATTGTGCATTAACCGGTTAGCCTGTAGTAAGGCTCCTATTTATACTTTAGATTGCTTTTATCAATTCTTCTTGTAAAAGAGACAGCTGAACAGCAGTAGAGAGGTGACGGTATAATTCTGCTCTCCTTCAGAACTCAGTGGTGCGGTATATTGAATACAGAAAATATGAATAAACTTTAATAAAAGCAGGTGGTAATAAAGTGGGTGAAAATCCTGAGAGGATTGAGATTTCTACACAGGTGGGAACCTCTAATTAATTGACTTTGAAATTAAAATATACGAATAAATTTGAGTTATTCATTTATTCATTCATTCATTCATTCATTCATCCATGAAAGTCGTGAACTGTACTCGTATTATAGCAAGGCCTTATGACGGGAATCGCAAGTCAGAAATTCCACGGTAACGCAGACAGTGAGATAGTTTATATCAATTTTTAAAAAGGAGAGAGTGGTGATTGGAATTCTCGACAAGAAACCCTAGAAGGGGTAACATTATTGTAAACTAATGAAAGTGCAATTGTAATTGTTCTTATCTGAACTATGCAGTGGTGCCTGAGTACGAAGCAGGTGAGTGGAAGAGAACATGGATCAGTCTAAATGTCTAGGGAATAATTTCATGCCGAGTGCAGTCCTTGTAAGGCGGACCCTACGATGAGGGTGGGCTTCATTAGCTATGCGTGTCATTGTGGTGGAGGATAGTGTTGTGTGTGTTCAGTGATGTTGGGGACAGCACAAACACCCATTCCCCGAGCCATTGGAATTAACCAATGCAGGTTAAAATCCCCAACCTGGCCGGGAATCTAACCCGAGACCTTCTGAACTGAATTCTAGTACGCTGACCATTCAGCCAAGAAGTCGGACATGTTAAGGGAGAAAGTGGAAGATTCAGGTTCATTTTCTTCTCCTATTCCTCCCTTGTTCCTCTGACAGATTTGTGTATGGCCACTTGATACCTGCGACGGATATTCATATATAATTGTGTTTACTGTATTAATGAACTAGTGCTGTCACTGGATGAGTGGGTAAAGTATCGGCCTCCAGAAACCAAGGCGACGTATCGAAACCTGGTTGTGATTGCTGGATTTTATAAAGATAAGAAGAGTATATTTAGTTATTCCATTTCGTACAATGTCGGCAGGAAAACGATATCTGGTGTATAACAAAAAAATAATTGGTCACGTAATGAAGTCCCGTTTCTCCGTCGTGTAGAAGAGTAAACTGGGCGTAAAAATTGACGCAAAGGCTCCATACATAAAATAAAATGAAAATATCTGTACGAGATAGGTGAGACGATAGGATAATACTCATTCTTACTAGTGAACAAACTGAAAATCATGTGTCAAACTCTCACTCTCATTCATTTGGATCATTATCACGTTTCTAGTATTGAACTTCAATGTGGTTTAAAGATCATTTCCACCATATTCAGAACCCAGTTTAAAAAAAAGAATTATTCAGGATAAACTGTCGTGTAGACTGAAGAAAAATGAAATATATTCACAATATTAATTCTTTTAGTTATTTCCAAATCAAAACTAAATATTTCATAAACAGTATTTCCTGTAATTGACGAATCGATGAAAATGTTTTATTACTATTTTCATGTTTTGCACAGACATAAAATTTTAATTAAAATATGGCCAGGTTACCGAAGCAGGGAGTGGCATATTGGAACCTGTATTTAAAGCTGTGTAACGTTAAGCATACTGATGCAAATTTGAACTTTAAATGTTCTCATTCGTTCAATAGTAGAGATTTTAAGTCTTGATTTTTAATTAGGAATAAATTAATTTTTATTTTTAAAGAAAATGGAAAACGTTAGACGAGGCTGAAAAATTCGCGTTATGATATTCATAATAGAGGAAAGCCGGGTATTCTTAAAAAGACATTCCAAAGTCTAACTACTAAGCTTTCCTTTGTAACGGAAGTTTGACATTCCATTCATTTAGAGATTAATTATTGAACAAGATATTTTCTTTAAATTAATAGTAGTGAATACATTGGCCGTACCTGGTCTATTCTCGGTTGGGGACTGGTTCTGAACTGAGTAGGACCTCAATCCCGACACGGCACGTTCCAATAACTGATAGGGGAAGTTCCTATAGATATGCAGGGCAGGTGCGAATACAGTTATACCAACAAAGCACCCGCGGAAAAACTGCGGCAATCCACTGCCTTATGGATAGGGTTTTGACCCAAAGGCTATGGGAATAAACCCAGAAAGGAAATCAAGCAGGGGCAGAGGCTTTAAGGGATCAGCCCTCCCGCTGTCCTAGCTCCATAACAAGGTTAATTACATGTATGGAGTGAATTTCAAAACAATTCACAGAAATATCAGATTTGAAACTGGACGAATCACAAGACGAAGAATTAGCGAGAAACGGAATATGAGAATCGGAACCTGGAATATTACCTCTCCGACAGGCAGGGAAGTGGAAGTGGTAGAGGAGATGAAGTACAAACTCGAAATTCTCGGAATCAGTGAAGCGAAGAAAAAGGGAATAGGGGAGATTGAACTGAACCAGGGCTATGTTCTGAGATATTCAAGAGTAGATAAAAGTAGTAGAGCTAAAGAAGGAGTCGGAAATATCACAAGTAAACAATTAAGTAAAAATGTGGTGGATTGGAAGGAAGTAAGCCTGGTAGTAAGCCTGGAATGCTAGAGTTGGGAATAAGATGAGTTCTGGCCATGGAATCTAGGGTACGTATGGGGCATAGAGAAGTCTGAACAGCAATGGGAAGGGAATGCTTGAGTTCTTCATAGATAACGAAATGCGAATAGGGAATTCTTTCTTCCCTCATAAACAGATTTACTAAATTACCTGCGAGGCAATAAGCAGAAATGTACGAAGTACAATAGACTACTATGTGTACACAAAGAATACCCACTACGATGTAATGGATGTGAGGGTATTCCGCAGTGAGAAACTCAACGCTGAACATCGTTTTATTGGTAATGGAAACCCGTTTCAGATATATACCAGAATCAACAAAAATTAATTATGTCAAAGTGAAAGTATCTGCCTTAGAGGATATCTCCAAGCGACGGGAGTATGAGAATAAGTTGAGCGAAAAACTCATACAGAAGGAGCAAAATCACAGAGGTATGTGGAACGTGGAAGACAAATTGAAGGTGATGAAAGAGACGATTAACCAGGTAGCTACAGAAGTGAGCGAGATAAGCAGAGTCAAATGAAATAGACAGACAAGATGATATAGCGAAACAGTATAGGAAGCCGTTGCAGCCAAGAAGATAGCATGGAAAGGACATATGAAATCCAAAAGTGACCAAGACAAAGGAACATATATACAACTAAGAAATGCAGCAGGGAGAGCAGTCAAGGAACCTAAAATGGAATCCTGGGAACAGTTCAGAAGGGAAATAGAAGAAATTTATAAGGAAAACTAACTAAAGAAAGTTCTGGAATGTGGTGGAAAGATTGAAGGGAAAAGAGGAAAGATAATCAGAATCATTAAGCATAAAAATAACAGGCTTAAAACTAACATAAATGACATCCTGGAAGTGTGGAGCGTATATTACTCAGAAACCTTCAAGGAAAGCAATAGCATGGTGGGCATGACACCAATGGAAGAGGATAACAGTGGAGAGAGGGAAAAGGAAGAAGGTATTATATTGAAGGAAGTGCATGAGGCAATCAAGACTGGTAAAGCAGCAGTCTGGGATAATATTCACCCGGAGTATGTGACATTCGGAGGAAGAGAACTAGAGAAATCGATCTGGGATCTCTTCAAGTTAGTTTGGGACTCTGAGAAAATACCAGACGTTTGGCAGTGGAACATCATAGTTCCCATTCACAAGAAGGGAAGCTAAACTGACAATTATAATTACAGGGCGATATACTTAGCATCACTTCTCCAGAAGTTATATTTAACTATAATAGAGAAGAGACTTAGAGAGCAAGTGAAGGAAAAACTGGAAGAAGAAGAAGAAGAGGCTGTATTTAGAACCCATAGGCAAACACAAGATTGGATCTTCTGTTTGAGAAATACAGCAGAAAATATTATAAATCGGGAAAGAGAACTATTTGCAGCATTCATCGATTTGAAGTCGGCATTTGACAGAGTACCGAGAGAAGAGCCATGGATGGCTTTACAGAAGGCACATATTACACCCAAACTGACTATGTTGATTAATAGTATATACAGAAGGGTTATAGGTATAGTGTGGATGAATGGTCACACCCCAAAGGAATTTACAATGGAAAGGGATGTCAAGAAAGGTGGTGGGCTTAGTCCTCTGCTTTTTTTTAAATTTGCTTTACCTCGCACCATCACAGATAGGTTTTATGGCAACGATGGGACAGGAAAGGCCTAGGAGTGGGAAGGAAGCTGTCGTGACATTAATTAAGGTACAGCCCCAGAATTTTCCTGGTGTGAAAATGGGAAACCACGGAAAATCATCTTCAGGGTTGCCGACAGTGGGGTTCGAACCCACTATCTCCCGGATGCAAGCTCACAGCCACGTGCCCCCAATCACACGGCCAACTCGCCTGGTACCTCCACTCTTTATCATATTCATGGATCAAGGTATTAAACAATGTGAGAGGCGAGCAGTTAATGCAAATTTGGAAATTTCAAGATGAGACCAGTGTGGATACAGGCACTAATATAAGCATATGATATCACACTTTTCGCAACAGATAGAGATAAATTACAGAGGGCAGTGATGGAATGGCGGTGCGCACTCCAAGACAGGGGGATGGAAGTTAATGTTAGTAAAAGTAAAGTTATGCACCTTACTAGGAAAGAACGAAAAGACCATAACATCGAGTCGCAGAATGAGATATTAGAACAGGTTCAGCAGTTTGTATATTTAGGCAGCATCATAACAGCAGATTTCAAAGTGGATTCTAAAATAAATCATAGAATCCATAAAGCTAACAATCTATATTATGATATTAATAATACCATCATAGGAAAGAAAGAAGTTACCAGGAAAACAAAAATGAGAATACACAAATCAGTGTATCTTCCAGTGCTAACGTATGGACCTGAAAGCTGGACACTGCAGAGTAATTTAGAGAGCAGAATCGCTGCCACAGAAATGAAGTATTTGAGTAAAACAGTTAGAAGGACAGGGAGGTATATGGTTAGAAATACTAGGATAAGGGAAGAGTGTCTTAACCAAGAACCACTGATTAGTTTAATTGAAAAGTAGGAACTTGGATGGTTGGGGCACATGGTGAGAATGGGAGAGGAAAGGAAGCCTAAACAAATATTCCAACCAAGACCAGAGGGGTAAAGAGGGAGGGGACGACCGAGGCTGAAATGGGAAACCTACGTCATTGACCTGTCACAAAAGAGGGAAAAGACTCCAGAAGAATTGAGAAGAGTGGCACTGGACCGGACTTCATATGGAAAGTGGCTGAAGGACCCGACGGCTGCGAAGTTATAAAAGGAAAAGAGAAACAAGAAGAAGAAGAACAATTGGAATGTTCAGAATTAAATAGGGTATTGAAGAAGATTTAAATGAACTGGCAGGTGTATGGAACATTCCACGTCAAGTCGACAGAGAACTCCAAAGAAAGAAATTACACATTTTACAATTCGAATTTTTAAAAATACATGTACAAAACATTAAATTCATGATTACATATTTTAAAAATATTTTACTATCTGTAATAGCACTCACAAAATGTCGTTAAAATTATTGTAGAATATTTTAGTGACTTCGTGGACATTTCAGTTATTCTAAGACACATATACCGTCAAACGGGGCGATTTCGGACACAGAGGTGGTTTCGGACAGTATGGTAGATTTGCCGTATTTTGTCGCAGAGCAACGAGACACCGGTGCTTTGCACTTCCGCGCGCGTTTTAGTTTGATCTTGAGGTTAGGTTTTCCGCGTTCTGTGCTTCTTATTACGAATCGACTTCATACCTTGGAAAATTTCCCGTGTGCACTGGCATTGTTGAAAGTTCATGCATTTTCATTAAGTGGATACTTTCGATTGTCGCGGTCGGAAAGAATGCATTATAACTATGGTTCTTAGTGAGATCAACTGACTGAAGTGTTTATAAACGATTTCTGTGGAATTATGGTGCTATTTAGTGAAAAATTGTGTTTTACGCACAGTTTACTGAAAATTGAAAGCAGTCTGGGTGATTTCGGACAATGCCTAGAAATTATCAGTGGCAAAAAGAAGCTGCTACGAGGGGTAATTACGAACCAAAATTATTATTAAAAACCGTACGTGATATTGAAAGTGGCAAGTTGTCTTATAGGAAAGCATTTGATTTCTATGGTATGCCTTGGTCCACCCTACAAAATAAAGTGCGGAATGTACATCCAAAAAATGGGGTGATTTCTTTTAGAATAACACCTTTTCATTCTTTTTATCCTTGAAAGGAAGTGGTGACTTCATGAGCCAATCGTCTCCAATCTGGTTGGCCATGTAGATCGTTGCTTTGTAACTTAATCCAATACGATTTACGATCTGCGTAATCCACCGCATCGGAGGACGACCTTTGTGCGCGAGCCTTACAAAGTGCCCACAATAACTTGTTTTCTTAAGGAGTTGACTCTCACTACGTGGCCGAAGAATATCAGTGCTTGTTGTCTTCTAGTGCAGACGTCATCACGTACTTGCTCTAGGGAGCCGGTCTTACTTGCTGCGCAATGGAAGGTTGTTTGTCACGTGACAAGAGAGCAACGGACAGGCAAGTTGCATACCGTGGCGGTACTGTGCTTGCCGTTCGGAAATGCTATCATATGAAAAACAGCTATAATAATAATAATAATAATAATAATAATTAGGAGCATGGATTGTGTGAGACGAACAGGACGCAGCTTACAGGGTATAAGAGGATAAGAAAATTATTCATTGACAAAGGTAATAAACAACAGTGTGCAATATGTCCTGAATAAATACATTTTTACGATTAACTGAAGCTTTGGTACATGTATATTTACCGAAAGAAAATGTTTTTGAATGTGACTTAACCGCCTCTGTGGTGTAGTGGTTACTGTGATTAACTGCCACCCCCGGAGGCCCGGGTTCGATTCCCGGCTCTGCTACGAAATTTGAAAAGTGCTACGAGGGCTGGAACGGGGTCCACTCAGCCTCGGGAGGTCAACTGAGTAGAGGTGGGTTCGATTCCCACCTCAGCCATCCTGGACGTGGTTTTCCGTGGCTTCCCACTTCTCCTCCAGGCAAATGCCGGGATGGTACTTCATTTAAGGCTACGGCCGCTTCCTTCCCTCTTCCTTGTCTATCCCTTCCACTCTCCCCATCCCCCTCCAAGGCCCCTGTTCAGCATAGCAGGTGAGGCCACCTGGGGCGAGGTACTGGTCATCCTTCCCAGTTGTATACCCGACCCAATGTTTCACGCTCCAGGACACTGCCCTTGAGGCGGTAGAGGTGGGGATCCCTCGCTCAGTCCGAGGGAAAAGCCAACCCTGGAGGGTAAGCAGATTAAGAAAGGAGGAAAGAAAGAATGTGAGTGAATATTTGATTACATATTAAACATTTTGCTGTGTTATTTTCTTGAACTATTAAATACTCTTCTTCCCAGGAAGGTTTGAAACTTGTTGGCGTAGATGGCCTACGCTGTGCTAAACTCTATCCCATAGTAAATGCAACATTAACCGACTAGATTAGAACATCGTGTGGTGTGAGGATAAAGACGGAAACACTACTGTCATCTCACTTGAGTTCACTCGTATCGTGTCTCAATCTAACCTGTCCAGAAAGAAGTGCTATACCCAAAGAGGATAGAGGCTATACCTTTGCGCCATCGACCTTCAGTGCGCACTATGTCATGCATTTCCCCTACTTCTTCCCCTACTTGCTCGCTAAACATCTCTCGTTCTCGATAGCGGGCAGCAAACTGACTCGTAAGGCATTTCGCTCTCAATTGACAATGCATGTTCTAGTGTACATTCGGGCTGCAATTCCAAGTGCTTTCAGGATAGCGACATTAGAGCGATATGGTAGCCATCGGTTGAGTGCCATCCTTCTGCAGGGTATATTTTCATATACTTTTCGGTCCATTTCTTCAAGTGAGAGATATTATTAAAGTCAAAATACTTTCTTATAATATGAAGAATGTCTAGTTTTCTCACTTATTTATTTATTTATTTATTTATTTATTTATTTATTTATTCGTATCAGAAGCATACATTTTACATTGCATAATGGTACTTAATGACATACATATCAAATAGTGTCTGCCCAAAATTTTGCCAAATCACGGGCATTAGGTGTTGCAGCCATCAAGTCCTCTATTGTGCAACTTAAAGGACACTTACTACAGTTCATGAAATGGGCTGTGGTTTGGTCTTCACCACATTCGCATTGCCTGGATGTGCCAGGAAAGCCCCACTTTACCATATTGGTTCTTGATCTACCAACCCCAGTGCGAAGCCTGTTCAGCGATTTCCACGTAGACCAATGTTCCTCGTGTCCTGGGGGGAGATGTTCAATTGGTAGCATCCAATCAGCAAGTTGAGGATTTCTAGTTCTCCATAATCTCAACCGTGTGGATTGGGCAGATTCGTTTAAATCTTCGGTTGTATTCAGGAAACTCTTCCTAGACCTCAATCTTCGGTGGGCAGGTTCATATCCATTTAATGGGTGTGCACATGAGGCAAGTGCTTTAGTTCTCTCATTCATGGATGCAACTTCTCTTCTTATATCTGGTGGGGCGATTCCAGCCAAACAGTAGATTCTATCTCGTGGAGTTGGTCTCAAGCAGCCAGTAATGAGTCGACATGTTTCATTTAGAGAAATGTCAACTTGTTTAGCATGACTTGATCTGTACCAAACAGGGCAAGCGTACTCTGCAGCGGAGTAACACAGAGCCAGGGCTGTAGTTCTCAACGTCTTTGGATGTGTACCCCAATTGGTTCCAGACAACTTGCGAAGGATGTTGTTTCTAGCCGACACTTTCTGCTTGATGTTCATGCAGTGTTGTTTGTAGGTGAGAGCACGATCCAATGTTACACCTAGATATTTAGGTGTTGGGCAGTGATCTAGTTGAGTATCTTCCCATACTACCTGCAATTTCCTTGACGCCTGTCTGTTCTTTAAATGGAAGGCACATACCTGAGTTTTAGATGGGTTAGGCTTCAATTGATTTCCTCTGTAGTAGTAGGATAGTTCAGAAAGAGCCTCTGATAACTTTTCTTCTACAACCTCAAAGCAGTTTGCTTGAGTAGCAATAGCTCGATCATCCGCATATATGAAACTTCTGGTGCCAACTGGAAGAGGTTGGTCATTCGTATAGATATTAAAGAGCATAGGGGCGAGAACACTGCCTTGTGGCAGACCATTCTTTTGTTTCCTCCATCGACTTTTCTGATCCTGAAATTCAACGAAGAACCTACGATTTTGGAGAAGATTGCAAATTACTTGAGTCATCTTGTAATCTTTTGTCATGTTGTATAATTTGCGCAACAGTATACGATGATTAACTGTATCATATGCAACAGATAAGTCGATAAAAGCCACCCCTGTGATTTTATGATTTTCATATCCATCTTCGATATACTGTGTCAGATGGAGGACCTGTGAAGTACAACTTTTTCCTTTACGGAATCCTGCTTGCTCTGGAATAAGAAGTGGTTCAATGATTACAGTAAGTCTTTCCAGGAGCATCCGTTCTAAGATCTTGTACAGATGACACAACAGTGAGATAGGTCTGTAATTTTTTGGATCATTTGGGTCTTTTCCTGGTTTGAGAATTGCGATTACTCTGGATTTCCTCCACACACGTGGTAATTTGCAGGTGTTTATACAATTGTTGTACAGTTCCAGTAACCATTGTTTAGCAACAGGTCCAAATTGCTTAATTTGCTCAACACATATTTCATCTAGGCCGGCAGCCTTACCATTCTTACACTGATTTATTGCTCTGTTCAGCTCAGATAAAGTAAAAGGTTTAGTGAGTGTATCTGTCTCCTGCTCATAATCCCTCTCAATTCCTTTATTCTGAAGCCGACATGGATTTGATGGTTGTCCATTTCGTAGAAGTTGATGTGCTATTTGGTTTGCTGTGACACTGGAATGTGTTGAAGTTTTATTAGGATCACTACTGAGTCGTCTAAGTAATCGCCAAGCTTTTTGACTACTTCTACCCATGTCAATCTCTTCCATCAACCTTAACCACTGTGCCCGTTTTACTGCAGAAATAGAAGAGATTACTTGTTGTCCCATTGTGATGGTGTCATTGCTGAAAGGGTTTTCTTCGAAGAGTTTATGATACTCTGTTAAGAGGGCAGAGGTTTCTTCAGTTAGACCTTGTATGTAGTTTGTTCTACATCCTCTAGGGATTGTAGCTCTAGAACACTCCCTGATGATATTATTAAACTGTTCATACGCTTCTGGAATTGGATTGAGTGGTTTGATCTTATCTTCCAGTAAGTTGGTGAATCTTTCCCAGTTAGCTTTCTTAGAATTATATCTCCTTTTAAAGTAGACCTCTTGAGGTCTAATGGCAGCTACCAGTTGACACATTATTGGGCGATGCTGTGTATTAGGAATAGGAGCACATACAGATTTAACACACTGATGTGCTATCTTTTCGCTCACAAATATTAAGTCTGGATTATAACCCCGCTTCCATCTACCACTGTTAAAAGAAGAAGGGAGCTTGCTATCATGGATAAGAGACAGATGGTGTTCCTCAGCCCATTCTAAAACATTCTTACCACTCTCGTTGTCTTGTTCGTAACCCCAAATACTGCTGTGGCTGTTGAAGTCACCAATGAAGAAAGATACCTTCCAATCATCGAGATTGTTAGGTGGCATGAATGAGAATGTTACATTAGGAGGTTTATAGATGGAAACTATAACCGAATTGCTCAATTCCACTGCGATCAATTCTATATCATTTTCTTCTGTAATTGATGTGGAGAGAATCTGGAGATCTGGCTTGACGAAGACTGCACTACCATATCGTCCATGCGGTCTCTCTGCTGCCAATTTCATACCTGGTATTCTAGGACGTGGTTGGTGTACATCCCTGTGAGTTTCTTGTACACATATTACATCACAGTTTGTTGTTTGGCAAAGTTCTTGTAAGAGCTGTTGTTTACAAGTTGACATACCTTCTATGTTTATAGATATGATGGTCATTTTCGGTTCTGAAAAGAACCTTTCCCGACTTATGAATGTCATTATATAATAGTTGATGTTACTTCTGGATTGGAAAGATCAGCCGGTGTTAACACCTCACCGTTGCCCAGGGAACGCCCGAATGTAAATCATACACTCTTCGGGGAGGCTCTTTCCGTGTCCCCCAGTTTTCTCACTAATACTGACATACTCGATCTCAATTGTATAACTTATAGGAAAAGGAATGTTTGATTTGTCTGATGCAAGTTAGAGAAGCGTATCCATCCTTATGAAGCATTCATTTCAGTTAACCATTACGTTTTTGAGACATTCAGCTTGCATTCCATAATTTCCCAAACGATGCACATTCTCTCTTTGGCGAAACATTGAGAGGGCGTGCAATAAGCGTTAGGGAAATGACATTTCAAAAAGATGTATGGAATAATATGAACGGAATATTTTTCTTACACTACGCTTCTTTTTAGTTTCGAATTGCATACAAAATAATCAAGTAAATATAGGAAACAAGTAGCGCTGACATAACTTAAAATAGTACTGCAGCTTTAACCTAATGGATAACAGTGTTTTCCTTCATACATTTAGTACTTGTACTGAAACACTGAAATTTAAAACAACGTAAAGTATATTTATGAGCATATATGAGCGCACGTTTGTCCGGCGGCATGGCCAAATCCTTAACGTGCTG
Source organism: Anabrus simplex (assembly GCF_040414725.1). Taxonomy (NCBI): domain Eukaryota; kingdom Metazoa; phylum Arthropoda; class Insecta; order Orthoptera; family Tettigoniidae; genus Anabrus; species Anabrus simplex. Next base: position 1,213,086,964 of record NC_090265.1, on the reverse strand, counting down.
GCGTTTGGTCCATGGGTTCCCAGGTTCGATTGCCAGTCGGGTCTGCAATTTTAACCTTTATTGGTTAATTCCGATGGCTCGGGGTTTTCATGTGTGTATCATCTTTATAATTAGCATTCATCATAGGTAGATGCCCATCCTCATAGGCGTTCACGTCGCCTATACCGCGTCAGCTAGAAAGACCTGCACCAGGCGTCTTAGGTGGTCACACACCATTATTATCAGTGCACAAGTAGGAAACTTTGTCTGAGCCTATAGCTTTTTATCTACAGAGTATTTTACCGCAGCGTAATTTCCTTTCAGGTTTTTATTGATTAGTACATAACCATCTGAGATAAATTGATTTGTCTGAAGAGTATAGTGCTTCAGTGATTTGAAGGATGCTTTTAGAGCTGCGAGGGCAACGGCATGGATACCTTCCAGGATTCTGAGTCTATTGCAGAAATTTCTGACAAGATTTATTCTATTCCTAGTTAGAAGCCTTAGTTTACTGCAACTCTTTTCTCCACACCACGAGGTGTACCTGTACGTAGGAGTCATGTTAATTTTTGAAATACAGACGAGTTGATTACGCGGTTCGGACCACGGTGTTGTGACCTTGCATTCGAAAGATAAGTGGTTTAGGACTCCACTGATAGCAGCCCTGAAGGTGGTTTTCCGTCGTTTCTCATTTTCACAACAATTAAATTCTGGGACTGTATTTTAATTAAGGCCACGGTCGTTTCCTTCCCATTTCTGTCCCGTTCATCTCCCATCGTCCTCTTAAGACCTGTCTGTGTCGGTGAGGCGCGAAACAAATAGCAAAAGAAATCTGCTATGGAATGTCTCAATACTTAATTTATTCAATCACCCTCAACTTTCACTGGAACATGTCAAGATTTATACAACTATTTCCTTAAAACTGTGTAGAATTGATCATGATTTTTGGTTTCATGCTGCCCTCCACGCAAGGCAATGCTGTGCTAAACTCTTTTTAATGTGACAACATCCCCGAAGGACCATGGCCTACCAAGCGATCGCTACCCAGCCTGCAGGCCTGCAGATTATGAGGTGCCATGTGGTCAGCACGACGAATTCTCTCGGTGATTATTCTTCTAGACCAGGACCGCCCTCTCACCGTCAGATAGCTCCTCAATTGTTATCACGTAGACTGAGTGGACCTCGAACCAGCCGTCAGATAAGGTGAAAATCCCTGTCCTGACCCGGATTCGAACCTAGAGACTCCGTCTAAGAGGCTGCCAAGCTACCCCTACACCATTGGGCTGGCCATACACTAATAACTTCTCATATTAAGACCGCATTGTACCCCTTTCTTAACCTGTAAACTGACTCTCTAAAACCAATTAAACAAGTCCTGCATGTATCAAGATGTGCCCAATCAATCCATCTGTCCTTGGGGCCAAATTCTTCCGAATCCTCCTCCTCTTGGCAACTCGATTCAATACACCATAATCTGTGGTATCTGTATCTGTTACCTTTATAGCAACAGCACTGCACTGCACTAATTTACTCATATCACCTTTGACATTTGTCTATAATGTCATATTTTAAAATATTGAATATTCTTGCTTTCTACGCTAGTTACTGTCCATATTTCAGTCCCATACAATGCCACGATCCTCACAAACATCTTAAAATGTACGGTAGATTTTGAATATGCATATCTATGTTCGACCAAGATTTACCTTGCATGCACTAGCAATGAACGACTTCTCCTTCCACCAGCAGCTGTATCTGTTACTTTTACAGCAACAGCACTGCACTCCACTAAATTCACAAAACATTTTCGAATTTATGAATGTGTTGAACACACAATTTCAACATTGATGTAGCCGGGCTGAATGGCTCAGACGGTTGAGGCGCTGGCCTTCTGACCCCGACTTGGCAGGTTCGATCCTGCCTCAGTCCGGTGTTATTTGAAGGTGCTCAAATACGTCAGTCTTGTGTCGGTAGGTTTAATGGCACGTAAAATAACTCCTGAGAGAATAAATTCCGGCACCTCGGCGTCTCCGAAAACCGTAAAAGTGTATTTAGTGGGACGTAAAGCAAACATTATTATTATTATTATTATTATTATTATTATTATTATTATTATTATTATTATTATTATTATTATTATTATTATTGTTTGCACTTGTTCATAATTTCACCCATTCATAACCATTGACATGTTTACGTGACGTAAAGCAATATAGCGTACATAAATAGAGGTGTGAAAATTATTACTCTCATACGAGAAGATAAAATAAAATGACTCTAGTTTTAGATTTTGTCTTCACTTGTCCTTCACATTCGTACCGTAGAACTTCCGTGATTCATTCAAATATTAATCCAAGTGACTATGTTATTTTAGATATTACGATAATATTATGTCCGCCTATGTGGTGTGGTGGTTAGCGTAAATAGCTACCACACTTGCAGACCCGGGTTCGATTCTCGGTTGTTACATAATTTGGAAAGCAGTACGATGGCTGGAACGGGGTCCACCCAGCCTCGGGAGGTCAAATCAGTAGCGGTGGTTCGATTTCTACCTTTACCTCGAAGTGGCTTTCCGTGGTTTCCCATTTCACCTCCAGGCAAATGCCGGGATGGTTCCTAACTTAAGGCCACGGCCACTTCGTTTCCTATTCCTTGCCTGTATGCTCCAATATTCCCATACCTCCACAAGGCCCCTGTTCAGCATAGCAGGTGAGGCCGCCTGGACAAGGTACTGGCCCCCATTCCCAGGCATATTCCCCGACCCAAAGTCTCACGCTCCAGGACACTGCCCTTGAGGCGGTTACGGTGGGATCCCTCGGTGTGGCCGAGGGAAAAAACCAACGAGGGTAAACAGAATATGAAGGAGAAGCAGAGGAAGAAGAACGTTAATATTATATTCTGCTTGGCCATTTCACAGTTCTACAATATCAGCTTCAAGAATCTATATAGTAAATAGAACAAGGCACATTATGTCAGCGCTCAAGGATAGCAAAATATCACATCATCACTTCAAGTGCCAACTTTTTAACAAATTTCACTCTAAAGAGAAATTAAACATCCTCAGCATTCGACTTTAACATTGAAACACACGTACAAATATACTATGTCACCATAACTGATTTAATTTAAAGGAAATATACTGTAACTTGTATTCTATGATTCACTTAAAAAACTACAAGTAACACGTAAAAGCTCCACTGCAGTGCAAAAGGTTTTACGGTCGTTTTCAAGGGAAGGCAGTAATGCAGCAACAGAAATAATCAAAATTTAGTGTTGACTCTAAGAATTTTCACAAGTGTTTTCATAGAATCTGAGGATTTTCTTCCGGGACAAAAAATGTAATTCTCGTATTCATAAAATGTTCTCATTTTTTACTATGTTATACAGTTTCCATACATGTCTATCTTCCATTCGACGAACTAAGAAGAAAGAAAATTTACATGCATCGCCTGACTTTGTTCGACCGTATACCAATATTTTGTTTTGGATTTATTTATTTTCATCTGTACTACTCCTCCTGCAATTCAGCATATTATAGAGAGCTTCTGCAAAATGAGCTAAAATAATATCAGCGTCAAATATCACCATTTTTATGTTCTCTCCTTCAACTGTCATTACTTTCCAAAAATCCTCTGGGAGCACAGTAGATTGGAGGACAAAATATAATTTAAGGGAATAGCTGAAGATCAATTGCTAAGAATAATAGATACGTACAAACCCCGATATCTAGTTTTATCATAAACAAGAATGTGTTGCATAATAGGCTACCTACTTTGCCTTAATTCATAAATGAATATGTTCTGCTACTATTCATCATACAGTTGGGTGATATACATATCCAACTCCTACTAAAAAGCGTTAAGTGTCTGAATAATACTACTGATCATTCGACTGCAATAACGGGACCGAAACTAGTGTCTGCGGTGCGTGGGACTGTGGCAAACTAGCCGTCATTAGTAAAGTTTAACAACACAAGCAAGCTTTTGATCTCGCAAGAGTTGTTACCGCAATGGAACCACAGACAGAACTGTGGGGCAATATACAACACTAACTCGGCTACACTCCACGCAGCCTAGCGGCAGAATCATACAAGCGTTATCCTGTGCACCTGACTGTTGGAGATTCTCTGCATACGTCAAAAATATGAGAATATGTCCGTAAGTCTTTATATACCGTGTGAAGGGAAATCGATATCTTCTAAAATTCGCCAATTCCAAATAAATAAATAAATAAATAAATAAATAAATAAATAAATAAATAAATAAATAAATAAATATAGTCGGACAGACAGACCAACAAACAGACAAACAAAGATATAAAATTTTCTTTTCTTTCTGTAGCTTATTCATATTTTTGCCTGATACTTCATTATTATCCCTGATTAGGTGTACGAAATTCAAAATAGAGTTCGTTTCATTTCCTGTTAGTCTGTCTGATTGCCTACCTGTTTATTATAATTTCACGGGAAATAGGTAGTCCACAATTTCTCAAATTTCGGTATTTTAGTTCAACAATGACCAGGTTATGTATTAGGCTATACAACGTATATTATCTGATTAGCATACAATTTGTGTTACCTGAAATGGTAACATCATGCCGTCCCATTGCCAAAATAACCTCACAAATGATTTATTAGAATCGGCGCTTCTTAGTGATTCTTTCAGTGCATAGTAATCCTATAACCTGAAATATAAGTGCAACGCAACAAACAGGAACTATGTGTGCGTAGATATGTCAAAATCTTTAATGAGTTTAAATCACTAAATGAGAAGTTTCTCCTTTAATATTTTCTGTAACGAAAGCTGTATAGGATAAAGTTAGCACAAAATATAATTCCCTGTCCCTTATATTTCGTTCGTATTTACCGTATGGGGAAAATAACATAGATATTCACTATTATAACACGTGTCAAGAACTTTCGATTTAACTAGTGATGGCAAACACCAGTAGCTCTACACTGACTACTGTTAGCTTGAGATCTTTCCTGTTATTTGTGCTGAAACTCACTTCCGCTAGATGGCATTACTGTAATGAAAAAATGAAATGAAATGTCGTATGGCTTTTAGTGCCGGGATATCCCAGGACGGGTTCGGCTCTCCAGGTGCAGGTCTTTCTATTTGACTCCCGTAGGCGACCTGCGCGTCGTGATGAGGATGAAATGATGATGAAGACAACAGATACAACCAGCCCCCGTGCCATTGCAATTAACCAATTAAGGTTAAAATCCCTGACCCGGCCGTGAATCGAACCCGGGACCCTCTGAACCGAAGGCCAGTACGGTGACCGTTCAGCCAACGAGTCGGACACTGACATGATAAAGTTAATTCTGTGAAAACTAAACTGCACACTATGATATTAAATCAAGCGTAACGAATTATATGTTTTATCAAACAACAGTAATGTCAACTGTTAAGTATACCGGGCGAGTTGGCCGTGCGCGTAGAGGCGCGCGGCTGTGAGCTTGCATCCGGGAGATCGTGGGTTCGAGCCCCACTGTCGGCAGCCCTGAAGATGGTTTTCCGTGGTTTCCCATTTTCACACCAGGCAAATGCTGGGGCTGTACCTTAATTAAGGCCACGGCCGCTTCCTTCCAACTCCTAGGCCTTTCCCATCCCATCGTCGCCACAAGACCTATCTGTGTCGGTGCGACGTAAAGCAACTTTAAAAAAAAAAAAAAACTGTTAAGTATATTTTACAGTTTACACATATACAGTGCCCTTTTAATTATGAACGTAGATATCGGTTTTATTGTTGAAATAGCTTTTAAAATTGAAATATACGGCAGCTCTATCTCCATACCTCATCATTTACATCTCAGGTTTCTGAGATTGATACATTGCTATTTCTAATGACTGTGATCTAAACATGGTATGACATAACGGGCTGTGGATTTCAATCTTATGTAAAGTTTTCTCCGATATAACTTTTTCATTTTATTGTTCGGTTTCGTTCTTGTTAAGAAATGACATCTAATACTACACCTCAGAACTCATATTATACTGTATGATTTCCATGTCTTTCACATTAAATACAAACTAAGTATCCTCGTGAGGTCATGCACATCGCTACATACGTGCTTTAAAATCACATACGACATGCATGTGTTTTGTAGACTCCATGCCCGTGTCTTGTGTGTGTGTGTGTGTGTGTGTGTGTGTGTGTGTGTGTGTGTGTGTGTGTGTGTGTGTGTGTGTGTGTGTGTGTGTGTGTGTGTGTGTGTGTGTGTGTGTGTGTGTGTGTGTGTGTGTGTGTGTGTGTGTGTGTGTGTGTGTGTGTGTGTGTGTGTGTGTGATAGAGAGAGACAGAGCGTAATTTTTGGAAAAGTTACCAATGTTCTTTTAAAATTTGTTTTCCCTGTGAGGCTTATATCTTGAACAGTGTAGCATTATACATACAGTAATTATTAGGTTCACTAAACAAATATAGTCTACAGGGTATTGCATATATATATATATACAGTGTGATTCAGCAGCCCCTTCTAATATCGTTTGCTGCAGCCCAACTAACGTGCACATGGTTATAGGGGTGCTATTCCCCTGTAGGTGTACTGTATGGTACTAATGTGCAGTGGGCACATTTTGCACACGGTTCTTTTTTTGCTAGGGGATTTACGTCGCACCGACACAGATAGGTATTATGGCGACGAGGGGATAGGAAAGGCCTAGGAGTTGGAAGGAAGCGGCCGTGGCCTTAATTAAGGTACAGCCCCAGCATTTGCCTGGAGTGAAAATGGGAAACCACGGAAAACCATCTTCAGGGCTGCCGATAGTGGGATTCGAACCTACTATCTCCCGGATGCAAGCTCACAGCCGCGCGCCTCTACGTGCACGGCCAACTCGCCCGGTGCACACGGTTCTGAACCTTAGCGAAATGTTATATTGTCCGTTCGCAAAACATGACGCCTTGCAATCATGTAGCAACGTCCTTTTACCATGTAGTTATGTAAATGTGTCGTGCCTCGTAACCAGGTGTAACGAAGAGGAGAATCTTCCTTCTTCTTTTTTAATTTGTTTACCCTTCAGGGTTGGTGTTTCCCTCGGACTCAGCGAGGGATCCCCACCTCTACCGCCTCAAGGGCAGTGTCCTGGAGCGTCAGGCATCGGGTCGGGGATACAACTGGGGAGAATGACCAGTACCTCGCCCAGGCGGCCTCACCTGCTATGCTGAACAGGGGCCTTGTGGGGGAATGGTAATATTGGAAGGGATAGAAAGGAAGAGGGAAGTAAGCGGCCGTGGCCTCAAGTTAGGTATCATCCCGGCATTTGCCTGGAGGAGAAGTGGGAAAACACGGAAAACCCCTTCCAGGATGGCTGAGGTGGGAATCGAACCCACCTCTACTCAGTTGGACCTCACGAGCCTGAGTATACCCCGTTTCAGCCCTCGTACCAGTGCCGGGCCTCCGGAGGTGGCAGCTAATCACACTAACCACTACACCACAGAGGCGGACGGAATTCAATATATAAAAATTGTAACAGTTAATGTCTTAAACATGGAACCGGAAGGCGTATATACTCTGCTCTCGTCGTACTACCAGCATGCTTTCAGCAGTGCAGCGTAGCGGATGTGGTTAGGTGTTCGCCTATCAATCGAAGAAATGTGCTAGCGGCGGTTAGAATCCTGCATCGTTCGAATAATTTTGCATCGGTATGATGTTTGAATACGTAAGCACAGGCCCATATTTGCCACATTCAAACAGTAGAATGGCATTGTTATTCATCTTGTGCTCTGCGCATACTCCGCTGGTTAGCGCCTGAATGTACTGTAATCTCTGCCGTCATTCGGCATGTTTTCCACAGAGGAATACGTTGACATGCTCCTTTATGGGGAAGCACGACCATACGCGTTCGAGGCACTACGTCTGTACCAGGGATGGTATCCCGACAGGCGACACTCGCCTGTTACGATATTCCGCCGTGTTGAATGACACCTAAGGACAACAGGCGTGACATCGCATGCGTACCTGATGAGCCGCCTGTCGCACTCAGCTGGGATTCTCATTATTGTGGAAGCGCGATTCGTCCTAGAACGAGATATGCGATACGGATCCTGCAACATTGTCCACCCTGTCTAGAACTCCATTCGAGCTTCGAAATCCCGCCAATGGAGCTATTGGTGTAGCTCAAGATGGTATGGGTGAAATTTATGTTCATGCAGTATTCACCAGATGGACGGCTTGTTCTTGCACTTTACATACCGTCGATTGTGTCTCTGTGTTTCCACACCCCTTTTCTCCAGCACATAGACTGTGAACAGAGATGGCATTACGATGGTAGGGTAAAAGGACTAAAAACGTATAACAGTCGCCGACTTCTGAAGCATTTTAACGTCTGTATGCAACTCCATTGTTTTAGCAGTTTGGAAACACTGAAACAAGAGATATCCATATTGAAGTGAGACTGATCATAATTAGTATCCGAATGGTTCGAGGTGTTGCATGCTATACTATATTGTCGAAATTACATTACAAGTCCAGAAGCTATTCACAGGGAAAACATGCTAAGTAGGTCAGTTCTTTCTTTTCTTTTCACGAACTGCCATATGGTACCTTTCTACAATTTTTCCTTCTTATTACGACCATTTTTACATCTTTATAAGCCTTTGAATTTTAAATATCTGCTGAGTTTATTTCCCATATGATGCATTTTGCTATTAATAACATAATATTTTATCCTCAACAACCAAAGTAAAAATAACCTGTCATTAATTATGATTATCAGAGACGCAAGGGTGTTTGAATGACCGTTCCTATGGAATTATTGTTAGTGCTGATCATTCACTGAAATGCATTACACTTTGAGGCTGGATTACATCATGCACATTTCTTCACAGTTAAATTTCAATTAATTGTTTTCCTCGATTAGGAAAAACCAGTATAGCCGGAGTGTACACCCATAAAACCATCTTAATCAGTTCCCGACAAGATGAAGTTGGAAGTCACCTCTGGACGGGTAACTGCACAAGCCATACCTCTTCGAAGGCGAACACATGTAACGTTGCCTCGCTTGTTTCTCCTCTGTCCTCAGGGTTGGCCAAAATCTACGCTCTAACGTTACCTGTTTTCCTTCCCACCCGCAATTCTTCTGGTCACGAGTGTACAATATATCCTTTCCATTATTTTCTGCTAACCGTGGCCACATTCCAGGATTATTCCTTACTGTTTTATGGTTAAGGCCCGTATTCCCCAACGAGATTAAAATCTTATCTTAGTTATATGCTACGTAAACCCAGATAACTGTTAAGTTTGTATTCACCAACAACATTATATCGGGTAACGGGTATTATCTCGGTTCAAAATTTTAAAGGAGATTGGTTGGCCGGTAAAATGGGAAATCCTAGATAATAACCTTTCAAGATGGCTGCTCGTGGACAGATGGAATGTCTAATTACTAGAGAAAATCACAGATGCGAGTACTACGATCAACATTATGCAATTAATAAACGTCCTAGGTGGAAAAACTTACGTGCGACATATTTCGAGGACTACGACGATACACATTTTAGGTTATCTGAAGCTTCGACACTGCCAAGTGTTATCCATGATCGAACATAACCTGGAATTCCCAACACATAGGTAGTCCGAAAATGAAATCTCGATTATAGCTTATATCTTGTACGATACACGACTGGGTGGCTTTTAAATTAAGAATTAATGAATACCGGCCCCGTGGTGTAGGGGTAGTGTGCCTGCCTCTTACCCGGAGGCTCCGGGTTCGTTTTCCGGCCAGGTCAGGGATTTTCACCTGGACCAGAGGGCTAGTTCGAGGTCCACTTAGCCTACTTGATTAGAATTGAGGAGCTATCTGACGGTGAAATAGCGGCCCCGGTCTAGAAAGCCAGGAATAACGGCCTAGAGGATTGGTCGTGCTGACCACACGACACCTCGTAATCTGCAGGCCTTCCGGCTGAAAAACGGTCGCTTGGTAGGCCAAGGCCCTTCAAGGGATGTAGTCCCATGGGTTTTTTAAAGAATACTCTTATATTTTGAGTTAACTATACAATGTGTAGGCTTAATTTGTTTTCTTAATCTCGTTATTGTTAATGCTTTTTGCCATCAAATTCAATACCGGTAACAATTCACTCTCTTGGAAAATCATATTGGACTTCTTTCTTCGTTTTGGGTCAATAGCCGACACAATTTATGCAAATTATTTATAAAACCCGAATGGTATCAAAAACTTGTTTACATTTAATAGTGGTGGCAGCACGTAGTCATTTGTTTTCCGTGCGTCAGTATGAAAACAATAAATATAATGTTATAAATTTAAGTCCCACTAACTACTTTTACGGTTTTCGGAGACGCCGAGGTGCCTGAATATGGTCCCGCTGGAGTTCTTTTTCGTGCCAGTAAACCTACCGACACGAGGCCGACGTATTTGAGCACCCTCAAATACCACCGGACTGAGTCAGGATCGAACCTGCCAAGTAGGGGTCAGAAAGCCAGCGCCTCAACCGGCATTTAGGAGTTTAAACTCGGATCGAGACGAAAAATAACTTTAGGTAAACCGAGATAATAAATTTTGTGGGGAATACGGAAGTGAGCGTTATCGGAGATAATGACATTATCCGAGGTTTGGAAATCTATGATAACAGCAAAAGTTACTGACATTGGTGAATACGGCCCTCAGAGGACGATTCATAGGTAAATTTAAGAGTTACCTCCTACTGACAATTGCTCATTATTATACGGTCAACTTTATGTGATAGATTCAAGTCTTGCGAACAGAATTCGCTGACAAAATTCTATAAATTCATTTCTTAATCCAGAAACAATTGGAAAACTCTCCATCATTTTGCTAAGTAATCCAAATGCTACATGATATCGTAATGCTGGCAAAGTAATGAGATCTCAGCTATTGCTGCGGCAGGCCACCAGTATTCACTTGATTCCCAAACTATAACCTTACATTCTGCTACCAAATAAGCTTTTGTAACATTATAATTCGTTACTCAGTATCACTGTCGATTTGAGTTCGCTTTATGCGAGTCACACTTTTAACAAAACACGCGTACTTTAGAATGTTCATTGTAAATGAAATTTCTGAAGGTGTCACTAATTTACTAATTCTTCCTTGTACCTTAGACAACATTCCCGTCCCATTTCCTTCATTTACTTTCATCATTTTGGTTTTCCCTCATTCCATCAATACAAATTGAACTATGAGGGCTCAATTCATAGCTGAAGCAGAATTGAAGAGGCCTGTAACTTTTTTGATGATAATAATAAATAAAATCATGAATAAAATATATAAATAAAATTACTCAAAAACTTAATAAAATTAATAAGCATAATTAACCGAAATGTTCGTAGTATGGGCGCCAGAGTTCACCAGAATGGATCCCTCGAATTTAGATAAGAGCATGATAAACTTTATATCCCAGGGCGTGTACATAATGCTGCGTACTGGTACATCTGCTGCAGGCCTTACCTAACCTCCTGAAAACGACTAATTAGGTAGGAACTGCACCTAGGTTCATCAATAACACTGATTCTAAAATAGCTAACTATATTCTGAACAAATTCTGTGCATGAGCACCTCATCAACATACAACATTATACATATAATACACACATAAAATATTGCTGGAAGACTCCATATTTACAACAACAACAATAATGAAAACCGTGGGAAAACGAAAGCGAGAACTATGTTACCATTTGTAAATAGTCCGATGAACAATGTACATGTATGAAGATAAATACCCTTCACTGTCTCTGTATCAATTCGACTTACCGATTCTCATAATCGGCAGTTATCACATCACAGAGATACTGTACCTTTTACTACTGTGTTCACATATTTTAACACTTGTTGTAAAGATATATACACACGTCTGTCGATCCTCAACATATAAATTTATGGAAAGTCTGAGATAGCTTTCACCAACATATAATGCTAGGCCGCCACAAGTGCTTCAATACTTAATGCGCTAGCACTCTCCAAATCAGCCACTTTCCACAAACATAACAAGACTACGCTCCACGAACGTTTGAAGTCCAGTCCATTGCAGCCGTGTCACTCCAGTACCGTGTATCAGCACCACTTCCTTCCCGGACAGTGCCTCAGTTGTAGTTGTAGTTATCTTCCTTCTCGTTCCTTTACAATCACCTCTACAATCACCCTTACAATGTTCCTTACAATCTCTTTTTCACAATGTCCTTGGTAGCCGCCGTATGATCGACCTTTATAGACATCAACATCCCCCTCCTCTCAGATGATACGTCTGGATTGGTGCTTGCCAGCCAATCATGAGTGAACCTCTTGTCAAGACATGCCCTGAACTTCTCCTTTCTCCCAAGAGATAAACAAACACTCGGGAGTTTTACATGAATCACCAAACGTTCCTACTACAACAACAAGCTCATCTCATCAGGCTGGGATATATACATGACTCATGAATTTCCCTGGTACAACAACAAGCACTGGGGCAGTCATATGACTCATTCAAATTACCAGAGTTATTAAAGCAATGTTTTCCCACTCATGCAAAACATATTACTCATACCTACATATGTGGATATCTTCCAGCTTACCAATATAAATGTCAAAATATACACACGAAATACTGATAATAATAATAATAATAGTAATAATAATAATAATAATAATAATAATAATAATAATAATAATAATAATAATAATAATAAATCGAATACTGACAATAATATATCTAACTTCTACATATAATTCGGGGTTGTGATATATGTACTATCACAGGCCTAACTACTATATTTTAAAAATGACGTATAATGAATATAAAAGTATCGATAACTGTTTGAATAGAGCAAAGGTATTTATCTGCGACTGTAAATGGTAAACAATATAATTGGGGAATATTGCGCATACGCATTAAAAGTATCACACCAAATACATGAGGTCGTCCATGACCTCACGTGAAACATTATTACCACAGAAGGAAAGAAATAGTCCAATGCATATTAAGATTTTAAGAAGAATGTCTGAAGAGAGCATATCTAAGGAATGCGATGTCTACGGACTTAAAATTCCGGATTTTTTAGAATACATTGGGTCAATTGAGTTATTTTGTGAGTATTGTGTTCAGTTTGGTAAGAACTCCGTCTCATAGAACATTTTTACAGGGGAAGATATAAATAAACTGAAAAGCAATAAAAGAAAGGCAATAAAAGAAAAGGGGCTGGGCTGTGTGGCTCAGACTGTTGTGGCGCTGGCCTTCTGAACCCAACTTGGCAGGTTCGATCCTGGCTCATTCTGGTGGTATTTGAAGCTGCTCAAATACGTCAGTCTCGTGTCGGTAGATTTACTGGCACGTAAATGAACTCCTGCGGGACTTAATTCCGGCACTTCGGCTTCTTCGAAAACCGTAAAAGTAGTTAGTGGGACGTGAAGAAAATAGCATTATTTATTAAATAAATGGGAAAACTAGAGACAGAAGGAAAGGATCAGCTGTAGTTACAAATAATATACATTTCTCTTTAAATGGCCAATTTTAACAAAAATCGTATCCTTCGTTCCTTGGTACCTCTGATTATATAGGGAGAAATTTCTTATGTATGTTACGATTTCGCTCTTGCTTGATGATGATGATGATGCTGATGCTTGTTGTTTTAAGGGGCCTAACATCGAAGGTCATCGGCCCCGATTTCGCTCTTAACGCGATGTTCTGAAATATTTTTATGTCATATGAAGGATGTGAAGATGTCCATTAGATTGGGCGAAACATGTTTTGATGTGTTTAAACGTGTTTATTTAACCTCTTACATCCTAACTTTATTTTAAAAATCATGTTCAGCTGACGGGAAACATTTTTTTCGAACAAATCAGTCAGAATCAAAGTTGAAGGTGAGACTGAGTGATAAATTTTAGAAATTTGCTTTTCCTCTTATCAGAAAAAGTATTGTACAATGTTAACCTTGTAACACCAAGACACGAAGGAATTTCCGGAGTTGTGTTTCCCTTCTACGACGGTTCTTTACTTTACAGTATTGTTTTGATAAAGTTTGATATACAAAAATAATTCAATTCGTGAATTGATTATTTGAGAGTATTCGCGGGTGTGAGAAAGAGTGAGATATATCAGAGTAGTTTTTAGAAGTACGGCTCGTACAGAGTGATGGTATTCTACCGCATGTACATCACTGCAATTCCCTTGCTGCAGCATGAAGATAAGCTCCATGGCTCCAGCGGCAAGTGGTGGCGAGTATGAGAGAGATTTCCATTACAGCGAAATTGCTTGACTGGGAGTCATGAATAACAAAAGTTTTCTAAAAAAGAGCTTGCTTTTTGGTCTGCTCAGCTTTTGAATATTTGATCATGTTATTATTTTTATACACTTATAAATATTACCGTAGTTCTTCTTTAAGAATCTTCCAATAGACGGTTTATGATATTACGAAATAAGATATCATTACTAACTTTGGAACACATTCTATCTTAAAAACACGCTAATACGGGAGTATAAATATACATTTTGGCCGACGAAAGCCTTTTTTTCTTTTTCTTTACAATTTGTTTTACATCGCACTAACAATGTTAGGAAGGAGGCGATCGTGGCCTTAATTAAGGTACATCCCCAACATTTGCTTGGTGTGAAATTGGGAAACAATCGAAAACCATCTTCAGGGCTTCCAACAGTGGGGTTCGAACCCACTCTTTCCGGAATGCAAGCTGATAGCTGCGTGACACAAACCACACAGCCAGTTGCTCGGTTTAAGGAGAGTACAGGCAGATAATCTAGTTACACTGTCAGTGAAGAAAGGATGGATAAAATGTAAATATGTAGGCATTCGGTAAAATAGTAACTAAATAGCCCACATCTAAGTACTCATATTATTTATAATAAACAAATGAATGGAAATGGCGTATGGCTTTTAGTGCCGGGAGTGTCCGAGGACATGTTCGGCTCGCCAGGTGCAGGTCTTTTGATTTGACACCCATAGGCGACCGGCGCGTCGTGATGAGGATGAAATGATGATGAAGACGACACATACACCCAGCCCCTGTGGCAGCGAAATTAACCAATGCTTGTTGAAATTTCCGACCCTGCCGGCAATCGAACCCGGGGACCCCTCCGACGAAAGTCCAGCACGCTAACCATTTAGCCATTCAGCAGGACATTGATAATCAAAATGTCAAAATATAGATCAGGTGGGTATTAGAGTTATGAATAAACTCTTGCGTCCTGTTATTAAGGCTATGGGATCAAATACCTTCTTTTCCATCTTTTCCTTCTTTTTCTTTTCCACCATCGCTTTTCTCACGCTCTGGTGTGGGTCTTCGGTGCCAAATGTGTCACGCATGTGTACTTGGGCCTGTTTCACAGCCGGATGCCCTTCCTGGAGGCCAACTTTACGTGGAGGGGTTTATTCACTGGTAGTGTGATGTGTTGGTTGTATATGAAGAGAAGAAAGCATTCACAAAAACCAGTCCTCAGATCAGAGGATTTAACCATAGGTGATTTAAATACCCGACGTAGCCTTGAATCGAACCTCTACTCTGACAATTTAGACAAGAAGTCAGTCTGATAAATTCCCTTCAGAGCTGGTTAGTATTTTAAAGTATACTGAGTGGAGTGTATTACCTTCCCTATTCCAGTTCTGATACCCACACTATTTCATGCGAAGTAGAATTAGCTTCGAAACCAAGTGACTGTGGATAAGAAATTTGCTATCAAAATTCTTCATTACCTTCTGACATATATTCATTAATAAATTTAATAATTTTTAATGTGTTTACCAGAACAGTAACGACTTCCTCATGAAAAATACTGTATAAATCCCACCCCTGTATGTTTTCGGTAAATACTTGAATAACTTGTTTACTTCAGTGTACATCTGTAGAAGGTACAAATCTCAAGGTGAAATCTTGATGTTGGGCAGCTCCATTTACGTTGTATAAATCCCTACACATGTATGTATTCATGCATCCTTAGTTGTAATGATTATGTAATGCGTTATGTGTGTATGTATCTATCTACTACCGAACTCGATAGCTGCAGTCGCTTAGGTGCGGCCAGTATCCAGTAATCGGTAGATAGTGGGTTCGAGCCCCACTGTCGGCAGCCCTGAAAATGGTTTTCCGTGGTTTCCCATTTACACACCGGGCGAATGCTGGGGCTGTACCTTAATGCCACGGTCGCTTCCTTCCCATTCCTAGGCCTTTCCTATCCCATCGTCGCCATAAGATATATCTGTATCGGTGCGACGTAACGCAAATAGCAAATATATATATATATTATATATATAAATAAAAAGAAAAAATCTATCTTTGAGAGAAGTGTTATGCAAAGCTTGCAAATAACCATGTTACAAAAATTAATTGCATTGAATGTGATACAAGGTTAATAATAATAATAATAATAATAATAATAATAATAATAATAATAATAATAATAATAATAATAATAGTGTATGGCTTTGAGCCTCCGTAGCTCATGCGTCAGCGCACCGGCCTCTCACCGCTGGGTTCGGTTGTTCAAATCTCGCTCACTCCATGTGAAATTTGTGCTGGAAAAAGCGGAGGCGGGACAGGTTTTTCTCCAGGTACTCCGGTTTTCCCTGTCATTTTTCCTTCCAGCAACACTCTCCTTCACCATTTCATTTCATCTGCCATTCACTAAGCATTGACCCAGGGGAGTGCGACAGGCTTCGGCAGGCAACACAATTCCTATCCTCGCCGCTAGGTGGGGGCTTCATTCATTCCATTCCTGACCCGGTCGAATGACTGGAAACAGGCTGTGGATTTTCACTGTGTGGCCTTGGGAGAAGCCTGGTGCAGGTCTTTTGAGGGGACCTGCTCATCTGCAGGGATGGGGCCTTACCAACCATAAAATAATGATGAAAACGGCATTAACTCTCTGTCCCCGATCCAGAAGAATTAACCAATAAAGAATAAAATCGCCGACCCGATCACAAATGGAACCCGCGACCCCTTGGAATAAAGGCCAGCACGCTAACCAGTTAACCACGGAGTCAGACATATAAGGTTAATAATACATGATAATAAATATAATATCATCACATAGAGATGATCCCCTCTGTCCTGATCCATATCTTTCGAGCTCCAAGTGTAAATCAGAGAATAATATAAGAACAATCCAGAGATCTTCAAACAAACCCCTATCATAAGAGACTACGTGCTATGAGAAATGTTACAAAAATAACTATTTTTTCGAAATTAGTAAATACTGTAAGACGTTCGTACGTGTTTCATTATTTTGTGTACTACACTCATTATCCCCTCAGAATTGTTGGAACGCTCTCATAAAAACTTCTGTATAATTTCTGTTTATTACTTAAGATGGCGCACACTTCATGACGAAACTGTAGTTACCGAGCGAGTTGGCCGTGCGGTTAGTGTCCCGTAGCCGTGAGCGTACATTCGTGGTTTCGAATCCCATCGGCAGCAGCCCAGAATATGGTTTTCTGCAGTTTTCAATTTTTACAGTCAAATGCTGAGGTCGTACCTTAATTATGCACACGATCACTACCTTCCCAGTCCTAGCGGTTTCCCATAATTCTGTCGCCGAAAACCTTTAGTGTGTTAGTGCGACGTTAAAAAATCAGCAAAAAAGTAGGTACTTAATGAATGTAAAGAAGCCAGTGCAAGTTATCATATTGAATAAATGACGTCAGTGTAATCTGATACTGTAATTTTCAACAAGATTTTGTTAAGTTTTTCCAAATTTCTAGTGATATAAAAATCATGAATAATAATTAGTCGATTCGGTAAATTAAGGAAAATTAGAGAATCATTTTCTCCACAGGCAACTCCCTTTTCCTATACTATTTTCATAAATAAAGTTTTTCTGTTAAAAAGTTCATTGTTCGTGTATTATGACGATGGATTTTAATCAAAAATAATTTTATCAAAATCCGAAAATTGTGATCGAAATTTGTAAACAAAATACAACGGACACTGTGGGTATATCACGGAATAATATGTTATTCTATCATTAGTGGGAGTGTAAGCCTACCAACAAAGCTGGCGCGTGCCCCCAACCCCCTCCACGCTAATCATCACACAGACTTCGACGCGCGAGGTGTGGACGCGGTGGTGCTAACGACGCCCTTCGCTCCTCCCTTTTCTTATTCGAGGTGTGAGGACAGTAGAGTCATTACTTGCCGGTCCTGGAGAATTAAAGGAAAGCTCCATTTGGGGCCATGCCAAAGAGATGCTGCCAACCCCCATTGATCCGTTAGTGTTGGCAGTTCTGGGAAGCGGGCGAAAGGTGGGACGAGAGGGGGTTTCGATTTATGGAATGGTACAGTGCTAATGGTAGGGATATCTAATGTTCTGAAAGAACGAGGGTTTAATATAGTGCAAATTAAATGGGAAGATGAGCTTCTGAAAAAAAGAGTGCATTAAAATCTTGAAAAAGACTTATAGAAAAGAATGAGCTTCGAGCAGAGTGACCTGACATTATCCCTACAACATTATCAATTACTTCACCAGAAAGTTTGCAGTGAAAATATATGGCGTAGTGAGGGTAAATTTTTATGTGAGCCTTCATCTTTTAAAGCAGCAAGGATATGCGGCCTCGTAACTTCCAAATGGCTAACCACAGTCCGCTGAGGTATAAATCTAAATGCATATCCATATTGTCCACGCAGGGTAGAGAGCCAGGATGCGTATTCCACAGTGAGCTCTGATTCACTAAAGTAGGTAACAAACCTTCTCACATAAATAAAGGTAATGGTACGGCCATTCCCGCATCAGCCGCCAACGACCCATAATATTAAATGGAGGAAAAGACACCCAGCTTTTCTCACTGTAACGACGTTAGATTTTCAAGCAAAGAAGTATGGCTTTCATTTACTGGATATATCTACGTTTCAGGAAATAGCATTATAGTTTCATCAGACAATTGAGGTTATTCACTATCTTGCAAATAGCCCGTAAATGTGTAATGAACAATCAGAAGATTGCCGCAGAACGCAGTGTACATACAATGTGTACGTTCATTGTTGCATTTAGACGATAAAGATATAAAGCTCGTCGCGGGTTCGATCCTACTTCTCTCCCGTGTTATCTGAAGTTGCTCAAATACGTCAGCTTCGTGCTGGTAAAGTTACCGGCATTGTAAACAAATTTCTGTGAGAAAAATTCTGGACAGTACAGCATCTCTGTAAATCGTAATAGTGAATATGTAAGTTGACATCCACCACCAGCTTCAGAAAGTATAGGTGTTTTTGCGGAGGCGTACTGAGAATATGACGAGTGATATAGTTTCTCGTTGTTTTCCTCACCAAGGGAGAGGTTGCTATTGTATATCAATCTGAAAAATTCACTGAAATGTACAGACAAACCAACTCAATGAAAGAAACTTTCACACCATCTATCACAGAACTGGCTGCAAAAGCACTGCTGTTATTTGCACCGCTTGTTCCTCAGTCGTTTTCGCAATTTCAGAGTCAAAGTGGCAAATTTACAGAAACAATACACTGTTGCTCTAGGACATACAAGAAGATACAGCGCACTGTAAACACCATTTCTCACCAGAAATAAATCCTGGTAATATTAGTTAATGGAACGTAAAACCAGTAACACTTTACCATTAAATGAATTAAGAAGAAGAGGAATGTCCTCCTCTGTGGTGTTATGGTTAGTGTGATTAGCTGCCACACCCGGAGACCGGGGTAAGATTCCCGGCTCTGCCACGAAATTTGAAAAGTGGCACGAGTGCTGGAACGGGGTCCACTCAGCCTCGGGAGGACAACTGAGTAGAGGGGAGTCCGATTCCCACCTCAGTCATCCTCGAAGTGGTTTTCCGTGGTTTCCCACTTCTCCTCCCGGCAAATGCTGGAATGGTACCAAATTAAGGCCACGGCCGCTTCCTTCCCTCATTCTTGACTATCCCTTCTAATCTTCCCAACCCCCGATAAGGCCCCTGTTCAGAATAGCAGGTGAGGCCACCTGGGTTAGGTACTGGTCTTCCTTCCCAGTTGTATCCTTCCGACCCAAAGTCTTACGCTCCAAGACACCGCCTTTAAAGTGGTAAAGGTAAGATCCTTCGCTGAGTCCGAGGGAATAACCAACGCTGGAGGATAAACCGATTAAGAAAAAGAGGAAAAATTGTGATGATGAATATTATTATTATTATTGTTGTTATTATTATTATTATTATTATTATTATTATTATTATTATTATTATGATTATTATTAAAGCCATGTCAGTTCCTATAGATTTAAAGAGCCACTTGGATATCCCTCAGGGTTTTTTAAGTTTGGTGAATGACAGTCACACCGGGAATTATTTAAAAGCCACTTTAATTATACATACATTTAATATACTAAATTATTTGCGTAGCTGCTGACTGAAAACTCTGAACTGCATCTTATCACCATGCATGGATTTTCGGTCTGTAACTCAGTCAGACGAGTACTGATTTTTGGAATTTTACTTAGCACAGATGTGACATTTTCCTACTTTTCCAATCTCATTTTCTTCCAAAAGCTCTTAATTCCTTTCAATATAAGTTGGTAGCATGGGCTCAAATTTGTCGTTCATAATAATATGCCTTAACGTTACTGCTTAGTTTACATTGTCTAAAGCAGGGCCTCTCAAACGCCCAAAATCTCACGCGTGCAGATAGAGGCGCAAGAGCTCCGTGCACTGTGCATCGCTGCCGCTCGGCATGGCTCGGATCAACGCTTCGTCTCTGGGCTACTCGGCTAAGCTCGGCTCAACTCGCCTATACTCGGCTCAAGTCAGCCCGGATATGGAGCGCTACGGCGCAAGTGGGGCAGAGGGAGACAGGCGGAGCGAGCAAGACAGGCGTGAGGAAAGAGAGAGTAAGCGCTATTGCTCCAAATCGAGGAGTGGGGGGTCTGCACTCTGGTCAACCAAGCCAAGTCGTCTTTTGCGCCGTGCACAGTGCATGCACCACGCGCATGCACCCTGAGAGGCCCTGGTCTAAAGTGAAGATAACTCTCAGTGAAGTAATGATTGCGTATTATTGGTAGTTTCAAGAATTTGCAGCGCAAACATGTGTTTTTCTTCGCAAATATTACAGCACAAAGGTAATTAAAACTAGAAGATATCAAGTTGAACATCTTCAAACGAGTAAGCATAATACATTGAAAGAGATCACTCTAAAAGGAAACAACGATCTCTTGCATCTATATTTCTAGTTAGTCTGGGATCAGCGTGAAGTATATTCAACGTAGATATGTTTAAAAAAATTATACCGACATACATACCGCGGGATTACTTAAAGAATAGGAGCCCAGTTGAATTTCTAGAGGAGTATATGAAACAATCAGCCCCATACCCGTCACAAAATTAAGAAGAATTACATCCGTGAATTTTACAATTTGACGTTAGTGAAATGAGGGAAAATTCACGTCGAGAACTGTATTTTAGTCTAGGATGGACGATACAATGGTCAAAGAACAATAGCCTGTAATGAAAGAATGTGCTTATAATATTAGGAAGACCGGGCGAGTTGGCCGTGCGCGTAGAGGCGCGCGGCTGTGAGCTTGCATCCGGGAGATAGTAGGTTCGAATCCCACTATCGGCAGCCCTGAAGATGGTTTTCCGTGGTTTCCCATCTTCACACCAGGCAAATGCTTAATTAAGGCCACGGCCGCTTCCTTCCAACTCCTAGGCCTTTCCTATCCCATCGTCGCCATAAGACCTATCTGTGTCGGTGCGACGTAAAGCCCCTAGCAAAAAAAAAATATTAGGAAGGGAGGAAGGAAGGAAAGAAGGAAGGAAGGAAGGAAGGAAGGAAGGAAGGAAGGAAGGAAGGAAGGGACAAGGGAAACTAATTTATTGATATGTTACTTAAAGGGAATCATTTAACTGTTTAATTATGTGCCCAGTATAGATAAAATATTCTGTACAATTCAAAATAGCAATAGACTGGATCACAAAATCGTGCAGGAGAAGACACAGGAGATTGCCACACAGTTCAATATTCCACTTGATCCCGCGATGATGGACCGTTCACACAGAGTTGGTACCAGAAGTCACAACAGAACCAGGCTCATCATTGTGAAATTTGCTTCATACGCCTAACAATATGCAGTCTTCAGATCAAACAGGCTGTTAAAGAATAGTGGTATAACTATACGGGAGGACCTAACTGAGACCCGTACTAACATTCTCAAACGTGTTGTAAGCCATCTCGGACTAAATTCAGTGTGGACTATGGATAGTGTTATAATGGTGCACACTGGTGATGTGAAACATCGAGTGAGGAGGGAACGGGACCTCGATGAACTGAAGAAACGCTACAAAGTTCCACTGAAATGATGCGGCGAAATAATTCGTACTCCTGTGCATCACTCGATTACTGGAATTACCTTGGACGAGAAAAAGAGATATTTCTGGTGAGGCTAACAATTCAAAAGTTTCTATTTCGCAACCATTCTATTTAGTGTAGTATATTAGTCATACATTTTTTAACATGTCGAAATATCTGCTAACGAGATTATTTTTATACACATTTTCTACTCAGTTATTTATCTCACTTCATCACATAATTTCTAAATCCTTAAATTAGTTTTATATTCATATAGGCTACTAAAATCATCATATTTCTTTGAACGATATGCTATTGAACTATTGTGTTTAACCATTTGTACTATATTGTACTCATGACAAGTAATGAGTGTGTCTTATCTGACTTAACTATACGATGTTTGTGTGAGAAATGCAAGAAATCTTAAGGTTATTCATATCAATTCTCAGTCTCTTGTTGACTCCTCCCATATATATGAGTTCCGGCACATTTATGGAAAGAGTTCTTTTGATACCATTCGCAGTCAGTGAAACATTTCTTAAACCTTCAG
The DNA here is from genome assembly GCF_040414725.1 of Anabrus simplex. Lineage (NCBI taxonomy): Eukaryota > Metazoa > Arthropoda > Insecta > Orthoptera > Tettigoniidae > Anabrus > Anabrus simplex. Next base: position 1,213,064,210 of record NC_090265.1, on the reverse strand, counting down.
TACCAGATTCTGCCGTCTGTCTCGATGGGTACAATATTTTCCGTAATGACAGAATAAACAGAGCCGCTGGTGGTGTTGCAGTTTACTTGAAGAACAGCATAAAATGTAGTGTACTCATCAAATCTCCTAGAGAGTACAGTAAGAAACATGACTACATAATCCTTGATATAGCACTTTCAGACACCAAAATTATTTTCGGTTGTATATATCGTCCACCAAATGTAGGGTTCACGAATACATTCCTGAACGATATGTATTATCATGTTATGAATTATAAATATATATTATTTGTGGGCGATGTTAATACTCGGTTCGGAACTGGGACGCTTGAAAGCGAAAAAATACGTGATGTGTTCAACGCTTCTGACCTCGACTACCTTCCATTCAATCCAACCTTTCATACTGCCACTTTCGATAGCACTCTCGACGTAATCTCACCCAACTTCAATGAGTTGGTAATAGAATACGGACAGTCTTATATTCCTAATAATTGACTATGGATCAGTCGTATACAACGACTTATCTGAAAATTTGAACATAAAAGAACAGAGGGTACAAGAAGGCATGTGTTCGTTACGTGACAAATGCCAGGCGTGAAGAACACATAACACCCTGTTACGTACAGCTGCAATTGTTGAAACTCCATGAACAGCGGCAGATCTCAGTAGCCGTTGCTACGCACAAAATTCTCAAAGTGAAAACCCCAACCTACTTTTATAATGCATTTAAACCTAAGGTGTCGGTACATAACAGAGATAATTCCCCTTCATTCCCCTTCATTGTACCACTAAATTTTACAAATCCTTTGTTTGCACTGTATCACGTATCTTTAAAACCTTCAATCTTCACCATTTCGCAAATAACACTAAGAGTACCCAGCTAAAGCAGGCCTTAACATCCATCTTCTTAGAAGAGTACACAAAGGGCTGAGATCAGGCATTCTTGTGTCTAACAATCAGAAATATGTATATTTCTAAGAAAATTGTTCCTCTGTTAGCTTTATATTCTTTAGATTCTTGTAATCTAAAATAATAAATAGGCTTAATGATATACTTTCTTAATTCTTATATAATTTATGTTTTTATTTTATTGGATTTGGTATTTGTATTTAAATTTTTTAAAGTTTAATGTTTAACTTACTATTTTAATACTATAAAAATGTAGTTAGTGTGTTCATAAACCTGTATTGTATTATACGACGCTACATAAAGGGGATTTTCAGCCTCAGTGGCATGTAAATCATTAATAAATTCAATTCAATTCTGCCTCTTACCTACATTTACACTTTTGCATAGAAGTATTTAAGAGTGCAATCCACTTAATATTGGCAATATCAAAATGACTGGAAGTTTGGAAATCATTTTGGGTCTGGAGTTGTGTAATTATAAAATTTCAACTAATCGTAACCACGCCGCTAAGTGAGATGACGTGATTATTTCGAAGTCTGCGCACATTTACTTCGAGGAATTAATTAATTTCAACTTTAGGTTGAATGTGTTGCAGGCACACTAGGCCCTTTAATAAATCTCCATAATATTTATAAAACCGAACACGATGGTCGTGTGTTTAGTGTCGCGTGGCTGTTGGCTTACATAATGGAGAAGGTGGGTTCGAATCCCATCTTCGACAGCCATGGAGATGATTTTCCGTGGTTTCCCATTTTCACACTAAGCAAATGCTGGCGTTGTACCTTAAATATGTCCAGGCTGCTACCTTCTCTATCCTAGCTCATCCATCCTTGCGACGCCGAAATAATTCGATGTGTTAGTGTGACGTTAAACCACTGACATGTTTCTAAATATAATGCAAGGATTTGAGGAAATAAAATAAGAGGATCAACCGTTTTATATCGTCGGTTGTTTTTAGACTTTTATTCAAGAAATCCATCTAGGGTGTCACGGATAGGATAGGTCTTACAGAACGTCATTTTTCCTCATAAAATCCTCTTATATCGTGGCAGTAATGGACAAGTACGTGGTGGCCGTCGGAACTCAATAATTCCGGTGAGAGTGCTGGCCCAGCACTGGCAATCTGGAACAGTGAGCAAAATTATAGCGCCGGCGAATTGTTTAAGCTCGCAGTAAGTAGGCTCCTAAAGGACGCTGAAAGCTAATTAACAATGGACCAGGCATCTAGCATGAACTGGACGTGGGAACTGCTGGAATCTTCTGCGAGCCAGTAAGTCTCGTGCTAGTCAGTCTTGAGTGAGTCAATTACGTTTGAACTTAAACAGATGGCCGTGAGTCTGCTATGTGTTATTCATCAGGAGTGTGTCTATCAGTCGGCTACGTTTACTAGTTTACTAGTTATGAACTATTCAGGAACTACCCTCTGTTGTGATAAATCGCGTGGAGGACAGAAGTTTGACTCCCTTGTGTTCGTGTGTGTGTTATTATCGTGAGTAGAAAATGTGTTGAGTGGAAAACTCAAAAGCGACAGAATTCGGGTAATTTTAAAGACCCTGACAATCTGCCACATTACATTCCTTCGCATTCAGACGTGCCAACTAGCGGTGAATGATTTTGATCCACAACATTTGAGAACAGATGTTTTCTACTGTCATACTTTTAAACTCTGTCATCAGTAAATAAAAAAAAAACGTTTGTTTTGTGGATATTGAAAAAGCTTTCGACAAGGTCCAACATGGGAAGCTCGTAGAAATTCTACGAGTATCCGGCATAGATGACAAAAATGTAAGAATTATTGATAATCTTTACTGGAATCAGAGAGCTTAAGTACGAATAGCGAACCAGTTATCAAAGAATTTCACATTTAAAGAAGTTCGATGAGGATTTATATTGTCAATTCCGAGGAGTTGTTCAGAGAAGCTCTGGAATGTGTAGATGATGGCATTTCCATACTTCAGGTATACTGAAGAAACAGCACTATTCGCTGAGAGCATGGAATTGTAAAGAATAGTTTAGCGAGTGAGCCTCCGTGGCTCAGACGGCAGCGCGTCAGCCTCTCACCGCTGGATACCGTGGTTGAAATCCCGGTCACTCCATGTGAGATTTGTGCTGGACACAGCGGAGGCGGGACAGGTTTTCCTCCGGGTACTCCGGTTTTCCCTGTCATCTTTCATTCCAGCAATACTCTTCATTATCATTTCATAGCATTTATCACCCATTAATATCACCTTGGGAGTGGCGACCCCATTGTAATAATAGCCTATAAGGTTCATTCATTACATCCCTGACCCGGTCAAAGACTGGAAAACAGGTTGTAGGTTTTCATTTCAGTTTAGCGAGTACTAAGAGTCGGTGAAACGTATGGAATGCGCCTTATCACACTCGAAACAAAAATGATGGTCATTAATAACAGCTGGGTCAAATATAATCCTATCTACGTCAATGGGAAACAACCGCTAAGAGTTGAGACCGGATATTATTTAGGTTGTTCACTAAAGGAGAGAAGGGGCTAATACCATGAAATAAAAATCCGAATTCAGAAAGCACGACGACATTCTATCGGATGAAGAACGTGTATGTAGCCTAATATGAACTTAAACTTTCGTCTTAGAACTCAAGTCCTTGAGTGTTATGTCTTCTCCACTTTGTATAACATTCGGCGGCTTGGGCTACCATGGACGTAATAATTATACGGTTAAATGCCTGTGAGTTCTGATGTTATCGTCGTATGCTCAGTATATCTTTATGGCATCACGTAACGAACAACGTGGTTATGCAGCCCATGAGTAAACAAAGAGAAACAACAAAGACCACCAAAGAAAAGGAGGGAGCATACTTTGGCTACATTACGCCTAACGAGAAATACCACTTCCAACAACTCATATTTCAAGAAAAAATAAAAAGAAGGAGAGGACCCGGGCGACGATGCATTCCCTGGTGGGAAAATCTGCGCCAATGGTCAGGTTCATCATCGGCTGGTTTATTTAGAGCAGCTGTTAGTAGGGAGGCCTGGACAAGATTGACCGCTAATGTCCACTGAAGTTACTGAGGCGTCTTAGTAATGATCCTAAAAAAGTATCATCTCTTTGTAATGTATCTGCAAACCAAATTGCCCACCAACTCGTCCAAAATGGCAAGTTTGTAAACTCCATTTCTAAAACAAAAGTGGATGTTACTAAGACAAAATTTATACCAGAGACCAGTATGCTTTCTAATCCCTTTACCATGGCAGAACTGAATGAGTATATAAATATAAGTAAAAATGGAAAGTTTCCTGGTGTAGATGAAATCAGTATTCAACAAATCAAGAATTTTGAACCTGTTACTAGAGAGAATGGGTGCTAAATCTATTTAACAATCGCATTCGAACATGCAGAATACCCAGAATTTTGAGGAAATCTAGAGTTATAGCATCCCTGAAACCAGGAAAAGATCCACATGATCCTAAAATTACAGACAAATTTAATTGCTCTGTCATTTATTCAAGATCATAGGACGAATGATTCTGGTAAGGATTAGAAAACTATTTGAACCACTTTTAATCCCAGAGCAAGCTGGATTTAGAAGAGGGAAGAACTGCACATCACAAATCCTTCATTTGACCTAATGTATTGCAGATGGATTTGAAAATCGAAAAATAACTGGGGCAGTCTTCAGTGACCTAACTGCGGCCTGTGACACAGTCAGTCACCAAATTCGCTTGAGTAAACTTTATAAGATGACGAATGACAACAAGCTGACTGAATTTCTTTGATGTCTCCTTGAAAAGAGAAGATTCTTTGTAAATTTCCAAGGGCGACATAGTCGTTGGAATAACCCCAGGAATGGCCTACCACAAGGTAGTGTTTTGCCTCCAATATTAATATTTGCACGAATTATCAACCCTTGCCGAAAGGAACAAAAGGCTTCATTTATTCAGATGATCGAGCTATTGTCACCCAGGGTGATCAGTTTGAGAGTGTTGGACGGAGGCTAATGGAAGCCTTAGATGAACTGAGTCCATAATACAGAGAATACCGACTAAAACGTAACACCTCAACTGCTGCCCTCTCGTTTGCACCATGCAAGATTTAATGAAGGCCACACCAAATGGTCGAGATGTCGCCAAATTCTGGTCCGATATGATATGATATGGTATGGCATGACATGACATGACACGACATGATATGGTATGACATGACATGACATGACATGACATGACACGACATGATATGGTATGACATGACATGACATATGATATGTGATATGTGATGTGATGTGATGTGATGTGATGTGATGTGATGTGATGTGATGTGATGTGATGTGATGTGATGTGATGTGATGTGATGTGATGTGATGTGATGTGATGTGATATGACGCGAAATTCCATTCTTTGCAAGTTATGTGGTACCAACTTGGGAATGCAAGCTCAAACAATGAGAACTGCTTCTTTAGCACTGAGCTACTCTGCAGCAGAATATGCATGCCCTGTTTGGTATGAATCAAGCCATGCCAAACAGGTAGATATTGCTTTAAATGAAACTTGCCGACTTATAACTGGTTGCCGAAGATCTGCACCTTGTGATAAGGTATATTGCTTGGCTGGCATTGCTCCCCCAGACGTCAGACGTGAAGTAGCTGCCAAACATGAAACATCTAAAGTAGACGTTTCCCAAAAATATTCATTACATGATTATTAACCTGCTCCACAACGAATGAAATCCAGGAGAAGTTTTCTACATTCTACTGAGTGCCTTCCGGAGTCACCTCAATCATAAAGACTAACTTCCTGGAGATTCAGAATCGTCCATCTCAGTGTATGAATGGATCCATTTGAAACTCTTCCAGCTGGTTATGAAGGGTCGTGGTCTACATGGAAGTGTCTGAACAGGCTGCGGTCTGGGGTCGGTCGATCTAAGATCAATATGTAGAAGTGGAGTCTATCTGAAGAGTCAACTTTCTGTGTCTGCGGAGAACGACAAACCATGGCGCACCTCCTTAATTGCAACTCCTGCCCTCTCGTTTGCACTATGCAAGATTTAGTGAAGGCCACACCAAATGGTCGAGATCTCGCCAAATTCTGGTCCGATATAATATGATATGATATGACATGACATAACATGACATGACATGACATGATATAATTCTTACTTTGAATGTACCTCCAGTGTGTTTTTACCAGTTCTCTAAGTATCTCATTGTTAACTATAATATTTATATGATGTATTGCGAATAAATAAATTGCGGTTAAGGCACTTCGAGACAAAAAGTACAATTCCAAGAATTGAAATGAAATGAAATGGTGTATGGCTTTCAGTGCCGGGAGTGTCCGAGGACAAGTTCGGCTCGCCAGATGCAGGTCTCTTGATATGACTCCCGTAAGCGACCTGCGCGTCGTGATGAGGATGAAATGATGAAGACGGCACGTACACCCAGCCCCCGTGCCAGCGAAATTAACCAATTAAGGTTAACATTCCCGATCCTGCTGGGAATCGAACCCGGGACCCCTGTGACCAAAGGCCAGCACGCTAACCATTTAGTCATAGAGCCATTCCAAGCACTGAATTCGTATTACAGGGTAAGTTAAAAATTACATTACCCCAATCATTTGTAGGTGAACAGATTAAGACTAAATCAACAGAATTATCCAAGCATTCATCGTAGCTTAAAATGAATGTTTCATTTCCTTCACAATGGAAGTCTATTGGTTGGACACATATAACTGATTCAGCATTACACATGAGTTATTTGGTACTATTTCAATCAATCAATCAATCAATCAATCAATCAATCAATCAATCAATCAATCAATCAATCAATCAATCAATCAATCAATCAATCAATCGCCTCTGATCTGCATTTACTGCAGTCGCCAACGTGGCAGTAACTCATATCTGTTGTTTACCTAGACATTTCTTGAATAATTTCAAAGAATTTGGAAATTTATCCAACATCTCCCTTATTCCAATCTCTAACTCCTTCTTATAAAATATATTTGCCCCAAATTGTCCTCTCGAATTCCAATCTTCATAATATGATCTTTCTAACTTTGAAAAACACCACTCAAACTTATTCGCCTACTAATGTTATTTCACGCCATCTCGCCAGCTCGGAACATACAACTTAGCTGAGCAGCTCGTCTCCTTCCTGCCAAGTCTTCCCAGCCCATAGTTTGCAAAATGTTTGGAACACTATTTTGTCGGCAATCACCCAAAACAAATCGAGCTACTTTTCTTTGGATATTTTCCAATTCTTGCATCAAATATTTCTGTTGAGGGTCCCATACACTGGAACCATACTCTAGTTGGGACCTTACCAGAGACTTATATGCCATATCCTTTACATTTTTAATGCAACCTCCAAATACCTCATAACCATGTGAAAGGATTTGTAGACCTTATTTACAATATCATTCGTGTGATTACCCCAATGATGACCTTTCCTTATTTGGTGTTAACACGTGGGTACTTACAATGATCTCCATAGGGAAATTTCACCCCCATCAACGCAGTGATTAAAACAGAGAGGAATTTCTCCTTGTGTGAAACTTACAACCTGAATTTTCAACCCGTTTATCATCATATCATTGCCTGATGTCCATCTCATAACGTTGCTGAGGTCTTTCTGCAATCATGTTTATTACTCTATGCACTATGACATCATCCGCACAAAGTCTTAAACTGACTCCATTTCTTTAACTTACTCATACCATTTATATAACTTATACATTTCATCACTGGCATCAACCAATACATCTGATGTTGATGGATGGTCTTTCACAGTCGTTCTAGCGTCTGCAAGTTCAAGACACTGTTTTTGCACTTTACGTTATCTCCGTCTACAGATACAGTTCTCTACACTGCTAATAATAAGAGTTGGCGTCTGACATTTCTTAGAGGGAGGTCCGTTTACTGCCTGCGGAGGCGGGATAAAGGGAGTGGCTGTGTGGTTGCCATGGAAACGAGGGTGGGACGACTGCGGTTGCCATGGAGATAACACTTCAGGGCAGCTCGTCTTGCTGGGAGTTGCCAAACCTGTCATTGTCACTGATAAGAACCTGATTGTTTGTATAAGAGTGATCGCAAATGGGACGACACCGCCTGGCCAGGTAGTCTACAGCAGATCACAGCGGTCAGAATGAAGGAGGGAACAAGTGAGCCGGAAGCGAGGGGTAAGAGTATGTAGAAAGGAATGCTGGAATGTGGCAACATCGTGAAATGGCACGTGCAGTGCTCCCCATCCAACCTTATCTGTCAGACACCAACTCTTATTATTAGCAGTATAGTGGATGTTGAAACTTTTCATGCTTTTGCCCACAGAGGACTACTGATCACTATACGGACCTCTTCACATAAACACGCGTTCAGTTACTTTACTGAACTCCGTCGTTGTGCCTCGAAATACCGTTATGTAGCAAAGTCAAGGAGATAATTCTGACCCGCAGCACATGTATCACTTAGAACGATAATTATTTGATATACAGTAGTTTATGCAATACTGAACCTTAGATGACAGGGCCTTATGCTCGGATTTTTTACCTGAAATATTATCATATAGCGTTTTTCCTGAGCGCAACGACGAATTGTTGTGCCGAGTCGGTAGCTAGTTGAGTTATTTAAACCATTTTCCACTAAGAATTCCAAATATTTGTAAGTCTGAATTAACAAGCTGCTTCGAACATTGAACGAAGGCCGACTCGTTCATCTGTGCCCAAAATATCGATGTGACTAAAATATGTGGGATAAAAAGGGCGTGTGGGAGGTAAGTACAAATGCGTTTCTGCAGTTTATTCGTAGGGCTCTGAATACCTATGTCCACTTTCAAATATAATAAAATGAAGTTGAAAATTCGGTGTTTGTAGTTCACGTAGTAATTAATGATGAATGGCTTAGGGCATTGTTGACACACATTACAGCGTTTTCTAGTGTGAAAACGTTTGCTTCTTGTGCATAGAATGCTTTCGTACAGCTTACGCATACATATTAAGTGAAGCTGCAGTGAAGTGATGTGCACAGCTGGAATGAAGTGATATACTTACAATTGCTTCTTACACATTATGCGTGCAGATTACATCCTGGAGCCGCAGCGAAGTGTACAGCCGCAATGCAGTGATGCACCTAGAATTGTTTCTAAAATATTATGCATTCATACTACATGGTACAGTGGTTGGTATAAGCTGAGAGGCAATCCACTCCACTCCAAGCTCCTTCTTTGGACAAACAATTCGCTCAATTTTTTAGTCATATTTTTCGAACTGCGTATATCCATCCCTACCATCCATAAGGTTACTTGCACTTAGTTCCCAAACACCTTGTTGGATTTTAGTAGGAGCAATGTTCCTTTGTTTCTGAGCAATAATATGTGTGCTGAAATACCCTCGTGCAATCCGTGTTCCTCCGGTAGGTGAATGCTCTACGTCTGGTTTGCAACTGAAACTTGATTCAAGGTTCGAAGCAACTTGCTAATTGAGATTTACAAAGAACCCTTATTTTCAGTGGAAAAAAATAGTACACCCCTCCAGCTACAGAGCATAAGATAGGAATTGGAAAACTATTTAGGAAATATTTCGGCAGAGAAAACGTCCTTTTAAAAAACATTTTGGTGTATAAATACAAAACCTGAAATAGATAGGCCTATGTTCGATTCCCGACCGCTACGGGTTCATTGTTGAGTCATTCCAAACACGTATGTTTTCGAGTTGTCACTTCACTCGCTGCATGACTTTGTTCAGTAACAGCCTGCCTAATCCAAGAGAAAAACAACTTATGCTACAGCCATTGATTAAGTTAATCATCATGGTTTAGGCCTCAGAATGAAATAAATACTACGATCAAAGTAGGAGGAAAATTAGTGGGGCTTAGCGTTAGATAAACGAAGCATACAATACATATTCTAAATGAATATTTCCACCCTTCATTACGGTACTCTCTGATAAATTACCACAATCTCGCATTACAATTCAGAGAAAGTGTAGATATTATCTAATATTACATGACAACGATATGCCACGATTCCGAAGGTATTAGTTTCCATTGTGGACTGTGTTAATGACGCACAATGGAATGTGTCTGGATGTATTCACTGGGCTGAAATTATATCTCGCATGCATCAGTGAGATAATGAATTTCTGAATTCAATAAATTTCCACCAGGTGCGGCTCCAATATCACTTGAAAAAATCATGAGCACGATGACAGCAATATATTTGAGAATATCACATCATATTTGTTGACAACTGACAATGTAGCACAAGGTTTCAACGTAAATACTGTCTGTTTTTATTGACTTTTACAAATGTTTTTAATTATAACTATGACGACTTTCCTATCGTCAGTTTTATGTAAACACAATTCAAAGTGAAGCAAATTATAAAAGCCATAGCTCGGTGAATGTAATCATTCTAACAGACGTGACCCAAGTTCTGAAATTAAGTGTGATTTAAAACTATCAATTTAGAATTGGAAGACACAAATACGACAGCGTTGAAACAATTCATAAAAGTATTAAATAAATAAACAACCGGGTGAGTTGGCCGTGCGGTTAGGGACGCGCAGCTGTGAGCTTGCAACCGGGAGATAGTGGATTCGAACCCCACTGCTGGCTCTGAAGTTCTTTTTCCGTGGTTTCCCATTTTCACAATAGGAAAATACTGGGACTGTACCTTAATCAAGGCCACGACCGCTTCCTTCCCACTCCTACGCCTTTCCAATCCCATCGTCACCATAAGACCTATCTGTGTTGGTGAGACCTAAAACAAATTGGAAATAATAAACGAACGAGCAGTGGGAATGGTATTTATATAAATTTGTAGGATGCATATGTAAATTTATTACCGCAGAGTAATGCGTACTTTCTATCTGCTGCCTTTACCGCTGGAGTGGACAGCATACTGCGTTTTCTTAAAACACTAATCTAGTCTACATCATTTCTATATAAATACTGACTGGTGTTTGATTGTGTTCACTTTATACTAATGAGAAACGTTAACGCAGGGCCTCTCAAACGCCCAAAATCTCACGCGTGCAGATAGAGGCGCAAGAGCTCCGTGCACTGTGCATCGCTGCCGCTCGGCATGGCTCGGATCAACGCTTCGTCTCTGGGCTACTCGGCTAAGCTCGGCTCAACTCGCCTATGCTCGGCTCAAGTCAGCCTGGATTTGGAGCGCTACGGCGCAAGTGGGGCAGAGGGAGACAGGCGGAGCGTGCGAGACAGGCGTGAGGAAAGAGAGAGTAAGCGCTATTGCTCCAAATCGAGGAGTGGGGGGTCTGCACTCTGGTCAACCAAGCCAAGTCGTCTTTTGCACCGTGCACAGTGCATGCACCACGCGCATGCACCCTGAGAGGCCCTGCGTTAACGTATGAAAGATTAAAAAAGAGGAATAATTTCTGTACAATCTCTATAAATCTTTCGTGGTATGGAGTTAAAGTATAAGTCATCTTATATCGGGTTCTCATAGTACAAGTTACTGATTTAATTTTCAACAGTCAGCAAAAGAAAAACCATTAGTATTTTACAATGAAAAATTTTCTGAAATATGTTGGTATACGCCTTTTAATTTCAAGCCCATTAGAAGTTATAATGTCACTGTTTTTAAAAGTTCACACTTATGTCCTGAAATGCAGCTAATTTTTCCTTATACTCTTTATATTTGGCACAAAATATATATTAATGCAGTTAACTTACAGGATTGTAAGTCGATTTGAAACATTTGAGAGTACCTTTCTTACTTTTTGACTTATTTAAGGCCACGAACCCTTCTCCTACACAAAAGCAAAGTTAAAACAATCAGATGGAAGTAATACCACTTATAGTCATTAGGAAGTAGTTACAATTTGAACTGTGAATTACTGGTAACTAGATTAGCACTATTGTTTCTAAGAATATATAATAATAATAATAATAATAATAATAATAATAATAATAATAATAATAATAATAATGTGAGCAGTAATAATAGCCGTCACTGAGGACTCGTAATTAGAAAACCGATACACGATATTTAAAGCTTGTTATTTGTGTGTCATATATCGAGAGCCTCCGTGGCTCAGGCGGCAGCGCGCCGACCTCTCACCGCTGGGTTCCGTGGTTCAAATCCCGGTCACTCCATGTGAGATTTGTGCTGGACAAAGCGGAGGCAGCACAGGTTTTTCTCCGGGTACTCCGGTTTTCCCTGTCATATTTCATTCCAGCAACACTCTCCAATATCATTTCATTTCATCTGTCATTCATTAATCATTGCCCCAGAGGAGTGCGACAGGCTTCGGCAGCCGGCACAATTTCCATCCTCGCCGCTAGCTGTGGGCTTCATTCATTCCACTCCTGACCCGGTCGAATGACTGGAAACAGGCTGTGGATTTTCATGTGTGTGTCATATATCTTTCCATTGGCCAGTATCGAGTCCATTCGAAGTGAGCACGCTGGAGAATTCTGAGCGCACGTAGGTGAGAACATAACCTGTTTCTAGTGATAAGTAGTCAGTAATGATGGCCCTGTCTACTCTACCTATAAAATAAGCAACAAATAATGTTGTAATTCGTTGTTGTTTTTGTTGTTTTTGTTGTGTAGGTCATCAGTGTTTTGACTGGTTTCACGCAGATAGCCATGTCACCCTAATCCATTCTACTTCATTTCTATATAAATACTGAATGAAGAATTTTTTTCAAGTTTTCTTACGTCACCCCGACACAGACGGGTCTTATAGCGACAATGGGAAAGCCAAGGCTTATGAGTGGGAAGGAAGCGGCCGTGGCCTTATTTAAGGTACAGCCCCAGCATTTGCCTGGTGTGGAAATGGGTAAACCACGGAAAACCATCTTCAGGGCTACCAACAGTGGGGTTCGAACCCACTGTCTCCCGAATATTGGATAGTGGCTGTACTTAAGCGACTGTAGCTATATCTATCACGCGAAGTTTCGCCAAAACATTTTGCTCTCACAAACATGGTTCATTTTCTCTTCACTTGCGAATTACACTACCCATTTCACATGAAACATTCTACAGCAAAACAACAATTCTGTAGATTCTATTCTCTTTCTTTACACTTCATTTCCACACAATGCAGTGCACGACACAGAAGTCTTCAAAAACATGTTTCCATTATGTACACCTATATGCAAGCTGAGCAATATTACTTCCTTAAGAAAGAAATGAGTGAATCTGCTTTGTATCTCCTCCTTATTTCTGCCATCGTTGGGTATCATACTACCCAAGTAACAATATTCATTTATTTCCCTTAAGACTTCATTTCGTACTCTGATATTCCCCGTAACACCTTACCTTCGTTCGATTCTATTCCGGTATTTCTTAATTTCATTTTTGTATTTCCATTTTTTCTCCTTTTTCTAGATTATGTCCGTATCGCTCAGTGATATCTCCAGGTCTTTTGCAGGCTCACATAATATATAGGAATATCACTGGAAAATTTCGGGGTTTTGATTTCCTCTCCTTGAACTATGATTCATTCTCTAAATATTTCTTTGAGTTCATTTTTCTTTTGTCCCATATGAAGGAGATAACTGTTTCTGTGCTTCACTATATTCTCAAAAATTCCTTCTCTTCCATATCCCTCAATTATTATAAGTGAAATTTGAATACAAAAATATCCACCGAGCTCGATAGCTGCAGTCGCTTAAGTGCGGCCAGTATCCAGTATTCGGGAGATAGTAGGTTCGAACCCCACTGTCGGCAGCCCTGAAAATGGTTTTCCGTGGTTTCCCATTTTCACACCAGGCAAATGCTGGGGCTGTACCTTAATTAAGGCCACGACCGCTTCCTTCCAACTCCTCGCCCTTCCTTGTCCCATGGTCGCCATAAGACCTATCTGTGTCGGTGCGACGTAAAGCAACTAGCAAAAAAATGTAATAATCACTGCTAATTCCGTATCATCGTGTGGAATTTATAGAAATGAGATAATTTCAGTACTGGTATTAATTTGCTTTTGCTACTAGCAGAAGTTTGATGTTCTGATTCAGTGCATATTTTCCTGGGTTATTAATAGCATGAAAACTGAAGCTGGGCTCTCATTTACCTTCTTCATTAGACGAGGTGTGTGAAATTAATCCTCATAGTTAGCAGGAGCATGTTGCTGCCTTTGTTTATTTATTTAGCTCCAATTGGAACTTTTGAAATGGTTTCTCGTCTCTCTCGGCATTCGTCCTCATCTGCGAAGCTGAGGTGTGGGGTACAGATGTGAGGGGTACTGCAGAGGGGTGGATGGAATCCAATCAAGCCGCATGACACTCACAGCATTCCACAACACTACTGTGCGCTGTAATTCTCTACAGTGTCAAAAGTTGGGCGGAGTTGTTATCGACATTGCCATCCAAGTGGCTCCCAATTAGAATATCATGGCCAGCTATTCATTCAGGGTTCCTGAGTGATCTACACACATTTATAAACTTACATTACGTAACATGCTACTTTCGTTACAACAGAACAATGTTGTTCCTCTTCATTGACTCAGTTCTGAAAACGTTGGTGTTAAACTCAAATCATTTTGAAATATTGATAGAGAAAAAACTTGGCAGAAATACGTAATCTAAACGAATGTAATATACAGAAGATTTATTTTGAAATGAGTGGGACGCAGCGAAAGAATATTGGACATGCTGAGGGATTATGATCTGAAGCGTAGATTATTACAAGAACTGAAAGCAGTTTTGTAGAAAAATCACGCATCAGAAGTTTTTTTAATGCGCTCTTGTTTCATTTTTGTTACAGGAGTATAAAAGGTTATTATGTTTCAGCCTCTGTGCGCCTCGTTTAAATAAGTCACTTACAGAAAGGAAGAAATTGGCTCGGTTTGTTAAAATGTAGTACCATACGTATATTTGATTTGTTGATGACATGTGTTTAAGAACATACTTTGTATAAAGTTTGCCATATAACATTAAATATCCAAGGCTAAGTGATATCGGTTTACAAGAAACTCAAGACTACCGAAAATTTAGTTGGGTATATAGAACATGAATAGGTGGCTTATTCCAGTAACTTACGGTGTACATTCTATCAGGATAATCCAGGGATTATGAGTGAAATGCAAACCGCAAAAGTGTAATAGAAATTTGAAACATTGCGGCATGGTCCTCTCCGTTGGCAATTCTGTCACAAAGGCTTTAAGAAATATCTCATAGGTGGCATCTCTGCGCAGTCAGCGAATCACCATCCAAGTACCAGTATAACAATGACCGCCCCACTTTAGACATGGAACGGTCTGTTATTCGGATTTTGAATAGTGAAGGTGTGAACCTATTGAAATTCTTCAACGAATGAAAATTCAGTATGGAAATGCATGTTCGTCACAACAGAAACAACAGGATGATGCTTGGTCCCATATCGCCCACGAACCATGTGATCGATCTGGCAAAAAATTTGAAATCGCTCTCATTTTCGAAAACGAGAACCTTGTCCACCCTCCTCTTCAATTTCATCCAGATTATCGGATAAAATTAAACGCTCGCCTTTCGAGGTCGCAATATACTGAGGTGCTATTTCGCCAAGTTCAAACAGGCTTTTTGCATTTGCAGGAAGATGTGATTCACGTGTGCGGTTTACAAGTCTTGCGAAAGTTGACCTTTCTGTTAGCCATGCAAAATCAGCTGAATATGATGGCAGTTTCCCAATTATCTATTCTCTAAACTTTTAGATCCTACCTCAGGATGAGTTTCTGTCACTCTTTCAATTTTATTTCACATGGCACACAATAATTTCATCTTAATCTGGAATGTGCTCATGCTCACACACCTTCACAATGTCAAGAGTTCCTTTTTTTCGTGCTTACACGAGACTTACAATTAGTCAATCAGTCAATCATTCTCAGTACATCAATCAATCAATAAATGATCTGCACTTAGGACTATCGGTAAGGTGGCGGATTCCCTATCAGTTTTACCCAGTCTTTTCTCACAGGTTCTGGAAGAATTTTGAGATATATTGACAATTTCCATAGATAAATTATTCGAATCTCTCACTCCTCGTTCTATAAATGAATACTTACCGCAATTTGTCGTCTTGGATTCCAACTTTATCTTCATATTATGATCTTTCCTACATTTAAAATCTCCACTCAACCATGTCATTATTCAATCATTCCCAGTAAATCTATCAATCAATCAATCAATCAATGATCTGCACATTGGACTATCGGCAAGGTGGCGGATGGTGGCGGACATTGTACTCGTATCAAAAAAGAAGGAAAAACTATAGGCTGCTTTAAGCAAGCTGAAGATTTGGGCAGAGGACAATAAATTCAGGATTAATTGACAGAAGAAGACGGTACAGATGATCTTCCGCAAGGGAGGAAGAACAGCATTAACAGAGAAAATTTAATATGAGAATGGAGGAGAAAGTATGCCAATCGGAACCAACTTTAAATATTTTGGCATTACATTACATACATCAGGAACTACTTATACCAGACACATCAAGGATAGAGTGGCTGGGGCCGTAATAGCAATGAATGATATCTTGATCTTACCCAAACTGTCGGTTGAAGTCGCTATGAAATTTTTTCATGAAAAAATATCCCCAATAATGACATACGGACTGAAACTGATATGGAAACATCTCACTAAAGGAAATTTTCGGGACTTTGAAAGTGAAAGAGCAATCTACATGAAAAAGGTATTATGTTTGTCCAAATGCACTTCCTCAAAGCTATGTTACAAGCTGACAAGAGAACTATACAGAAGAACTACGTCAAAAACTAACATTACCATCTACAGATGCATTCAACCAAGAAGGGAGATATATGAGAAACAGTACGGATTGGATGAAGGTAAACTAACTCAGGCACATAGTGACTAGATTAGCAGCACACGGTTTTCATCACCACGCGTGTGCTAACAAACCTTTTCAAACCCCGAGAAAGGAATGTATATGTGTATTGTGCGAGAAGATTTGCAACATATATCATGTTGTGACGTGTACTAAAAGACAGATGGGACTAACCAAATTCTGTTTAACGTAATTAGTCATGTAAACGTATTTTAATGGCCACAGGCTACAATAAAATTTTATTATTAAATCTCCACTGAAGTTTATTCGTCTGGTGATGCCATTCCACGCCATCTCTCCACTGACAGGTCTCATTATACCACTTAGTCGAGCAGCTCGTCTCCTCACTCCCATGTCCTCCCAGCCCAAAAATTTGCAACATGTTTGTAACACTACTTTTTTGTCAGAAAGCACCAAGAACAAATCGTGCTGCCTTGCTTTAGGTCTTTCAGAGTTCTCATATCCAGTGGTCCTGGTGTAGGTCACTGACACTTGAACCATACTCTAATTGAGATATTATCAGGCACTTATATGCCCTCTCCTTTACATCCTTACTACAACCCATAAATACCCTCGTAGCCAGTGAAGAGATTTCTTTACAATGTCGTTAATGTCATTACTCTAATGAGGATCATTCCTTTCAATCAGTCTTTCTCATTCATAACCAGTGTCTCAGAGTGTGGATGGTATGTACACCCTTCAAATGACAAAATGTTTCCACGTAACATGCCATTCAACTTTTTGTTGAAATGGAACAAAATGGCTTATGGTTTTTAGTGCCGGGAGTGTGCGAGGACATCTTCGGCTCGCCAGGTGCAGATCTTTTGATTTGACTCCCGTAGGCGACCTGCGCGTCATGATGAGGATGAAATGATGATGAAGACGACACATACACCCAGCCCCCGTGCCGGCGAAATTAACCAATGATGGTTAAAATTCTCGACCCTGCCGGGAATTGAATGCGGGACCCCTGTGACCAAAAGCCAGCACACTAACCATTTAGCCATGGAGCCGCACAACATTTCGTTAGAAACTATGGTAAAAAACAGAGGGTGAAAACATTTTTGGTTGAAAATATCGAGAGAAAATAATAGGGTGAAAAATCCTGGGTTGGCGTACAAATGTCGGAATTAAAGTAATTTGATGAAAGGTCCGGAAACCACTTGGCAGACTTACATTGGATATATTGGAGACAACGTAGAAGAATAGTTCATTAGTTTTCTATTTTGACACAATTAAATCATTTGAAAAACGTATTCAAAACTTTCTTTCGACTCGCATTCGTTCACTTGGTGGTCATGATCGTTAATGCGTCAAGTTTTATGATGGTCCGACACAGTTCTTGGCAGGTTCGAGTCCCGTTATCGCCATCAGAACGTTGGCCGGCTGAGTTCCACACCTCTCCGCAGTGCTCATATGGAATGAGGGCATATGACGCCGTTGGTTGTGATTCATCCGTCGGATGAGGGCGTTAAGTCTTCAGCAGACCCCTTGGTGCTATTCGACATGACTAGGCTACGTGCCGGCACCGGGTTTCATCCTCTCCCTTCCTTCTATCATAGACTACACCACGCAATTCATTTAATCCCATTAACTCTCCTTTGATGAGGTTGACGTCAGGAAGGCCATCCGGTCGTATAAACTCAGTACGAAATTTCATCTCACTTCATACCATACCTCGTAGAGAAACGGGAAGAAGGTTCGACAAACATACTTGTGACTCGCACACTCCACCCCGCCCCACCTCTGTTAGCACGGAGATGCACGCATGTAGCCTGGTACCGGGGTTCCCACGGATCTCATGGTGAAATGTCAAGGTAACTGTGAACCTTCAAGATGCCTACCCCCCCCCCCCCCACACACACACACTCTGCCTTCCCCCTCCCTTCCTATTAAACCAAGTTCTACATTAATCAAGACTACCTGTTCAAACCAGACCTGTTAGGGCTCTCTCGGTGCATCGAGAAGCCGAGACCCGGATAATCGAGCATCCCCCTCGACTGCATCACCTAACTAACGCCCACCATGCCACCTAATCACTTGAAGACCTCTCAAGCGTGCCGTCATCGTTAAATAACCCCATCCCTCTTACAACCTCGTGTATCTTCATAAGTAATATCCAGGTATTGTTAGCCCCAACCATATTTCAGCCACTCCACCAAATTTTTGCACATTCTAACCCCCACTTCTTGGCTACCAGTTCTGAGCCATATTTCTCTACCTCACCTACGGAGAAAGAATGCCTTGTTGCATGAGTACCAGAAGCTGTCGAGGAATTCCAATCTACCAATTCATGGAGATATACCGTACACCTTGAACAACAGACTTCGGTTCAGAAATCCACCAATAAGGACTGCCAAAATGCTGGTTGACAAATTCAACCTGCAGCAATATTGGTTTCAAGAATGGACTTCTATGGCTCCAGCTGTGTATCAGAACTTCCCCCGTATAACAAGTATTCCAAAAGGATTTGACCTACCTCGCAAAACCTGGACAACCCTCAATCGTATCAGGACAGGCCATAGAAAGTGCGCTGACTTCCTCTATAAATGGGGCAAACTTCCCTCCCCGGAATGTAGCTACGGTGTCCCTAAGCAAGCAGTTCGTCATATAGTGGAACAGTGCCCCCTGAGTGCTTATCAGGGTAGCCCAAAAGACTTCCTTGACCCAAATCCTTCTTGTATAGACTATTTGCAGAGCTTGATGGTGAAATTGTAACCTACGTAGTATACTGTATATTTAATTTGTGTTTGTGTGTTTTTATTTTTAATGTCTTACGCTAAATAATAATAACCGGAAAAATAGGGCAACATTTCGTCGTAACGACATTCTTACGTCGCATATTCGAGATTTTTTTTTTGCTATTGGCTTTACGTCGCGCAGACACAGATATGTCTTATGGCGACGATGGGACAGGAAAGGGCTAAGACTTGGAAGGAAGCGGCCGTGGCCTTAATTAAGGTACAGCCCCAACATTTGCCTGGTATGAAAATGGGAAACCACGGAAAACCATATTCAGGGCTGCCGACAGTGGGGTTCGAATCTACTATCTCCCGAATACTGGATACTGGCCGCACTCTAAGCGACTACAGCTATCGAGCTCGGTAACGAGAATTTTCACCAACCAGTTGAAACCTACTCGTAGCCTTTGTACCTTTGTACTTGTCCGTATCATCTCTTTTCTGGCGTTGTTTTGCCTGAAATCTCACCATATTTTGTTGCGCTCTCCAAATTGTCTACTTTTTCCTCCGTCATGTTGGCGTGTGACAACGCTGATCTTTGAAGCTTCTCTGGGTACTTATAGGTGTGGTAATTATAAACTTAAAATTTATCCTTGTGTGAAATATGCCTAATAGATTGCTATGGTCTTCCTTGCAATAAGGGTAATTATTGGAACCCTGTAAAACTCGGAAGGAAAGGAGAAAGAGAGAGTCCAGAGAAAGTCACTCTTAATTTGGATAATTTTGGACCTTAATTTTATATCACGTCTTCTCAACAAATTCGTACACTGCAATTCTTGTATGGAAGAGATTTAGTGAATGTAAAGGCGGTTCATAGTTGAGGAAATATCCTGCTAGTTATCCTTATCTTTTCTATATGGATATATTACGTTCAGCCCAATAGAAATTAGTTTTATTTACACTGAATAATTTTCGTAAAATGTTGCCCCATTGTATAATTCAAGCGTTACTGGTCAATGTTAATAACAATGATACATTAAGTTAATCTGAATGTATACCTTCTACTCTCAAAGCTCAAGTTGTTTGTACCTCGATAGTTATATATAGGTAACCTTTTCCTATTCGAAAAGATGCTCACTTTTTTCAGTTTAGTTATTTACTAGATGCTTTCACGTCGCGCCGTCACAGATAGGTCTTATGGCGAAGAAATATCACGTTGAGTGCCATGCGACCTCATGTGGGTACGTGAGAGTACTCAAGTTTTTGAACTTCACGTCCCCATATGGGGTCGTACGTTCGTTCTAAATCGAGAACTGTGCGAACACCATTTGGGTGCGCAGTAAGTATGTGTTTCGGAGATGTATAAAGTCCCTTCCTGCCATCTGCTGGTCGTCTATTTAAAGTACGTGCATAGTCCACCTTCCATTCCTCAATTCCTGTTTTCGCGCGAACCCATATGGATACGTCAAGAGTGCTTTGTAGGGTGACAAAGTCATTGTCTGTCTCGTGCACGGATGGTTTATGTAAGTGTGCAGTGCTGTGAGTCTCCTTTTCTTTTTTAAGTCGTTACGAGTAAATCGAGCAGTAAAAGACTTAGTGCAGACAGTCTGGACGATATGTCGAACAAGTCGGACAATGATGATTTAGACGAAGTATATAGTTACAGTGATTTTGAACCCAGTACACAGCAAATATCGATCTCGCACGTTCAACCACATTCATGAATTACAGTCTTCAGCATACACTTCCCCACTGTACTCCAGGTTACCAAGCCAGCTGCTGCAACAAATATGACCGTCTTCAACGATATAGTCACTGGTTTCCCATATTGCACAACCATCGCTGCCAGGTTCTCTTACTCAAATTGCAAGTTATACAAAGAAAATTATATACTTATTCAATATTCAGTAACTACTAATTCTTCTTATAATATTAATCTGTTACATCCTAATTTACCAAAGTCACCTGATTTTCAGTACTTTATATAACTGCATTTTATATGAAAATTTCCTAACCTAAAATCGGAATATCGTCATTTACAAACATTTCCTGACCTAAAATCGGGGATCGTACACTTTTTACGGCTCTAGTATGAACAAGCTAACATACAGCATAAAACGCGTCCCTGCAAAGGAAAATGTAAGTATGACCGAGCGTCGGGACAGTAACTACTGTATAAGAACTACCCCATATGGGGGCGCGTGTACGTGTACAATTCGTAATGACCAATACGACCCCATATGGGGTCGCAATATTTTACCTATTATACATAATAAGTTAACCTAATATATAATAATTGCATCCTCATATCAGCGATCATTTGCTTGGTTAAGCCTGTGAATATCATGGCACCAGGGAGTAACTCGATGTTATTAGCTCACAGCACTAGACGGCAATCCTATGAAAATCGGTCTGGCACTCAACGTGATATATATCTTTTTAGTTATATACCAGCAAATGTACACGTGCTTCGCTACGGTATTCTACATTGTATACGGATATCGAAGTAAATACTGTACGTGCAATAAATAAGATTGTTTTAAATTTCATGTCTCTTAGCGTTATCCGAGAAATAGCATGGGGAGGTCCCCATGCGTTATTTCCAGTATAAAGCCACGCTTACTTGCCTACTGCCATTCACAATCGAGTTGGGAAGTTTACATTATAATTGCAGGCCCCATTGCCTACTGCGCGGTCGCAATCGATTTGGGGAGTATTCGTTACAATGCCAGCCGCCTTTCCTACTTCCAGACAGATAACAATAGAGGAGTTCTTATTATTAGGGCAGGAAACTTCCCTACTAACACTCAAAAATGAGTTGTGCAGTTTTCATTATAATGACAGGCCCGTTTTCCTTATGCCAGCCAGCTTACTGCCAGTCACACAAAGTTGGTGAGTTTCCATTAAAATAGCAGGCCACTATGCCTAATGCTAGTCACATTTTGGATAGGTACATTTGTTTATAATGGCGGGCACCCTTACCTACAGCCAAACACAATCGGGTAGGGGAGTTTTGAACAAAATTGCATGCTCCCTTGTCTTCTGCAAGTCAAATTGAGAAGTGAATTATTGATTACAGTGATAGTCCCTCCTTACTAATGTAAATTACACAGGAGTTGGAGAAGGACCCCATTCCTACTGCCAGTCAAAGTCCGTGTGGGGAGTACTGATTACAACAGCAGACAAACTCTCTCCTATCGCAACAAATCAACATAAATGAATATATATATATATATATATATATACATCGACAAACGAAAGTATATGCATGTTTATAATATTGCAGACCTTCATTTACAGATTAACTGCTGCTAAACGGTACTTAATATCGACAAAGGATTGTAACATAAGACGCAGTATTTAGCGGCCTAAATGGCTGGTCCTATGAAATTTTCTCGCATCTCATCTATTCATGGGTCAGATTGAGTTAGAAACGTTGAGTAGGGTGAAATTTGTGTAAGATTATCTTACATTGCATTGCTTTTCGGATAATTATGTGACATAGCATCTGGCTCACATATAGGTGCCGGGTGGGCCAATATATGTGTAGAGTTTGATGATACTATCTTTCCTGTATGTGAATGAAAGTATGAATTATGCATGTAAAAAGTCCAAATTTACTTAAAATTGAGAAATAGAACGAATCTAACGTATAAGGGATACAGATACGACACACAATCATAAGACCAAGGTTGAAAATCACGCCAAATTGAACGGAGATTGTGTCATCCGTTATGTGATAGGACTTCTCGTTTATACCACAAAATACCTCGAAACGAAGGTCTGCACCATCATTAAAATTGCCTCCATATTTCGATATTCTTCGGGGATAAAAATTGAAAAATTTTAAGATCTTGGAAGTTTTCCGTCCGTTACATGTTAAAATGTATAATTTTGCCAAAATTTCAATTTTCTTGTTCGTTTGGCAGATTATGCCGCAATCTGGAATTTTGGTGAGGGGGTCAAAAATGAGGATTTTCAGCAAACTACACCAAAAATATGCAGGTGGTCATTATTACCCCTCAAACGGCTAGCTGTACGAAAATTTCACCAAAATAGTTCATGTACAGGCACACATAGTCGTTACGATTTTATTTATATATAGATAGATAAGGAATCTGCTCCACGTACAACTCCTTTTGGGCTACGTCCGCTGGATTTAACCTGAAAACCGACCGTTCAGGATACATCACTTATTAATCCTCCTGTCGAAAAATGCACACGAGAAACAAGTGTTGGATTTCCATTAACGATTGTAGATTTCCATTAATTTCGGATGTTCATATCTTGAGGGAGCGCAAAATCATTGTTTCCGTTTCGGATAAACCCCCAGTAAATTTAGGTATTCCGAAATAATATTGGCCCTAAAACCTACTCAAGGACAGGTGGATTCTAAATATCAAGTTTGGTAGACATATAATCAGTAGCTGTCAAGATAAGAACTCATAGACTACAAGCAAATTGACAAACAGTCACCAAAGCTAGGAAATATGCGGATGGTCATTATTACACCTGAAACCGATAACTGTCGGAAATTCCGCCGAAATAGTCAATGTACAGACACACGGTCGTTACATTATAGATAGATGACAGATAAGCATGGGCATGTTTGTAAGTGCGAACCTTCATTTCGAGATTTACTGCTCCTAAACGGTCGATCATACCAACAAACGGTTTGCACCCTCAGACGTCCCTTTTATCACTCTACATGTTTGGTCTTAAAATATTTTCTCGTATCTCTTATATTTATGGGTTCGATTGAGTTACGATATTTGAATGGAATTTCAAATTTCCAGCTCGTGTGGCAGGTTGTGAGGCAATCTTGATTTTGGGCGAGGGACGTAAAATTTAGGATTTTCAGGAAACTATAGCTAAAAAATATGCAGATGGTCATTATTACCCCTTAAACGGAAAGCTGTACGAAACTTTTACCAAAATAGTTGCACCCATCCGTCACAACGGATTGCAAATAACTCCCGACAGCTCAAAGTAATCCCAGGGTATTTCATTCCATGTGAAAAATCTAAAAAAAAATCATTCGGTTCCGCTTTACGTGAATTCATGAGGAGAAAAGTTCACCCAAAAAGAACGCAGTAGTCCTAATGCTAATGTTATGACATCACCAATAAATGCATTCACGTTTACGCAATTAATTAATGTCTCATCCTACAAACTAGATAAAGAATTAACTAACACTAGAAATTAACACTCACAAATTATATAAAAATAATGATCCAAATTTTATTTAATTAGAGAATCGCCCTAAGAAATGAGAACTAAACTTGGAAACGGGCTACATTTATCACTATATAGAAATAAAATATTTCAAGAATTGTAAGTCAAAGTCAGCGATGGCTTATTAAAAAATAACATCAACTTATTCGAATTGTTTCTGAAATGAAATCAAAAATATCAGCGTTACTGTCCATAATTTTCATTGGAACATCCTATGTATCACTGGAATGCGTTATCCAATTGCAATTATTATATTATAATAACATTTCAAAGTCTCTTCTATCGTCATTAAATACAAACAAAAATCTCAACTAAATTAATTCGGGTTCATTCTCGGATATAAATCAGTAACAATTCACGTGCTAAGGCTTTACATCCCTAATGCCTGCTTTATCCGGCTCCTAATGTATCATCTTCCTATATATTAAACTTTCATGAAATTCAAATTCAACTATACATTGTTAAAAAATAAGTAATCTTCCTATTCTATCCACAAAATACTTAATTTATATATGTATGGCTCGATATGCTTAAATCCGTCGTATACTAATCATAATCCTACTGTGCAAGTATTTAATTCGTTTATGCAGTGTGAAGATGAATATTTCAATATAATGCTTTGCGATTACACTACCGCATATGTATAATATGTCTTATATTTGGCATTTATACGACTCGAGAATGTGTCACAGAATTCACATACTTCCAAACATAACAGCTATCTTGACATTATATCACCATCTAAATCTCAATTAAATATCAATATTCAATATCCATACCTTAATTCTGGTTACTCCCGCGGTGTACTTCCTTTTTTTATTCGCATTGTTTCATTAGATTCATACCTTCCACATGTGACATTTAACTTCCTTCAACATATATATACTTTGCAATTACCATAAATCATAATATAATTCTTCATATCACTTGATATACCTTCTTATTTCATCGTCTGACGATCCATTACTATCATCACAACTATTCAATATTTCCTCTTATTTAACATAATCTTCAACACAAACGACGCAATTACTAACATACTGCTTTGATAAATATGTCACTATGTGATTCCCATACTTTATTCTCAATAAAATTACGATGCATAACCTCATATAAGTTGCTATTACTACAATATCGCTCTACAAGGAGTACATAATTACAATCATTCACTTCTGACGCGCGGTCCATCTATGACGTAATCCATGAATACATTCTATGCAAGATTTATCGATATCCTACAACATATGTTAGTTCTAAGCGATCAGCTGTTATGTCAAGTCTTTTCAAATCGTATTCACGACTACTTCACTGATCTATTTGCCCAGACACGGTAATCCGTTCGCGAGACATATATATACAGTTCTACACAGCCTTAATATAGCATTAATATCTTAAATATCTCACACTTCACTGCATATTATCACTTGCACACTTAAATATCATGGTTTCTAACATCTATTCAACTCCAAAGCATATGCCAACATAATCTTATAATTTAAGAATTATGATACTAATTGTAAAGATTTAGCTCGTTTCTCGTTACTCCGATGTCAGTTGTTCCTCTTTGACCGTCACATGGTTAGTTTTGCAGTCTGGATCTAGGTTTGAGCAGGACTCCTTCTCCCGTTCAGAACTGGTCTTGGTAGGCAATAACCATCTCTCGTCATGGGCTGGTCATCTGGCTGGTTGATACCTCTCTCGTCACGGGCTGGTCATCTGGCTGAATGATACCTCTCTCCCGGTCGGTCCATCTTAAACGTCTAGCAGTTCATCATCTTCTTCGTGAGGCTGCTAACAAAGTCAAAGATTCCCGAGGAGAACATGGTTGTTATAAAATTCATATTAGAATAATATTTTTCTTAAGTTACTCTTCTCATCCTTCTTCTGCGTTATATATTGCTAACTCTTTAAAATTGCGTATAATATATTTTATCTTTGTCGGGGAAATATCTTCAGAAAAGAGCTTAAATAATCTTCAGAATTATTTTCTTTTTTTGATAGGGGCTTTACGTCGCACCGACACAGATAGGTCTTATGGCGACGATGGGATGGGAAAGGCCTAGGAGTTGGAAGGAAGCGGCCGTGGCCTTAATTAAGGTACGGCCCCAGCATTTGCCTGGTGTGAAAAATGGGAAACCACGGAAAACCATTTTCAGGGCTGCCGACAGTGGGATTCGAACCTACTATCTCCCGGATGCAACCTCACAGCCGCGCGCCTCTACGCGCGGCTGTGAGCTTGCATCCGGGAGAATTATTTTCCTCTTAGCCTCTGCGCCAATAAAATAACCTTCTTTCAGTTCTTATCTTTCTTGTGCAGTTCGTATAATTCTTCCTTGCGATAATGTTGCATTGCTCTTCGGGTTCCAATAAGCGTATTTAATCCGAGCTCGCTTATCCGAAGTATTTTGGCTATTCACAATATATCTTTGGATTGATTATCCCGTTTTCTTCTAAATGAATATAGTCTTTCTTCAAGAATTTCGCCGAAATCTCATAAAATTCCCTCCTATACGTAGCGCGTTCGCAATTCACGTCTTAACTCTGCCAATTCAAGTTTTCAAGTATTTTTTAATAATCTCTTCTGTTCTATTTTTTCTTTAAAACAATCTACTTGACTTTTTGGTGTTCTGCACCGCCTTCGGTATACATCCGTTCTCAGTTATACACGGCCTTCTGTTATACCACGATATCACATCTTCATTGTGTATTCTTTTAAGTTGAGTGGGCCATACCTTCCTTCGGCGCCATTTTGTAAACGTCTAGGAAATGCAATGCACAGACACACGGTCGTTGCGATTTGATTTATATAGATATATAAGGAATCTGCTCCACGTATAACACATTCTGGGCTATGTCCTCTGGACTTAGCCTGAGAAACCGATCTTCCGTTATACCTCTCTTATTAATCCTCCTGTTGAAAAATGCACACGAGAAAAAAGTTCAGAAATTAATTTTAATTAAGGCAGGTAGATTTTCATTTTGTTGTGTATTATTTTAGGGATTGCAAAATCACGAGATCCGATGCAGAACTGAGCAGGCCAGAACTTCTTTTCAGAGACTTAGGAAACTTTTGACAAGCCGTGACCTTTCCATTTCACTACGGACACGACTACTCCGGTGCTACGTTTTCAGCATTCTGTTGTACGGCGTTGAGGCATGGACACTAACTGAGACCATGTGCAAGAGATTGCAAGCATTTGAAATGTGGACGTACCGAAGGATGCTTAAGATACCTTGGACAGCTAAAATGACCAATATAGACGTTTTGCACCGTATGAACAAAGAACCAGAAATTCTCACTACCATCAAGAGAAGGAAACTAGAATACTTTGGTCATATGATGCGGAACTCTAAATACCACCTTCTGCAAGTAATACTCCAAGGGAAAATTAATGGAAAACGTGGTCCGGGGAGAAGTAGGACATCATGGCTCGGCAACTTGAGCCAGTGGTTTGGGGTGACAAAGCTTACTCTGTTCAGAACAGCTATGAACAAACAACAGATCATGCTACTGATCGCCAACGTTCTGCGAGGACATGGCACATGAAGAAGAAGAAGAAGAAGATAAACCCCCAGTCAGTTCAGGGATTGAGACATAATATTTGCCCTAAAACCTACCCAAGGGCAGGTGGATTCTAAATATGAAGTTTGGTGGAAATTTATCCAGTAGTTTTCAAGTTATAGAAGGACAGACAAACAGACACACAAACAGACAAACAGACACCAAAGCTAAAAATTACGCAGGTGGTAATTATTACACCTGAAATGGATAACTACACGGAAATTTCGCCAAAATAGTCAATGCACAGACACACGGTCGTTACGATTTTATTTATATAGAAGATAAACATGTAGCCCACGGGACGTTTCAGAATAACTATAGTTTTCTGACTAATATCTCTGTGAATATTTTGTCGTAATTAACCAGTATCTAAAAATTATTTTGATTCGAGAAAATGGATAAGGAATAAATAATAATGTTAAATAAAGAGAGTCTTCGTTATTTAATTTCAACGATGACACAGAAATTATGCAAATATTAGGAAAATGGGACTAATAATAATTTCGTGTGGCTATTTCTAGCCGAGTGCATCCCTTCTAAGGCAGACCCTCCGATGAGGGAGGGCGGCATCTACCATGTGTAGGGAACTGCGTGTTATTGTGATGGAGGACAGTGTTATGTGTGGTGTGTGAGTTGCAGGGATGTTGGGATAGCACAAACACCCAGCCCCCGAGCCATTGGAATTAACCAATGAAGGTTAAAATCCCCGACTGTCTGGGAATCGAAACCGGGACCCTCTGAACCGAACGCCAATACGCTGACCATTCAGCCAACAAGTCGGACAAAAATGGGACTGAAAATATAAGACATTTTCAAAATTACGACAGCCTTTGCCGACACACAAAGTATAACGCCATGAAAATCCACAGCTCTTTTCCAGTCATTTGAGCGGATCAGGTATGGGAAGAATGAAGCCCCATCTAGCGGCGAGGATAGGAGTTGTGTTGGGTGCCGAAGCCTGTCATCTTCCTCTGCGGAAACGATTAATGAACGACAGATGAAACTAAATGATATTGAAGAGTGTTGCTGGAATGAAATATGACAGGAAAAAAAACAGAGTACCTGGATAAAAGTCTGTCCCACCTCCGCTTTGTCCGGCACATCGGGTGATCGGGATCTGAACTACGAAACCCAGCGGTGAGAGACTGGCCCGCTGCCGCTTGTAGGCATTCATCGAAAATTGTGTTCAGTACAGTATCATCATTTGACAAATGAAGATATCTTATGAGTTCGAGCTATAACTAAAATGACTTTTTCGAGTAGTTACGTTCTTAAATTGTTTATTTCAAACGTTTCGGAAACACTGGAACCGTACTCGAGTCGAATCTAATACTTTCCATTTCACAGCGTAAGTGTTAGTTTAATTTAAATGTACATGAGGCATCCACATACAATTACTTTTAATGACTTCCTGCGTGAATGTTAATTACGTCATGGATTTAGGAAAATGTTAATCATCTGTGTAGTAGGAATATCTGTATTAAATTACTTAGAAAGTGCATGAATATTTCTACATCACTTGTCGGTTACGATGAACGATGACTCCCAATTCATTTGTAATCTATATTTTTCTGCTATGTTTTTCAAGTGCACACTCTTTAGATTCAATGCAATTCTGAAGTGGAACGCTATTTTCCGTTCTTATGAAAATAAATATACGGCTTGTAAGGTCAACAACTGGGTTTTTCCATTCTCTGATTTGAATGTTATCTGCGCCCTTTCAAGTTTGCCTTCCAATTATAGTTCGCTCTTCTTTCATCCTCTCTTCTCTCTCAATTCCATCAGGTCTTGAATCACATGAGGACTTGCCCACTATCTGCGATTGTCAGCCAGAACAATCATCTAGGTCAGGGTTGGCCAACATAATGCATAGGGAGGGCCAAATTAAATGTAATAAATCTAGCATGCATAAAGTTTATGTTTTATCCATGAGGAAGGAAATATACAGGTTATATAGAATGAATTTCTCCCTGCAGGAAAATACCGCATAAATATTATGTGTTTCTGATAATTGCAATCGATATTGTCCCCTTATATTTACCACATTTGTAATGCCCCAAGCTACTCAGCGGATTCCAAGGCGAGTTCAGTCCGCGACATAAAAATACACCAAAATTTGTTTAACCTTGTTTATAAGTGATGAACATGTATTCTAAAATTTATGGACAAGGCAAGGACACTAATATTATACTGTAAATGATGATTAGGCAGACCACGACGAAAGATTGATGAAAATATTTAATAATCTAAGACATATAATAAAATACTGATCAGAATAAACAAATTTACATATGAAAAATGACCTTCAAAAATATTTACCTTGACAGAGTTCATTTCGATGAAAGATCTATGCGCCGACATGCGCATTTAACAATCATAAATTGGGCTTCAATTATAAGACATCACTGATACTACTGGCAACACTTTACATTATTTCAGCATTTCAATGAATACTCGTGTTAGCGAGTGCAATAATACACAACTGACGCTGGAGTAAACAAACAATTATAAATAAATAGTGGATTGGAACAACATGAAATAAAATGTACAACAATGAAACTTAACAAGAAATAATTGCACACATGTTGCCATTGTTTTCCAAACACAATGCAGATTTCAACTTTCACGCCCACAAAGATCTCGAATTTCTGTAGAAGGAAATAGACTAAAATTCAATCACTGTCATCGTTGCTTCCTGAAATAAATGGCATAGCATTTCGTAACTCAATTCCGCACATGATTCCTAACCGAACTGGGATGAATACAATCATAAAGAGCACACTATTGAATCATAAAATCAATCACGTTCTAGGAACGTAGGCGAAATATAACAGTAGGCCGTATTAACTAAACAATTTCTTCGGTATTCAAATAATACCCTCAGCGGAATGAAGCAACACTGATGTCAACGCTCCTAATGCAGTTAAGTAATTTTGGGATTGAAATTGCGAAATAAATAAATGGCTCTGGCCTGTAACCGGTCCAGAGTCAATCGATGATGCTGAAAATTTAAATACTAGGCCTACCCAAGACAAGTCTATCAAAATTTTACGCGCACATGACGCTGGCATTTAATTGAGGAACAAATCCCCTATATCACTGAATTCTCACGTTCTAAATTTCGTTTATATAGCCACGAATTGCTCTCACCTCACAATATCCAATTCTCCCAATTATATCTTTGAATATATCACGAAGATCATAACCGCATGTACCAAAATAAATATGATCGTGTCAATTAAATCTTTACTGATTTAAATTAAATCTTGATGATTGTAATCAGATATTGTTATCTCAACCTGACTTAATAAATCAAGAATATCACCGAATTACATTTGTAACATTACTGATCATTTCCAATTAATAGATATTCAAATTACTACTTGAAATCCAATTACACATTAATACAGATCCTGCCGGCGATTATTACTTCACTCGATATTATATAAACAATAACAATTCAACACGAAAAGACACATATTTACACCTTGGAAATCGGGCAAAGACAATATCAGTCTGCGGAGCTTAAAAACCACGAAAATAGATATGAACATCTATTATTATTTATTTATTTGGCGCATGATGAATACAATATTATAAACAATATCTATAACAACCATCCCAAGTTCATAACTAAAGTTCCATATCAAAAGGTGAGAGCCAGAAAAGAACTTCGCTTGAGACACAGTGTAATTCATCTATAGAGCCTCTATAAGCACGCAAAGGACACTCACATGCAATGTGATCCACTGCCTGGTCCTCTTCTCCGCAGTCACAATGCGGTGATGTCTTTCATCCCATTTGAAGAGAGTGGATCCACATCTACCTTGGCCGGTCCTAATTCGGTTTAGCGTCCTCCACTGCCGTCCGGGAAGGGAAAATCCATCTGAGCACTTGCAGGGATTCTTAATGATGTGATGATGTGGTAACGATTATTGCCGTTGCCATTGTCCTTTCCAGGCGTCCGATATGTTGAAGGAGGTGCAGTATGCCAAGAAGGGTGTCGTAATTTCAGTCGATTAGTAGGAGAAGCTGCTACGTCAGAATGAATAGGGAGGTGAGGATTATTTTCTATTTCCTCCCATAAGTTAGGCAGTGACTGTGATCGTCTTACGGATGGAGGTGGTATGTGGCTTAGGGTGGGAAGCCAGTGTGTGTTAGCTGGTCGGGTGCAGCCCGTAATGATACGCATCGCTTGGTTCAGCTGGGTGTCTAATATTCCAGTGTGAGCACTGTTAAGCCAGGTTGAGCAGAAATATTCAGCGACGGAGTAAGACAGTACAAGAGCAGTGGATTTCTTGATTTGAGCATTAGAACCGCAGGATGTACCCGCCAGCCTTTGAAGGATGTTATTTCTGGTCCTGATCTTGGCTGACACATTAGGGAAGTGATTCTTCTAGGTCAAGAACCTGTCCAGGGTGACTCCCAGGTATTTTGGATTGCTACATTACTGTAGATTCTTTCTCTGAATGGTATAGTTGGTTTGTACCCAGAACTTATATTCAGCAAGTGGAAGTTTGACACAACAGTTTTCTGAGGGTTTAGAATCTTTAAATCTGATTTAATCATTGACTCAGACTCATCAAAGCTTTGGTGTTGGCCGGGCAATGCGATGTCATCTCCGTTAATGAATTTTCTGGGTGTTGTTACTGGAAGATCACATGAGTACAGGTTGAATATTAGAGGGGTAAATACAGAGCCCTGAGGGAATCCACCATTTATCTTATGTACTTTACTTCCGGAGTCTTCAGAAAAAATCCGAAAGTACTTATTACTCAGCATGTTATTGAGTAATGTGAAAATTAAAGGCTAGGGATGATGCTAATAAATTTGGGAAAGAGCTTATCTTGCCATACGGTGTCATATGCAGCTGTCAGATCTAAGAAGACACCCGTGATTACCATTTCGTTCTCAAAGCCATTTTCAATATGGGTAAGTAGTGCTGAAACCTGTTCGTCACAACCTCGTCCAGGTCTAAAATCCAGATTGCTCGACTGGAATATGCTGATTGATTGTCGCAGAGATCCTGTTATGTATCATCCTTTCCAGATGCTTCATTGTAACACTGAGGAGTGCTGTTGGCCGGTAATATAAAACTTTTATTGGGTACTTAGATGATTTTAATACAGCTATTATTTTTGTTTTCTTGAAGAGTGAAGGTAGGTTACCTGTCTCTAGTACGTTTGTGACCGGGCGAGTTGGCCATGCGTTTAAAGGCGCGCGGCTATGACCTTGCATCCAGGAGATAGTGGGTTCGAATCCCACTGTCGGCAGCCCTGAGGATGGTTTTCCGTGGTTTCCCATTTTCACACCAGGCAAATGATGGGGCTGTAACTTAATGAAGGCTACGGCCGCTTCCTTCCAACTCCTAGGGCTTTCCTATCCCATCGGCGCCATAAGACCTATCTGTGTCGGTGCGACGTGAAGCCACTAGCAAAAGAAGTGTTTGTGAAGATGTTAGTAAGCCATTTAGCAGCAGCTGGTCCAAGATGAAGGAACTCTGGATAGATACCATCAGCACTTACCACTCTCCCAGATTTTAGACTTTCTATGGCCGGCTTAGTTTGTGTTGGTTGAAACGGGGCTGAGAATTCAGAGGTACGCAGAAGCGAGCGTTTACTTTCCTTCAAGAGGAGCTTTACTTGCCTTCTATGATGCCTTTCAACCGAAGTCTTTGAGGTAGAAATCATATGTTTGGCCATGTCATCTAGACTATTGCTTGTTTTCGGTGTAATTTTGTTGTTTGGTGTGTCCTATGTTCTGATCAGGCTACAAGCTTTCCTGCTGGACTGAGTGAAGTCTAGAGACTCTATAGTTTCGCGCCAAATTCTCTTCCTGTTTCCATTTAGGAATTGTAAAATTTCAGAAGCTGTATCTGGATCACCATTGGCCTCAAATTTTTCGAAGAGCCTTTCACTCTCCTCGTTCCAGTCGGGGATGTATTGTTTACAATATCGTTTTGGGACACATCGTTTTTCAGCAATTTTAACTCCAACGATGAATCTTCTGTAGTTACTATGGATAGGTCTTATCTATCGCATGTTGCAGTCAATCTGTTTGGAAAACTCATTCCAATTGGCTTCTTTTTAATTTCATCTCCATTCCGGGCAGGAGTGAACGATAGGCACAAGCAATCCAAACTGGAGAATTATTGATCTGTGCTGACTTTGAGGAAATTTGTTGAGCACTGTGCGTCGTATGTTTCCGTGTGGGTGTTGTGACTGCGTTACAAAACAGAGATCCAGAGTGTATTCCTTGTTCCATCGTGCAGAAGATAAGGAAGCCTTATCCTTGGCATCATTTATAAGTTTAAGTTTCTCAGTTTCCATCCAGTCAGTGATCGTTTCCCGATTACCGTCGTTCTCCTTGTATCCGCATAGTGTGTGATGGCTGTCGAAGTCCCCTGCAATTATATTTGGATTTTGCAGAGCTGGAATTGGCGGAGATGGCTAGGGAGTTCCAAGAGGTTTATATACGTTGACTTACATCTACACAAACTATTTACATAACTTTAGATGACCCTGTTCTGCCATAGAGCATAAGATCCGTCCGGACATACCACACTCACACTCATACGCATGCATGGTGAAATGTGACTGCATATTTCTCCTTATAAATTCGCATCACTACTTTCCTGCGTTTAATATATATCATTTTGCTTGAAATTATTCCCATAATATTTAAAGCCTGAGATGTACATAGCATTTCCACAAGAAAATAATATAAAAATAGCAAAGCAAATATATATATAGACAATTAAGTGAAAATCAAGTTAACCCACTTGGTTTAAAAGGAAAACACAAGAAATATGTCTTTATGCACTGGCCATTATTTACTTTACAATATTTACAATTAATTACGAAAAGACTCTACATCTTCATGAAAATTTGGGAAAGCGTCTTATCAAATTATGCTAACAGATTATCCTAGTCCTTGGGCGATTACTCAGTTGTACATGATTAAATAACATATAACTGAGTATTCATTCTGCTCTGCTTCACCTCCAGCCGGGCTACCCGACGCTTTTAGTGGGCACGTCACTACGGTAGCATCAGCAAGTAAGATGAAAGAACTCCGCAACGGCTCCATATCTGTCAGTCCACACTGCAACACTCGTTGTGATGGCTTCTTCCTTGTGTCTCGTGCCTATTCGTAAATACACACATTTATTTGCTGGAGCTGTCTAGACTACCTGGCACCGATAGATTATTGCCTGCAGTACACAATCTGTATGACATGGTAACAAAGTCTAATGGTTGCTACTCGTTATCTCTTCAGCAACTGACTAAATTCCCTCTTATCCCTCCAAACAAATTTAAGGTTTACGTGAGTGAGGCAGTTGAATTCCTATCTGCCAAGTCCATGACTAAATTGCGTATCAATTATAAATGACATGTCTGGTAAACTTAATATTTACAAAGTTCAAATTTCCTTGTAAAAGTTCTCGACTACTGGATATTTCTGCAGTCCTTAAAACTTGATAAACAAAATACCGACTGATTATCTGCCTATTATTAATTTTTAAATTAGCTGTACTGTATTTCGAAAACAAAGCCAGGTAGTTATGTCTCTCATACAATGTCTACAGATCTCCTGTTAAATGTTCTATCAGTCCCACGATCACAAAGTAATCACGCAGTAAAGTTCCTGCGTCCTACTAAAGCTGAATGTTACAATCTTATGAACCATGTCAAAGATTTATTCTCACGTTCGCGCTGAAAGTATAAGTAAGGCACAAACAACCTTTACAATATAAGGCATAAGACCCTCTCTGGATCGAAGAATACGACTGGCACATTATCATAAAATTATGGCGCTCTATTGCCTCGTGATAGTGCTTTTATTAATTCGGGTACTCTCGTCATATCATGCTCGATGGTGCACCAAGCATGTCCTGGTCAAACAACATTTAAACATTGGCTGGTTGTTTTGGCTTTTGATTTAGCGGGTCTCTCCAGTTTCTTTGAAATCCACTCACTCCACAGCCTGTGCAAATCACTTTAAGTTCCGTCCACAATTGTCCTCTCGCCAGGTGTCAGGGGCGTGTCCGTTAACATGTGACTCATTGTCATACCATCACTCGCTTGAAATATAGACCCCTCGAGGTCATGTTGTCTTGAACAACGTCTCCCAAGACCTTTCTCTTGTGACACATATTGAAACCTTTGGTCCATATTGAGGGATACCTACCTTTCTTACCTATCAGCAAAGTTCATGAGATCTGTCCCTTGGGTCGTATCGGGTTCTTCGTCACTTGCTGAGGTAAAGGTAGGGTTCAGTAATTCTAATCTATCTACTGGAATGAAAGGATTGTTTAAAAGATTCCTATTTATTCAGGAAATTCTGAAGCAATCTGATATGTCAACGGTATCATAGAAGTCAACTGTGTCCACTGGACACCACAATCATTTTAACATAAAGGTCAGAACACTGGTGTGAGACTTTAACGTAACTGCCTGATGGGCATTCTTACTAGAAACCATTGTTTCAATTATTAATTATTTAAGAAAGGAAAGTCTGGAAATCCTTAAATTCGGCTTCCATATGAGACCACATGTACCATCATAGTGATTCGTCATGGTCCAGCCCTCGTAACACGAACTCTGGACTCTGGGTATAATTAAGGCAGTCCAATTGGTGTGTGCCACACAGTGGTTCTACGGCATGGACCCTTAATTGAATCGATGTGACCTGCGTCTATGTCATGGACCGACATCTAATCTTCTAAGTTACTTTAAAGTCATTGTGGATGATGACCGCAAGGAAATGAGGCTACAATGGCATACGGCCCTAATCTAAGTCACTGAGGTTGATGACCCCTGACCATCCAAGTTTCTAGGCTGAAGGCTAAACACAATTAAGTTACATCGGTTGATGACCAAAGTTTCCACTTTAATATCCCAGCACCTTCACTGCTCAATCAATCAAAGTTCAATAATTACAACAATAGCAATGCTCACAAACTTTGTGGCAGTAAAATCCATTTCCTTCGGATATGTCCCCTTAATCGTTACTTTATTTTTTAATATTCCCCAGAAAACAAACTAAAATGTCCAGAATGCATCTCCAAGTTATTCGCTTGATTAAAGTTATTTCAAAATGCGGTTTCACTGAATTTAATAATAAAATAAATTTAAATGATTTAGCGAAATGTTAAAGAACAGCAAATTTTATCTCCGCGGACTCTGGTTTCTTCACAAATTTCTACGCAGCTGTGATGTGAATTCAATCTTGTGATGTTTGTCTGGCTGGAAAAGAATTGTTACATAATTCATGTCCAGTTATATATCTTGTCTCCTGATCTCACACTTTTAAAATCTAATCCAGTCCTAACCGTTATTAACACTTGGATATCCTAATAATCTACATACAAACCAAACAACTCGCCATATAATTACGATGTCATATCTCGTCATACCATTTATGAATTTTGCACACCCCTCACAGACAAACCGATCATCACAACCATCGCTCTATATTTTGGACAACTCTGAATTTGGTTACTCTCTTCCTTATACTCAAAGTTCGTGATTTCAAATGTTCCTTACGTCCCCAATTAAACAAATTTTACAGTATTTCACAATACTCAGATCATTACCGGCTATGAATTTCAACTAAATCCAGCATTTTAACGTTTTCCCCGGCCGAGAATACAGTACAATCTCAATTCCACGCCTGTCCGACTCGTTGGCTGAATGGTCAGCGTACTGGCCTTCGGTTCAGAGGGTCCCGGGTTCGATTCCCGGCCGGGTCGGGGATTTTAACCTTAATTGGTTAATTCCAATGGCCCGGGGGCTGGGTGTTTGTGATGTCCCCAACATCCCTGCAACTCACACACCACACATAACACTATCCTCCACCACAATAACACGCAGTTACCTATACATGGCAGATGCCGCCCACCCTCATCGGAGGGTCTGCCTTACAAGGGCTGCAATCGGCTAGTAATAGCCACACGAAATTAAATTAAAATTCCACGCCTGTCCCGTTATCACAGCTGAGGCCTCTCGTCTCCAAGTTCGCTTGGCAGTAACATGAAACACCTGATTTATTCCAGTCGACTGGCTTCTCAAAATGCTCTGCTTAAACTCTGCCGACAAAATTAAACAAATACGATATTCTAACCAACAAAATGCACAGATTATGCTTCAAGATGCCCACACTAATTATACGCGTCGCCAATTAATACCGCTATGGATTTCTATGTATTTCTTTCCATTCCCAACATTATAAAATATACCTCGGGCTTTCGTGTCCCGGCTTCAATGACAGGACTCTAACCTGATTCG
Organism: Anabrus simplex; assembly: GCF_040414725.1. Lineage (NCBI taxonomy): Eukaryota > Metazoa > Arthropoda > Insecta > Orthoptera > Tettigoniidae > Anabrus > Anabrus simplex. The sequence continues at coordinate 1,213,025,783 of NC_090265.1, read as the reverse complement.
CACATCTCATCTCAACTCATATAAAACATTCCTCGGGCTTCCGTGTCCCGGCTTCAATGACAGGTCCAACCTGATTCACAAATCTCATATCAGCAAAACTAACCTCTGTTTTCAGATCCACTATTATCATCGACAAAGAACTGGAATAAAATCCTCACTAGAAATCTCGACGTCTAATATCGCACAATGCATTAATCATGAATAACTTCGCATAAAGGATATCGTATTTAATAATTTGATTTTTACGAGAAAATGACTGAAACATTCTACTAGATCTTTTATTGTCAGATAGACACAGTTTAAAATGGGCCTAGAAAAACGTTTCTCTCCGTGACCAAATTCATCACCCTAGGTTCTCACCCGACAGCGCGCTTCCACTCGATTGAAAATGAGTGACCATGGATTTCTACATTATTAACTCAAATTGCAGACAAGAAAAATTTACGTCAACTGAACATCTTAATTTGGCATCACAAAATATAGGCAGTACACTCACACGGATGACGATCTACATTGGACGTGATATCACTTCGAAACCCTATTCAATAACTTTTACAACATTATACGGCACTCGCAAGACTTCAAAAATTTATCCAAGCGAAAAATAAAACAAATGACTCTTTTAGTCGTATTTTCACATTTACAAAACTTAGTAGGGGTGACCACTGCGTCGTATATCCCCATTTAAATACACTTTTAGAGATCATGAGACAAGATATAAGAGGTAGTAAGATGAAAGTCACCTACCTCATGTAGTCACACCATTGTTCGTCATAGGGCTCACCTGCGACCCTGGCATTTTATTTAGCCATTTTTACATTCATGGCTTCACAATTCATTATTAATTTTCTTCAGGTTTCCTGGAATAAAGCATAAAAAAAAGAAAATACCCTTCACTTGTTTGCTGAGCGCACACTATGGACTATAATTATTTCCGCACACGAATTACTTAATCACATTAGAATTTATTCAGTACTTTGACCGTCCTATCTGGTACAATTATTTCACTCAAGAAAACTATCTCCTCAAGGAGACATGACCTAGCCCCAATGGCTAAAATCTGCAGTTGAACTCAGTCTACTTTCGTTGCTTTGATTTCGCAGAGCAGCTCAACAATTTTTCGTCCGCTTTGTATCACAAATGCCGGAGAAGGAGGCTTCGTCATGGCGTCCCTTCATATTTATAGCAGTTACCCCTCTCTTCGGATATCTCCCTTTGCCGCCAAGAAAATTTCTATAAATTTTCTGACTTAACTAAACTGTAATTTCACTAGTTTTGAAAGTGACTACATGCTTGCTACATTTCTGGTGGTAGTGTTCATGGACATTTAAAATGTATACGGGTTCGATTTGTGAGATGATTGACCTCCTTTGATAGGCACTATATTTTTTGACTTGGCTTGGATCATGCCATGTACACGCGCTTTGAAATAGTTCACAAAAATGACTTGAGATTCTTCCGCCGTCGACACGTGTGGCTGACGTCACGTACCCCAGAGCGTGGGACCGAAGGTAATCACCCCCTCGTCACGTGTCAAATCCATGCTATCAAGAATCCAACTTTTAAATGATTGTCGATTTATGCATAATGTTCTTAGGGCACAAAGGTCATGGGTTCAATATATACTCGCCTAATTCTTTCGCTAGACAGTTGACGCAATTGCATTATTACAACTTACACCGCTTTCCACAGAATGAAATATAAAATCATTAGGGCTTATTATTTTAATGCATTGATAATCTATTATTCAATTTTGCCGTATTAATCGGCATGAGGACTGAATAAGGGCTCAATACCTAGTAGGCCTACATGTAGTCGAATACATTTGAAGTTCACACAGAACCTGAGAAGCTAAGGCAGTTCGGCCGAAAGAATTTGACTTGGGAAGACAGTACCGAACATATTCTGAAAGAGATAGATTGCCATAGTAGGACCAGGTTGTCAGCTGTCTGTAAAACATTAACTCTCTCGTTTAGAAAGGGATCAATGCAGTAGTACGAAGTGTCATGCATTATCTCAAACCATTAAAATCGGTATGCTACGCGTATCAGATAGCACCAAAAGTCATCCTTTCGGACAGAATCCTATCGATGTTACACTCAATCTTCAATCTGAGGGTGAGCAGAAAGACTTGCTTTACATAGGACGGTGGTCTCTCACTACAAATCAAATATGGGAGCGTTTGTTCAACTGAGAAGAGAGATCCTGAGAGTGCTATTGGCTGAAGGAGGGGGGTGGCGGTGGTAGGTATGAACGGATTATATTCCCCGCCCCTGATATCTGAATACGGCTCGGACGCGTATTATTAATCAATGCCTGAGCCGTATTCGTTTTGAAAACAGATGACCACAACAGCAACCTCTTGATGAATTTATCTTTTTTTTAAAGCTACGATAACTTGGTTAGTTCGACCACTCAATCTGTGGATGTGTGCGGTAGAATTAATTCACATTATTCCATGCCTGTAGTAAGGGGCAACAAATGGGAATCCAGGGGCTCTCAAACTGTAAGATACGAATCATGGCCGTGGGGCCCTAGCTCATTCTGGCATTGCATCTACATATACCCGGATATTCATTTTCAGTTTTTCTATAAAGGGTTTTTCTTGAATTATTCATATTATTCAGAAAATTATGATGCAAATCGCACATACTAACTCATGCCAGTTCGGCAATTTGAGTTTTGTGAAAGATATACGTTAGCGCTGTATATAGATATATTTATAATGTGGCTTCCTTGAAGTGTCGTTAAATGATGGCATATTCATTTTAATGATATTTGCCACTTTTATAGAATGCCAAGCATCATGCTTACACGGGCTGCACTACGGAGAGAAAGATCGTACTTGAAATTTTGTACATCGGTTTACCTTTAACAAAGTATATTGTTCGCCAATAAAGGATAAGCGCTAAAATTTCCGATATCAGATATGCTTGTGAGAATAAAGTGAACAATATTACCTCTTATTTTTCCGCTTTACTGGTAGAGCGGATTCTGAAGAACTAAATTACTGAGAGAGACATGTCCCCTCAGTCTCTTTACGAAGTTACTTCGTGTACTTAATCTTTTAATAGTTCCTTTTACAGCCTCATAAAACTCGACAGTTAGTAGTTTTACTTTTTGTAGTACTCTACACTTTGTAATTGTTTTCATTGTGTCCCATTCCTAAGAGAATACCACAGAAATCTAGATAAGTTACACATTGTCGTCATCCTATCACTTGTAATAACTACTACTACTACTACTATTATTAATACGAATACTGCTGCTTCTGCTGCTACTTCTACTACTACCTGTGACACTGCAAGTAGATTACTTCGTGACAAAATTATAAAAACAGCATGTTATTTTTATTTTATGCATGTGTAACTTTATTATATTTTATATGCAGTTTGATGTTACATGGTGGTGGCAATAGTGATGACACGTCGTAGATTTCCAAGCAACGCGAAAATAAGCCAGTTTTTGAATTTTTGGCAACTTCACACAGCCCTATGTGATTTTTTCCGTTCCACTCACTGGTGATATCCATCAAGTCGTACGAGCTCATTTAAATTACTGAATTTTCCATTTTTTCTAGCTAAGTCTCGAGAGAGAAATTACATTAATACAAATTCAGCTACGCAGCAATATTCTAGATACTGTAACAAATCCACTTCAGATTTCTAACGTTAAATATTATTTTAATCGAAGACTGAATAGTTTCAATCCGTTTTTTCTTCAGAAAAAGATTTTTTGACTTAATGTACCTTTCGTGTCAACGCACGACATTTTATTTCAATTTACTTCGTTTTGTATATTTCTGGATTAACGTCGCACTACCACATTGAAGTTTCTCGGCGAAACAAGTATTATAAAAGGGCTAGGACTCGGAAGAAAGCGATTGGGGCCTCAAATATGGTACAGGATGGTCTACAGAATTGGTCTGGTGAAACAATGTGAAATCATATAATACCACAGTCTGGGCTGCCGATGCTTGGTGTGATTCGAACCATACAACTTAATACAATTCGACAGCTACAGGTATGAGTTATTTAACGTACAGCCTAACTGTTAATGTACGTAAGCTTATCATTCAACAGAGTGTCGACTCCGCTGGAGTTCCGTAACCTGCTGAAAGCTAACAGAGCCTACAGTAGTTTATGCATGCACACCCCATTTGAATACAATAGGCCTTAACCGCAATCGAATTATATTCTTAGGAACAGAAGACCAAAGCCTGGATGAACGTTAAAAATTTTCTGTTAACTTGATTGTATGTAAGTAATAATATATAGTATTGTCCCTCTCTTATCACATTGAAAATGACTACAATTTATATCTCAACCTAACAGTTGTATAGATAAATTAAGTAAAACTTTTCATGTTCTATTCGAATAAATCAGTTCTACCATCTCTGGGTAAATGCTTTCTTTCTCATGTTACCGAAATGTTACGCATATGTTCAATGAATTGAAAGAATAAGTATCAAGTGTTACATAATGAGAACAAAGTTAAAGCGAATTATTATAACAGCGGTCAGCTCAGTGCAGTAACATAAGAAGATACTCAAGTACGCCAGCCTCCTAAGATTAACGGAACTCTTCAGGCAAACGTTCAGCACCTTAGGGTATCATAAAACAGAAAAATGAGTCACTCATTCAGATTATTATTATTATTATTATTATTATTATTATTATTATTATTATTATTATTATTATTATTATTATTTTGCTATTGGCTTTACGTCGCACTGACACAGATAGGTCTTATGGCGACGATGGGACAGGCAAGGGCTAGGAGTGGGAAGGAAACGGCCATGGCCTTAATTAAGGTACAGCCCCAGCATTTGCCTGGTGTGAAAATGGGAAACCGTGGAAAACCATCTTCAGGGCTGCCGACAGTGGGATTCGAACCTACTATCTCCCGAATACTGGATACTGGCCACACTTAAGCGATTGCAGCTATCGAGGTCGGTTATTATTATTATTATTATTATTATTATTATTATTATTATTATTATTATTATTATTATTATTATTATTATTATTATTGAGAATTTTACGCAATATTACCCAATTCAAGAGGTGGAGATTAAAATCTATCCATCGACAATTTTATCTTGGCATATTCTTTCCTGGAGAGCACGGAAGATTACGAAATATCCGCATTCCAGTATGAACTAACAGTCTGTATAAATAAAGATTCAAGGGGCCCGCCGTCTTAAATTTCGTTTATTTTGCCAATTTTTCAGATATGTATCCGTTTTTTGGTCAACTCAAGACCGTATTAGTAGTTTTTTCGTGTCTGTTTGTCTGTTTGATCCACCATCATGGCGAAACGGCTTGATAGATCTTGACTAAACTGTATATTTGAAGTCTACTCATCCACTAGCAGCTTTCGATATGGGTATTATTTGAAAATATGTAAATGTGCCGGGGGTTTGTAGGAAAACCAAGAGAGCTTTTATCAATTTTCTCCTATACTACTGACGGTCTGTAAAAGCCGTGGACTATATGTGAAACGTCCCTTCACTTTACACAACTTTTGTTATGTACACAATTTCGCTTACTCTTCAATGAAGGAGGAAATTAATATACCACTGTCTTACTTTCTTCCTTGATTTCTCCGTTTGCATACGAGTGTTGACTCTCTTTCCTTTCAGTGATACTATGTACTATTTCTTTCCTGCAGTTTTTCTTCGCAATCTATCTGTTAGCCACTTGAGTCGCATAACCTATCGTTAACTGGAACTTATTTAGAGGGGTTCGCAATTGTAATCAAAACTCCCCTCTTCGACTGTGACTGGCAGTATAAAAAGGGTCTTGTCATTATAATGGAAACTCTCCAACTCCACTGTAAATGGCATTAGTAAATGTGGCCTGCCATTGTATTGAAAATTCCCCTTCTCGGGGTGACTAGCAGTAGGTATGGGGGCCTGCAGTTTTCGGCAACACTTCCCTACCCGATTGTATCCGTCGGTAGGCAAGGGTGCCCGACATTATAAACAAAAATTCCCCAACTTGATTGCGACTGGTAGTAGGCAAAGTGGCCTGCTCTTATAATCAAAACTCCCCTGTTCGAATATCACTGGCAGTAGGAAAGATGACCAGCCGTTATAATGAGTATCTCAGGCTTCTATTGTAACTGATAATACTCACAACAATTAAGGTAGAAATGTGTATGCGATGTAGAATACCGTATCGAAGTACTAATATAATGAAAACACCTCAACTCGATTGTGACTGGCAGTATGCAAGAAAGCCTTTCGTTATACTGAAAACTCCCAATCCCGATTTTTGACTAGCGGTAGGCGAGTGTGTCTTCAATTTAATTAAGTCTCCCCAACTCGACTGTGACTAGCATTAGGAAAAGGAGCCTATCATTTTAATGTCAACTCCCTAACATGATTACGAATGGCAGTAGGCAAGTGAGCCTACCGTTATAGGAGAAACTCCCAAACATGAATGGCATTAGGAAACATGGCCTGCACTCATTATCAAAACTTCCCAAAGTGCGCCTTACGTCGGGTCCGGCTCCATGGCTAAATGCTTAGCGTGCTGGCCTCTGGTCACAGGGGTACCGGGTTCGATTACCGGCAGGGTCGGGAATTTTAACTATAACGGGTTAATGCATCTGGCACTGGGGCTGGGTGTATATGTTGTCTCGATCATCATTTCATCCTCGTCACAACGCGTCTAATTAAAAAGGCCTGCATCTGGCGAGCCGAACTAGTCCTCGGGCTGTCCCGACACTGGAAGTCATACTCTATTTCATGTTTTACCTTACATTGGAAACCCTCTCCTGCGAGCCTTGTGTCCTTGTCTTGGTGGGGAGGCTTGCGCGTCCCAATGAAGCTGATAGCCGAGCCGCAGGTGCAACCATATCGGATGGGTATCTGTCGAGAGACCAGACTAACGAATGGTTCATCGAAAGGGGGGTAGCAGCCGTTTGGAAGTTACAAGAGTGGCAGTCAAGATGACTGAATGATATGGCGTTCTAAAAATACTCAACATGGCTTAGCTGCTCCACGGCTGAAAGCAACGGGAAACTACAGCCGTAACTAACTCCCGAGGACATACAGCTCTCTCTATATGAATGATGTACTGATGATGGCTTCCTCCCGGGTAAAATAGTAAAGTAGTACCCCATTCGGACCTCCGGGTGGGGACTACACGATGGGGGAGGGGGCGATCATCGGGAAGATGGATACTAGCATCTTGGGACTCGAAGCGTGGAATATTAGAAGTTTGAATTTTTGTGGTAGGTTAGAGAATCTCAAAAGGGAGATGGATAGACTAAAGTGAGATGTAGTTGGTATAAGTGAAGTACAGTACGTTGGCAGCAAGAGCAGGAGTTTTGGTCAGGCGACTACAGAATTATCAACACAAAATCAAACAGGGGAAATGCAGGGGTTGGTTTAGTAATGAATAAGAAAATAGGGCAGGCGGTCAGCTACTACGACCAGCATAGTGAAAGGATTATTGGTGTCAAGATACACACCAAACAAATGCCCACTATAACAGAGCAAGTGTGCATGCCTACAAGTTCAGCGGATAATGCGGAAATTGAAATAAGGGAGTTAATACAATATGTAAAAGGTGACGAGAATTTAATTGTGATGGGAGACTGGAATGCAGTTGTAGGCCAAGGAAGAGAATGTAAAGCAGTAGGGGAATTCGGATTGGGACAAAGGAACGAAAGAGGAAGTCGGCTGGTTGAATTCTGCACCAATCACAATTTAGCCCTTGCTAATACTAGGTTATAACTCCAAAAACGACGGCTGTACACAAGGGACGAGACACTGGAAGGTATCAAATAGATTTCATTATGTTCAGTGAGAAATTCAGAAACCAGGTGTTGGATTGCAGATCTTTTCCAAGAGCAGACGTGGACTCTGATCATAACTTGTTGGTCATGAAATGCCGTCTGAAGTTTAAATTGAGGAAGGCAAGAACTCCAGGGAGATGGGATCCAGACAAGTTGAAAGAAAAGAGTGTGAAGGATTGTTTCAAGGAACATGTTGCACAAGGTCTACATGCAATGACTGAGGGAAACAGAGTAGAAGAAGAATGGACAGTCATGAAGAATTAGGTCGGTAGGGCTGCTGAATAAATGTTATGAAGAAAGGAAGGATCATCTAAGAATCAATTGATAACTGAAGAGATACTAGACCTGATCGATAAACGACGAAAATACAAGAATGCCAAAAAATTAAGAGGGCAGAAAAGAATACAGGCGATTAAAGATTGAAGTGGATAGGAAGTGGAGGGCAGCAAAGGAAGAATGGATGAAGAAGAAGTGCAAGGATGTTGAAAAGTATGATCCGAGGAAAGGTAGATGCAACACACAGGAAATTCAATGAAACCTCTGGAGAAAGGAAAACTAGGCGTATGAATATTAGGAGCTCAGATGGTAAACCACTTCTAGGGAAGGAAGGCAAGGCAGAAAGATGGCAGGAACATATCTAACAATTGAATCTAGGTAAGTACGTAGATGATATGGTTCTGGAACAGGAAGAGGCTGTTGATGCCGATAAAATGGGTGATCATATTTTGAGCTCAGAATTCGACAGAGCTTTGACAGACCTGAATAGGAACAAGCACCTGCAATTGATGACATTGCCTCTTAATTAAGATTTATGAGTCAGGAGAAGTGCCATCCGATTTTCAGCAGAATATTGTTATACCTATTCCCGAAAAGCCGGTACTGTGAAATGTGAAAACTACCGCACCACTAGTTTAGTGTATCACGCCTGCAAAATTCCCACACGTATTATTCACAGAAGAATGGAAAGAAAAGTTGAAATTGAGTCGGGCGAAGATCAGTTTGGCTTCAGAAGAAATGTAGGAAAACGTGAAGCAATCCTGACCATACATCTGTTCTTAGAGGATGGAATTAAGAAGGGCAAGTCCACAGACATGGCGTTCGTAAATCTAGAAAAGGCATTTGATAATGTTGGTTGGACCAAGCCATTTGAGAACCTGAAAATAATCGGGATCAGGTACCGAGAAAGAAGAATTATCTACAATCTATATAACAATCAGTCGCCGATGATGAGAATCGAGGGTTATGAAAAAGAAGCAGCAATCCAGGAAGAGATGAGGCAAGGCTGCAGTTTGTCTCCCCTCCTTTTCAATGTTTATATAGAACAGGAAGTAAATGAAATCAAAGAAGAGTTAGGAAAGGGAATCACAATCCAAGGAGAGGAAATCAAAACCCTGAGATTTGCCGATGATATTGTGATTTTATCGGAGGCTGCATGAGATCTGGAGAAGTTACTGTATGGTATGGACGAGTCTTGGGTGAGGAGTACAGAATAAAAATAAATAAGTCCAAAACAAAAGTAATGACGTGCAGTCGTACGAAGTCAGGTGATGCTGGAAATATTAGATTAGGACATTAAATCCCAAAGGAATTAGATGAATATTGTTACTTGTGTAGCAAAATAACTAACGATAGCAGAAGTAAGGAGGACATAAAATGCAGGCTAACACAAGCAAGGAAGGCCGTTCATAAGAAAAGAAATTTGATCACTACGAACATTGATATAGGAATTAGAAAAATATTTTTGAAGACTTTAGTTTGGAGCGTAGCATTGTATGGAAATGAAACATGGACGATAACTCGCTCAGAAAGAAAGAATAGAAGCTTTTGAAATGTGGCGTTACAGAAGAATGTTGAAGGTGAGGTGGATAGATCGAATCACGAATGAAGAGATAATGAATCGAATTGGTGAGAGGAGATCGTTGTGGCTAAATTTGACTAGAAGAAGAGATAGAATGATAGGACCCATACTAAGACACCCAGGACTTTTACAGTTTTGAGGTAAGTGTTGGGAGTAAGATCGGTAGAGGTAGACCAAGGTATGAATATGACATGCAGATTAGAGCAGATGTAGGATGCAGCAGTTATGAAGAAATGAAAATGATAGTGCAGGATAGGGTGGTATGGAGTGCTGCATCAAAGCAGTCTATGGACTGATGACTCAAACAACAACAGATTGGAAACAACATATTGGCCTCCCTATGGTGTTTCACGGATAACGTTAAGAGTCATGCAATTACAAAAATCTTACTCACTGCTTGTACAGTCATTTAGAATGTACAATACCGTATCGAAGCACGGGCGCATTTGCTAGTCATACATGAATTGATTGATATTCGTACACCACTGCAGTGCGATGGGACTGCACCGACCATCTTGGGTTTATAAATGAATCACTGTACCGTCTGAGCACTAAATTCAGCAGGTATGTGATTATCACGTTTTATATGTAAGTCATGAATCTAAATTTTACGAAAGTTGTATCCTTATATATATTGCTCATTTGTACTGTAGTTTTAATAACAAAGAATATCTAGTCAAATTTGAGTTCTATGTCCGTAGTCTGCAGTACAATGTCTGTAAACAACAAGAATTGATGTTACAAATATGCAGGCCATAACCAATCTGTAGTGGCACTAAAGAGCACATCGATGATAGGATATCTCTCATCGACGATTATGATTGTTTTTCTCGAGTACCCTAGTCGTATCTGTGCACTCTGAGGTGGCTGTAAAGTCCTATCCGTGTAACACCAACTCATCCACAATGGTGACACACATTGTCAAGATTAAGGGCCAGTTGCCGACGAAAACCCTCTCTTTTGTTAATTTTACACTTGTTAGTTTTGAATCCCCGTCTTTGCTATTCAAGACGTTGAGGGCCTTTGTGAATAACTCGATGGTATGGCCAGTGGTTAAATGCTTTTACCTACCAGTTGATGGAATAGATTACCTTCTTTCTCCCATTTTGAATTTTTAACTGATGTTATTTCATCGACCTTGCCATTTAATTCAAAAGCTATTCCTCAGACAGCGCTGATGATGTTTCTCCGCCACATCATGTGCCTTCTGTAGGTGGTACGAGATTCCCACCCTTAAAGAAGAGATAGTATTATAATGATTTATTACAATTAAAGCTTAATATCATCCGGGATGTTACGACTGTCTAAAACCTTTACACCTTCGTTATTTGCAGTTTATTAGATGTGACTACCAGGACGCGGAAAGTGGTCGATGTTCTGGAAACCCTCGCCTTGGATAATCATAATTGGAGCAGTGTCGTTGGAGTTCGATGCAGGTTGACGTAGGATCAGTCAATTCTTGTTGTTAGGGCTTATAACACAGTATTTTCGTATTATCATACCGCATTTAACATAGTCTAGAGGTCTTCTAGGTATCCAAATATTGGCAGGCAATGTACGAGAGGTGTTATTCAATTTCTAATAGCTAGTTTATGAGGTAAATACCTGGATTCAATTCTAAACATCTCCGCAGTGTTTATATGAGACGAGAGTATATGACGCTGTTAATCTGTGATTCGTCTGTCTGATTGGAAAATTAAGCCTTGAGCAGACACCTTGTTGTTATTCGACTGGAGTAGGCTATGTGCCGACTCTGGGTTTCACCCTCTCCCTACCTCATCGTGATAACCATGTCTCTCTCTCACACACTCACCCATCCACCCACCCACCTAAATGCGCAGGTCTCCCATGGGAGTCAAATAGGAAGACCTGCGTCAGGCGAGTCGAACATGTTGTCACACGCTCCCGGCACTTTTTTTTTTTTTTATTTTTTTTGCTAGTTGCTTTACGTCGCATCGACACAGATAGGTCTTATGGCGACGATGGGACAGGGAAGGGCTAAGAGTGGGAAGGAAGCGTCCGTGGCTTTAATTAAGGTACAGCCCCAGCATTTGCCTGGTGTGAAAATGGGAAACCACGGAAAACCATTTTCAGGGCTGCTGACAGTGGGGTTCGAACCTACTATCTCCCGAATACTGGATACTGGCCGCACTTAAGCGACTGCAGCTATCGAGCTCGGTGCTCCCGGCACTAAACGTCATACCCTAGGTAAATAAAAGGTGAACACAAATTTCTTTCTAATTTCCAACATTTTAAACTTGTTTGATAACTAACCATATTTTTCTTTTTTTCTCTGATCTTATCAGTTGACTAAAGGTCGTAATCCCTTTTGTTCTAAGCAATAATTCTCGGTACAATGGTACAACAATGTCAAAGGTAAGGAATTGCACGTTAAGAAGCCAATATAGATAAAATACACGAGTCAATGTACGGAATTATGAGGATTTCCTAGTTGAGACCTATGCATAAAATGTTTTATTCATGCTCTTTGAAGTATAAATTTAGATTTCTCAGCTGAATAACTACTGCGTGAGGAAAATAATTTTAAACTTGTAGGAATAAAATGAAGCTCGTTCTCATTATATCCTACCAAATAACTTTTACCAAGCTTCTGATAGTGACTCCTACTATCTGCGACATTACATATCACGGATTACTCTTGACGAATGTTATATTTTTGTACAATACTTTGTTTATAAAAAAATCCGAAGTAGTTTCCACCTATATTCACGTCTTCAATATTTAGTTTATAGCTATTTTAAAATCATGGCGACATTAAATATTTATTTTTATTAGAAATGTGAGTACCGAACTAGTGACTGCGCGGTTTGAGCCACGTTGCAGCCAGCTTGCTTTCAGAAGATAGTGGGTGATATAATTTCGAACCCTACTGTCAGCAGCCCTGAATATGTCTCTCCGTGGTTTCCTATTTTCACTTCAGGTAAATGCTGGAGATGTCCTTATTCAAGGCCACGGTCGACTCCTTCCCACTCCTAGTCCTTCCTTTCCCATCGTTGCCGTAAGACCTATGCTATTCGATGCGACGTAAAGCAATTCCTTTTTTTTAAGGACCATCCACCTATCATTAATGTGAAATACTTCATCTAAGAAATAAGAACAGAATACCAAACAGACTAAAAATTAAATTTGATGGTGCAAAAGACTGAGTGAAGAATCTGTTAGGTCATTATACACTCTAAATTTCTCAAGTACGGTTAACATTGAAGAGGTAACAGGTCCATGTAGTTGGAATGTCCTTTGACAGGTCTGTTTTGCAGAAGCCTGCCAAGACTCGTTTATTTATGAGTTCGGCGGCTGGTCTACAGAAAGGGGCTCATTCTCTATCCGACCTGACAACACACTGAAGAGAACTGGTGCGGCGTGTGGTGGAATCGTCGATTGGACACTTCTGTCGAAAACTGATGAAAGGTCACCAATGAATATCGGCTCTTGTTTTATTTTTACTTATTCAATTTAAGGGCAATGAGCAAGTTCAATAATAATTTCCATCCGCCTTAATGTACTTCATAGTTTACATTCAGATGGTTAATGGATATTATTGGTGTACCTTAAATGAAGGAAAGAGTAACATGTTGATATCGGGCAGTCATGGAGGACTACACAGACAAGCTAGCGCTTAGTACAATATTAATCTCCGTTTGAGTGGATGTAAATAATATTATCAGCGCTACACTATGGCTTTTAGAAATAAACCATTAATTGAACAATTACACAGTTCGATAGGAAAATATTGGCTTAAAAATAGAGGAAGGACTATAAATCCCTAACGTCACTGAGAATCGAGTTCTCCAAGATGAGAAGTTAATGTCAAACCGAATGAGCCACCATATCTCAACATTTCCATCTCCCGCTGAGAGGATGTTCAGTGGCCTTAGTATATGCCACCGTTCACAGTTTTAGTAAAATTAATCAGGATCTTCGTTTGAAGCAATCAACACAGAATTTCCACTACCGTCGGGTAGTTTTCTTTTCCACACTAAGCAATAAGCCGGATATTATTTATTTTGCAATTTAACTTTACTCAGAAATATTTACTGCATTTACATGTTAGACTGGCTTTTTTACTGCAAAACAACTCCGCGTTAGTATGTCGATTAACGGATCTGTGATTCAACTGCGGTCATTGACTAGTTCAACTTGGTGGATATTTGGATAAGTCACGGTACTTCTGCCGAGCTCATTGTAAATTTGAAACTCCTGTCTCCATGATATCTCCAAAATTAATATTCAGTGTTGTCAGCATTTGCATAGCAAACCACATTTTGGTGACTAGAAAAGGAGCACAATGTATTGGTCATCCTTCCACAAATACTTTTAGTAGTCCCAGAGTGCCTGATCGGGGGTTACCCATCTTAGCTGCTACCACGTATAAGACGTCACATGCATGATAAAACACTACGCTGTTTATATGTTAACAGATAGTAATTCATCTTCTTCAGCACACAACCTCTTCGATGAGCTACAATTGGTAACATACAGTATAATGACTAATTTGAAACCTTCCTAAGCTATTATTTAACTATGCCATCATATTCACAGTGATATAAATCTTTTGTCCTAATATTACATTCATAGAAGCAGTTCTAATATAAAGTAAGCTATGTAAATTTCAATACTTGTGGCGGAAAGTACAACATAATACATCATGGTTTTTGAAGCTATGTATGCATGAGAAGGTTCTAAATAACCTCGGAAATTATAAATTCGTACATCATAAGTCATTACAGGAATATTTGCGTCCCTTTGAATTGTTGTTTGAAATCATTATCTGAAATTATAGCAAGGTGTCTTACAAATTAACAGTTTTGTAGATTTTTATATCTGGTGAAGTTTCCTATTAGTGTAGAGTAGGTTAATGCATAAAATTAGTAGACCTGTAATTTGATGGCATGCCCATGTTCGAGATTACTGCTTTTCCTGGTTGACTGTGTAATATAGATATTTTAAATACCGGTGATTTCGAAGTGATGATATTTAGGTGAGGTGTTCGACGAGATCAAGTATTCTGGGCTTCAGTGTCGTGGATCAGGCCAATTAAATCTTCGAGACGTTTTGCCTACAATTACAACGGACATACTCCGTCACAAAATTAGGCTTGGTTGAACGTACCTTCTCATAGTTAAGTTGGTAACTGTGGAATTTTGGTTATGTTGCGGGTTGCTATATGCGATTATAATTGTACCGGGCGGTACACCTCTACGACGCAAGTTCAAATCTTGCGCCAATTGAAACTTCTCTACTGGAGAAACCCGGAACTAACTCTACGGTTTATCAGAAGATGTCACTGAGTGTTTTTGATTTGCTTTTGTTTTTAATTGATCAAGAAGTGCGGACATTCTCTCACAGATGTCTCTACCAAAAACTATGATAACGCACTTTGGTGTAAAGGAATGAACCTTCTTGGGGAAATGTATTCATAAGTTTTGTCTTTACTAAATTTTGTTCTGTGGTTTGTGGATTGGCAACATTAATCCTTTCTTTCCGCCTGTTTTGAATTTTACCAATCAGTAATTTCTGTAATTTATTTTCCTCCAATCATAGCTTTCTTCTTCAAATTTCCATGTGTAATTCTTTGTCTACCAATAAAAATTGACGGGGTGTGTCTACTCATTCCTGAAAGGTCTCGAATTTTCCACGAGGGTATAAAAACTGCTGATTTTCTTGTCTCCGGGCCACTCGTATAACATCTAACGCAGTGTGTGAATATGTAGCAGGGGGCGGGAAGCGCCTCGTTCTTCAGACAGCAGTTCTTCATCAAGGTAATGGCCTTTTAACATCTTTATTTCTTGCTAGCTCAGCAGTCTAAATCTCGGGGAGGGTTCGAAACATTTAATATGTAACCGATCTCTTTAAAATGTAAATTCCTTTTCAGTCTATGTAAAAACTACAAATCTCTTTTACTGTAAAGCGGGGATAGAGAGTGCTTTACCCTCTCGAGCTCCCCTTCATTCTGAAATTGAGGTGACTACGTTTTCATAACCGTTTCTTCTCTTCCTTAATGTTTCTCATACGAGTTACCTCCCTAGCTTGGGATTAGCCCCTGTATTATCTGCCTAGCGCCACATAGGTTTTTGAAAAACTTTAGTATGGGAGTGCAAGTAATCGCCTCCATTCAATTTTGTATTTTGGGCCATTTATTTTAGCCGTTTTGTTTTCCTTCCTGAGAAGGCCCAGTAGATTGTGTACGAGGTACCCCTGTGCCATTATATGTGTGCCTTGAGGGCAGTTAGTGTAAAGTCTGTTTATGGCCTCTTAAATAGGCTTCAAAATTTGAGAGCGGGTCAGCTCTTCCTTGTGTGTGAAAGGTGCCTCTGGGAGGCTTGAGGGTAAAAGTTGGGAGCAACTGCTCCATGCAATTAGGGGTTTTCTGCCCTTAAGTAATTTGTAGTTGTGAGCTGAGAGCTCAGAAATTATACTTGGGGCTCGAATCCCAGATCTTGTAATAATCCCCTAACACTTGTGATTTCTTTGTACCTGATTTTGGCTTGTTGTTGACTTGTTAAGTTTTCAAATTCTATGTAAACTTTGGTTAACTCTTGTTGTCTATTGAAAATATAACCTTTATTTAAATTTTAAATTCGTCTTTTGGACTTGTAGTTAGACCCATTCCAGCCCGCACCTTCTTTCACCTCTGACATCCACGGATAACTCCGTAACAATAATATTGTAGTAAATACTCTAGGCTTTCCTCTATCACGAAGCTCCGGTGGTCAAGTAGGGAAAAATATTGCTATGCTTTTCTCTCCTTTTTCTATTACAGTAGACTACTAAATGGAACTTGCTTTTCATAACCAGACTGAAGGAGTGGTCTATATAACATTTTATAGTTCTCTTATAATAAAACGTGAAATCTGCTCGCTTGTAGTGGTGCAACACCCTGCACATTATTGTACCACGGGCATTGACTTTGTTACTGCCACCGTAATTTTATGTATCCCTTGAAGTATGGTACCTTGTAATTGGACGTGTTTTCTTTACATCCTTCACAATTATTATTATTATTATTATTATTATTATTATTATTATTATTATTATTATTATTATTATTATTATTATTATACAGAAGCATATGTTTATTAAATTCTGGTTATAAAATATATGCCAACATCATTAAAAATAAACTATACAAACACTATGAGAACATTCAAGGAGAGGAACAATTCGGATTCAGAAAGTGAAGATCATGCTGCGATGGCTATTTCGCAAAGAAAATCCTTCTAGAAAAGCACAAGGAATTTAATGTAGAAACTCACATTGCCTTTGTGGAATTCAAAAAAGATTTTGACATTGTAACTCCCAATATCTTACTTAATGTTTTAATATCTGATCACACCCCCACAACAGATGGTACAGAACATAAATAACTTTTTCAAACATAACCTGATTTCAGTAAAGGTCAACGATGAATTATCAGCGTGGAAAACAGTAAACACATGAATAAGACAGGGTTGCAGTCTTTCCCCTCTCCTGTAAATAATCATACGAGAATTTAGGGAAACAAGACATGGTTCCATCCGCATTAAGAGAAATATACATCTAGACTGGTCGCCAACTCAGAAGATGATTTACAGAGTTCAACGTACAACCTAAACCTAGTCTCAGGAAAGTAATCAATGGAAATATTCCCTGAGAAAACTAAGATATGGCTTTCTGTGACAAGGAACCAGTAAGAAGCAAGGTCTGCTTAAATAATTTTGGAAAGAGTAAATGATTTTAAATACCTCGGCTATCTATATATATAAAGTAACTTGTCCTGACTGACTGACTGACTGACTGACTGACTGACTGATTCATCATCGCCGAGCCAAAACTACTGGACATAAATGAATGAAATTTTGAGGATATATTCATATTAAGATGTAGGTGCTCGCTAAGAGAGGATTTTTGGATATTCCGTCGCTAAGGGGGTAAAAAGGGGGTGTGAAATTTTAAAATGAGTGTATCTATATCTCAAAACTTTAAAAGTTTACACATGTGAAAATTGGTATTTAGAATCTTCTTTAAAAATAAGGAAACCCGTATTTTTTTATTTTCAGAAAATCCCAATAGGATGGGTGAAAGAGGGTAAAAAACGGGTTGAATGCCATTTAATCAGGATACCGGTACTTATATCTCAAAAACCGCAGACATTACAGACCTGAAAATTGGAACTTTTGTTCGCTTTTAAAAATTAAGAAACACGTATTTTTTTGTTTTGGGAAAATCCAATTAATAGGAGGGTGAAAAGGGGGGTGAATTTTTTAATGAGTGCATCTATATCTCAAAACTTTTAAAGTTTACAGTTGTAAAAATTGGTATTTAGAATGTTCATTAAAAATAAAAAACACGTATTTCTTTGTTTTCGGAAAATCCCAATAGGAGGGGTAAAAAGAGGTGAAAAAGGGGTTGAATACCTTTAAAGAGAATGCTTATATCTCAGAAACTGAAGATATTACAGACCTAAAAACTGGTGTTTGGGATCTCCTTTAAAAATGAAGAAACACGATTTTTTTGTTTTTGGAAAATACAATTCATGGTGGGGCTGAAAAGGGGGTGAAATTTTAAAATGAGTGTATCTATATCTCAAAACTTTTAAAGCTTATAGATGTAAACATTGGTATTTAGAATCTCCTTTAAAAATAAAGAAACATATTTTTTTGTTTTCGGAAAATCCCAATAGGAAGGGTGGAAAAGGGTGAAAAACGGGTTGAATGCCTTTAATGTAGCTACTTATATTTCAGAACCTGAAGATATTACAGACCTGAAAACTGGTGTTTGGGATCTCCTTTAAAAATAAAGAAACACGTATTTTTTAAGTTTCGGAAAATCCAATTAATGGGGGGGGGGCTGAAAAGGGGGCGAATTTTTAAAATGAGTGTATCTATATCTCAAAACTTTTAAAGTTTATAGATGTAAAAATTGGTATTTAGAATCTCCTTTAAAAATAAAGAAACATGTATTTTTTTGTTTTCGGAAAATCCCAATAGGAAGGGTGGAAAAGGGTGAAAAAAAAAGGTTGAATGCCTTTAATGAGGCTACTTATATTTCAGAACCTGGAGATATTACAGACCTGAAAATTGGTATTTGGGATCTACTTTAAAACTAAAGAAGCAGGTATTTTTTCGTTTTTGGAAAATCCAAATAATGGGGGGGTGAAAATAGGGGGTGAATTTTTAAAATAAGTGTGTCTACATATTAAAACTTTAAAAGTTTACAGATGTAAAAATTGGTATTTAGAATCTCCCTTAAAAATGAAGGAAAACGTATTTTTTTTGTTTTCTGTAAATCCCAATAGGATGGGTTTAAAAGTTTGAATAATAGGTTGAATGCCTTTAATGAGGATACATATATCTCAGAAACTGAAGATATTACAGAACTGAAAATTTGTATATGGGATCTCCTTTAAAAACAAAGAAACACGTATTTTTTTGCTTTTGGAAAATCCAATTAATGGCGGTTGAACAGGAGTGACAAATCTGGGTGAATTATTTGAAAGACTATATCTACAGAATATGTGAGAAACGTAAATTGTTGCAGATGTAAAAAGTGTGTATTTAGAATCTCCTGTAAATGTAAAGAAACATAGGTGATTTGTATTTGGAAACTCCACTTAAGGGGAACTAAAAGTGGTGAAATTTTAAAATGAGAATTTCTACAGTATATCTCAAAAAAGTTAACATGTTACAGAATTGAAAAATTGTATTTTTTATCTTATTAAAATATAAAGAAACGTGTATTTTTAGTTTTCGGAAATGCCACTTGGGTGGAGGGGGGTAAAATTGACTGAAGATAGTGTTGATTTCTTTTAATTAGGCTACCGATATCTCAAAAATGAAGATGTTACAGACGTGAAATTTGATGTTTTGAATCTGCTTTAAAAAGTAAAGAAACGCGTAATTTCCGAAAATCCAATGAGGGGGTGGGGTGAAATTATTGAAAAATTAATAGACTTAATTGTATGAGAATACTTACATCTAATAAAAACTATATTTGTTACAGGCGTGAAAATTTGTATTTGGATCTCCTTTAAAATCAAAGAAAAACGCGTTTTGGGGGGGAATAATCTTGGAGGGGGCGGGAGTGAAAAGGAGTTGAGTTCCTTTCATGAGGACACATAAATCAAAAACTGAAGAAGTTAGAGTCGTGATAGTTGGTATTTAGAAGATACTTTACAATTAAAGAAACGAGTATGTTGCAGGAAAATTCACTTAGGGGAGGGGGGGGAGTGTGAAAGATGTGAAAAAAGTGAATTATTTTTATGGGGATACTTATATCTCAAAACTGAAGGTTATAGACGTGAACATTGGAGTTTGGAATCTCCTTTAAACATAAAGAAACACGCCTTCTTTTCTTTTTTGCGGGGGGGGGGGGTGAATGAAACTAACGACGGTGGGGTGTAAAAGGAGGTTAGACCAATTGATTTTACTGTTTATTCATTCCATTCCTGACCCTGTCGAATGACTGGAAACAGGCTGTGGATTTTCGATGTACTTATTCTGAGCATAAACCGATCATTTTTAATCTTTCCTGGGTTCGTTTTCAAGAGCCATCTTTTCCTTCGGAGAACGTTCTTTGATTTCAGTAGATTCTCCTGGCATATAAATAAAAATTAAAAACATTTGAAATAAACGATAGGAATGAGATTGACTGTCCAATTGTTCACCTCTATAATAAGGTCAATAATGCACGGAAGTATGTCATTCGTATCGCCAGAAATTCCGCGTACTTGCCTACGCGCGACAATGGTGCTGGTCACAATGTCAAAAATGACAATGGCAGCAGATGGAATTTACCGCCAATTAGCGGTCTTGCATCTTGCTGTGGGGTCCAGAACATCTATAATAATAATAATAATAATAATAATAATAATAATAATAATAATAATAATAATAATAATAATAATAATAATAATAATAATAATAATAATAATAATATTCTGGACCGTTGTCAAATGTGCGGACCGCGCTGGAAACCGGTCTGGACGGGTAATGACTACAAATGCAGTCCGGCCGCGGGTTCAGTACTGCCAAGGCACCCAAGAAGACACCACGCCGAATCTCCTCAAGAATTTGATCCATACTAAAAATGCTTATAGGAAAAGATGGCAAACTTTTAGGGATCGAACTGACCGGGTGGAATACATGGTCCTAGCCCGGGAAGTACGAAATCGATTGCTGGAAAGAAAGATTGAAAAATGGGAGGGAACTTGCCGTAATCTCTCAGAAAACGAGTCAGATCTCGAATTTTGACGGATTATATATAAATCGATATCCATTCAATTATAAATTTCAGTATAATACCGTAGCGAAGCACGGGTATCTTGCTAGTAAACGATATTTTTTGAAGAGCTGGACATACGCGAGAAAATCTCCAAATTCAATAGATGTTTGGGAATCGTCAATAAAGTTTTTAGACCATCATTAGTTCAAAAACACAGCCGTACAAGAATCTGCAAAGCCTAGGCAAGACCTGTACTTTGCTGTGGAAATGAAGCGTGGACCCTGAGGAAATTCGGCAAGAGAAGAAGAACTAAAGCTGAAATGAAATACATGCGGCGAACAGGAAGAATCAGTAAGTGGGAACACAAAAGAATTACAGAAATGCTGAATGATCATAAAAGCAGACCTGTATTGGAATACATCTATGAATATCAGAGAAATTGGCTAGAACATCTAAACAGGAGGGGCAGAAGCAGGTTCCTTAAAGCAGTCATATACTACTGCCCCGCTGGAAAGAGATCTCTGGAACGCCCCAGGAAGAGATGGCGTGAAAATTCAAATCTTTTGTATAGACCGTAACAGTTTTTCTAAAGGACTGATACATGAAAGGGTGATGATGGGGATTATTATTATTATTATTATTATTATTATTATTATTATTATTATTATTATTATTATTATTATTATTATTATTATTATTATTATTATTATTATTATTATTATATAACAATAGTATAGGAGTTTCTAGATCTTCAAACGTAAGATTGTCTCGTGCATTTATTGCAGAACGATAATTTATCTTCCAATATTTTCTGGTATGTACTTACGTCTTTCTGATATTAAGTTTTCCGTTTCTTTGCGGCCTGAACTTCGTGAAAGGAGAGACACTTGATTGCAAGGACACCACATGGTACTAGGGAATAAAGGAGACGCAAGTTATAATTCCATTCATTCCTTTTGTTATCGAAAAAAAAAAGAATAAAATGTTCCCATTGCTAGGAACAGAGCCTCACCATGAAATTTCGTTCTTGGCTGTTCAGGGTTTCTCTTTTAAACCAGAAGCACGCAAGCTCTTTGAGTGCTCTTCAAAAGTTCTTGTTTGTCAACATCTCCATGATTCAGATTCGAAACTTAGATTCACTTAGAGTGAGTTTGGTTCTTACATCCTTCTCTTTATGGTTCCCCCCTACTCCTGTAAAAGCACAGGGGTTTCTCCGCTGAGAGAATTCTCTCCGTTTACTGAGAAGCCTTAAGAAGCTATATTCATTTCCAATGAAAGGATCAATGGCTTACTCTACAGCAGTAAACTTAGCTTACACGTACTTCCCAACGATCCAAGTTACATGCTCATTTCAATGAAAAATTTGAAATAGGAT
Organism: Anabrus simplex; assembly: GCF_040414725.1. Lineage (NCBI taxonomy): Eukaryota > Metazoa > Arthropoda > Insecta > Orthoptera > Tettigoniidae > Anabrus > Anabrus simplex. Next base: position 1,213,003,521 of record NC_090265.1, on the reverse strand, counting down.
CGGCAACTTTTGAACTTCCCGAATAGCTGGAGCGGAGAGTTTGTCTTCAGATGGTCATTATACTATATGAGAAGAATTATTTGAATATGTTGTCACACTGGGGAATTGTACCCGAATATTTACGTAATATAGTAGTGACATCCTTGTCAGAGTCCTACCAAGGTGGCCGTGACTTGATTCGTACACATTGCATGAATAACTTTTGCAATGAAAAGTCACGCCATCGTAGTTCACATTCAACGCAAAGCTAGAAATTCATGTCTACGATAACATTATGTAAGAATGTAAGCTTTCTTTTGGTGAAACACAATATGTAGCTACATCTATGGGTGCACTAACAGATTATGCTGGAGCAATCCTATCACATTCACCTATTATGGTATACCGGATTGAATTTCACTTCATGTGGTACCGGAGTGCTATGTTGAAGTTTATTTTACTAACAAAAATAGATTACAGTTCGGGTATTGTACCACTATGAATGTCTGCCGAAAATAGTGATGTAATGAATGTAAATAGAATCATAACTAACATTGAATTATTAATATAAAATGGTATCAGAAGGAAATCTTAATATTCTTGCCTTCTTCCCCAATTTCTACCGGTCGGCACTTCGTATAGGTATAACCAAGTGGAAGCTCGTCTTACCACTAAATCTATGGTGGGGATGTATTCACTACTGCGTGTTTATTTGATGTTTTGTAATGTTGTGTGCTGTGCGTACGTGAAGAGATTTGTAACAAGACGAACCAAGGAAATTAACCTACGCACTTAAAATCCCCAGTCTGGCCGGGAATCGAAAACTAGATTTTCTGAACAGAAGACTACTACTTTGACCGTTTAGCCAAGAAAAGGAAATACTACAACAAATTACACGGATCAAACGGAGAAGTCACATGGTAATGAAAGAAGGAATGAAAAATACATGCAATCTAAAACAAAAAATATGATAAGCATTGAAAATTGCTTCCAAATAGTGTAACATATTAAGTACAAATGCCTTTGCTGGCAGGATGTAGTGTTTACAGTGCACTATGTTTTCTGGTATGGGCTAGAATAAATGTTTTACTTTCATTCTCCTGTCCCAGTCTCATCCTTCGCTTTGACAATATGAAAGTGTCCAAGGTATGAGCAATGCCAGTAATGCCATTCCTTATGCAGCCAGTCCCTGTTATGAATGGTGTGAAAATATCGCTCATAGGGTCAGTTGGTGCATGCATTTCAGTGGGCTTGGCAGACTGATATGCAATAGCAACTTCTGGCTCAGTGCGGAAAGCAACGGGAAACTACCTCACTCCTCACTTCCCTAGTATGCCTCTTCAGTGACACCTAGGCTATCTATGACAGCTGTTTGTGGAGCTGTAGAGGATCAAACCAGCCTTCGGGCTGAATACCCAACATACATTAAGTGCAAGCAATGGCTTATAAATTCGCATGAAATTTACAGACAACAATTTAAAAATTCCATCACAGTTAGTGAAATGTAACTGCAATGCAGTCACCTTGGAATTCACATAAAAATACAAAACGTAACTTAAAATGTTACATTACATGTAATTTAATGTAACATAGTAATTGCAACATAATTACAAGGGTATTTGTGAATAACTTAAACATTGCCGATACTTTAACACTACTACCTGAGGTAGATTGAGTGGTTTTACCAACTGCTATTAGCTTTAAATTATAATTACGATACCAACAAATATCAATTTATAACTATTAAATTTACAACATATTGAGTATTTTCTTACTATATCTTGCAATAGACACAGTCCGTATTTTTGTAGTCTAACAGTTAGTGATTTTAGCTGCCTTCCAAGGATGCCTGGGTTTTATTCCCGCAACTACCAAAAATTTTAAAATGTCAGGATAACTGTTATGTGATTAAAAATGTACGTTTAATTCAAAATCAATCAATCAATCAATCAATCAATACTGATCTGCATTTAGGGCAGTCGCCCAGGTGGCAGATTCCCTATCTGTTCCTTTCCTAGCCTTTTCCGAAATGATTTCAAAGAAATTGGAAATTTATTGAACATCTCCCTTGATAAGTTATTCCAATCACTAACTCCCCTTCCTATAAATGAATATTTGCCCCAGTTTGTCCTCTTGAATTCCAACTTTATCTTCATATTGTGATCTTTCCTACTTTTATAGACGCCATTCAAACCTATTCGTCTACTAATGTCATTCCACGCCATCTCTCCGCTGACAGCTCGGAACATACCACTTAGTCGAGCAGCTCTTCTTCTTTCTCTCAATTCTTCCCAACCCAAACATTGCAACATTTTTGTAACGCTACTCTTTTGTCGGAAATCACCCAGAACAAATCGAGCTGCTTTTCTTTGGATTTTTTCCAGTTCTTGAATCAGGTAATCCTGGTGAGGGTCCCATACACTGGAACCATACTCTAGTTGGGGTCTTACCAGAGACTTATATGCACTCTCCTTTACATCCTTACTACAACCCCTAAACACCCCCATAACCATGTGCAGAGATCGGTACCCTTTATTTACAATCCCATTTATGTGATTACCCCAGTGAAGATCTTTCCTTATATTAACACCTAGATACTTACAATGATCCCCAAAAGGAACTTTCACCCCATCAACGCAGTAATTAAAACTGAGAGAACTTTTCCTATTTGTAAAACTCACAACCTGACTTTTAGCCTCATTTATCAACATACCATTGCCTGCTGTCCATCTCACAATATTTTCGAGGTCACGTTGCAGTTGCTCACAATCTTGTAACTTATTTATCACTCTATAGAGAATAACATCATCCGCAAAAAGCCTTAGCTCCGATTCCACTCCTTTACTCATATCATTTATATATATAAGAAAACATAAAGGTCCGATAACACTGCCCTGAGGAACTCCCCTCTCAACTATTACAGGGTCAGACAAAGCTTCACCTACTCTAACTTTCTGAGATCTATTTTCTAGAAATATAGCAACCCATTCAGTCACTCTTTTGTCTAGTCCAATTGCACTCATTTTTGCCAGTAGTCTCCCATGATCCACCCTATCAAATGCTTTAGACATGTCAATCGCGATACAGTCCATTTGACCTCCAGAATCCAAGATATCTGCTATATCTTGCTGGAATCCTACAAGTTGAGCTTCAGTGGAATAACCTTTCCTAAAACCGAATTGCCTTCTATCGAACCAGTTATTAATTTCACAAACATGTCTAATATAATCAGAAAGAATGCCTTCCCAAAGCTTACATACAATACATGTCAAACTTACTGGCCTGTAATTTTCAGCTTTATGTCTATCACCCTTTCCTTTATACACAGGGGCTACTATAGCAACTCTCCATTCATCTGGTATAGCTCCTCCGACCAAACAATAATCAAATAAGTACTTCAGATATGGTACTATATCCCAACCCATTGTCTTTAGTATATCCCCAGAAATCTGATCAATTCCAGTCGCTTTTCTAGTTTTCAACTTTTGTATCTTATTGTAAATGGCATTGTTATCATACGTAAATTTTATTACTTCTTTGGCCTTAGTCTCTTCCTCTATCTCGACATTATCCTTGTAACCAACAATCTTTACATACTGCTGACTGAATACTTCTGCCTTTTGAAGATCCTCACATACGCACTCCCCTTGTTCATTAATTATTCCTGGAATGTCCTTCTTGGAACCTGTTTCTGCCTTAAAATACCTATACATACCCTTCCATTTTTCACTAAAATTTGTATGACTGCCAATTATGCTTGCCATCATGTTATCCTTAGCTGCCTTCTTTGCTAGATTCAATTTTCTAGTAAGTTCCTTCAATTTCTCCTTACTTCCACAGCCATTTCTAACTCTATTTCTTTCCGGTCTGCACCTCCTTCTTAGTCTCTTTATTTCTCTATTATAATAAGGTGGGTCTTTACCATTCCTGGTAATTTATAACATAAATGAAAATTTAATGTCATAATTAAACACAGAATAACTTTTAACAACCCATAAATAGGTTATCTTCAGATTCTCCAACTTACGAAAAAATTTGGGGTGTGCCAGAAAGAGTTGCACCACCTCGGTATGAGGACGCGAATTTTCTATTTACCATAAGTACACAAATATGCACCTGACCCGTGGTGTAGGGGTAGCGTGCCTGCCTCTCACCGGAAGGAATCGGGTTCAATTCCTGGGCAAGCCAACGATGTTTACCTCGATGTGAGGGCTGGTCCAAGGTCCACTCAGCCTACGTGATTACAACAGAACTGAGGAGCTAACTGACGGTGAGATAGCAGCCCTGGTCAAGAGAGCCAAGAATAACGGCCCAATGGATTCGTCATGCTGGTAATTTATAACATAAATGAAAATTTAATGTCATAATTAAACACAGAATAACTTTTAACAACCCATAAATAGGTTATCTTCAGATTCTCCAACTTACGAAAAAATTTCTCTCAGCTAGAATCGAAGAACTTGACTTCAAACCAATGAGATTTTAGGCATCGAAAGAGTTGGCCACGTGGTTTCTGTTACGTGTCTGTGAGTATGAATTGGGTATATAGTAGTTTTGAATCGCACTGTCGGCATCCCTGAACGCGGTTTTCCATGGTTTCTCATTTCCAAGTCATTCCACGGTCACTTCCTTCCCAATCCTAACCCTTTCTCATCCCATTGTCGCCATAAACCTGTCTCTGACGTACAGTGGTGCAAATTACTCAAAAACCTGGTCAAAATAACTTATGTTGTATAGAGAATCCTGCAAAAACATGTACCTCAAGGAATTTGGGGTCACTGATCTCTGATTTGATCTCAAAATTGCAAACTAGACAATAATGGATCAAGTATTGAAAACTTGAGTGGATTCAGCTATGTGTTTAAGGGTTTTCACACTGACACGGTAAAATGGCGATAAATCATAATCGGGCAAATATAGGCAGCGATACATTCAAAATCGTTAGGATTATTGTCCAAATCAGTACTGGGCCAAGTTAATGTTATAGACAACAAATTTTAAGAATAGCGTGAATACGCGGAAGAAGTTAAATTACACATGTGTTTGGAGAGAAAATATTTGATATAATACTTTCAAAATGTGTTCAAATAACCTTCTAAGTTGTTATCCAGTATAATTCCTTAATAACATGAGCCGGTACATCTCGTAAACACTTTGAAGAACACACGTTTGGATACTCCGCAAAATGACAATAATTTTCGTCGATCCGCTTACCGGCGAGTTCGGTAGCACGTAGCACGTACAACACAGATATATGGCTGCAATATTCGCGTCAAATTGGTGTAGTGTATACGAATGTCATTCAGATAAAATTTCATGGAACTAAACTTGGAACGCGCACTTTTTACATTCTGGGGAACTATTTCAGTGATTTGAGCAACTGTGTGGATGGCACAACTTAAAAGACTTATATAAAGTGTGACTAAGATTTTGTGCACGGTTATTCACCACTTATTTAATTTTGGATGCGCTTCCGAGTCAAATACCCCATATTGTTCCTATGGTTCATACTAATTTTGCTCCTGGTTGAATTTAGTTTTGCAGTGAACCTGATGTCACTTCCTGAAATACCTACTTGTTTCTGTTGCTGCTAAACAATCTGAGTAAAGATGAAAAAATCCAGTTTGTGTTAAATTATTACGAATAAGGGGAATTGTGTGTTGCCTATAAATTAACAAATGTTAATCTTTAGCATCGATTTTGTGACGAATACCTATAAAAGCGCTTAATACATCACTTTTCAAATTTGTTTGAAAGAAGTATGTACGTAATTATACAAACTGATACCAGTCACAAGCTTTATTAAATGATTCAATTCACAACGCGTTTGAGACTTTGCACTATCGTCAGATAAGTACACTGACTGACAGAGCAAATGCAACACCAAGAAGGAGTGGTTCGAAAGGGATGAAAGTTGGGGAAGAAACAGAGACAGCACGGACGAATAATTGATGTTTATTTCAAACCGATATGCAGGTTACACAATGCGCACGGCATCGACTCAGTAGGATGTAGGACCACCGCGAGCGGCAATGCACGCAGAAACACGTCGAGGGACAGAGTCAATAAGAGTGCGGATGGTGTCCTGAGGGATGGTTCTCCATTCTCTGTCAACCATTTGCCACAGTTGGTCGTCCGTACGAGGCTGGGGCAGAGTTTGCAAACGGCGTCCAATGAGATCCCACACGTGTTCGATTGGTGAGAGATCCGGAGAGTACGCTGGCCACGGAAGCATCTGTACACCTCGTAGAGCCTGTTGGGAGATGCGAGCAGTGTGTGGGCGGGCATTATCCTGCTGAAACAGAGCATTGGGCAGCCCCTGAAGGTACGGGAGTGCCACCGGCCGCAGCACATGCTGCACATAGCGGTGTGCATTTAACGTGCCTTGAATACGCACTAGAGGTGACGTGGAATCATACGCAATAGCGCCCCAAACCATGATGCCGCGTTGTCTAGCGGTAGGGCGCTCCACAGTTACTGCCGGATTTGACCTTTCTCCACGCCGACGCCACATTCGTCTGCGGTGACTATCACTGACAGAACAGAAGCGTGACTCATCGGAGAACACGACGTTCCGCCATTCCCTCATCCAAGTCGCTCTAGCCCGGCAACATGCCAGGCGTGCACGTCTATGCTGTGGAGTCAATGGTAGTCTTCGGAGCCGACGCCGGGAGTGCAGGCCTCCTTCAACCAATCGACGGGAAATTGTTCTGGTCGATATTGGAACAGCCAGGGTGTCTTGCACATGCTGAAGAATGGCGGTTGACGTGGCGTGCGGGGCTGCCACCGCTTGGCGGCGGATGCGCCGATCCTCGCGTGCTGACGTCACTCGGGCTGCGCCTGGACCCCTCGCACGTGCCACATGTCCCTGCGCCAACCATCTTCGCCACAGGCGCTGCACCGTGGACACATCCCTATGGGTATCGGCTGCGATTTGACGAAGCGACCAACCTGCCCTTCTCAGCCCGATCACCATACCCCTCGTAAAGTCGTCTGTCTGCTGGAAATGCCTCCGTTGACGGCGGCCTGGCATTCTTAGCTATACACTTGTCCTGTGGCACACGACAACACGTTCTACAATGACTGTCGGCTGAGAAATCACGGTTTCATACAGTTTAATTTGATCTTCACAGAATTGAGAATTCAAGTAAAATCCTAATTTATACTATTCAGGAGATAATTTAAATTTTAAATAATTAACAAAATACAAGTATATACATTTAATACTTATCTAAGGATGGTGAAAAGTCTAAAACGAGTTGTGGAACAAATCATTTTTGTGACTGGTAACAGTTTATATTATTTCGTTAATATATTTATACTGTATTGCCTCGGGAGGTCAACTGAGTAGAGTGGGGTTCGATTCCCTCCTCAGCCATCCTCGAAGTGGTTTTCCGTGGTTTCCCACTTCTCCTCCAGGCAAATGCTGGGATGGTACCTAACTTAAGGCCACGGCCGCTTCTTTCCCTCTTCCTCGTCTATCCCTTCCAAACTTCCAATCCCCTCACAAGGCCCCCGCTCAGCATAGCAGGTGAGGCCGCCTGGGCGAGGTACTGGTCATCCTCCCCAGTTGTGTCCCCCGACCCAGAGTCTGAAGCTCCAGGATACTACCCTTGAGGTGGTAGAGGTTGGATCCCTCACTGAGTCCGAGGGAAAAACCGACCCTGGAGAGTAAACAGATTACGAACGAACGAACGAACGAACACCCAGCCCCCGTGCCAGCGAAATTAACCAATGAAGGTTAAAATTCCCGACCCTGTCGAGAATCGAACCCGGGGCCCCTGTGACCAAAGGCCAGCACGCTAACCATTTAGCCATGGAGCCGGACGATGGGGTAGTAAATGGCTGGGAGTGGGAAGGAAGTGGCCGTGGCCGTAATTAAGACACAGCCCAGAGTTTTCCTGCTTTAAAAATGAGAAACCACGAAAAACCATCTTCAGGGCTACGACAGTTGGGTTCGAGCCTACTATCTCCAGAATGAAAGCTCACAGCTGCTCAACTCTAACCGCACGGCCAACCCGCTCGGTGGTAACTCACAGTCACGAACAAGGCCTTCCTTAAAATATAGGTATGATTAGAACTTTTAATGTCTAAATATCATTACCTTTATTATAACATGACTTTATTTTATGTAAGCATGTATTTAATTATTTAGAATACGTTCATGTCTCAAACACACTTTTTAAAATAGATATGAATTGTATTTAACACGTCTTTAGGAACGAAAAAAGAAATATTCCTTATTAAAGAATTTCAACATAAGTATTTGTATTCTCTTAGGTGCAATGTCACTCAGCCTCCAAGGGTTGTGACAGGAGTAAGTGTGAACTGTAGGTGCTACAAGAAAGAGTTCATCAATCTCTGTACCTAATTTGATTTAGCTTAAATAATTTGATTGTAATTACATTTTTATGTGATCCGTCCTGGCCTTGAGATATTTACCGATGTTGGGTCTCAGACTCGATGTTTGCCGTACAGCAATCATTGACGGTCCCTGTAATCACGAAGTATTAGCTATTCTTTCTGTTTTCATACGCTCTCTCTCACTCGTGTGTGTGTTCGTGCGTGCGTGTGCGTGTGTGTGTGATGCTGTGTTGTGGTCAAGTCTTAGTGGTTGCCTGCTGGTTCCTCCCCATATTAAGTCGATACGTGCTTGCTGTGATGGTGTCCGTCTATTGATCCACAGCAATGGTATCAGTTCGTTCACATTTGGCTAGCTGCCCAACCGGCATATACATGCATTCCTCTTTGTATGCACTAGTACATTACTCATAAATAGAGAAGAGATGTTTTGCCATTGCTGATTAACGTAGGCCGCGTACACCATAGGTTCCTCTCAACGGAGATTTTTAATTTATTTCTCTCTTTGAAATAAAGAGAGGAAGTTTGAAAGATCCAATTTAACGCGTTTCGAGGAAGAAAAAGGGAAAGTTTCCTTATTAAAGCATCTCAATATAAATATTGGTCTTTACTTACGTGCAATGAGATGGGGTGTAACTCAGCCTCAAGGGGTGGGTGGGGGTTGACAGCAATGGAAGGGGTTAGAAACAAATTACAGCGAGTCAATCGCAGTTACCGCCGAGCCCGCTCGAGCAGGGTAATCCATCTCCCGTCCGCCAGCGAGCAAGAGCGAACACTCTTCATCAAGCGCGGTGGCGTAGTGGCTCCCGTGCGCATCACTCACTAGAAGATGTGCCACTACCGCATTGGAGCGACCTTCCAACTCAACCATTCTTCATACTGCTCTGGCAAACTGACCTCTATACACATACTTGCATAAGAAAACTTTTAAAACCGTACGCGAATGGATCTGAAGGAACCAAATAGCAAGAGTAAACACTGTTCGTCAGCTGTGGTGATGTAGTGGCTCTTGGGTACATCTTCCAGTGAACGATCTTCCCCTAATATATTTTAGCGACATTTCAACTTAACCAGGCTTCATACTGCTCTGACAAAACGGCCCCCATACGCGTGTTTGGCTTAAGAAAATTTAAATGCATATTGCTGAATGGTTCTGAAGGAATTACACAGAAGAAGTGAACACTCTCCATAAAAAAATGTGGTATTGTGTCTCTGCACTCAGTTCTCGTTGGAGGATGTACTACTATTACATCGGTGTGATATTCAAACCCATATTCGTCATTCTAGAAAGCCTCCGTGGCTCAGACGGCAGCGCGTTGGCCTCTCACCGCTGTTTGCCGTGGTTCAAATCACGGTCACTCCATGTGAGATTTGTACTGGACAAAGCGGAGGCGGGACAGGCTTTTCTCCGGGTACTCCGGTTTTCCCTGCACTCTCCATTCTCATTTCATAGCATCTATCAGCCATTGATAAATCACTTTGGGAGTGGCGACCCCATCGTACTAATAGCCTATATCTGCTTCATTCATTACATCCCTGACTCGGACAATGACTGGAAAACAGGTTGTAGGTTTTCATTTTCATTCGTCATTCTACTGTGAGAAATCTGTAAGGGTTGGTCGACTGAATCGTAGACTGCAATCTAGGAACTTGCACACTATGTTTTAGAAAACATACACTGTAACAAAACTTCAACATACTTAATAATTCGGAAGAATTTACCGACAGTCACACACCTCACCCACACTCTCACCGCGTTCAGGTCTCTCTCCCAACGCTGAACAAGTGTGCGTACACCGTCCTCAACGAAGGGCGCTGGTTGCTACAACAAGTCTTCCACAACATCAGGAAGCACATGATCGGTGTTAAAGTGCCTGTTTCAAGCACTTTCTTCATCACATCATAGACGTGACTGTCGTACGGGGAGAGATGAATAAGGCCTCAGCGAATACAGCGCCGACTGATCATTATTGAGTTTCCAGCGTGCTGGCGCCGTTACCGGTTTTCTGGGATCTTGATATAAATTTCATCACAGTTTTTGTACTCCTGCAAAAGAATAGAATCACACATACCGCGTTGTATTCGTTTGAACGCAACCATTAAACATAATTGTTGTTTCAACTTTTTCCTCTACTTCGTGGACAGGTGACTACTAAAACCAAAGCATGCATTGCTGCCATCACATTTAGTTGTCCTGTCCGTTGCTTGCAGTGTTGCAAGCTCTGTCCATGTTTCGATTGAACAACCTTTATATCTCAAATTCTGTGTTTACACTAGAAATTGTAAAAAAGCAAAACCAGATGATCATCCCTCATATATATATATATATATGAACTTTTATTATCTATTCAGTGTTTGTACTTATTCGTTAAAGAGTCAAAATAAATACATCTCGAGTGCCATATTCACCCCAGATACATTCTGGAGCTCTCGTTATATTACTACAGAATATTCGCGGTCCCTTACTGGAAAACGGAACTTGCGGAAGGGAAGAAATGTAGCCTACATCATTTGTTTCTTTTTTTTTTTTACAATTTATGTACATCTTACAGCGACGATAGGGTAGGGAATAGCTAGGAGTGGAAAGGAAGTGGCCTTCGTCTTAATTAAAAGTACAGCCTCAGCATTTCTCTGGTGTGAAAATAGGAAACCACGGAAGACCATCTTCAGGGCTGCTGAAAGTAGGATTCGAATCCACTATATCCCGAATGCAAGAATTCAATCTTCTTACGCAGCAACCAACTATCGTGCAGAAACAGAAGAGTGCAAGTATCCAGTGGGTGCACCATCCTGCCCGCATGCCCGAAAATAGAATAGAGAAGAAGGTAGTTGAGGAGAAGCCCAACACCAGGCGCTTCTTAGGACTGTCATAACTACGCTACAAGGATGACCTGGAGAAAAAGAAAACTGACAGCCATCGACCTCAATGACACCTAGTGGAACCAAGCACAGAGTAGACGGGAATGGAGCCAGTTTGTGAAAGGAGCACGTGGTCTGCCTTTGATTGCTGACTATTAATATCGTGTTGTACTGAATTTGACGACCAATCTAATCAAAAGATAATGGCAAAGACATTTTCACTCAGGACATAAAGGCCCGTGGAGGAGTGCAACGTAGAACTCTTCATTGTTTGTAACGTTAGGCTCTATGTGGGAGAAAGTGGTTAGCTCCACGTTCGACCGTCTTCGCCCCCAGGAATTAGTTCTCATTTCAGACCTGGGCTGCGTGAGCCTCAAGGCCACGTGCTTCTCCAGAAAGAATGTCGTTCTAAATGTTTTGACTTCTTGACGGTAAATGGAACCTACGACTCTCTAGATGAACCAAGCACGCCTTTGATAGGCAGTCCCAGGCCAATCACGAATGTTTTTAATGGATGTCGGAGTGCAGGAATTTTTCATGGTGTCGGCAGATGACAACGTGCGTTATTAATTCTCTAAAATACCACCAACCTCAGTCGAGATCGAGCTTATTATCTTAAAAAGAGAAGTTCAGTGACTAACAGACGTAGCCTACTTGTGCCAGGATCCTCAATTCCTTCTTTCCCATCTGGCCTTCCTTGGTAAACTCTTGTTCTGTTCGAACCCCGACCGTATGAGGCTTGCGAGGCCTGGGGAGTATTTCAATTTCGCCTTTCATGGCCCTTCCCTTTCTTTAGCCGATACTACCATTCGGGCCTTTTTCATTTCTCATGTGATTTATTAGTGTTAAGAGAAAATATCTGCGGAGTTTCACTTACTCGTGAAACAATAATTACCACCACTTCTAACCTACTTAGTCACTAAGATATTATTAATTCGATTACATCCAACGTAACCCAACATTATCTCCTTATGTTGAATCCATTCTGATGTCAAGACCTTATTTTCTGTATCGTCGATCAGTTGATACACGCTTCACTAAAAAAGTAAAATATCGTCAGCTACATCAAAATATTTTCCATGAAAATCTACACAATCATTGGAGATATACGGAATTCTATGTCTATTGTGAATTGTTACTAAAGAAGAATGCGATCCTGGCTTACTATCAAAGGATTAATCTTCACCACCTCCTCTCAAAAATAGAAAGGAGCGGTGAACATTTCACAGTCCTGTTTATTCCTGCTAATCACAACACCTCCACATATTTTTATATCTACTTTAAATCCCTTCAATGACGTCATTCATCAGTAAAACACTACTATGATTGATGTTAATCCTCACATGTTTTGCTAATTTATTCACAAAACATATTCACCTTATCGTCTATTGACCATTCACATGGTGAATTTACACGGACAATCCTACTCATAATTTCAGTAGTAATCACATTCACCCACATACCTCACTGATTGACATGAATGACTGGAACTGGCTTTAGAACATAATAAAATAATAAATAGTTTATTACATATGATTTTCAAGTTTCAAGTACACCAAAGTGGTGTAGGGGTAGCGTGCCTGCCTCTCGCCCGGAGGCCCCGGGTTCGATTCCCGGCCAGGCTAGGGATTTTTCTCTCGACCTGAGGGCTAGTTCGAGGTCCACTCAGCCTACGTGAGTAGAATTGAGGAGCTATCTGACGGTGAGATGGCGGCCCTGGTCTCGAAACCCGAGAATAACGGCCTAGAGAATGCGTCGTGCTGACCACACGACCCCTCGTAATCTGCAGGCCTTTGGGCTGAACAGCGGTCGCTGGGCAGGCCAAGGCCCTTTCAAGGGCGCTAAGTGCCGTGGGGGTGTTCTCATTTTATTTAGAGTATCTATACGAAAATGAAGTCAAGTGCATAAAAGGACGTGAGAGATTCTATACGAAATTGATAAACACTTAGTGGAGGAAGACAAAAGTTCGAAACTTCCTTTCTACTGGCTTAACGTCACGCTATCACATCGAAGGTTTACGGAGACGCAATAGTGAGAAGCGATAGGACTGGGAAGGAAGGCCGTGGCCTTAATTAAGGTACAGCCCCAGGATTTCCCTGGTGTAAAAATAGAAAACCATCTTCTTGCCTGCCGACGATTGGGCTCGAAGCCACCATATCCCGAACGCAAGCTCATAGCTACACGGCCCTTACCGCATGGCCATCTCGCTCGGACGTTCAAGCATGTACGCAGTAACCGTACGTTTAGTTGAGGGAAATCGGAAATGACTTGTTTCGATTATCAAGGTATCATTTTACGGATGAAAGAAAAATAATTCTACTACTCCAGTGGGGTGTAAAATCAGGGTAGCGAAACGGAAGGTAGTATTATTCATTAGTTTATTCATATTATCTGCTCGTTCACTCTCAATACGGAGTCAGCATCCGGGAGATGGTGGGTTCGAGTCCCACTGTCGGCAGCCCTGAAGATGGTTTCCGTCGTTTCCCATTTTCACACCAGGCAAAGGCTGGGGATGTAGTTTACTGAAGGCCATGGCCGCTTTCTTCCCACTCCAAAGCCCTTCCTATCCTATCGTCGCCATAAAACCTATCTGTGTCGGTGCAACTTAAAACAAATTGTAAAAAAAAGTATATATTAACTCTCAACAGTTTGAAATTCATTCGAGAGTTAAGAGAAAGTGATATCTACACAACAGTGATTTTAATCCTGCACCTAGTTTGAAAATAATCATTTGATGAGTTACTTTTTGAAGCAATACTTGAATTAAATTTCCAACGGTCTTAAATGATTTTCTGGCCAACGAATCATTTTGACACCCTTTTCTTCCCCTTAAAGTAATAATAAAGCGGTAATCATCTGTTGTATATCCTTCTCTTCCTCATGTTTGTGATCTTTGTGTTATTTACTAAATCACACACATCCTTTTGTCTTCCAATTCTGTTTCATTTGAGTATTCCTTTTTTGTTTCTTCCTTCTTCCATTACTTTTTTCTTTCTTTCTTTCTTTCTTTCTTTCTTTCTTTCTTTCTTTCTTTCATTCTTTCTTTGTCCGTCGCTTTTTGCACACCCTTATGGATTTTAGAGAGCAATGTAAGTTTTACATGTGTGGTTGACCACCTTTTGTTTTGCCTTTACTGGCGCCAACCCCACAAGGTAGCTTGATGGCCTGTCGACAACTGGACACCAGTGCCATCCGAATCCACAACCTTCCAAGCATCCAACACGAAATCGAAAGTTTGTGCTTTTGGATCCGTCTGGTGTCCGGTTGGCAATAGTTTTCTCTAGTTTACCTATCTTCTATCGTAGGTGCAAAACGCATCATCGGCAGCCCTGAAGATTGTTTTCCGTAGTTTCATTTTCTACACCAGACAAATAATAGGGCTGTTATTTTGGCCACGGCTCTTCTTCCCCAGTCCTCTTTAAACAATAATCACCACCATCACCACCACTTGCCTCTTCCTATCTGATAGTTGCCGAAAACGTATACGATTATATATATAAAAACCACGTACAACCTACTTTTTAGTTTTCACTATTATGTGTGTTTACTTGGCAGTAAATAAAAGTGAATCCCTCCCGGTTGATGTATGTGACGATCGTCACACGTAATTCTGATATGTATGTAGTCGAAGTGACCTATAATTCCGTGGAAATTAAACCATGTATATAATAAAATGTATCGGTTGCCAAGAATTTTATTCAAGTTGACAGCTACCGGACTGTCCCTTTGTCAGTCTCAAGAAGCAAGTCTCTTGAAAATCGAAACATTATTTTAAGATCTATCTCCCCTAACATGTCATATGAATTGCAGCGATATAGCAGCGGGCGACCCACAGAGAGGCCGTCGAACTAACCTTTCTTCCCGGAATCGTCTCAACATGATAATACAAATTACATGTTTCATGGAACATAACCTATGATTATGTCCGACTCGTTGGCTGAATGGTCAGCGTACTGGCCTTCGGTTCAGAGGGTCCTGGGTTCGATTCCCGGCCGGGTCGGGGATTTTAACCTCCATTGGTTCATTCCAATGGCCCGGGGGCTGGGTGTTTGTGCTGTCCCCAACATCCCTGCAACTCACACACCACACATAACACTATCCTCCACCACAATAACACGCAGTTACCAATACATGGCAGATGCCGCCCACCCTCATCGGAGGGTCTGCCTTACAAGGGCTGCACTCGGCTAGAAATAGCCACACGAAATTCTAATTCTACCTATGATTATGATTCACTCCTCTCATTTGAGGTTAAACAGTGCTCTCGGCAGTGTTTAAATATGACCGGTTGAACATCGGTTTCAGACAGTGTCTAAGTGATAAATAACGTATCTGCAATGCGTCAGCCATACTTAGGCATTGCTTAACCGTAGACATCGCCTAAACACCGTTTCTGCAATCGGCACCATGTTTAAAGTTTATTTCGAGTGTTTATCCAAAGTTCAATGTTCACTGGTAAAGTTGTTAGCGTGATTCATTACGTGTATTTCTTACTTACATTTCAAGTGTATCACTTAATAAATCTCTCGTAAATCGAACGTTCCTAGTCACCGAGCACATAGGCGGCCAGGTTTCACCGAGAATATGTCTAAAGTACTCATCTTCATACCACAATCCTGAAGAACTGACTAGGCCACTCAGCCTTTGTTCACTGTTCACGAACAACCAAATTATTACAGGAACTTATTCTATGATTAATTAATTCATTAAAACAGTCAACTTTTTATTCTATTTCTAATATAATTTCTAGGTACTAATTAGCGAACTTTTTACTGATTCGTATGAAGTAAAATATTTTTGTATCATTTTAACTCAAGCCTTTTTTGTTAAGTACAGAATTCGCAATCAATTCGTTAACTGAACAGGCTTGTGCCTTTTTCGTATACCGTTACATTTTCCATACTTCCTGAAGCACAAATTCAATTCAATTATTGTTCTCGTGTATTCGTTGTAGTTCTCCCATTATATTTTCATAGTTTAACAGTCAAAGCTATTTTTGTGTCTTAAGACAAATAATAATATTCTCAAAACAAAAAGTCTGACATTCATTCATAAAAATGTCAGCATTGAGTAAAGTGTATGTTTCTCCTTTTAATTTCCAGTGTCCAAGTTGAAGATGGTTCATATCTAGGTAAACTAAACGTCCTCATTTTTCCGGACGTTCCATAGACTGTAGCTTTCTTTCCGACGTCTGGGAGGATATATCAGTAATTTCAAAGTGTCCTCAATTTGAGAGAAAAGTCAATTTGATAGCCATACTTTAATAATGCGTCTTGTTCGGAGTTCTTTAGGTATATTCTAAGCTAATAGAGTGTTCTAAAAAGCATAATGCCTGTGCCCAATAAACTATTTGTTAATTGGTTATAAAATCCTTCCGTTAAGATGAATGATTATCTTGTTTTCATTCACGTGATTTTCCTTATTTATTTATTTATTTATTTATTTATTTATTTATTCTCCAAGCGAGATATCAGCTTACAAATAGTAAGTGACCACAAGGAACCTGAAACAAGAACACTATTACTCGCATTGTATAGTATCAGCATGTAGAGTTTAGTAATAGTATTAACTCCCTATGACGTGTAGCACAAATGAATCCTTAATTACGTTCAAGGCGTTGTCACTTAAACAAATTAAAGAAAACCCGAGGCGTTTCATATGTTTCTGGATCAACATTGCCACAGCACCCTTACTGCCAAACAGTAGTCCAATAACACACAAGTTTTCCAACGGAACGTGGTATCGATCATAAAGGTACGGTAGACAGGGTTCGTGGATAGACCTGTTTTCCTGGTTGACTTCAGATGTCTGATGTTGAATCCTTTCAAAGCGAATTGTTAGGTCTAATGCAATAGCTGTCCCGGTGCGCCGGTTTACTGCGACAATATTAGCTCGTCTGAAAGATCCTTTAGAGGATTCCACTGTACATTTCCAAGGAGTTTTCCATCCTAATGATCTGAAAAATGAGGCTAAAGCACTTCTCACTTTGTGATGTCTTGCGTTCAAAAGCAGGTCACTTTTGGGATATGAGCCCAGCACGTGTCCAAGAGTTTGTCTCACTGCAGTCCGGAAAACGTCAGCGGGTTGTGCTGAAACATCGACCCGGTATTGTGCGAACCGCTGTAATGTTGCATTTGTCCATTCGGAGCACAAAAACCCCCTTTCTACTGCTCACCCATGAATTAGTTTGAGGGACATCTAAGTACACAACGATTCCCTTGACTCTCAAGGTATGCCTTGTCTAGGTCTTAATGGTGACATTTCGAAGTTTCTTCCTTACGCGTCTACCAGTCCAGCCAATGCCTTTGGTTGACAAGTTGTTTTGGCTTGATAGGGCTGAAGGCTATTCAGAATTAAAATGGCTGAAGAAGTGCTAATGAGAATCATTGAAATATAGCAAGGTATTGCATATGTTAATGTGCTGAACTGAGGCTTCCCAGGTAGCCCTCATCAGTGCTAGCCGTAGATAATTTTTGGGAGCGTATAACATTCCATCAGGGGAGTCACGAGGAAGTCTAGCTGATCCTTTCACAATCCTATGAATGTCCTCTAAAAACACATGTTTGATTTTTGTTAATGGCGTGTAATGAAGTGGATATATGTTGCTGGGCCAGATATATTGGTTCATGATTGAAACCTTCTGGTCTGATTTTAGTACAGGAAAGAAACATACTTTTGAAATATTCTTTGTTAAGTTTTGTTGATGCCTCATTAATACGTTATTAATATAAAAATTGAAATTAATACATGAGTGTTTTAGCTGCTATTTCGTAATGTCCTACATTTTTCTTGAATGTCGTACGGTTTTCGGCACGAATTCCTCCCTTCTGTTTTTGCCATGTGGTTGTCTACACTGCCAAATTTAGGTATTTTATAAAAAAAATAGAAATGGTTCGTGATTTGAGCTACAGTAGCTACGCCGTGGGCAATGGCTGAGATCCTAAGTACTGAAAGTCAGGATACCTGTTGATATGGAAGAGGATTTGATATCCCAGACATTTCTTAGTCGTAGCTCTCCTTGTGGTCAGGCAGCTATACAATCCACCGCGGGACCCTAAACTGTTAGGAGAAGAAATTCTCATTTGGGCTGTGTGTAAGTAAAGCTAGCACTCTACTTCGCACACTCTAAGAATGTTTTCTTGCGGAATTAACGTAGAAAAGAATAACAGTCTACAACGAAGATGCATGTAGATCCTGTGTATGTAGAATGTGAATATTCAGGGTGTAATTCAAATAAGGTATGTCTTTTGAACTGATGTTGGAAGATTGTATTCTAAGCAAACATCTTTTTTAATATTACATCATAATTACTCTTGAAGAAAATAATTCACAAAATTTCGGTCAATGTTGTTGAGAAGAATAAGCACTGGATACTCCACTCTGCTAAACAAAACCTCAACACAATTCTCTTCCAAGGCTGTGCAGTGCTCTAGATCAATGTGTGTTGAGGTCAGTGCACTGCGACCTGGAGACGTGTACGAGCTTTGAGTACAGGCGAAGTTGCTTTATCAAATCATGAAATGTATGATATGATTTTAATTTGTAGTTAGGCAAGACTACATAGAGCCCAAGTGTGATGAATACAGTGCTTGACGCATTAACATGCGCTTTCAAAATGCTTCCACATTGATGCTGATAATCAAAATGATTGTGTCATATGAAACAACAATCAGTGACTTCCACACTTTCCGGGTAGGCTTCATAGTACCACCGGCCCAAATATACTAATACTTTATGTGAGGTTGTAACAACAACAACAACAACAACAACAACAACATGAACAGAAATGTGTTTACGTAGGAACATTACGAGATGAACATCGCTATTTTCTTATTAGGCAAAGTCATTCTCGGATAACCAACAATTTCCCCTTACGGACCTTGCCTCGCACCAACCCCATGTAGCTTCATCAGACTTAGTTTGTCACTGCTGACTGAGGAGTTACTGAAATCCTAACAACACTGACGCTTTTATGTTTAATTTTAAATTAAGGATAGCGGACAATTCCTTCGGATATGTTGCTTAGTAAAGTCTCTTTTATTACGCTGATAGACGGACATACCTTTTTTTCCATTACAACCAGCATAATACGAATATTTTGGGTTTCCAGGGGTTAAATAAAATAAAATTTCCATTCTATTTATTAAGATTCCTATTGATGTCAAATCTGCATTGCGATGCTTTGCTGTACATGGGATCAGATATTTTATTGAGTCTCGTAAAATTTATTAGCAAGGTTCTGCATTTTGAAAGAGTTTGAACTTACGCGTGGTAAATTAGGTCATTTGTAGAGAGCAGACCAGCGGGAGGACTCTGAAGTAAAGTTTCTATGAATGAAATTTGAACATCATCTATATGTAACATGAGTGGGTCCCCGAAGTGCTCTCAAAGCGAGCCTTAATATAACGGCATTGGTCAACGTTATAAATATAACAAGTTGGCAGCTCTCCGATGTCTTCCGCTCATCAATTCTTAAGCATGTGTTCTCTCTTCTATGGCAATGACTTCGCTGTTCTAAGGACGATTTTCCTTTTCACTGATGAACAAAATACTGAAACAGGTCAAATAACACCTTAAGGTTGTTCAACGTGTTAAATATGTTGAACGCTGACTCATTTCATGGGAAGTTGCCGGATCGTTAAACTTGCCAAACGGATATCTCAGGCTTAAGGACTGTTAAATATCAATTAACGAAGATGAACAACTTTCAACGTAAAAGCTGTCCGACTCGTTGTCTGAATGGTCAGCGTACTGGCCTTCGGTTCAGAGGGTCCCGGGTTCGATTCCCGGCCGGGTCGGGGATTTTAACCTTAATTGGTTAATTCCAATGGCCCGGGGGCTGGGCGTTTGTGCTGTCCCCAAGATCCCTGCAACTCACACACCACACATAACACTATCCTCCACCACAACAACACGCAGTTACCTACATATGGCAGATGCCGCCCACCCTCATCGGAGGATCTGCCTTGCAAGGGCTGCACTCGGCTAGAAATAGCCACACGAAATTAACGTAAAAGCTGACGGATTAACACGCTTCTCCCCGCGACCAGTCGTCTCAGGTGATGATTCCTCCGTTTGTGAGTCAGTGGTGAAGTGTTGACGTCCAAGTCCCCAGATCGCGGGTCCGAATCGAGCAGAGATAGTGAGATTTCTGAAGGGAAAAAAAATAGTATATTCGAATCTGTGTATTCCACGATGTCGGCATGTAAAAGATTTTCGGTAACAAATTTGATGTTCGTCCGACCAAATTAATTGAAACTCAGCCATCGATCTCTACAATCAGCTAGAGTAAAATCGAGCGTCGAAATCGACGCACAGGCAACGAAGTGGCGTCAAGTTAGAATGCCTGAATACGGTATCTGAGGCCATGCGATCATTTGTAACAATAATAATAATAATAATAATAATAATAATAATAATAATAATAATAATAATAATAAATGTCGTTGTTGTTCTTGCACCTGCAACTTCTGCATTAAGTCCGTCTAATTTTCACATCGGGAAATAAAATAATTCTCCATTTTGTTGTAGATTTAGTTTAGTAAAACCTAGAAGTTGTAGTGACGTTTGAAAGTGTATCAACATCCTGCCTAGGGATCCAAACGAAGCACATTTGTACCACCTTGGCTTTTTAACATACCGTAGTAATCATTAATAGCTCTAACTTGATAGACATTTTTCATACAATTCTAAATTATCCCACATATTGTATTTAGAGATTGCATTGTATATCAATCACTCACCTTGAAGAGCCGCCACTCCTCCCCCCATAGAGAAGAGTATACATGCTAAGCTGAATAGTAAGCTTGTGCTTGTCAAACTGCCGGTTTGGAAGTAATATTTCTTCTATTGAAACTCGGTGAGGCGTGCGGATATATCGTCTGTACTCCAATACTATTCATGACAGTGGGAGTCTTTCGTTTCTGAACATCACAAAATATGCTGCTACACAGTTCACCTTTCAAGACCGTATTCGCATTTTGAGATGCAAATGGCAATTTCCTTTCTTGCCTCCTCGGAGATCCTTCTCGACTATTGTAGTGCAATGGATTGGAACGTATTCTGCGCTGTTTCAAGGCGCTTATATTTGCTTGGTTTTATTTACATATGGAAGGTATGTAACTTTTTCTTACGACTCATTTCATTGTCTTCATTTAAGGCCTTATTGTGAAGAAAAGGAATGTGTTGATGGTACTAGTTTTTGTTTCCATTCTTATATTAATTCCTTGATAAATACAGACATGTATATTCAAAGAAAAGGATTGTCTGTTAATTGTATGCAAAAAATTAAATTGACACAAATTATCCACAATGCACGGAGAAAAGGAAATGTCAATTCTACGATGCTCAGTATAAGGGAGCAATATGCGAAAACAGTGATGATATTTATTTAAATATTCAGCCCATAGCCTTGTTTGATTCAAATTAAATTTATATACACATTATGTAGAGCGATTTCCTGGCAAGGAAGTGGTTCTGATTCGATCTCAGATCTTGTCGCACCATTGTAATAATAATAATAATAATTATAATAATAATAATAATAATAATTATAATAATAATAATAATAATAATTTTTGCTTTATGTCCACATAACTACTTTTGCGGTTTTCGGAGACGCCGTGGTGCCGGAATTTAGTCCCGCAGAAGTTTCTTTACGTGCCAGTAAATCTACAGACACTAGGCCGACGTTTTTGAGCACCTTCAAATACCACGGGACTGAGCCAGTTTCGAACCTGCCAAGTCGGGGTCAGAAGACGAACGCCTCAACCGTCTGAGCCACTCAGCCCGGCTCGTAACATTTTAGCATCATACAAAACATCTATATGATTCCTGGACAAATACCCGAAGCCATTCAACCAAATGGATCTTTTCCCCGAATGTGAATCACCGAATTACTTTTCTCCGAAAACGTTTCCTCCGAACGAAAAATTCCGGTTAACTAATAACGCCGAAAGTACTCTAAAAGTAAATAATATGAAGAAAATTATATAAGTAATGGCGTTATTGTATTGTAATAAACAGTCTTATGAATTCTTAGTTCATGTTTCTGTACTCTACGGAGATTTTTATTCTTCGGGACACGCACAATTCGGGATTTTTTGATTCGGAGTAAATTCTTCGGGTATTTCGATTCAAGAAATTTGCGGAATCACGTGGTATCTAGAATAGTATCTGGTCCTAAACCTTGGCTAAAAACCAAAATGAGCGATTCCAAAAATGATCAAGTTAGCTGTTACCTCAGTGCTGTATGATTAAATGTGTAAAAGAAGGAAACGTAATGAAATACGGAAATAAAATAAAATAATCTTTCTAAGGATCAGTCTGTGTTAGGTTTTCAGCACAGAGGATGGTTAAATTCTCAAATAGAACCTCTAGGAATTATGCGGTTATACGGAAAATGCTAAAACCGATTGTGGCTCCAAAATGGGGCGTACTAGGCAAGATGAAGAACGAGGCAGTTCACCATTCCTTTCCTCGCTGCGCCAGAAAATGCTATTGCAGCATGACTGGGCCTATCATGACACTCGGACGCACTTGTGCTTCGAATGTCGTTACTCAGCATGACCCGTACCTCAGCAGCTTTCATATTTTCACAGCAATGGATGAGACTGGTACTTCCATGGAAGACATTTTAATCAGGTCTGTGCTAAAAGACAAGTGCAAACGTACTGCATCGATCAAGAAATGGTACCAGGTAGATGAATGAAATGAAATGTCGTATGGCTTTTAATGCCGGGATATCCCAGGACGGGTTCGGCTCGCCAGGTGCAGGTCCTGGACGTCCTGATGAGGATGAAATGATGATGAAGACAACACATACACCCAGCCCCCGTGCCATTGGAATTAACCAATTAAGGTTAAAATCCCCGACCCAGCCGGAAATCGAACGCGGGACCCTCTGAACCGAAGGCCAGTACGCTGACCGTTCAGCCAACGAGTCGGACAACAGGTAGATAACGGCCAGTAAGAGCGTAAACTTTCATGACCATTGATGTTAACGGCAGAATGGAGTGTCTGTCGCCTAATTAATCCAAAACTCATTCTTGAAATTGGTACCACATTTACGTTAGGCACTCTATATTAAAATAACTGTATTCATTGGCCCATGTTTAATGATGAATTTGTTATTTTATACCAGAGCGTCAATCCTTACTGTTCATGCATATTAGAGCAGGTAGCCTGAAGTAAGTACAAGTCAGATCAACTAAAAATAAATGAAAAGATTGCTCACTTCCTTACAACCCCAGCTTGTGAAATTAATGACTAGTCGTATAAAACTGAACTGATGAATTGAGCATCATTAAACTTTAACCAAACTCGACATCTGGCGCTCGGTATTATGGCAGCAGATCAAAGTTATTTAAAAATACATAGACCAGGTTTTAGAATCACAGACCAGGCCTGTTCAATTCAATATCTGTATTTAACTTGAAAACGGTAGTTGAAGTCTCGTAGAAATGCAATGTTGAACGATGTTAAAAAGTTAAACATTTGGGTCATTTCCGTTATTCTTCCTTTGCGTAGGATTGCAACATTTCTATTGTAAAACACACACCAATGAGAAACTAAATTCCATGACGCTGAAATTTACAACCTTAGCAACCATCCAATTCCAAGTTTCTTAGTTCTCACACATAGTAGGTATGAGCAACGCTTAGTAGACGAACTTCCAGTGTCATTTGCAAAAATTTCGTCGTTGGGAGTAACAGACTGTGAGTTTTGGGTACCTTGTCATTCTCACTAACTCGGCTAAGTAACGGCAAATCACAAGATTTCTAGTCTCCAGATAAGGGATTGTGAAGTAGTCTAGTTGCCTTCGGCATGAAAATATCGTATGATGGGTCATCATTCTAAAGAAGGTGCCATGTAACTGCAATAGGTGAAAGCCTAGGCTCTACACAGAACAAGAAATGTTCCAAAGAAGAATGAAATTCTCACTTTGTTTCCTTTGAGGCCTTCCGTATATTTCGATGAATATGAATGCCCTATCAACCCAACATTGGTTCGAAAAAAGCCCACCTGGTAGTCTTGGTCGTTAAGGCGTCAAGTCCATTAGGTATGACACCGTGGTTAGTCATTGATAGTCTTGCTGGTGGACAAACTGTCGGCATCAGAATATTGGCCGGCAGGCAAGGAGATTTGCTGCTATGTAATTTATCATCACTGGATTACGTGCCAGTAGTATGGATTAAATTCCAAACCTCTCCGCCGTGTTCATATGAAGTGAAGGAACATGACGCCGTGAATAGTGATTCATCCGTCGGATGACGCCGTTAAGCACTGAGCAGACCCCTTGGTGTAGTTCGACAGGAGTAGGCTATGTGCCGACACCAGATTTCACCCAATCGCTACCTCATTAACTTCATCTCAGATCCAGATTCTCTGACACCCATGGGCATCAAACAGAAGGACCTGCACGAGTCAAGCCGAACGTATTCTTGGACAATCCCTACACTAAGGTTCATACGATAAATACATACTGTAATAGTTTTCCGTCATATATACAGAACTTGTCCAGGTACTTTTAACGTTTAAAAATGTGGCCAAAATATTGTAAGTTATAGATATACAATCCTCTACCGTCCTTACAATGGATTATGGAGCTCTGGCTGAGTAAGACTAGCCTAGACAAGGATTTTATAGTCCCCTTCATTAGCTCTGTCGAATAGAAGTCTGCATCATAACCATTGACGTAGAGGAAATAACGTACAGTAGGACTGTCAAGGAAGGTAAGTAGGCTTATCAGATTAAATTTCTAAAGATAATAAAACAATAGTAAAAGTTTAGTCTGAAATATATTTTGTAAACATTAGATGTAAAATTTCCTGAAATGTTATGAATACTTGGTGGTCTACTTCAGTGTTCAGGAAGTCATAAAATTTAAGAAACGAGATTTCCACTTCCGGAGGGGTATACGGCCCTCAGGTTCACTCAGCCTACACCAAAAATTAGTACCAGGTTAATTCCTGGGGCAAAGGCGGCCGGGCGTAGAGCTAACCACTCTACCCCATCACGTGCCGAGGTTAACAATGGTGGAAGCCTTCATCTTCCACTCCTCCAAGGGCCTTCATGGCCTTTACGGAGGTGACTTTGCTTGGCTTTGTCTACTTCAGTTTTAGATATATATAAATTGCAAATCTTCTTGCAAAAAGCAATGTTACTTTCGTTATTTCAAATACAAATTTTAGGTTGCAAAGGTTCAGACAGAACCATAAATACTATTCAGCAGTATGTTGAGAAATCCAGGAATAATTAGACAGTAAATCGCTACAGTGAATTCTGAATTTTGTGTTAGAGCTAGGACACGGTGTCTCCTATGAAGTGTCAGCATGCGAATATTTTCCACACTTTGGCCAGTGATTGGAGACTGCGGGAGGATGTTGGATAGTTGTGATGAATGCAATTTGCGCACTGAACAAGGATTATACAATTATTAATACAAATAGAAGTGAATTATACGCAAATAACTCCAGTCGAAAGAAAGTAAAAAGGAAGAGTAGAGTCAAGTCGACGTTTTGAGGGTTGAACCCAGGTATCTTCCCGTCGTCTGGAAATCATACAACCTGGGAATTGCATGGTGGCAAAGGATCGACAGCGATTATAGGATTGTTCATTAAAATCATGCCAGATCCCTCTGCTTCTTCTCTCTCTCTCTCTCTCTCTCTCTCTCTCTCTCTCTCTCTCTCTCTCTCTCTATCTATCTATGTATCTATCTATCTATCTATCTATATCGCTCATGTACTAATCAATGGTGCATTAGGTTAGCTGGTGGCCTTCTTCTCCCAGGATTGTGGGTTCCATACTGACTGAGGTCAGCGACAAATCTGTGTTGTTGTCTCTCTGAGTATTCAAGAACTCATGTGGAAGAATCGTCCGTGACCTAAACGTCAATTAAACTTAGCAGTTAAAATGAACGTTACACACATGATCAGTATTAATACCTCTCATTTATCCTATCCCACCTTCCATGAACAACAACAAATTACTACTTTATCTCCAAACAAGATTGTATTTACCTTGCCAGGCCAAGGACATCCGTTACTTCCCCACATCTCATAGACCATCCCTGTATTTATCCAATACTTTCGATCTTCGAAATTTTGTTTAACACCATTACTGTACGTCCACAAAATAGCAACCACTATTACCACTACCATCAGCATTACCAAATCACCAACATTGTTTTTTTTTTTTTTTTTTTTTTTTTTTTTTTTTTTTTTTTTTTTTGCTTTACGTCGCGCCGACACAGATAGGTCTTCTGGTGACGATGGGATAGGAAAGGCCTAGGAAGTGGAAGGAAGCGGCCGTGGCCTCAATTAGGGCACAGCCCCGGCATTTGTCTGGTGTGAAAGTTGAAAACCACGGAAAAATATCTTCAAGGCTGCCGACAGTGGAGCTCGAACCCACTATATCCCGATTACTGGATACTGGCCGCACTTAAGCGACTGCAGCTACCGAACTCGGTAATCACCAACGTTTAAACAAACAGTCATCAGTTACCTTATGTTTGTCTTCTTCTCAAATAATTCAGATGTGCAACTCTTTGAATCTCTCTGCTTTAAGGAATGGATCCAAGTTAGAGTCGAATCATGGAACACTTGCGATTGAGTCTAAGAAATAAATTACGCAAGCAATGAACGAAGTAACTCTTTATATATTCATTGAGTGGTACATAAAAGGTATACGAAATAATTCTAGACTTCATGATTACAGAAACACTTCGGAGAATGTGTTCGTAGAATATTCCTGGTTTCTTGCTTTTGCGACATCGCCTCAGCTAGTCTGATATATTGTTTAATTTGATGCTGCAGCCTGGCGCTCCTCATCAAATAAATTGTCCGTTATCAAATATTAAAGCCCTATTCCCTTGCTCAGTCGTATGCTACAAACAGTGAATTCGTCTCGCACCATCTCTGAGTTTAGTGTGAGGTAAGCTTTGTTCTGTGGTTATAATATGGAAATGGAGCCTCAAGAGAGTTATGGTTCTTCTGAAATTACTAAGTTTCAGTTCGTTATGTAGTGTTTTTATGTACAGTCTACGGATAATAGTGGATAATTTACTCACCACAGAGAAGAATAATTGCTCTATTTATTCCATGTATGGTTCTTCACGAAAGAACTGGAATCACGGATGGGACTTTTTCATATAATATTATGCTGTTTTGAGTAATAAATAAGTTTCAGGATTATGAGCCACTGCAGAAAAGACCTCAACGGAGTTTTGAGATAAACAACAGACAGTGTCATGTTGGTTGACAGAGCAAAAATTCAAGTTGTAAGTTTCACTGAGTTGAAAAGTCTTCTCACTTTTAATTAGAATATAATACTCCCATCCCCTAGTCCCGGATTGCCTGAAACTAGGGAGAAACCATTCGTTTATTGGAATTAATTAAATTTGGTACATGCATTACATTCTCCTTCTTAAAATATTGGATTATTACTAGACTAAATATTCTTCATTTTGTCCGAGACGTAACAATGTTATGTTCTGTAGTCTAGGACAAAATGTAAGTTTCCCTTCCTCAGCTTATGTAGCGCTTACTATTGTGTCACAAATCTTATAGAGTTATTCTACAATTACAACATATTTTATCATTGAATTCAATGAGTTAATGACTGCATGAATTAATGAATGAATGAATGAATGAATGAATGAATGAATGAATGAATGAATGAATTGATGGACTGAATTGAACATTCCATTTTGAAAGATGAAATACTGACTTCCTAAATGAATGAATGAATGAATGAATGAATGAATGAATGAATGAATGAATGAATGAATGAACTGATGAATGATTGAGTGCATAAATGAATGGACTGGATTCCAAATCTTTTCTCGCAGTCACGGATATCCACAAACGGGGGAGAGAGTTTCATGAATTATGAATTGAAGTACGGATGATTCCATGATTGAACTGTGTTCATGAATTAATTAATGAATTAATAAACAATCTTCCCTCCGAGTCACGGATAGCCGCCAACTGGTGAGAGAATATTCATTAATGAATGAGTGATTGATTGTATGAATGATGACTTGATATAATGACTTGAACATCCCATTATGGATGAATGAAATACTGACTGCCAAAATAAATGATGAATGATTAGATGGTCTTAATTAAAATTGTTGTGCAGATGGAGGGAACACTGTAAGTAACAAGGTGTTAATATACGAAAGGGTCTGCACTGGAGTAATCACATTAACGAGTTTTAAAATACAGGTTACATATCTCTTCATATGGAAATTCTAAGTTGCCATGGAGGGAATTAGATATTTTTTCCACCAATAGAGCATGTCAAAAACAGATCAGATGTAAGGCTTTTCAGGCGTTTGCTCTATCAACCAGCGTTTTGTCTTAGGTCTGATGAAACGCTGGTTGATAGAGCAAACGCCTGAAAAGCCTTACATCTGATCTGTATCTCTTCATATGGTAAAGAGGGTATTAAGTGGTTGCAATACGGATGTAAAGCAGAGGGCGTATACGTCTCTGGTAAGACCCCAATTAGAGTATGTAACTATCGCCAGAATGACTTGATTTGAGGCCTGGAAAAGACACGAAAGAAATTAGTGTAATTTGTCCTGGGTGATTTCTGACAAAAGGTCGGTGTCACCAAAATGTTACAAACTTTGGAGTGAGAAGACTTGGGAGTAAGGAGATGAGCTGTTTGACTGAGTTCTATGTTCCGTACTGTCCGTGGAGACATAGCATATGAAGATAAAGCTGGAATTCAAGAGTAAAGACGGGGGTATATTTTCTTTTATAGGTAAAGGTATTAGGGATTATCAAAATGTACCAAAAGAGATGTGTTTATATCTAACCCTTGTCCCGTTTTACTACTGGGTCGGGTATAAATTGGGATTAAACGTCGTAGCGAGTTTTTATGAATGGATGCCCTTCTTGACATATACTTCATCTGAGGTGAATTTACCAGTGGAGATGTTAAAAAAGTCTCCAAAGTATTTGAAGCAATTTAAGAAACGAGTAGATAATCAACTGATAGGGAATCTGCCAAGTGTAGATCAGTGAGCGATTTACTGCAGGAAATAGGAGAACTGTTCAGATTATGCTTGGATATGTATATAGCACTATTAAAATATATATCTTTAGTTGTTAACGACAATTGGGTTTGATAATCATCCACGTCGAGAGATGCTCATCGTAAACGGTTAATTGCCATGGCTGAGGGACCCGATGTTTATTCTTTACCCAACATTCTGACAACTCATCTGTGGGATAAATTCTAATACAACAGAACTCCATTTAACCAGACTCCAGTCAAACGGATTGCCAAATATCCAGACCGTGCCACGCTGCCGAGGCGAGCGAAGCATTCGCTTGTTTTGATACGGCCTTAGGGTGCTGTCACACAGGCTCGATCGAACGACTGCGATCGACCGACTAAGAAAACAAACCTACAGAGGGCAGTGGCACCAGTCACACAGCATCGATCGTCAGCGATCAACTACGAGCGATGAAGATCGACTGGTTTGTAAAAACAAACGTGTCCGTTTTTCAGTCGCAGTCGTTCGATAATGGCGGACGCAACATAGTCATCTGTTGATGAAATCGAAACATTAATTTGCTTAGTGTATGAAAACAAAGTGGTGTATAATCCTAGACTCCCTGGATATAGTAATAGGGAGACCGTGAATTTTGTATGGCATTCTAAAGTGTGGAGAATTGGGACAAAAACTGGTAAGTAATTATTAGATTTATTCCGATTATCTTATGAATAGTGTTATCTTAGATTATTTATTGATAAAATATATTATACGGAATAGATTGGTAAAATGAGTTACACTAGGAGAAGTAGTAATTATCATTCTTGTAACTTAATTGAAGAAATGTTTGGAAAACATAAGCAGTGCTTTCCTAACCTCCATCTCGTACCTAATGAAAAGAATACCATTGTTTGCTTTAATGACAAATAAGTGTAGGCCTATGCCATAAGTAGGCCTACTACATGTATATTTTCTTTGTCACAATATTCTGATTCATTGTTTCAGGAAAAAGTTGTGCCAAAACATGGCAAATTCTGAGGGCTGGATATCGAACTTGGAGAGATAACATCCTCCCTCTCCTCCCAGGTTCTGCTGTACAGAAAACATAAAATGGGTCTATTTCAATGCCCTCAACTTTCTGGAACTCTTCATTGCTGGAAGAAGGTACAATTCTGTAATATTTATTTTTAAAAGTAGGCCTACATTACAGACCAGTGTTCTAGTTGTGAAAGAGTGAGGGGAAGATTCAGTCTGTAGGCCATAAGTTCCACCCATCTGTTCATTAATTTATCAGATATAACTGAAAGTAATATAATATAATCTAACCTAACAATCATCTTACTAAAATAATTATTGAAAGTAACAATTTCTTAAACAGAAGGCTTGTGTCCAGACTAAAATGTAGCTCCAATTTAGAAGAATTGCATTAATATGTTGTTCATTTTTTTCAGTTCTATAACAAACACATCTATGGAAGTGGCACCTGGTGTATGAGAGCCTTTTCACCAAGCTGAAATATAGGAAGAGGAAGCAGAAATAATTTGTGTTGGAGGGGTTTAACTCCTACAGTTCAGAAATTACTGACAGTCCAGTGGCTTCTGCTTCTACAAACAGCTTTGCCAGCAGTTAAAAATAAAAGAAACAGAAATTTGAAAGTGACAGTGATGTGTTAAGTGAATATTTAGAAAGATACTGAAACTGGAAAGAAAATATAATCAATGTTATTTTTAGTGTCTTCATGATGACATGGAAAGAATGAGTGTACTAGGTCGAAGGGTTTTCAAAGTTAAAATTCGGAAACTGTTGTATACAGTGTTAGACCAAGAAAGAATCTAATAAAATTTATGTTCTTGAGAAATGTTCTACTTTTTAAATTAAATCATTTTTTGTTATACTTATCTATCAATATTTATTGGAATCCTCAGTGAGTTATGTGTATTAGCACCTGATGGGAAAGAACCTTAACTCCAATTTTTATTAATTATTAGCATTATTACAACATCTTATTTTGTATATTTTATGTGGTAGAACATGTATGGTTTACAAGGAAAGGAGTATTTTGAAATACATGTAGTAGGTCCTTTCTGTGTGTATGTAGTAAGCAGTTGTACAGCACAGGTGGTCTGAAACCAGACCAGCGTATTGATAGTTCTGTCCAAGAGCTGACTTCCTTCTTACGGTATACTGTTGATCGCAACTGCAAACTCATTGCACTAGGTTTGTACAGCACAGGTGGTCTGAAACCAGACCAGTGTAAAGACATTAGTAGTTTTGTCCAGGAGCTGACTGCCTTCTTACAGAATACTGTTGATCACAACTGCAAGCTCATTGCATTGGGTTTACTGCATCTGTGTTCAATGTTGCTTGTTATACTGCCATCCTGCGAGAATATACATCCTAAATACCTATTTGAAATTATCTACCTATTCCAGTTTTGTATTCTCAACCTGACATTCAGTTCTATTTCATCTCCTCATTCCAAGTACTCTCCTGCCATTGTACCTGTCTGCACCAGCAATCACTACTTTCATGTCTGTTACCGTACTTATAATTTATTAATAACATATAGGCCTACAGAGGGCATCAAAGTAGACTGATTATTTTATTTCTTGTGCTGTAGATCCATTAATATTAGATTGCACAGTTTCAATAGACCAAGTTGTTTGCATAGGACAAAATTCTTACTACAGTTATACCTGACAGAATCCCTCCCTGCCACCTTATAACTTTGTAACTTAGGTAGCCTTTATCTCCTCATTCCAAGTACTCTCCTGCCATTGTACCTGTCTGCACCAGCAATCACTACTTTCATGTCTGTTACTGTACTTATAATTTATTAATAACATATAGGCCTACAGAGGGCATCAAGGTAGACTGATTATTTTATTTCTTGTGCTGTAGATCCATATAAACAATGAAAAAAAAGATGAAAAATTCATTTGTAACTATTTTGACAGATGTTTCCACCAAAGTTCTGTAGATTTTAATCTACAACATAAAAAACTGTATTTTGTGTGATTTGATATTAAGGGGATATGATGGCAGAATATGTACATTATTTATAAAAAATATATTCATATGACAGTTACATGCTTGTAATAAAAGGTTGAGTAGATTAATTACCCTGTAAGTCAATCCAAGATCTTACAAGGCCCATACACCCTACTCTGTCAAACATTCATTTATATAATTGGTATTTACAAATAGTTTTGACAGGCAATGTAAGATATAGCAAAATTAAATCATTTACCACCTGAAGCCTAAATAACATTTTACTGTAGACGGCAATAGTAGTCTATTTAGTTGTTAGAAAGGCATACTCTTCACTTCTAAAAATAGAAGGCAAGGTGCTTGTTATTAGCACCTATTATTTTTTGCAGTGGTTGGTTCTCATTTTTGGTGAAATTGAAGGCAATGTTTTCATTTTCCTTGAACTGATTCATAAGGAAAGTATTTCAGGATGGATAGATAGGCTTGGTCATGTTCATATCAGTAAAGAAGTTACATATGAACAATACACAGAAAGGCAAAATCAATATTGAGGTAAGAAAGAGAGTCCTACCAGACCTTTGCAGAAAAAGTTGTTGCTCTGTACCAAGGAGTTTACCAGTAACTTGGATGGAAGTGCAGGATTTATATTAATTGACTTATTATTGCCAAGTGAGCAATTAGATCAGCTTGCCAGTGCAAAGTTTGGGGAGACAGTACTTTATGCTTAGTGATGAGGGTAATAAACAAGACCTTGTGTGTAATTTACATATAGTTTTGACAAGTATCAGTCTATTACACTGCCAAAGTACTTATTATAACAATATTCCAGAAGCTTTTCCTATAGTTATTAAGCTAGTGTACAGAGCACTAGCCTCACCTGAACTCCTCAAGAAATGTACACATATGAGAATACACAGAATCCTAAAGAGAATTTACTTTGGAAGAGATGTCCATAGAAAACCTTTCTTCACAGCCATTTGGTAAAATTAGCTGCTTTCGAAGCTGCTGTAGTCTTCAATGATATAAATTAAGACAGGATTGTCATTCTTGCAAAGTTTGGATATGGACCTGGATTCTTTGCACAAAACACAGTAGGCCTACAGAAATTCAGCAACATGCTTGTCATGAAAGCAATATGATACTATTCTGAACATGGCACAATAACAAAGAAGAGGAGAGGCGACAGGAGATTTGCAGAGGATCATGAGGGAGAGAAACAGTGTAAGGAACTCCATTGCTTTTATCATTTTCACAATATTCAGAGCATATGTGCATTTTTCTTTCTTTCAAAATTATTTACAGGATTGTAATGAAACTTGACACACTATTTCTACATTAGGTAATGTAAATTTTGACTGGAAGCATTTCTTGATATGTCTATTATTTTGGTAGGTGGGATCTCACCAAGTGGTATGAAAAAAAAAAAAAAAGCTGTTAACCTCCATCTAATAAACACCTCAAAATATCATTTCAAAAGACAGTAATTATGCCCCAAGATCCAGCATCATTAAAACAAATAAGCATAAATGGTATTAGTCTTATATTTGAAATACAATGAGCCACTTTTGTGAGGCTTTTGTTGGAATTTTCACCCTGTCAAGAATTCTGGCTGTAGTGCTCTATGAATGGCATCATATATAATAGGAACAAATCCACTGATGTATTGTGAGCAATCCTAAATCTGTATGAGTCACCAATGTCCAGAAACCTGTAGGCCTAAATAAATATATTTCCACTGTTGATGGTAGCACCTTCAAATCATGAATTCAAATTGATGTACATAACAGTTTTCAGTCCTTTTTATCAATACTTTATTAGAATCCTGCAGAATGCCACTAATCTTTTATTTCATATATTTTGCCACGGACATACAGTAGTTGTTTCGAAGGTGAACATCACTTTTGACTTTAAACCTAAAAAAATCGTTGTGAATATTGAATTTAACGATAGTGTCAGCCTTTCCTCAGAACTTATACTTTTCCTGTAATTTGTTTGCCTGATGTTTATTATTGACTTCATTTTTTCCTCTAATTCCTTATACCGTAATTACTGATGGGCATTCGGTACTAGTTCCTGAATCTTTCTTCGTCATTCCGCAACGAAGGCACACTTTGGTGGAATTCTCCATGGCTCTTTACCTTGTCCACTGCGATCGTCTGGTTCTTTTCCTTTCTCCTAATATATTCATAGGTTAGAATCATATTTCCACCCGAATTATCGCTTTCACAACACATTCTTTTTCTCTCGTGAATATGAATACATCTGTAGCCTGTACGGTACTGGGCGGGAGTATCAGCTGTTTCCGTGCAGTCGATCCCTCTCGATCGATGAGCAGTGTGACAAGGTAAATTAATTTAGTCGTTAGTACTCGATGCCAGTTGGTCGCTCTTGATCGTTCGATGCCCTGTGTGACAGCGGGCTTAGAGTGGATGTAGCGACAGCCTGAATGCTATCATGTGATGGTTCTCACTGGCAAGCTGGACTTCGCTTCTCGTAAAGGAGTTTATTCGTTTAAGCAATTAACATTGTATGACTTCTTCAAAAATGTTTTATGCAGTTGTGAATGACAACAGTTAATTCTTCAAAGTTTGTACAGTACTGTAATGTTAAAAGGAATTACGACAATACTATATCATAATGTGATTCCACTATCGGCAGCCCTGAAGGTGGTTTTCCGTGGTTTCCCATTTTCACATCAGGCAAATGCTGGGGCTGTACCTTAATTAAGGCCACGGCCCCTTCCTTCCAACTCCTAGGCCTTTCCTATCCCATCGTCGCCATAAGACCTATCTGTGTCGGTGCGACGTAAAGCCCCTAGCAAAAAAATGTGATTCCAGTTCGCTGTTTTTAATTGCCAAAAATATAAGAAAGAGATTTTAAGCACATTTTCCATTTTCAAAAAATTAATCATTAGGACAATTATACGCATTCCAGCAGGCACGAATTTCGTCCAGCACAAATTAGTCCGGCCAATTGGAATTGTACACTACTACACTGGTGTCTGTTATTACCGTTAATATTTACAACGAATGTAAAAAAATAGTGTTACGAACACTCAGTTTATTGGCGGAAATATGCTGACAGAAAGTTGGTAAGCATAGCAGATAATAATGATTACGTTTGTATATTAGCTGAGTCCAACTCTGATCAAATACAGATTTTCAAACGCACTATGTCATTTAGTATGAGATAGAAGAATATTGTTTACATTTTTATCGGTCTATCTCACTCCGATCTTTCACTTTGACACTATAAAGGTGACTGAGGAATGACCGAACAATCAGCACTTTTAATAAGTGCTGTAAAGGTGTCCATTGTAGGGTCAATTGATGTGCACATTTCTGTAGACTTCACAAGCTGACATACAATCGCTCAGTGAAAAGCGAGCGATATGGCCGAGCGTTTCGGGTCAAGTACTTGTAAGTTTGAATTCTGGCTAAGAAGGGTTGGAATTCCACCGTCGACAGCCCTCAAAAAAAGTTTATGAAATTTCTCCCGTTCTTCATACTTGCTTCACCAGACATGTTACATGAGGTTATGCGACTTTGAAAGTATCAGAAAAGTTCAGGAAAGCAAGGGCAAACTATCTCTACCCTCATTTCCCACAGACGCCCCTTTAGTTATATCCACGCTATCCATATACACTTCCTGATCAAAAGTACCCGGACACCTACCTGAAATTGCACTTAGACTTTACCCATTTCATCTTCCATATTATTGGACATTAATACGGTGTGGGTCCAGCCTTCGTCTTTATAATGTATTTAACTTTGAATGGGACACTTTCAATGAGCTATATGAATGTCTGTAGAGGAACAGCAGGCCATTCTTCATGAATATCCAAAATCAGAGAAGGTAGTGATGTTGCACGCTGGGATTGTAGGGAATTCGACGTACTAACTCATCCTAAGAGTGTTCCATTGGGTTCAGGTCGGGACTCTGGCCAGGCCAGTCCATTTCATAAATGTTATTGCCAAAAGGCCATCGCCACACAGACGCACCTTTATGACAGAGTACATTGTCATAATGAAAAAATCACCGTTTCCGAACTGGTCCTCTACTGTACGCTGTTCACAATGGTCTAAAATGTGTTCATATCCGTCGGCATATAGAGTTTTCTTAAGCACAATAAGGGACCCATACCCTAACCACGAAAAACATCTCCACTCCACTGCCTGGGCCACCCATGAATCCATGCATCCACCCAGGCATCTAAATGTGGTCATTATGTTAGCATAATGCTTTTTTAATAGTAGGAAGTCGAGGAAGAATGAGAATAGGTTCACATTTCCTAGTAAGCCAACTTTTTATAACCACCTAAATGTTCTTAATACCTCAATTTTTTAAAGAGCAAGGTTCTGAACTTATATGTCGTTTTACGTTACGTTAGTAATTTTTCTGTTTAATTAATAAAATAACTGTTTCAGTTTAATATGTTACTATTAATTACGTTAGTATCTCCATGACTAAACGAAATGACGTAACTATGTTTATAATAGTAACTTGAATAAGTTGTCACCTTTTAAAATGAGCGTGTTGTACAGTACAGATAAGATATTCACTATGGGTTTCAATATGGATATGTTTTAGGGCTAGGATCCTACATGGAAATAGCGTCATCAATTCCCGATAACATTGTGAACCCTTTAGGTCCATATTGAGGGATACCTACCTTCCTTACCTATCAGCAAAGTTCATGAGATCTGTCTCTTGGGTCGTTTCGGGTTCTTCGTCACTTGCTGAGGTAAAGGTAGGGTTCATTAATTCTAATCTGTCTACTGGAATGAAAGGTCTATTTAAAAGATTCCTATTTATTCAGGAAAATTCTGAAGCCATCGGATATATCAACAGTATCAGAGAAGTCAATTGTGTCCACTGGACACCACAATCACTTTTACATAAATGTCAGAACACTGGTGTGAGACTTTAACGTACCTGCCTGACGGGCATTCTTACTAGAAACCATTGTCTCAATTATTAATCATTTAAGAAAGGAAAGTCTGGAAATCCTTAAATTCGGCTTCCATGTGAGACCACATGTACCATCATAGTGATTCGTTATGGTCCAGCCCTCGTAACACGAACTCTGGACTCTAGGTATGATTAAGGTAGTCCAATTGGTGTGTGCCACACAGTGGTTCTACGGCATGGACCCTTAATTGAATCGATGTGACCTGCGTCTATGTCATGGACCGACATCTAATCTTCTATGTTACTTTAAAGTCATTGTGGATGATGACCGCAAGGAAATGATGCTACAATGGCATATGGCCCTAATCTAAGTCACTGAGGTTGATGACCCCCTGACCATCCAAGTTTCTAGGCTGAAGGCTAAACACAATTAAGTTACATCGGTTGATGACCAAAGTTCCACTTTACTATCCCCAGCACATTCACTGCTCAATCAATCAAAGTTCAATAATTACAACAATAGCAATGCTCACAAACTTTGTGGCAGTAAAATCCATTTCCTTCGGATAGGTCCCCTTAATCGTTACTTTACATGTTAATATTCCCCAGAAAACAAACTAAAATTTCCAGAATGCATCTCCAAGTTATTCGCTTGATTAAAGTTATTTCAAAATGCGGTTTCACTGAATTTAATAATTAAATAAATTTAAATGATTTAATGAAATGTTAAAGATCAGTAAATTTTATCTCCGCGGACTCTGGTTTCTTCACAAATTCCTACGCAGCTGTGATGTGAGTTCAATATTGCGATGTTTATCTGGCTGGAAAAGAATTTTACATAATTCATGTCCAGCTACATATATCCTATCTCGTGATATCATGCTTAAAAATCTAATCTAGTCCTAACCGTTATTAACACTTGGATATCCTAATAATCTACGCACAAACCAAATAACTCGCCATATAATTACGATGTCATATCTCGTCATTACCATTATGAATTTTGCACACCCCTCACAGACAAACCGATCATCACGACCATCGCTCTATATTTTGGACAACCCTGAAATTGGGTTACTCTGTTCCTTATACTCAAAGTTCGTGATTTCAAAAGTTCATTACATCCCCAATACAGTGTATCACAATACTCAGATCATTACCGGCTATGAATTTCAACTAAATCCAGCATTTTAACGTTTCCCCTGGCCGAGAATTACAGTACAATCTCAACTCCACTTCTTTCCCGGTATCATAGCTGAGGTCTCTCACCCCATGCTCGCTTGGCAGTTACATAAACCACCCGGTTCGTTCTACCTGACTGACTTCTCAAAATGCTCCCTTTAAACTCTGCCGACATAATTAAACAAATACGATATTCTAACCAACAAAATGCACAGATTATGCTTCAAGATGCCCACAATCATTACACGCGTCGCCAATTGATACCGCTATGGATTTCTATGAATTTCTTTCCATTCCCAACATTATAAAATATTCCTCGAGCTATCATGTCCCGGCTTCAATGACAGGACTCTAACCTGATTCGCACATCTCATCTCAACTCATATAAAACATTCCTCGGGCTTCCGTGTCCCGGCTTCAATGACAGGTCCAACCTGATTCACAAAACTAACCTCTGCTTCCCAGCTCCACAATTATCATCGACAAAGAACTGGAATAAAATCCTCACTAGAAATCCCGACGTCTAATATCGCACAATGCATTAATCATGAATAACTTCGCATAAATGATATCGTATTTAATAACTTGATTTTTACGAGGAATGACTGAAACATTCTACTAGATCCTTTACTGTCAGTCAGACACAGTTTAAAATGGGCATAGAAAAACGTTTCTCTCCGTGACCAAATTCATCACGCTAGGCTCTCACCCGACAGCGCGCTTCCACTCGATTGAAAATGAGTAACCATGGATTATTATTATTAACGTCAAATTGCAGACAGAAGAATTTTACGTCGAATGAACATCTTAATTTGACATCACAAAAAATAGGCAGTACACTCACACGGATGACAATCTACATTGGACGTGATATCACTTCGAAACCCTATTCAATAACCTTTTACAACATTATACGGCCCTCGCAAGACTTCGAAATTTTATCCAAGTGGAAAATAAAACAAATGACTCTTTTAGTCGTACTCTCACATTTACAAAACTTAGTGGGGGCGACCACTGCGTCGTATATCCCCATTCAAATACAAGAAATCACGAGACAAGGTATAAGAGGTAGTAAGATGGAAAGTCACCTACCTCATGTCACGCCAGTATTCGTCATAGGGCTCACCTGTGACCCTGGCATTTTATTTAGCCATTTTTACATTCATGGCTTCACAGTTTATTATTATTTCTTCAGGTTTCCTGGAATAAAGCATTAAAAAAAAGAAACTACCCTTCACTTGTTTGCTTGAACGCACACGATGGACTATAATTATTTCCGCACACGAATTACTTAATCACATTAGAATTTATTCAGTACTTTGACCGTCCTATCTGGTACAATTATTTCACTCAAGAAAACTATCTCCTCATGGAGTCAAGACTTAGCCGCAATGGCTAAAATGTGCAGTTGAACTCAGTCTACTTTCGTTGGTTTGATTTCGCAGAGCAGCTCAACAATTTTTCGTCCGCTTTGTATCACAAATGCCGGAGAAGGAGACTTCGTCATGGCGTCCCTTCATATTTATAGCAGTTACCCCCTCTCTTCGGATCTCTCCCTTTGCCGCCAAGAAAATTTCTATAAATTTTCGGACTTACCTAAACTGCAATTTCAAGAGTTTTGAAAGTGACTACATGCTTGCTACATTTCTGGCGGTAGTGTTAACGGACATTAAAAATTTTACGGGTTCGATTTGTGAGATGATTGACCCCCTTTGATAGGCACTATATTTTTTGACTTGGCGTGGTCACGCCATGTACACGCGCTTTGAAATAGTTCATGAAAATGACTTGAGATTCTTCCGCCGTCGACACGTGTGGTTGACGTCACGTACCCCAGAGCGTGGGACCGAAGGTAATCACCCCCTCGTCACGTGTCAAATCCATGCTATCAAGAATCCAACTTTTAATTTAATTGTTACATTATGCATAATGTTCTTAGGGCACAAAGGTCATGGGTTCATATTTCCCCCAAGACACGAATTCCTTTCGCGCAGTGACAAGGAATTTCCTTTAAATACTCCAGATGGCGAAATTTCTAATTTTGACATCTGATGAAACATGACCTTTGAATACGAATTCCTTATGCAATCGCTCATCTTCTGGTGTACGGATACTGGTTGATGACCTTCAGCTTCCTGGTAGTTCTTGGTTGCTTGGAGAGGTCGGGGTTTCGGGGTAGATCTCCAGTGAATTATAGTTGACTTATTGGAAGTTAGGTGGTTTGTCCTTCCAACTTCTCGACGAACTTGCATTCAAATCGAAATGCGAAGTTTCTGAGTTCAAATCCCTGTCCTCATTACTCTCGTTGTCACTGACTTTCTTCATTTTTGCTGGTGGTTTACCGTTCTTCTTCTTCATCATTCTCCTCATCTTCTTCATTTTAGCAGCTGGCTGACCCTTCTTCTTCATCATCATCCTCATCTTCATTTTAGCCGCTGGTTTACCCTTCTTCTTCATCACCATCCTCATCTTCTTCATTTTAGCAGCTGGCTTACACTTCTTCGCATTTGCTTTAGCCTTTCTTGACGGACTATAATCCTCATCACTGGCATCCTCGTCTGAACGTTCATCAATTCTACTTATCTTAGGCCTCTTCTTCTTATTGGCACCAGATCGTTCAGGTTTTGCTTTTTCCTCTTCAGACCCATGCCATAGATCAGAATGTATGGATTTGTAATTATTCCACCTTCTATCGGCTTCATTTCCACGATGGCGTCTGCGTCTTTGGTAAGAATTTTCTCGACATCGACCCTGGTTCCTCCTACATGGATCACGGCGTCTATTCCACTTTACGTACAGGTAACTAGGCTGTTCCACGTTCTTACTATCCTGGTTTAGTATGGTTTCAAACCCTTGCCCATTATTCTCTTTTATGACTGCCTGCGAAACATCCCTTTCCAGTCTACTCTCTTGGATGTGGTTTACAACATTCACTTGGTTTTCCACATGCGTAGTTACTTCTGACGCTGATTTGAGAGACTGCATGTCATCTAGCTGTTCCAGTGTAGTGTCCGGTTTAACATTCACTATTTCTAACTTCTCCTTCAATTCTTTCGCGTCCACCCTTATATTTTCACTTAGTTCCTTCAAGTCTGCTTGTACCTCCTCAATACTCCTAGGCGTTTCTTCCTGAGTTGTACCTAATTTTCTCATATCCTCTTTATTCATCTGGACTAATTTAAAATCAATGGCCTCAATACGCTGGTCTACAGTTGCCTTGACGTCTTCGGCTACCTGGTCTACTTTGTCATTTACGACGGCTA
This sequence comes from Anabrus simplex, assembly GCF_040414725.1. Lineage (NCBI taxonomy): Eukaryota > Metazoa > Arthropoda > Insecta > Orthoptera > Tettigoniidae > Anabrus > Anabrus simplex. Next base: position 1,212,961,965 of record NC_090265.1, on the reverse strand, counting down.
TCTCTTTACACAACATTTCCTTATGTTCATTCATTGCTGTGAAGACCTTTGACTTATCGTCTTCACGCATGATGTTGAACTTCTCTACCTCTGTCTTCAGATCGGCCCTAAGCTCAGCTTGATCTGACATCAACTGCTTATGTAGTTCCCTACTTTCGTTGACGTGCCTATCGAGGTCCCCTCTGATTATATCCTGATTTTCACTGAGAACACGATGTAGCTCGCGAGTTTCCATGAACTGCTGATTTATTTCATGTTTAAAGTCAACCTGTGCTTTAGTGTTCTGCTCCACCTTCACATTTAAATCACCAATGTCCTTCCTAATATCCCCACTAGCTTCTTTACAACTATCCTGCGTGTCCTGTACGACCTCCTTCATACCTTTTCATTCTACATCCGCACTATCTAATTTATTGTCCACTGCTTCCAACCTTACACTCATAGATTTAATATTCTCACTTAAGTCCTTCCTATCGGCATCCATTCTCTCCATAAAGTCCTTCTTATTATTTTCCATCCTCTCCATTAAGTCCTTGATCATTTGGGCCACCTGCCCTTGGGCCAATTCTCCCTCCTGCATAAACATACTGTATTTAACAGAAACGATAGGTCATCGGTGAGCCCGAGACTTCAACGGCCTATAATAAGACTACAACGATAAACATCACAACATCCTCCTATCTAACACATCACACTGTTAATGCAACATTCTCTAAAAATTTTATTTAATAAAACGTGAAATTCAATGTTCACTCGATCAAAGTGATCAGCCAAAACACTCAAACCAGTATTCAAAAATTTGGGAAATTACTCTAACACACTTAAATTATACCTTTCATTCAGTAGATAAATTATTCTCATAGTGGTATCTCCTAGCCTTACTCATCGGGCGTTTATCTATTTCTTCGAGTTCACTAACAACTCTGGCGCACGATTTTATCATCCATAATGTGGCATAGCCTCAACATTATTTCTCTTTTCCCCTAGTACACGATTTTTTCAAAATATCCTTATCGTTATCGTGACTTAGGTTCCCTCATCGTTATCGTGACTTATGCCCCATCATTGGTGCGACATTTTAATGTCGACCAACGTATAACAATCCTACAATTGGTCATCGTTTCACTGATGTCAACCAACCTAACTTGTAGTTCTTCTCTCGATGTACTTAGGCCATGTCTTAAGTGACTGAAGCCACCACGTTGGGCAACATTTTACTGATGCACAACGTGTACAATTATCCTCCTCGCTATCGTGACTTAGGCCCCACTGTTAAGTGACTGATGCCACCACGTTGGAAGCCATTTTACTGTCGTCACTTGCTGCGGTATAAGGCGGGGGTTCATTAATTCTAATCTATCTACTGGAATGAAAGGTCTATTTAAAAGATTCCTATTTATTCAGGAAAATTCTGAAGCCATCGGATATATCAACAGTATCAGAGAAGTCAATTGTGTCCACTGGACACCACAATCACTTTTACATAAATGTCAAAACACTGGTGTGAGACTTTAACGTACCTGCCTGACGGGCATTCTTACTAGAAACCATTGTCTCAATTATTAATCATTTAAGAAAGGAAAGTCTGGAAATCCTTAAATTCGGCTTCCATGTGAGACCACATGTACCATCATAGTGATTCGTTATGGTCCAGCCCTCGTAACACGAACTCTGGACTCTAGGTATGATTAAGGTAGTCCAATTGGTGTGTGCCACACAGTGGTTCTACGGCATGGACCCTTAATTGAATCGATGTGGCCTGCGTCTATGTCATGGACCGACATCTAATCTTCTATGTTACTTTAAAGTCATTGTGGATGATGACCGCAAGGAAATGATGCTACAATGGCATATGGCCCTAATCTAAGTCACTGAGGTTGATGACCCCCTGACCATCCAAGTTTCTAGGCTGAAGGCTAAACACAATTAAGTTACATCGGTTGATGACCAAAGTTCCACTTTACTATCCCCAGCACATTCACTGCTCAATCAATCAAAGTTCAATAATTACAACAATAGCAATGCTCACAAACTTTGTGGCAGTAAAATCCATTTCCTTCGGATAGGTCCCCTTAATCGTTACTTTACATGTTAATATTCCCCAGAAAACAAACTAAAATTTCCAGAATGCATCTCCAAGTTATTCGCTTGATTAAAGTTACTTCAAAATGCGGTTTCACTGAATTTAATAATTAAATAAATTTAAATGATTTAACGAAATGTTAAAGATCAGTAAATTTTATCTCCGCGGACTCTGGTTTCTTCACAAATTCCTACGCAGCTGTGATGTGAGTTCAATATTGCGATGTTTATCTGGCTGGAAAAGAATTTTACATAATTCATGTCCAGCTACATATATCCTATCTCGTGATATCATGCTTAAAAATCTAATCTAGTCCTAACCGTTATTAACACTTGGATATCCTAATAATCTACGCACAAACCAAACAACTCGCCATATAATTACGATGTCATATCTCGTCATTACCATTATGAATTTTGCACACCCCTCACAGACAAACCGATCATCACGACCATCGCTCTATATTTTGGACAACCCTGAAATTGGGTTACTCTGTTCCTTATACTCAAAGTTCGTGATTTCAAAAGTTCATTACATCCCCAATACAGTGTATCACAATACTCAGATCATTACCGGCTATGAATTTCAACTAAATCCAGCATTTTAACGTTTCCCCTGGCCGAGAATTACAGTACAATCTCAACTCCACTTCTTTCCCGGTATCATAGCTGAGGTCTCTCACCCCATGCTCGCTTGGCAGTTACATAAACCACCCGGTTCGTTCTACCTGACTGACTTCTCAAAATGCTCCCTTTAAACTCTGCCGACATAATTAAACAAATACGATATTCTAACCAACAAAATGCACAGATTATGCTTCAAGATGCCCACAATCATTACACGCGTCGCCAATTGATACCGCTATGGATTTCTATGAATTTCTTTCCATTCCCAACATTATAAAATATTCCTCGAGCTATCATGTCCCGGCTTCAATGACAGGACTCTAACCTGATTCGCACATCTCATCTCAACTCATATAAAACATTCCTCGGGCTTCCGTGTCCCGGCTTCAATGACAGGTCCAACCTGATTCACAAAACTAACCTCTGTTTCCCAGCTCCACAATTATCATCGACAAAGAACTGGAATAAAATCCTCACTAGAAATCCCGACGTCTAATATCGCACAATGCATTAATCATGAATAACTTCGCATAAATGATATCGTATTTAATAACTTGATTTTTACGAGAAATGACTGAAACATTCTACTAGATCCTTTATTGTCAGTCAGACACAGTTTAAAATGGGCATAGAAAAACGTTTCTCTCCGTGACCAAATTCATCACGCTAGGCTCTCACCCGACAGCGCGCTTCCACTCGATTGAAAATGAGTAACCATGGATTATTATTATTAACGTCAAATTGCAGACAGAAGAATTTTACGTCGAATGAACATCTTAATTTGACATCACAAAAAATAGGCAGTACACTCACACGGATGACGATCTACATTGGACGTGATATCACTTCGAAACCCTATTCAATAACCTTTTACAACATTATACGGCCCTCGCAAGACTTCAAAATTTTATCCAAGTGGAAAATAAAACAAATAACTCTTTTAGTCGTACTCTCACAATTACAAAACTTAGTGGGGGCGACCACTGCGTCGTATATCCCCATTCAAATACAAGAAATCACGAGACAAGATATAAGAGGTAGTAAGATGGAAAGTCACCTACCTCATGTCACGCCAGTATTCGTCATAGGGCTCACCTGTGACCCTGGCATTTTATTTAGCCATTTTTACATTCATGGCTTCACAGCTTATTATTATTTCTTCAGGTTTCCTGGAATAAAGCATTTAAAAAAAAGAAAATACCCTTCACTTGTTTGCTTGAACGCACACGATGGACTATAATTATTTCCGCACACGAATTACTTAATCACATTAGAATTTATTCAGTACTTTGACCGTCCTATCTGGTACAATTATTTCACTCAAGAAAACTATCTCCTCATGGAGTCAAGACTTAGCCGCAATGGCTAAAATGTGCAGTTGAACTCAGTCTACTTTCGTTGGTTTGATTTCGCAGAGCAGCTCAACAATTTTTCGTCCGCTTTGTATCACAAATGCCGGAGAAGGAGACTTCGTCATGGCGTCCCTTCATATTTATAGCAGTTACCCCCTCTCTTCGGATCTCTCCCTTTGCCGCCAAGAAAATTTCTATAAATTTTCGGACTTACCTAAACTGCAATTTCAAGAGTTTTGAAAGTGACTACATGCTTGCTACATTTCTGGCGGTAGTGTTCACGGACATTAAAAATTTTACGGGCTCGATTTGTGAGATGATTGACCCCCTTTGATAGGCACTATATTTTTTGACTTGGCGTGGTCACGCCATGTACACTCGCTTTGAAATAGTTCATAAAAATGACTTGAGATTCTTCCGCCGTCGACACGTGTGGTTGACGTCACGTACCCCAGAGCGTGGGACCGAAGGTAATCACCCCCTCGTCACGTGTCAAATCCATGCTATCAAGAATCCAACTTTTAATTTAATTGTTACATTATGCATAATGTTCTTAGGGCACAAAGGTCATGGGTTCAATTGTAACCAGTTTTCGTGTACGTGTACTAGATCAGTCGCGTCATCTTCCCCCTGTGCGCTTTCTTCCTGTAACTAAGAGCTTAAAAAGTCTCGCATCAAGTGAACCCCGTTCTACAACTCAGACCAGAATTTAGTATCTTGAACTGGCCGTAAAAGGACCCAGGGCTTTGGAATAGAAGGCTTTGCCGGTGCAGTTGATGATATGTTACTATTATTATTATTATTATTATTATTATTATTATTATTATTATTATTATTATTATTATTATTATTATTATTATTAGATACGAAAAATGACCAGAAAACTGATCACGCAAAGCTCACTTAGAAGTTGCGCATTTCCTTCTTTGCCAGGCAGCCTTCACTTTTTCTCTCATCGTGGTTCTTCGTTCTTCTGTCCACTTGGCTTCAGTCATCTTTTTGTGGTTTCTCCCTGACTCTACTTGCTATTTTCGTTCTATAGCTGTTTAGGTCTGCGATGTCGACCACTTTGATTCCTGATATTTCCAGGTCTTGGCGGATTTACGATGTCCACTTATTTGTTTTGATGATTTGTTTTTATGTTTTCTGTTGCCTGTAGTAAGATTGTCTTCAGTCTATTTTCTGGAAGGCGTTTGATGTGTCCGTAAAATTTCAGGCGTCTTTTTCTGAAGTCGGCCGCAAGTTTTCAGAGCTCTTCGGTTCTGTACGGTATATTATTGTTATTATTCTTCTTTTTTTTTGCTATTTGCTTTACGTCGCACCGACACAGATAGGTTTTATGGCGACGATGGGACAGGGAAGGGCTAGGAGTGGGAAGGAAGCGGCCGTGGCCTTATTAAGGTACAGCCCCGGCATTTGCCTGGTGTGAAAATGGGAAACCACGGGCTGCCGACAGTGGGGCTCGAACCCAATATTTCTCGCTTACTGGATACTGGCCGCACTTAAGCGACTGCAGCTATCGAGCTCGGTACGACGGTATTTATGAGGTCTTTCATTTCCTCAAAATTCCTTTACGGATACACTCATATTTCTTTCGATTTATCGGAAAACTTTACCTCAACTGGGTGGAGTCACAGGATGTCGTGCATGTCGTAAGAGACTACTAAGAAAGGAACATCTGTACTCTTCTCTGGTTTCTAAACCCAAACAGATTGCTACCAACCACCATCCACCAAAACGTATCCCGTAGTGAATACGTCCTTCAACATTGGGTTGGCGGAAGGAAGGGCATCCGGCTTTAAGACTGGAATAAGTTGACATGTGCTACACAGATCCCACCCATTACTGCACTAGGATGTGATTAAATCGTCAGTAGGAGAACAAGTACATTCAATGAAAATCTCATCAAAGAGGCTCACTGTGATTTTGGCCTGGTTCATGAAAAGTCCAGTATTGCGAACCAGGTGACAGAACAGACGGACATGTCCCTGATTAATGAAGTGGACAATGTCACAGCTGTATTTTAGCACTTTGTCTTGTCCGCGTCCATTTCTTTCACTGACAAACTGAAGCAGTAAAGGGATGTTAAACCCATATACTCAATTCTCTTAAATCAAATTCATTCTTTCTTCTGTTATGGTTCAGTACACAGCCTTTAGATAATGTCACAAAATAATGCTACCACTGCTTTAATGTCCTTAGTTTACCACATAATGGAGATGAAAACATAATTTTAGTTTCATTGTTAACCTTCAACTTATATTTTTTTCGAAATGACGGTCATAATATCAATTCATTATTTACAAGGCTGTACAAGAAAGACGCTATTATTACAAGTCGGATTGTAAAATAGGCACAAGCAATTCCCTCTTTCATATCCTCCAATGTTCGAGGTTTAGTGGAATTATTCCTAATATCGGGAAGGGAATATGGAGATCGGAGTAGGTAATTCAGACATGTTCGTCGTCTTACTCATCTGTCTCTCGGAACGTGTGATTGGGCAACTCGCATCGCGTCGAAAAGTAGTTGAACTATATACTGTAAAATATAAAGCACCGTCATTGGCATCGAGGTCATTAAGAATCTACATGATCAAATATTGTATGTGCCTTCTGTAACATTATCTTCAAAGTAAAATATCCCAGTCATTCCTCTATTAGACCACACCATGTGGATATTCCTTTTAGAATGTTCGCTCGGTGTGAGTTTTCCTTGGCCCAATACATTGCAAGAGATCCGTCACTTGTCACGAATAATCGATAGACATGAAGGTACTGGTATTTGTACTTCAATTACACCCTCTGTTTCCATGAAGCCTTGACTATCAGTCCCCACAGCTCAAACGATAATCGCCAACTTTGTTTACGTTAGCGAGCATAAAGAAGGACGTGTATAATACACCCTGCCTGCTGATTTATTCCAGTTCGTTTGTATTCCAATTCAAACTACGGAATATCCTATGGAGGAAACCAGTAGACGTCTTAGTGAAAGGTTATTTGTAAATAAGTCTTTACTAAGTATTTTAACTAAAATTGTATTCTTTAGCTTACTAGGAGTGTCCATGTCCACGTTCCGTTCACCCATTTGTCATGATATTCCTCGTATGTTGTTGACTCCAAACTACCCTGTAAACTTTTAAAATACTTTTTAACTTTCAAAGTAAGCCTCTTATTTTCTGCAAACATGAGAAGGTTATTTTTAAAAGGTACCAAATCCAAAAAGAAATAATTCAAAATTCAGATTATGATGGAAAACATACGTCGGTAGAAAGATCCATAATATGAAAGAGAAAGATACAGTCAAAGTGGCCCAAATCTATGTCAAACCGGGCGTTGAAAATCACGTTTGATGTCAATAAGTACCAAATAACATGGGATAAATAGTGGCCAAAACGTAACTTATCCATGCAGCCGTTTCTGTGACACGTAAACAGCAGCAACAGAACACTTAGTTAAATTTATGTTGCCGCGTTCGATGATATAATTTAATATATCTTTGCCTTCGGTGCAATTGGGTAATTTTGATCACTGTATGTTTAAATACAGACAGTTTCTGATGACTGCAGTAAAATGTATGCCTTTGGTATGAACCCAATTATTTATTATTGAATATTTCTTAAACTACATATGTTTTAACATAAATATTTTGTACAACAATGAATTGATTCTATCTAAATGTAACAAAAGTGTTAAAATTAAGTTACTGCAAAATTTGACTTTTGGATTTGATACCTTTTGGAAACAATCTGCTAAAATGTGGATGATGATGCTATTATTTACGTTTAACGCTATATTTGTTTCAATAAATAATAAGTGACAAATGCGGGTCTTAGAGGTATCAAACAACCATGAGACCCCTACATATCACTATGAATTTTGGCCCGCCCGGACGGTAGAACTCAGGTAATAATTCTCACACATATAGCTTAGATTTCTTGACCGGACCAAACTATGTTCACATTAGAAAATGAGTTGTTAAACTTTTCTCTCGAGTCTGAGTGAATCCCGATCCAGCCTTCAGTCGAGGAATAAATTCCATAGACTAGCCGGGAATTAAAGAGGTGGCTCTTACATAAAGGCTAAACACGGTATTTTTAAATTATATTTATAAACATAATGATAACTATAATTTCTTAAATCTATGTGCATTGGTATAAGAGTGAAAATGTTTTTTCTGAAGAATGTGTTGCTCAATATACACTACCTGATGGGAAGTAACCGGACTCCCCTATCTAATGTGGAATTGAACCCTATATGTCACTCGATAAGGGCCCACCAGTATAAAAAGAGGCGAGGTGCATTGTGATATCAGTAGAGGAGCAGTAACAGCAGAATGGGTCGGTCAGGAGAGTTCAGTGACTTCGATCGTGGACTAGTCATCGGATGTCACCTGAGTAACAAATCCATCAGGGACAATTCGACGCTTATAAAGCTGCCCAAGTCGACTGTTGGTGGTGTGATTATGAAGTGGAAACTCGAAGGAACAACCGAAGCTAAACCAAGATCACTCAGGCCTCATTTAATGACGGACGGGGGCCATCGAGCATTGCAGAGAGTTGTTGTAACAATCGCAGGAAATCAGTGGAATGAATCACTTGTGAGTTCCAAAGTGCTACCAGCAGTCCAGGCAGCACAATGAGTGTGCGTCGGGAGTTAAAAATGAATGGCGTACAATGGTCGAGTTGCTGCTCATAAGCCAAATATTTCCATGGTCGATGGTAAGCGACGCTTGAGGTGGTGTAAAGGGCGATGCCAATGGACAGTTGATGACTGAAAACGAGTGATTTGTAGTAATGAATCACGCTATTCTTTGCGGCAAACCGATGAAAGAGTTTGGGTTTCGCGAATGCCTGGAGAACGTTACCTGCAATCATGTGTAGTGCCAACAGTGAAGTACGAAGGATGTATGGGGGTGTTTTTCGTGGTTAGGTTGTGGTACCCTCGTTAAAGCTAAGAGAACCCTAAATACGGGAGTAATGAACCCATTTTAAACCATTGTGTGCTGCGTACACTAGAGAACCAGTTCTGAGATGACGATTTTTAATCAGCATGACAATTCACCCTGTCATATAGCTGCATCTGTGAACCAATCGTGTGTGGACAAGAACTTTCCTGAAATGGACTTGGATTGTCTAGAGTCCCGACCTGAACCCTATGGAATACCTCTAGGATGAGTTAGAACTTCGACTTCGCTCCAGACCCCTGCGTCCAACATCACTACCTTCTCCGGTTTTGGATCTTGAAGAGGAGTGGGATGCTATTTCTCTACAGACATTCAGACACCTCATTTAATTTTTTCCCCAGCAGAGTTAAATCCGTCATTAAGGTGAAGGATGGACCCACCCCACATTAATGTCCAGTAATAGGATACGGTAATGTTCCACTTCGAAGTTGCCATTGTCATAGCACCCTATTGTACACTCCACTTCTATGCAAGGATAGAGTTTTGCTGTCTCTTTCTACCCCTCTAGAGTCCAGGTTCTCAGGAAAATACTATTTCTTAGCTCATTACCTTACCAACTCCAGCCTGATAACGCCCTTAATACAAAATTTCATTTTCTGCTCTGAAATATTCTCTCGTGGTCTAAACTGCAAAATTAACAAAGTTGTAGTCCTACGAGCCTGTTCATACCGAGACTATATTCACAGAACCTCCAGTTTGTTTTACTGTTTCCTGGTGGTCTAATGTTGCACCGACTCAAACAAGTTCTCGGTGAAGGTGGAATAGGAAAGAGCAGCGGTTTAAAGCGACCATGACCTTACTTATGCTAGAGCACCAGCATTTAATGTGAAAATGAGATATCACGGGAACCACCTTCAGAGATGAGACAGAGGGCTTCGAATCAAAAACATATGGTCAATACCGTGCAGCTAACACACTATGAACATCTATTTTTATGGATAATTCGAACAAAAGTGATATAATTTTTCATTTTACAAAGGTAAAAAATCGAGTGTATCCTCCTAATTCCACAGTAGATGGAGTAAACAAATTCAAACATGTTTCGGTTCGTTTGAGCCATTTTCTGATAGAAAAGGGGAGGGGTTGAAATAATTTACATAATATAAGCTAAAAATGCCAAAAACATAATGAAGGAACAAATGAAAAAACAAAAGAGAAACATGACGGAAACAAAATTAACACAATATACAATATTTACATCATCACGTGGAGCAAAAAACAACTCGCTGCGATTAAATGCAGGGAAAACGCGGGTTAAACATAATTGAAACTATAAACTGTGTTACCTAAGAAGAAAAGAAATGAAACCAAAAAGATACAGATGGAAATGAACAATAAGTGAACATAGTGAGGTTGCGGACCTCTTAGTTTTTAACAGTTGAAAATCAGGATGAAATCTCTGTGTCGATAATTCAGGCCGAAAGTCTGTCTTTGTGGAAACACTTTCATATCGAATGGCTAGGAGGGGAGCGGCAGCGAAGAAGTTTTGAGAAACCAAGCCTGTGATAACGTGCAGGCGAAATGCCTGTGACAAGTCATGGAATAACGCCGAAGAAATTTAACTTTAGAACAGAAGCATTCTCAATATCTTATCAGTCTACTGGTCCCATTCTTGATTATTATTTCATAATGTTGGCTGGTTGTTTTGCCGTATTATAAAAGGTCGGAAGGGCCGTGACATAAAATTGAGAATCTGTGTTAGAGGAGATGACAGATGCATGGTAAACTGTAAGTGACCTAGTGGAAACCGTCAATGAAGTTCTTGCATCTTGTAATAATAATTTTTCATTTCAATTTTTTTTTCGTTAGCCAGGATTCGAACGATGGTCATTTTTGTGAGAAGTCAGCAATTTCGCCAGTTAGCTATCATAACCTCATAGACATAGCTTTTGAAGAATATATTGTAAGCAAAAGTCTAAAATTTAATTTATCTCTATTATGAAGTAATTTACTCTTAATATCAAGCACATCGTGGAACCCTCTTTTTAATTCAAATATCATCAGCATGCTACAACAAAGGTGTACTCTTGTTAAGCTCTTCACAACTTCGTACATCTGATATTCGAGAAGGTTTTTAAGAAAAGCGACAAAAACTGCCCCGTTTTCGTTTTCGTTGTTCGAAATATTTCTCTGTTTCCCAGGCCCTTGTAAACATTGTACAAATCCAGTTTTGATGGTAGAAGCTAGTGGCTATAACTTGTGAATTCGATTCTGGGGTTGGAGTGCATGATGTTATGTGTCGTAAAACTGAGAATGGCTGGCCTTGCTTTTATGGAGATGGAGCTGAGTTATTTCACCGCACATCATGCAAAACCCGGAAGCCATAGCAGGGGACAGAGAGAGCACACACTGGATAGATTTTAGGATATCGCCACAATGAACAATCCAGTGAAGAGAAGATATTAGGGAACAGGTTAAAGGAAACTATTACTGCGAAGGAACTGGATTTTATTTCAAATAATACTACAACCGTATTCCTTTTCTTCCTTTCCTCCTAGACGTGTCACCCACTACGAAAAATTGGTCTTCATCTTGGCTTTTTTAACAATAGATTTAACAACTTCTATGAGTAATTTGTAATATTTGCCGTACCAATCCTTCAAATGTACAATGCATGAAATGTGACATCTACCGAGTCCGTGTTTCTCATCAATATTGCAATAGAATAAGAATTGCACGAGTTTATACGATCCTTCCCGCGTGATAAATCCGATAAATGCAAGTTAATGAGCTTGGAGGGAGAGGAGAACATAAGTTCTTTAATTCATCCTTTCCATCACATTGGAATTCTGGATCTTGTCGTTCCAAGAGATGCAAACCATACACCTGTAACACCATATTTCAAAAGATACTAGAGCAGTCTTTTAGAATTACGGTGTGTTACAATTCGGACTTCCATCCCATACAGAAATGTTGGAAAGACATCACATTCGCCAATGCCAACTCTAAAATTAAGGTTGAATTGCTTTCTGCAACATATATTTCTCATTTCTATGAATATATTTCATTCTTATCACTCTAAATTTCACTTCCTGTCTGCATTCCAACTGTTCCTTTGGCATCCAAGATATTTTTACTACTAAACACGCTCTATCATTTTTTCTGTTCATTAATTTTGAAGCCTCTGTTATGTACTACAACAAATTGTAAAAGTATTTAGTAAATAAACGTAATCTTCTTCTTCTAGCCTGTCTACTTTAAATGTCATGGCGTCATCCCGTGCATACTAAGGCTTATGCAATTCTTGACGCCAAACCTGCACTGCCTGATTAGAATTATTCGACCACGCCTATGTAATGTTGAATTGAACCCTAAATATCACGAGAGGCAGACCCGCTAGTATAAAATAATAGAGAAGCAGTTACAGCAGAATGCCGGCCCCGTGGTGTAGGGGTAGCATGCCTGCCTATTACCCGGATGCCCCGGGTTCGATTCCCGGCCAGGTCAGGGATTTTTACCTGGATCTGAGGGCTGGTTCGAGGTCCACTCAGCCTACGTGATTAGAATTGAGGAGCTAACTGACGGTGAGATAGCGTTCCAGGTCCTAGAAAGCAAATAATAACGACCGAGACGATTCGCCGTGCTGACCGCACGACACCTCGTAATCTGCAGGACTTCGAGCTGAGCAGCGGTTGCTTGGCAGGCCAAGGCCCTTCAGGGCCCTAGTGTCAAAGGGTTAGTTACAGCAGAATGGGTCCGTAAGGAGAGCTCAGTGACTTCGTTCGTGGACCAGTCATTGGATGTCACGTGAGTAACAAGTCTATCAGGGACAATTCAACCTTTCTAAAGCTGCCCTAGTCGACTGTTAGTAATGTGATTGTGAAGTGGAAAGGCGACGGAAGAACCGCGCCTAAATTAATACCAGGCAGACCTCATTTAAGGACGGAAAGGGACCATCGAGTATTGCGGTGCGTGGCTGTAAAAAAAAAAATCACAAGAAATCAGTGCAAGTGATCACTCGTGAGTTCCAAAGCGCTGCCAGCAGTCCAACTAGCACAATAATTGTGTATCGGGAGTTAAAAGTAATGGAGTACAATGGTCGAGCTGCTGCTCATAAGCGAAACATTTCTATACTCAATGATAAGCGACGCTTGAGGTGGTGTAAAGAGCGACGCCATCGAATAGTTGATGACTGGAGTGATGAATCACGCTATAATCTGTGGCATTTAGCCTTTTTTTTTTTTTTACAATTGGCTTCTCGACGCACTGACACAGATAGGTCTTATGGCAACGAGGGTATAGGAAAGGCCTAGCAGTGGAGAGTAAGCGGCCGTGGCCTTAATTAAGGTACAGCCCCAGCATTTTTATGGTGTGAAAATGGGTAACCAGGGAAAACCATATTCAGGGCTGTCGACAGTGCGGTTCGAACCCACTATCTCCCGGATGCAAGCTCACAGCAGCACGCTCGTGACCGCACGGCCAACTCGCCCGGTAGGTTTAGGTTTGGCGAATGCTTGGAGACATTATCTGCAATCATATGTAGTGCCAATAGTTAAGTACGGAGGAGTGTTGTGTGTTATGCTATAGGGGTCTTTTTAATGGTTAGCCTGTGGTACCCTTATTGCGCTTAAGGGAACTCTAAAACACATTTCATACCATTCACTGTGTACAGTAAAGGACTACTTCGGAGGTGATTATTGTTTGTATCAGCATAGCAATGTATCCTGTCCTAAAACTGCATCTGCGGGGCAATTATTTGTGGACAACATCATTAACGAAACGGACGGGCCTCTCTTGAGTCCTCATCTGAACCCAATGGAACACCTTTAGTATGAGTTAAACGTCGACTTCGCTCCACACTCCAGCGTCCATCATCACTACCTTCTCTGGTTCTGGCTCTTCAATCAATCAATCAATCAATCAATCAATCAATCAATCAATCAATCAATCAATCAATCAATCAATCAATCAATCAATCAATCAATCAATCAATCAATCAATCAATCAATCAATCAATCAATCAATCAATCACTACTGATCTGTCTTAAGGGCAGTCGCCCAGGTGGCAGATTCCGCATATGCTGTTTTCCTAGCCTTTTCTTAAATGATTGCAAAGAAAATTGAAATTTATTGAACATCTCCCTTGGTAAGTTATTCCAATCCCCAACTCCACTTCCCATAAACGAATATTTGCACCAATGTGTCCTCTTGAGTTCCAACTTTATCTTCATATTCTTGAGGAAGAATGGGCTGCCATTCCTCCGCAGATATCCGGACACCTTATTGAAAGTGTCCCCAGCAGAATTGAAGCCATCATAAAGGGAAAGGAAAGACTCGCCCCGTATTAATGTCCGATAACATAGAACGTGACACGGATAAATTAAGTTCATTTTCAGATAGGTGTCCAGATACTTTTGATCACGTAGTGTATGTGGAAGGTCTATTCATTCTTGCGTGTTCTCTGTGATGGTTGGGAATGCGGTGTATTTTGTTTATATAAAATAAGTAGTAAGACGAACACTCGGTGACAGTCGCCGAACTGGAGGAATTTCCCGACCTGTCGGGAATCGAACCCGGAGGCCTTTGAACGGAGACCACAACGCTGACCATTTATCCATGGGGTCGCGCAAGCAAATAAATCTAATAATTATAGACGTAAGCAGAAGAAAAGAGCGAACCCATCTTCGTACAGGTCATAGAGGCTATCGAAGAAACAGAAGGTACAGGATTCCATTACACGGGACATCGGCATATCTGTAAGTATAATACATTAGTTCCTCGTATATCCGACTGCCATTACCCACCAGGAATAAATCTGATACTCATTTTGTAGGCTTGTAGGCTGGGTGAGCCCCTAGACCATGTGCCTCTTAGCTTTGGTGGTCTCGTTTCTAAAGTTTTCGACTTCGTTACGGGTTGTTTGTTAGACCCACATCCTTCCGTGTGTAACGAGTACGTTGCTACCACCTTGATTAAGCACCCCCTGTTGTCGCTTTCTTCTTCTTCTTCCGAATTTGGCCAACTGTGGACCGCATAGAACTTAAGGCTTGTTGGCCTTTCTTCTCTTCTCTTCCCAGAACCTTTTCATTCTCTCGCTTCGTATTTTTCTCTCCTCCTCAGAGATTATCCGGTTGGGCTTCTTTTTAGGTAGGTTGTCGCTTTCATTTGATAGTTAATTTCGTGAATGAGCATGGAGCTGAACCCTACGCCAGTCAGGATTTTTGCTCCTTATGATGATATATTATTAAGAGCTGAAAGAAAATTATTGTTTCGTAAGGTAGTCCACTGGTGTTTCAGTTCGATAGTAGACACGTCCCTCGAACCACGTCTTCAGAGAGAAATGTGCCAAAATTTTGTTGAGCAAGATTGGTAAGTCTACTGATAAAAGGCTGGCCCACTGAGTTAGAACCGAACAACATGGGCTCAGAAGGTCAGAGCTTCTTCATCTGAGCCATTCAGCCCAGCGTAGTTCCAGAGGCATCGAGCGGTGTGTTTAATGGGAAAAGCATAAGGCAAAACTATTGCCATGATTCAAAGCAGCGACCCTACAGATTATGGTATAAACTGTAAGAAGGAAATCTAAAATGTCTTGCAAAAGTGAAAATGTGTGTTTTTAAAAGAGTGATAGAAATTCCACTTTAATATCCTTCATTATTCTTCCTCTTCCTTAGAGCTCCACTCAGTAACGTCCTCACACTAAAAGTTAATGCAAAGTGATTCCGTCGATCTTTATGTGCTCGCACTAAAACCACCTGCATGGCAATGAAAAATCAAGACCGTCTTCCCCCCAAGATGAACAATGGTAATTACCACAGTGCAGAAGCCGCTCGCTATACAAAGAATGAATATTTATGTAAGTTGTAAGCGTGTTACTTCTCAGTTGCTGTGCATTGTCGCGTAAGGCCTCATTAGGTCCCTCGACCACAATAGAGGACGGAAGCAACAGTAGGTGGTCCGTCGTCCGCCCAGTGAGAAATGTGGTTTTGTTGAGATTTTGTCATTATAATGTGCCTCTTTGTTTCCTCTCTACAATGAATTAATTGTGGCTTATTATAACTACTTAAAATGCGAATACCGCTAAGAATAAAATGCCTCCGACCAAGGTGGTTGTTTTTGCCCCGCTAGCCAGTATCTATTGAGTTTTAAATCACGTGGTTCTAATCGTACTGTCCGTCGTTCTTCTTCTTATTCTTCATTGAAGTTACTTAACTATTTTCTGATGGTTTCATTAAAAGTCGCCATTCTCTGAACATTGTTTTTCATCCTTCATTGATGTCCGGCTTTTTGGCTGAATGGTCAGTGTAGTTGCGTTCGATTCAGAGCGCCCCAGCGTCGATTCCCGCTGGAGTCGGAGACATTAACTTTAAAGTGGCTAATTTATTTAGCTCGAGAACTAGGTATTTGTACTGTAACTACATGCCTACAACTCACACAACCCATGCAACACTATCCTCCACTACAATAAAAAAGCGCAGTTCCAAAAGAGGGCAGATACCGCCCGTCCTCGTCGGAGGGTCTGCCTTTCATGGGTTGAACCATGCTGGCAATAGACATACTAAATTATTATTATTCGTTAATTACAAGTTATGTTGAATGTGTAGTGGCCTGACACTGGGAGTTGCCTAGCAGTCCTGGTCATTTCTTCGCGATGTATCCAACAGATGAGTATGTTGATGTGCTCCTCATCTACAGTGAAGCAAGACAGAACGCACAGGAAGCACAGCGCCAGTATCAGGAAATATTTCCACACAGACAATAACCAAACGCAAATACGCTTAGGAGGGTGGAGCGACGTTTGCATACAACTTCGTCACTTTCCCGAACAGGGTCTGTTAGAGAGGCACCAGTTACGTCCTGAACTGCTGAGAGGGTTTTTGCAGGCACAACGACGATATAAGTATGATTAAATGCGAGAGATGTATTAGTCTAGATTGACTGCCACATTTCTGATTTTTGTGCTTGAACACTGACGCAAGTGGTAAATGATCTAGTGTTTGTATCTCACATTTTATTTTTGGACGAGGCACGATTTCATTATAATGGCTCTGTGAATCCTCATAATATGCACAACTGGAGTGTTCAAAATCCCCACTGGGTAAGGCAGGCAGCATTTCAGGCACGATGGGGCGTAAATGTCTGGTGTGATACACTGGGTAATCACCTAATTAGACCATATTTCATTGAGGATCATTTGACAGGAGCCCGGTACCTACAGTTTCTTCAAAACCAAATACCACTGCTGCTAGAGGATATGCTCCTGGGTGAGCGTGTAACCATGTGGTATCAAACGACGGAGCTCCCCCTCATATTTCAGCAGATGTTCGCAACTACCTGAATGTTACACCATCCGATCGATTGATAGGAAGGGGAGGACCTGTCACCTGACCTGCTAGATCGCCCGATCTGTCACCACTGGACTTTTTCCTATGTGAGCTATTTGAAGGATGTAGTGTACGCTCAGCAGCCGGAAAATACTGAAAGCCTTCGAACTCAAAGTTACTGACATACAATCACTTTTAGAGAGTGATGATGATCAAGAATGTAGCTTTTTCAGTGATTTTTAGTAATGGTGTGAGTAGTGCTAATTACAGTTCTGATTAAAGAAGTGGCGTGGAAATCGAACAGGAAGCGGAAACAGATGACTATGCTCAACAAGCGGACAGGATATGGACCCGTTATGGTAACAAAATAAATAATATTCGCTTTTCCGCGGTTCGTGGTGTGAATACCGTTGTATCGAGAAGGCTAGGCAATAATCCTCCAGTTTTACAAATAGTCTCCGAGTATCTTGGTGACGAATTCTATTAGATGGTAACTGTAGAAACTAAACAACTATGCTCAATATTTGTTGAGTGATCCGAATCGAAAGACACTACAGTCCGAATTGGCATGGCGAGAATTTACTGTGGATGAAATTAAACCTTACATTGCCTTGTACATTCTTATGGGCCAAATGAAAAAGTCGAAAATAAAGTGATACTGGAGTAAAAGGAAGGTGATTGAAACTCCTCTATAGAGCATCATAATGAGCTACGAACGGTAAGCGCGTTTCTTCATTTTTCTGATGACAGTTTCACTGTTTAACTGATAAGCTCCGAAAGATAAGGCCTGTCATAAATTATTTAGAAACTAAATTCATGAGAATTTACAACATGGGACGTGACGTAGCTGTTGATGAGAGCCTTATCAAGTTCCGTGGTCGTCTGAGTTATGTTCAATTCTACCCTTCCAAACGGGCGACGTTTGGGATAAAAATGTACAAACTTTGCGAGAGTGGGACAGGCTACTGCTATGCATTTCGTATTTATACAGGGGATGATAAGGCCCTGAGTCCTGATCGTCCAGTTAGTGAATCTGTTGTATTGGACTTAGTACAGCCCATTATGAACGCAGGTCATGTAGTGTACCGTACTTGGATAACTGGTACTCATCACCCCAGCTATTTCATAAGCTACTAGAAGTAGGCTTGCATGCTGTTGGCACTGTTAGGACAAACATAAAGGACATGCCACCAGATTTCAAGACAGTTCAACTACAAACATGGGAGGCAGTGGCTCAGTACAGTAGAAACATTTTGGCAGTGAAATGGAAGGACCGTATGTGTGCTGTCTACAATGCGTACCGACACTTCTATGCAACAGACCAGGAATAAGAGGAAACGTAGGGATGGTGGTGAGCATATGATTCAGAAGCCTCTTCCGATCATAGACTACAACAAAGGAATGCTTCGAGTGGACAGGCAAGATCAAGCATCAAGTATCAAGTACTTGCTAGCTTTCCTGTAATGCGTTGTACAGTAAAGGGTTACCGGAAACTATTCTTCTATATGTTGGATATGACCTTATTCAACTCATATGTTGTGAACCAGAACATTGTTGTGAAAAAGATGCACTACACTGATTTTGGAGTAGATGTAGCTGAAGGAATTATCAGCAGTGTCAGTCTTCCAGGGCGGAGAATTTCAGGAAGACCTTCACTGGCTGATGACTCCGTTAGGTTGCAATCCAGGAACTGGGCTCATTTCCCTATTCCTCTTCTGCCCACTGCAACAAAGCAGTTCCCTTCCAGAGCCTGTAATGTTTGCACAGAACGCAAGAAGAGAGCTGAAGTTAGGTGGTTATGCGAAAAATGCTACGTTCCACAACATTTGGAAGAGTGTTCTCAGGCTTACCACACACTTTTGAACTACTGATTAAAATGTTAAGTGTAATGTAGGGTTTATTAACTCACAATATGTTATATTCTTGTATAATTAACTCCTTAATGCTCTCGAAAATAAATTTCCCACAGAGTGAAGCATCACTGTATTTCCATCAAAATAATCCCAGTCCCAATGCACTTTCAAACCAAAATATGTGCAGGGCTCAGTTGGTGAACGGTTATACATTTCCGCCGCCCAATGTAAGGTCACAATATATATATTGAGAGCAGTATCCCATTTGAGCCTGTACACTACTTCTTCTTCTTTTTCTTTATCTGTTTATTCTCCAGGGTCGGTTTTCCCTCGGACTCAGCGAGGGATCCCACCTCTACCGCCTCAAGAGCAGTGTCCTGGAGCGTCAGACTCTGGGTCGGGGGATTCAACTGGGGAGGCGGACCAGTACCTCGCCCAGGCGGCCTGATCTGCTATGCTGAACAGGGGCCTTGTGGGGCAATGGGAAGATTGGAAGGTATAGACAAGAAAGAGGGAAGGAAGCAGCCGTGGCCTTAAAGTCAGGTACCATCCCGGCATTTGCCTGAAGGAGAAGTGGGAAACCATGGAGAAGCACTTCCAGGATGGCTGAGGTAGGAATCGAACTCACCTCTACTCAGTTGACCTCCCGAAGCTGAGTAGACCCCGTTCCAGCCCTCGTGCCACTTTTCAAATTTCGTGCAGAGCAGGAATCGAACCTGGACCTCCGGGGGTGGCAGGTAATCACACTAACCACTAAACCACAGAGGCGGACGAGCCTGTATACTACCACGCGATATTAAGTTCCACATGCAAATCAACGCCGTAAAATGTATGTAACGTAGTGAGACTCATTTACAGAAAATATTGGCATGAGAACTTTGTTTTCCTATGTCTTGTGTTTGATAGTAATAAATTGTTCACGGTTAGCCAAGGTTATTGTATCGGTGGTCCTACTCGTTGGCTGAATGGTCAGCGTACTGGGCTTCGGTTTAGAGGGTCCCGGGTTCGATTCCCGGCCGGGTCGGGGATTTTAACCTTCATTGGTTAATTCCAATGGCCCGGGGGCTGGGTGTTTGTGCTGTCCCCGACATCCCTGCAACTCGCACACCACACATGACACTATCCTCCACCACAATAACACGCAGTTACCTACACATGGCAAATGCCGCCCACCCTCATCGGAGGGTCTGCCTTAAAAGGGCTGCACTCGGCTAGAAATAGCCACACGAAATTATTATTATTATTATTATTATTATTATTATTATTATTATTATTATTATTATTATTATTATTGAATCGGTTTCAAATTACTGTTAATACGGTGCGCCCTCAGGGCTAAATCGCGCCTTTTGACTTTCCACAGGGACCTACTGTTGATCTTTAGCTTAACACCTGCCCCCTTTGTTCATCAAACTTCAACACCGTTCTATGTGATTCTAATTTCTAGTCCGTATGAAAAGTTCTATTTCACAAAAACTTGACTTCGCCTCATGTACAGTACTTCAAAACTCCCCCATCACTTACCAGCTGTTTACCTTACAGGAACTTGTCTTTCCTCGTGCTGCATCCTATCGAAAAAGTATGATTTTCTGATTTCTCGAAGATGGTCGATGAAATTATTTGTACTCCTACTCCAATTAGAACACCGTAACAAAAAAGAGAGGAAGGGAAAGATCACCATTCATTTGACTTGGATTTAGTTCTAAGTAAATAATTTGCTTCAGCATCTCATTATATAAATTTATAGATATTCAACATTCAAAAAATAACGGAGAATAGAAATGAAACCAGTATCTTATCCTTCTTGTCTCCCTCTCGCTTCCTCCACACCATGATGGCGCCCCGGGTGCAATATTGGTAGTATATATGGACTTGTTATTTTACTCCCGAATGCCCGTCCTGACACCATTTCCGTGTGGAGGGACTTATCCAAACTTATGTCGTTTCTAAGGTGTGTACTGCGTAAAGAAAGAGGTGCGTATCGTGACAAACACAAAGGCCAAGTCGTCTATCCAGTGAAATTCACCGGACGTGGCTAAAATATAACAGGTTGTTATTTGGGTCATCAGTCCATAGATTGAATTGATGCAGCCTTCCATTCCACACTACCCTGTGCTAACCTTGTCATTTCTGCATAAATGCTACATCCTACATCTACTCTATATGTTTATCATATTCATACGTTTCTACCCCTGCTGTGTTTACCACCTACACTTCCTTAAAAAATCAACTGAACAAGTCATGCGTGTCGTAAGATGTGTCCCATATTTCAATCTCTTCTTCTAGTCAAATTTTACCACATCGTTCTCCTCTCCCCAGTTCAATTCAGCATTTCTTCATTCGTAATTCGACCTACCAATCTCACCTTCAGTATTCTTCTGTAACACCACATTTCAAAAGCTTCTATTATCTTTCTTTCTGGGTTAATGATCGTCCATGTTCCACTTCCATATAATGCCACACTCCAGACGAAAGTATTCAAAAAGCCTTCCTAATTGCTATATCAGTGTTTGAGGTGAGAAAATTTCTTAAGAAAGGCCTTCCGTGCCTGTGGTAGTCTAAATTTTATGTCCCAATTACTTCTGCCATCATTAGTTCTTCTACTACCCAAGTAAAAAAGAATCATCTACTTCCTTTAACAGTTTACTTCCTAATCTAATATTTTCTGCATCACCTGACTTGGTTCGACTGCACTCCATTAACTTTGTTTTGGACTTATTTATTTTCATATTGTACTCCCCCTCCAAGAATGTGCCCATACCTTTCAGTAATTTCTCAAAATCTTCTAATGTGGTATCTATTTTCATGTATTTGAACTGTAATGAAATATGATTTCACTTTAGACTCTAGAAGCAAAACATGTCAAATGCGACTGAGATTTAACTAGTGGATTAGTAATTATATCGTGCAGTGTGTCAGTGATTCATTTTATGATACTAATCCTCTGTTAAACGAACTTACATTCTCATTTCGGCGCAACTTATTATATTAATATTTTATTCCTCAGCATCTACCGTTGCTCTCCATCGGACCTCGTCCGCAACCTCTGTGGTGGACTTGCTAACCGTCTTAAGATAACCCTTTCTGCTTCTACTGCTTTGTAGCCGTAATCCTGTGCGCCATTAGGATAATGAAGCAACTCCGCGAGCTAAGCTTTAATGGCGGAGGTCAACGGCTATGGAGAAGGAGCATATTAATTCATAAATGAACGGAACTAGAGAAATCTCGTTAAGACTGTACTGCAGACAGACACGCCTGTGCGGAGTCATATGCTCCCCAAAGCAGCTTCGCAAACTTCAGAAAGGGAGTAGTAGTTCTACACCTTGCTGTGAAACAGTCAAGTACGCACTTGCTTAAATTAATAATTCAGGTAGTGTGGAAGCGTAATAACCCACATAGTAATGTAGCGTCTGTTCAGAAGGAAGCGGTGATGAGATCATCAAGTTCTCTACATTTCATGCTACTAACACTACTATGTTAAACTCACTGAACCACAGTGTCCTATTTTTAGGACAGTGATTAATTGTAACTTTTAAATTAAGGGCTGATATTAGCTCTCTGTCGAATCAAATATCGAGGGTTCACACCCTACAGAGGTGGTCGTATCCTTCAAGGGGGAGAAAAGTTCAATTGACACGCTGTCCTACGATGTCATAACGTAAATGAACTCCGGTGACCCAAATGATATTCACTCGGCAAAATTAGGTTTAACCCTCAGCCATAGACCCTTAAATGGGATCCTGTTTACTCTGCCATCTAGTAGAACTAGAGAAAACCGGAACGTGGAAATTGACGAGCAGGCAGGTAGATGGCGTTTAGTTAAAGTTCTCGGACATTTCGATGATGAGGGACGACAGGCCTTTAACGACGTGTTCAACCATCATTAAAAAGTCCAATAGAAACATCCTGCAAAAAATTAACATTACGTAACAAGACAGTAACGACAAAATCACTTTCAGAAACAAGTACAAACATTTGTGGGGTTCCCAGAGCTAAGAGTAACGACCAAGAGGTAACAACATTGGAAGGATGAAGAGAAAGGATCTGCAAGCAAGAAAAATCTGAACTCATAAAGAGTTATGTACGTGGTCCATATTGGCGAAAATCTATTTTAAAATAATAATCGTATGGCCTTTGTTAAATACATGTCTTTAAGTGTCGACTTAGTTAAAGTAAACTTCGAGATTGTTCAGCCTGACAAACACAACATAAACATTTAAAACACTAATACATACCAGAAAAAAATAATGTTCATGTTAATGAGCTGTCCTTTTTCAGGGTCGTACCAGTGTTTCAAATTTGTGTCGTGTGTTCGACAGGCTGACAAACCTTAAGGTCGTTTTAATATATGAATCCTGAAGGTAACATTCCAAGTACATATTCCATACATTTTTCAGGTAGTGTATTTTCTTGTACACTCCATAACTTTCCTTAATGGTATCACCAAAATAGTTCTTATAAATGAAGCGATCCGTTGCTGTTGATGTGGATAATAGTGCCCTTACAATAAATATCCTTCTACTAAATGACATTGATATTTCCGTATTAACTATGTTCACGAGAATGACTTCTGAGAATTATTGGAGAAGTATACCTCGTGGACAGACAAGTTTTTCCCCTGAAGACGCAGAGCAAAGTTCCCTGCGAAACGTAAAGAATTTCACCTTGTTTCCTTGACACGGAATAATCCCAAAAGCCTATATCGTGTCCATATGATTATAATACATCAGTCCTTGGCAGAACGTTGAAGCAAACATTTTTTTACCGATATCTAACACAGATCATTCTGGTAAGCAGTGTTTATTTTACTAACTTTAGCTTTCCACAGTGGTAGTCATACATGCTTCTGAGTTTTGATAAAAATATCTTGTAGGCGTAAATGTACCCTCGATGAGTGTGCAGTTAGAAGTGACGAATTTGATTACCTTATGTAACAGAACGTGATCGGCTCCCCAAATTTTACTGTATATCTTGTCACGCTTAAATTAATAATTTGAGTAGTGTAACCGTCGATTAGTATCTGTCAAAGGGGAGAAAACTATTCTTCAACAATGTGTCTCTTCCAACTGTAAATCAAAATGTTGTCAGGTTTGCGTTTGATCTACATTAAATCAACAAAATCTGTTTTGAAATTCTAGACACAAATAGCGATAACAACTACTCCACCTGGTGCAAATTTCCCTGGTTCAACATATAGACGAGTACATTCTCATCAATGAGAGCAGTTTGCCGGTCACTTTGGTGTAATGCTATCAAACGTCATGCGAATATCCATAATCAGTTCAGTACTCCATTATTCAATAAAACGACTTGTCAAGTCTAAAAGAAAGCTGCATTTCCATTTGAAGGTGATATCTTTGATATCCTGACAATGATTTATGGGAGACTGAACATTCAAACCGTTCAGTCCTTCACTGCATAAATGAATCATTCATCCAGTATGATTATCTGCGTATCCATTTGTGGTTGAACAGGTTTTGATCAATAAAAATCAATACAAAGAACGTCACTACAACGTTTACAGAGTAATATCTTATTTAGCAGCTTTCCTGAACTTGTGAGGTTACATTACGATATAAAAATATAATTTAAAGAAAAGGTTATAAAACTAGGACCGTGATGCCTGAAGGTACACAGTTATGAATTGCAATTTTGCTATTACGTTAATTCAATCATACATTTATGAAAGGGCACATGTCCATAAATGTATGTTTTCTAGAGGAAAACTCTTATTTAAAAGTCATACTTGCTATTTACCTTAAAGTATGTGTTTTTCCAGTTATATATGATGATTATGGATAGAGAATTTAATAAAATTTGGAGTAAAGATTCAAGACTTAATGTACATTAGTAGATAAATATAATGTATCTGTGCCTTTTCTACAATGATGACTGAATTAATAATGTGTAGTATGAGTGGAAAACCGGTTTTATCAAAACAAATACAGTTTTTACAGAGGTAAGTTGAACACACTGTGTCGTTGTTCTACAACAGGGCCTCTCAAACGCCCAAAATCTCACGCGTGCAGAGCGAGGCGCAAGGGCTCCGTGCACTGTGCATCGGTACCACTCGGTGCCGCTCGGTATGGCTCGGATCAGCGCTTCGTCTCTGGGCTACTCGGCTATGCTCGGCTCTACTCGGCTATACTCGGCTCAACTCAGCCCGGATTTGGAGCGCTACGGCGCAAGTGGGGGAGAGGGAGACAGGCGGAGCGAGCGAGAGAGGCGTAAGGAAAGAGAGAGTTAGCGCTATTGCTCCAAATCGAAGAGTGGGGGGTCTGCACTCTGGTCAACCAAGCCAAGTCGTCTTTTGCACCGTGCACAGTGCATGCACCACGCGCATGCACCCTGAGAGGGCCTGTTCTACAATAACGATCATGTCACTGAGAACAGATATTTAAAATCATCGTCAGTCAACGAACAGTTGGCTACGCAATTACTTCGTCGGAAAAGTCTTTCTACTCTCCCCCAGAATGTACACCTTTAGGTGCCTTAGACCATTCATCTTATTCCCGTCAATATGAATTGGTACTTAGTAAGCTTGTTCGTTTGGAAGCTGGACGTTCCTGCCCAGTTACAAACATAAGGTGTCTTCAATAAGGCCATTGATGAATGTTTTGCTCGCACGGTTGCTGGATGTTTGGCAGCGTAAATTAACTGTATTCATGATGCTGGCTGGAAACGAATGTTCAAGTTACTAGGCACTCTCCTTCTCCAAGATTCGTCTGACAGTCCTCCACTCTTATAAAACTTCGACCACCATGCAGTGAATACGAGAATGATGGTGAACATGTCACGACTTTTTATGAGACCGTAAGACAATTTCGCAATATTACTTTACGCCCTGCAAGTAAAGAAGTAATTAAAGAACGGGTACTTCTCCAGGGATAAGTTCCCTAAATAAGTCCCAGACCACACACAATTCAGCTTTAAATATCAGCCTGGTGGTCACTACAAAAGTGCCGTTTCTTCTCTAAAAAGCTGTACCAGGGAGACTACAAAGTTAATCTACATTTTATTTAAGTCCACAGTTTATACACATCTCCTTTCTTCTTAAATGAGTGAATCAATTTACTGTGAATGAACTTTAAGGGGTATCCTCCAGAGGTTAATGTTTAGAGCACAAGTGGTTTCGTATTATGTAGACTGATGATTTCAACTAACCCAGTCCTGTCCGGCTCCATGGATAATGGTTAGCATGCTGGCCATTGGTCACAGAGGTCCCGGGTTCGATTCCCGGCAGGGTCGGGAATTTTAATCACCATTGGTTAATTTCTCTGGCACGGGGGCTGGGTGTATGTGTCGTCTTCATCATCATTTGATCCCCATGATGACGCACAGGTCGCCTAAGGAAGTCAAATCGAAAGACCTGCATCTGGCGAGCCGAACTTGTACCAAGGAAGTAGCTAACAAGATGCATAAGAAGGAACGGTGTACCTGGAAAGTACAGTAGAATATGGAAGTGGTGATGGACATGCATGATGGTAATCAAACCAAAATAGATGAAAATAACGTAGAGAAAGTTTAAAATATTTTACCAAGAAAGGATCTATGGTAATGTATTAGAAGGGAACGTGTACCAGGACCGTGTATTAAAGTGGTGAGGGACATGTTTGCAGACCAATTCAAAATAATAACAAGGGAAACTAAGAATAAGATTTTCCCGTGACGATAGAAAATATAATCAAATCGGTTGTGAGGCCAGCCATTATATACGGTAGTGAAGCATGCCCAGTGAAGATAGTTCACGAGAAAGAGTTATATGTGGCTGAAAGAGGAAGAGGGGGTGGGAGATGGAAAAGACAGGCGTAGATAGGCTACAGAATGAGGTGATACAATATATGCACGGTGTTGTTTAAGAATAAAGGAATATGCAAGACTGCTAGGGTTTTGACACTTTATGAGAAGAGAGAAGGAGATGGAGGTTAAGCAGCTTGCAGATGGTGGGAAGACGAGTAAAATGGAGGCTGAATAAGAGATGGGAAGACTGTGCGATGGAAGACGTGAGGGAGAAGGGACCATGTGAAGAGGGGGCAACGGAAGAAATTAAGAGGAAAACTAGTACTAGTGACCCATAATAAAATATAGGGTAAATCTAAGAAAAGAAGAAAAACGCACCTATCACTCAAAATGTCAGTGGTCCAGAAACAAGACGTCCTGTTTCATGAAGGAAGACGAAGAGAAAACACCACATTGTTCCTAGTGTACCTGAATTGAACCGCGGGGTTCTATGATTCTCCTCTAACCACCAAAATGTTGATAGTTCTTTTTGAAGACCCATTTCACCTTAGGGATCATAATGCAAAACACATGGTTACAATTCAGTTTCGATGCATTGGACTTTGGACTTTAATGTCTATCTGAATTTGAAAGTACGTGTTGCCAAATTACCCCTCTTAAAAATTCCTACCCTGCAGAAATAAAGTCGCTTTAGGTCTCAAAGATCATTCACAGAACACACAGCAACAAAGAAAGCCACGTGACAACTCCTTCCCAACTGGTAAGACACGACTAATTCAAACAATAAACTTTTCTATCCTCGTCTACGGATCTGACACTTTTAACTGCCAGTACATCTGGAAAAATGAAATAGAAGCATTCGAATAGTGGTGTTACGTATGAATGGCATGAATTTTGTGGAAGAATTATATATATTACAGGAACTGCCTATCGATGCGTGTTTGTCCAACATATGTATCTGCAACGTAATCTGTAGTTAAATTAAGGCCACGGCCGCTTCCTTCCCACTCCTAGCCCTTTCCTGTCCCATCGTCGCCGTAAGACCTATCTGTGTCGGTGCGACGTAAAACAACTAGCAAAAAAATCTGTAGTTACTTGGTCACATCCTTTGTAGAGGAGAAAGAAGTATGGGATATCATAGGATCTTTGGTCAGATTCCTGGAATAATAACCTGGAATAAGGACTCCATCTCGATGGACTGATGCGATCCACGGCATCATTGGCTGTGCAGTCAGTTCTGCTCACAGGAATGCGCAAGAAAGAATAGCTTGGGGTTTTCACAAAGACTGTCGAGGAATATCACGATACTTAGAAATTAATAAATGACAGAGAGTGAGATGGATATAGTGATACACACAATGCTTGTTGTGCATGCTGCCAACTGTGTAAAATCACATACGGTAACTCAAAGTTGCAAGAATAATGCTAGAAATAGTTTTCTTTAGCTTTCTTCAGCTTATCCCAGTTATTTCTGAGGTCGCTGGAACCACTCAGTCTCATTTTGGTTTTGGCTGGATTTAAAAGCCGAATACCCTTCCCAACGCCACGTGATTTTTTACATGATATCTTGACCCAGATTTGATCAATATTCGAACCTCATGCTCGAAATATTAAGAGACTTAATTTAGTGTTAAACGTCAATTAAATTTGCAAATTAGTGGTAGCTATGCTAAACAATTCCCAAGTTGAAAGCCTTTGCGGGGATGCCCTCTTGTAACCTTCTCTTATCACAAGCAGGGATTACCACTGATATATTTCTCACTCAGAAGGGATGAGTCGGAATTGAACCTTGATCAATCAAGTGGAATTCTAGGATAGTTTCTTGGTACGGATTTTGGTCCAACCCTTGACCCGTTTCTTTACGGGGTTGGGTATGAGGTGAGATGAACCTGCCGCGGCGGGTTTTTATGACCGGATGTCCTGCCTGGCGTCAACCTCATCGTAATAGATAATGAGAAGAAATGAATGGCTTGATATATGATAGTAGACATGGAGAGAGTGAAACCTGGTGTCGTCACATAGCGTACTCCTGTCGAATAGCATCAAGAGGTCTTCTGTCCGGCTCCATGGCTAAATGGTTAGCGTGCTGGCCTTTGGTCACAGTGGTCCTGGGTTCGATTCCCGGCAGGGTACGGAATTTTAACCATAATTGGTTAATTCCGCTAACACTGGAGCTGGGTGTACGTGTCGTCTTCATCATCATTTTATTCTCATCTCGACACGCAGGTCGCCTACGGGAGTCAAATCAAAATACCTGCATCTGGCGAGCCGAACTTGTCCTCGGACACTCCCGGCGCTAAAATCCATACGTCATTTCTATTTCAAGGGGTCTTCTCAAGGCTTAACGTCCCCATCCGACGGACGAATCACCATCAGCAGCGTCATATGCCCTCACTCCATGTGAGCACTGCGGAGAGGTTTGGAATTTAATTCAGGCTTTTGTCACGCAATCTAGTGATTATAAATTGTATACGACCACCTCCTCTACCCTACCGGCCAACACTCTGATGGTGAAACTTTTCTCGACCAACGGGATTCGAACCGGCTAACCACGGTGTCAGACCGTTTAGACTTCAACGCCACCAGGCGGGCTAGTTTATTGGTACGGATGAAAGGTGTAAATAGACATTACTGTTGTTTAGGCTTTCCATCCGCCTTTACTGATGCACTGAACATTATGTCAGGTGTGAAATTTGAGGTAAAATCAATATGTATGATAGAAAGACATATTCATAACTGTCAATCTGTCAATAATTGTCACTTGGACACTTTACATGCTATGTCACCTATTTATTTATTGTACACATTCGTAGATGTCACAGACATTTGGGCTCGCAAAGCATTTTACATCTCTTACTAAATATCTCACTATTTCAAAACTTGTCATATTCATTTTTCAGTTTCTTCAGGAAGTGGGAAAAATACTTTACGACTTTAATTTTTACATTTTACAAGTTGACTTGTTAGTTTCAAACCAACCTCAAATATAAAATAATAATAAAAGAAGATTTTTGAATTTAAATACAGGGAAAGACTAGCTCTGGTCTATTAAAATTGATAAGACAAGTTTTTCATTGTATATTGTAGAACTAGACATTTATGTGAAGCGATTTCTTTCTCCTTTACAACGGTTTATTGAATATTCAAAACATCTGATAAAAGTATATCACAACTAACAAAAAATACTATTTAATCAGAAGAAAAAGCTATTAAATCCCTTTCAGTTAAGAATTAGTCCATTAACGTAATGCAAAATTTAGTGCCCGGTGTCCGTCAACAGGCATGATGAACATTACAGAAGATTAGGCTCATTTGCCACATGGATGAAGTGAGGTCTGCCTTGACAGCAGGTGAGGGAGGATAAGGCAAGTTCTGAAGTATTGGTTATGCTTCAAGCATGGTTTCATGCTCACACAAGGCAAATGCTGGGGCTGTACCTTAACTAAGCCCTGCGCCGTTTCCTTCCCACTCCTACCCCTTTCCTATCCCATTGACGCCGTAAGACCTATCTTCGTTGATGCGATGTAAAAGAAAAGTACTTTCACCCAGGACTGAATTAGTATTGATGTATTACATGTACGTATTCAAGCCCGCCTGGAATAAATTGATAAAAGGTGAATTTTAATTTGGGGTAGTTTTTAACTCGTCACCCATCTCACCTACTGCTGCTACCCCCAAGGTAGCAGAATTTTCTAACAATAATCCGCGCACTACTACTGCAATATCAGAATGGAGCACTGCATTTATCAAGAGAACCTAATCTCCAACCTCTTTCTCTGCGTGAAAAAATAATATTTACGTTGTTCTCTCCCCCTGCTTGTTATGTTTCACTTCGAACCACTAGAATGAAATCTCTTTTACATGTTCGTACTTCCCGACTTTCTGTCACTCAAATTTCTCTCTATACCTGAAGTCCCAACACCGCATTGTCTAGTACTAATCTGTACGATTCCTCTCTGTACTCTTCTGCCTGTTCTGATGTCTTCCATAAATCTTAGTTTCATCTTTTCATTACTTTATGACATTGCTGTGTCAGTCATAAGTAATGTAAGCCTTTTTTTATGGTCTACTAAAATAATGTAGTTAGGATTTTTTGAAAATAATTTAGTAAATACGTTAATAAACCGCAAAAATCAAAATTATATTTTATGTGTGATGCTACTCGGTGTTCAAGGATGAACATCAGTGGCTTCGTTACAGACGTTCCACGTTACAAGCGAAAAGGTACTCTGTCGAGCCTGGAAATAATATGAATTACTAACCCTGGAAAAACGTAGGAAAGCAGGCTAATTTGGTCACAGCTCCCGAGATAACAAATATTGACCAATACATCTGATCACAAAAGGCCGGATAAAAAGGAAACGTAATCGCGGACGGAGACGATTAAGGCCGGAAACTATGACATCCACGACAAGGTGGGAAACGCAGAATTACTCAGTGGTGGTCGCCAATTTTCTTTAAGGAAATGGCGGCAGGAGCAGCAGCAGCAGAGGAAGAAGAAGGAAAAGAAAAGAAGAAAAGGATAAAAGTGAGATGGAAATATTTAAAGTGAATACTGATGTATGGAATTACGGGAAGAGTCTGTATGGTTTAGTCTTTGGATGAGGGGCTTTTATCATTTGGAGCGTACCTGTGTTTTAGAAGGTGCCTTGTACCTTCCCATAGCATATAAGAGATAACGTATTCCTAAAAAATCGTTAACTTAGACATTGCCTATTGAATCTCGTGAAGATATTTCTCCAAACATACAGCAACTAATCTCATCGACCGGGCGAGTTTGCTGAGCGGTTAGGGCCACGCAGCTGTGAGCTTGCATCCGGGAGATAGTGGGTTTGAACCTCACTCTCGGCAGCCCTGAAGATGGTTTTCCGTGGTTTCCCATTTTCACACCAGGCAAGTGCTGGGGCTGTACCTTAATTAATGTAACGGCCACTTCCTTAACACTCCTAGGCCTTTCCCCTCCAATCGTCGCCATAAGACCTATCTGTGTCGATGCGACATAAAGCAAAATTGTAAAACTAATCTCATCAATTAGTTATCAATTACCACCGCCATCGCCACAACAATCATCACAACCACCACTACCACCACCACAACCACCACCACCACCATTTCTTCAATCGATGAGGACTTCATTCAGTGTTCAACTGATTTGTTAAACTACTACCGAGCGAGGTGGCCGTGCGGTTTCAAATGCGCAGTTGTGAGCTTGCATTCGGGAGATAATGGGTTCGAACCGCACTGTCGGCAACCCTGAGGATGGCTTTCCGTGGTCTACTATTTTCACACCAGGAAAATGTTGGGGGGGATGTACCTTAATTAAGGCCACAGACGCTTCCTTCCCACTCCGTGCCCTTTCCTATCCCATCGTCACCATAAGACCTGTCTGTGTCGGTGCGACGAAAGCAACTTGCAGAAAAAAGAAAATAATTACTACCGAGGTGATATGACGTGCAACTGAAGAAGGGAAAAACTATTATTATTATTATTATTATTATTATTATTATTATTATTATTATTATTATTATTATTATTATTATTATTATTATTATTATTATTATTATTATTATTATTATTATCAGGTATAGGATATAAAGCGAGGAAACTCTCAGTCACGAAATCCTTGTGTTATATTATGTTTCTTCTCAGAGAGTATAGTAACCTTTACGGTAAACCCTCAAAAGAGTCCCCTAGATTGTCCACAACACTTTGCCAGCGATGCGAAAGACGTCGGATACCAGTCGCCTCGCCATGTGTGAATTTTGCAGTCTCATGTTTCACAGCGTTGGCAGTGTCCTCTCGAATCCCAAACCATCTCACCTGCAATGGTCCTTTCAGTTTGGAGATGAGGTCAAGATTTCACGGGGAGAAGTCGGGTGAGTATGGCGGGTGTTTCAGTACTTCCCAACTCGAGCGCTGAAGTTGCCTCTGTGCAACCTCTGCTGCGTGCGGTTTGGCGTTGTCGTGGAGAAGAATTATATTCCTGAGAAGATCCGAGTGTTTGTTCCTAATGGCATGACGTTACTGTCTCTGCAGGATGGTTTTTTAAATCTCTTATGTTGTTGAAACCGCTCTGTCATGTGGAATGAAGTGACACACAATCACGCCTCTGACATCGTAAGCCACAATGGCTATCAGCTTCACAATGGAAGAGATTTGGTGGAACTTCTCTGTTCGTGGTGATCTTGCATGTCGCTATTCTGCAGACTGGCGTTTGAGTTCTCGTTCATACGCCCTGGCCTAAAATTAATTCGTCACATCCATTCTTCAATCACTAATGCGGTTCCATCACCCTGTGCGTGGTACGTATCCAACGCACAACTATCTCACGCAGTTTCCATGTACTACGAGTGTCGTGCTTTCCAGGACATGTCATTTTATTGTAGCTCCGTTCAAACGTGAGGAAAAATATCAGTTGCTATAACTTAAGCCCGAACACTCGCATTATTATTATTAATAATAACAATAATACATTTTTGATTTTTATACCAACTAAGGAGCATGCTTGAAATTATCATCACTAAGTTTCGTTTTGTCTTCTTCTATTTCAAATCTCTCTTCACCCTCTTGCTGTGTTCCTTTTTACGTTGTTGAGTCCATCGTGTATTCTGCCCAAAGGCAGGTCCGAACCTCCGC
The DNA here is from genome assembly GCF_040414725.1 of Anabrus simplex. Taxonomy (NCBI): domain Eukaryota; kingdom Metazoa; phylum Arthropoda; class Insecta; order Orthoptera; family Tettigoniidae; genus Anabrus; species Anabrus simplex. The sequence continues at coordinate 1,212,928,452 of NC_090265.1, read as the reverse complement.
AGAGGTGTGCCTGAGCGGGAGTTTACGTGCGGTAGGGTGGCCAGTTCCTTTTCGCTCCTCCATTCCCTTGCCCCCCACCAACAGCGCGTGGCAACCCATCCAAATCTTGGCCACGCCCAATATTGCTTAACTTCGGAGATCTCACGGGATCCGGCGTTTCAATACGGCTACGGCCGTTGGCTTTATTAGAATAGGCTTTACATACATTTTGTGTTTGTGAACGAAGGTTCTGAATTTTATTCTGTCTTGAATGTTATCTTCATTAACACTAATTTCATTTAGATATCAACTGATTTCTTTTAGCCAATTGTTGTGATATTTCATTGAAAAGGCTAAGCTTAAAATTTTCTTTCTATGTAAGTGAGCATAGAATTATAATCGCCGTTTCCTGATCGTATCTGTGATTATTTCTGTAACTTGATAAATGTCATGTGCTGCCTTTTCCATCCAAATTCCATTTTCGCTTTTTGGTCATAAGATTTTTCTGAGGATTCTTCATTCTTGTTTTTCGATCATCTTTATTCGAGATTTGCCACCAATTATAACAGTTTCAGATGCATAATGTGCTTCTGTTTTAACTACTGTGTTATAATGTCGTAATTTTACCTTTTCTGGTATGGTTCTTCTATTGTATCCGTTCCAAGTTATTTTTTATGCTCTTAGAAGTTTTGCAGTTCTTTATTAGCCTGCTGATTTAACCCTGCTAGTTGAATAATTTCATCTAGATACTTATGTTTGTCTACTTGAACTGTATTTCTGTATTTGGTGATTAACGTTTGACTATTGAAACCTTCTATATATTTTTTTCTATTGACATAAGAAATTTGGAATCCTCTTTTGGGAGCTACTTTCATGGAGTTTTTCTACAGACTGGATTTGGCACAACATTCGCAGTCAGAAAAAATATCACTCCGTGCTAAATTTCACATATCCTTCCGAAATAATTTCCCTTCTTTCGATTAAGGCATACACATGTTATTATTATTATTATTATTATTATTATTATTATTATTATTATTATTATTATTATTATTATTATTATTATTATTAAATACGTGGAAATTCTCAGATATTCAAGGAACAATGCATGCTTACAATAGTGTAGCAACTAAATTAGATTTAGATTTAGATTTAGAACGACAATGACAACAGCAACAAAATATTTCACCTAAAGTTTCCTGAAACGAATATGCTATATAGAAACTAGACATTATATAACGAAATAGGAGGCCTAAAGACACGAACATGAAAAATAAAGGTACTTTTGAGTAATGTTACAGTCAGTCGCATAGAAATACACACAATATATAACTTAAAATATTCCATTACAAGTAGACTAAGATAATAATTGCAATGAGGTTCACACAGGATTTATAGAATATTTCTCCACAAATAGTGTCAATAATTACGACGTAGTCGCATAGAAAACCACACATAACTTAAATAATTCCAATACTTTAGCATACTAGCTTGACATTGTATTGATAGCACCAAACAAAATCCCATGGCGCAACAGTCCTGATGAGCCTTGGCTGACCAAGTGACTGCTGTTCACCTCGAAGGACTACGGATTACGAATAGAAGCGTGGCCATCATCGTTAATCCTCTCGGATGTTACCTTGGCTTTGTAGTCCGGTATCGCTGTCTGATTGTCAGGTAGTTCCTCAGTATTTACACTACCATTACAGGAATTTAATACAAAATTATCAGGATAATGACATATTTTCTTGTGCAAATACTTTTTTTTTAGTTCGAAGATTGTATCAGATTATGTATTCCAATTCCCACTTTCCCGAATTACCGGTACAAACGAATATTTGGCTTCTTTTTTTTTTACGTTACGTGAAAGATTCTACATTTCGAAAAACCTAATATTGGAGGTGCCTGCTATTAAGAAGGTTTAACTAAGAGATGTTGGGTAGGCAAAATAAAGTAAGGAACCTGGTGTCAGGAAGTTGTTATCCCCGTACGCGATCGTATGATTCTTAGTTTTGCTATAAATAATATTACTCATTCTGAAATATTTTATTTTTCATTCCAAATTCGTCCTGTGCAAATGAGGATTATATCTCGCGATTCCGAAGCCATGGTCCTGGGATCCAGTGAATCTCTCTCTTCTACCGATCGATAGAGTGAGCTGACAGCAGTAATTGCACTATAAGGGAATGAGATTCAAGACACACACATCTTCATTGTAGGTGCTTTTTAGGAATTCATTACAATTTAATGTCCGGCTCTGAGGCTAAATGGTTAGCATGCTGGCCCTTGATTTAAGGGGACCCAAGTTCGAATACCCGATCAATAGTTTATTCCTATGGCTCGGAGCTGGATGTTTGTGACATTTTCAGTATTACATTTCGTCTTAGGTAGAGCCTCATCGTCATAGACGTGCGCAGGTCGCCTATACGGCGTCAAATCTCTGTAGGGCGCACGTCATTCTTCTTCTTCTTATTATTATTATTATTATTACAATTTATTGCCTAATGACATTAACAAGAAATTCAAAACAGATAATTTTCAGCGAGAATCTCTGTTAACTCTAAACCCCTTTCTCTTCAACGAGAGATGAATTTCGAGTGATAAAATGCAAATATGCTTCCAATGTCGCTAGTTCCCCGCGCATAAAATCGTGCGTTTACTAAATACAGCCCAGCCCGCCACTGATAGTATTATTGCCCATTCTACTCCCGACGAGCCTCATCAAAACAAAACAAAACAAAACAGAACAGAAAATGCGCTGCTGCATGTTAGCATTGTGGTGGAGGTGCAGTGTTGCATGACATGTCGCATGACACTGTGGTGAGAATAGAGCTTCACTTGACCTATTATGGTGTTGTAGGCTGCTATGAAGTCTAGGAACACAGATATAAAGATAATCAAGTGCAAGCCTGGTCATCTGTTACCCACCTGCACTTCAAAGGGACGCACACACGAATGGCTTTCAGTCGATATGTGTTGCCGCTCTAACACGCACACATCCCACCTAAACTCAGGGAGGGGACTCCTGCGTGTGCATCTTTCCACCTCAATGGTAACATTCAAGCTATAGAAAAATTCTGAGACTGATAGTGTTATATTGAAAGATTATCTGGCTCCACAGCTAAATGGTTAACATGCTGGAATTTGGTCCAGCAGGTCCTGGATTCGATTCTCGGCCGCGTTGAGGATTTTAACTTTCAATGGTAAATTCCTCTGGCTTGGGGGCTGGGTGTTTGTGTCGCCTTTAACATCATAATTATCTGGTAGGCCACAGACGCGTCTTTCAGATCTTTCAGGTCACAGACAGGTCTTTCAAGTAAAACCCTTCACTAGGCCTCTGCGGAAGCCATACTCCATTTCATCTACTTATGTATTAAAACGCAATGCGAGCTGAGTCGCACAGACGGTTGAGGCGCTAGCCTTCTGACCCCAACTTGGCAGGTTCGATCCTAGCTCAGTCCGGTGGTATTTGAAGGTGCTAAAATCCGCCAACCTCGTGTCGGTGGATTTACTGGCACGTACAAAAGCTCCTGCGGGGCAAAATTCTGGCACCCCGGCGTCTCCAAAAACAAGTCAAAAGTAGTTAGTGGGGCGTAAGAACAATACTATTATTATTATTATTATTATTATTATTATTATTATTATTATTATTATTATTATTATTATTATTATTATTATTATTAAGAAATGCAATGTCCTTACTGATTGTCTATGAACGTCCAAGCAAAACTACTGCACATAAAGAAATTAAATTTTGAGAATACATTTGCATTACAGTGAAGGTGCTTTTTAAGGAAGGGTTACAATAATTCATCCTTAAGAGGCTGAAACGGGTAAAATCCTGAAAACCAAAATAGCCCTTCCTCCGAAACAGTTTTCTGGAAAATGTTAATTTCACTCAATGAATGCTCCATTTATATATTATATGTTTAAAATAATACAAATTTAGAAAAAAATCAGTCTTTATTCGTTAAATGGGTATTAATACTCGAAAACAAATATATTAATTTATCTGAAACCGCTTGACACACGAGGTTGAATTTTCAGCTGATAGTTCCTCCTATATGTGTTAGGTTTTAAATAAGAAGTGTTCTTAAACGGTACACCTCTAAGGGGGTTTGACTCGGAGGTGAAACATGACAATATAAATATTAATATATCTGAAACCGTTTCAAATCCTATTTTGAAACTGTACATGATTGTTGTTTATTTTTATTGCAGGTTTTAAGAAGGAAGTTGTCTTAACATAATTCAAACTTAAGGGGTTTTTGATTATGGGGATGATGCCTAATGACAAAAATATTCATTTCTCTGAGACCGTTAGGTATACGAGATTGAAAATTCACACGAGGGTTGCTCCGCTATGTCTTAGGTTTTAAATTAGAAGTGGACTTAAAACAATATATCCCTAAGAGGTTTTGACTGCGGGAGGAGGGTTGGTGAGGTCGGATGACAAAAATGTTCCCATCACAGAAACCGTTTGATTTATAGAATTAAAATCTCAAATGATATCCAAAGTGTTAAATACGTAAATAATTAAAATGAGGTTTTAAATGGGGGATAAGATCCTCCAAAACCATTTAGCGTATAAAAACAACGTTCTGAATAATGGTATATATTTTAAATCCAAGATGTGAAATAGGAAATAGTTTTAAACAATCCGAAAACTAAATTATTCATCCCTCCAAAACGGTTCGATCTACGAAGTTGTTTTCATTTTATGTCCTAGGTGTTAAGTAGCATACACTTCAAAATATTTCTCCCGTAAAGGGTTCAGATTAGGGTTGACTTTGAGAATCGCAATATTCATTCCTCCAAAACAGTTTCACGTACGAATCTAAAATTTTACATGAAGGTTGGTTTTCTATGACCTAGATGTTAAATAAGAAATATTTTTATAATATTGCACCCTTAAAACAAATAATTCATTCCTCCATCACTTTTCGACAAACAAAGTGAAAACTTCACAGATTGGTCGCTTCTACATGCACCTATTTGATATGATATAAGCTAGAGTTTTTGAACATTCCAATTATGTGGGGTTCAAATGAGTGTTAGATCCAAAAATAAATAATCATTCCTCCAAAACCGTTTGACTTATAAAACTGAGGGAGTATCCTAGGAGCTCCGCCGACAGTGGACTCTCCCAAATTTAATGTTTTGTAAGGTAAGTTTTAGTTTAAAACCGTAGCATAGAACGGGTACCTTGCTAGTTAACATTATGTTGAAAATTTAACATCTGGCTCTTTACTAAATGGTCAGTGTCGTGGTCTTCAGTTCTGAAGGTATAGGATTTTATTTCTGGCCTGATCGGGGATTTTATTCGTGTCCGGTTAATTCGTATTTTAAGGGACTGTGTATTTGTCTCAATATACATATCTTCACCACACTACCAAACACCTTAGATACACACAATAACAAATGCACCCATTCACATATTTACTGGAGACAGCTCGGCGTACAACAGGCAATACGACAGTTAGCATCCGTGACCCGTGCAGGATGTGGAAAATTGCAGGAGTTTATTTTCTTCCTTTTTGTTTTTCCTCCAATTTAGCTGTGCGTCGCATCAACACAGATGAGTCTTACGGTGACGATGGGACAGTAAAGGGCTAGGTGTGGGAAGGAAGCTGCCGTGACCTTGATTAAGGTACAGCCCAAATATTTGCCTCGTATAAAAGTGGGAAATCACGAAAAGCTATCTTCAAGGCTACGGTCATGGGTTTTGAATCAGAAGAATAAGAATTTCCTTTTGCTTCTCACTAATACTTCTGCAGTTTTCGAAGACGCTGAGCTACTAGCATTAAGATATAAAAAAGTTGTTTCACGTGCCAGTAAATCTACCGACACGAGGATGACGTATATGAGCACCTTCAAATGCCACCGGGGAGTGAGGTGTGATAGAACCACAGAGGGAGAAAGATAGTCAGCCCTCCATCTCTAAGTCACTCAGCCCCGTATATTTTCAAAATAACAACAACAACAACAACAACAACAATAATAATAATAATAATAATAATAATAATAATAATAATAATAATAATAATAATAATACCTCAGTTGTCTTCCGTCTATTGTCTCACACATTCCCTTCACAATACTGGCAATTACTGTGGCAATTTCAGACCTGTTTCGGAACGGCTGTACTGATGCAACATTCTCTGGTTTCTCAACCAGGAGATCCGTCGGCATCCTTGAACTATTCCTGAAGAACTTCTTTTATATGGCAAAATGGATTATAAAATACATTTGTTCATTCAACACGATTATGTCCAAAGTAGTATCGTTTCCTGTTACTACTTCTGCAGCTACTACAGTATGTTGAAGCCTCGGTGCAAACGCTTGGTGGATCGCCTATTGTTCCACCATCGCTCTCCCGAGGAAAAGTCGGTAGACGTAGGTTCCTTACGAAAAATGCTGTGGATATGAACCCGTGCTTTCTGATAATGTTTCATTAAGACTTTACACCACTGCTACATGAGACGAGGGGCTTGAAGGTAGCAAATCATCGACAAATTCTTACCATTCCTACAGTGAAGTATTTCTTTGTTCGTCATTTGAATGACGTCTTTCAGTTAGAAAGGCAAATTTTCAGATAGCTATAAGAACATAAATCTGTGGGTGAAGCATGAACTGATTTTATTTTTATATCAGTTACGGAACAAACATGGAATCTCGCCCCCTGTCCATTTCCTCCAGAAATTAGCGAGCATGTCTAAGCAGAAATGTGGTTTGAGTCCTTATTAAGTCAGTCATTCTATTGTCTGTAAGCCGTAGCAAGGCAGGATTTCAGTTCAGTGAATTTGTAGAGAGACCAGTAGTTCGATATTAGGTAGAGCAGTCAGAGTTTCATGGATGCATCAATAATTTATGGATCGCGATAAAGTTCCATTAAATTTGATGAAGTTCCAGTGCACGTTAAGGATACAAGCAACCAAGCTCACGACAAATTTCTCGCTTCGCGGCTCCGCTCATGTAGTTGTGAACTTGCATTCGGAGATGGTAGGTTCGAACCCTGCTCTCGGCAGCTTTGAAAATGGTTTTTGTTTCTCGTTTACACCAGGCAAATGCTGATACTCTAGGCTAAGCCCGCGGTCACTCCCTATCCATTACTAATCCTCTCCTATCCCATCGTCATCGTAAGACTTGTCTAAGTCGTTGCGACGAAAAAAATAAAAGGAAAAGAAAGGAACGTATAATGGAGAAGGCACCCTGAGAGGAAGAAGACACCTGTTGTGGTGCTGCAATCCTAGTACACTCAGAGGCAAAGTATGCGTTGTGAACACTGATACGTGGTGTGCAATGTAGTGCTCCGTGGCTTCTGTAATATCCCTTCTTGTTTGCCCCAGCTTAAAGCAAGCGTGAGTGCATGTGTGCATGCAGGACCTCAAAGAGTGTGTGGGCTGTGGGGGCTAATGAAAAATACAAGAGGAAAGTCAACTTTGGGGGATTATACAGCGGAAAAAAGCGTCCAGGCGGCATTAGCATGTTATTGAGGGAGGGAAGAAACGAGGCCGGCCACATCAGTTGGTCTGCTCGCCCGGAACGCCTGATAGGCTGATAGCAACTTAGCGTCATCTACATGTGTGCATTTAATGCATGCACTGCTTAATCTCGGATCTAAAGGAAATGTCAAAATGGAACTGCCTTGTCACAAGGTATTTTGTGTGCTATGCGTCCTTTCACTACAGTCCCCTTCATAGCAGAACTACACATCCTACTAGAATTATTCAGTGAAGAATTATATTATTTTAGGAGTTACCTTCATAGCTTTCATAGAGAATTTACGGATTCGATTCCCTTTTTCTTTCCTATTTGTTTTACGTCACACCGACACAGGCATATCTTATGGCGACGATATGGTAAGACAGGCCAAGGGATCCGGAGGAAACGACCGTCACCTTAACGTAGATCCCCACCATTTGTTTTGTCTGAAAATGGGAAACAACGCAAACCATTTTCAGTTTGCCAACAATAGGGTTCGAACTCACTATCTCCAATTTTTTTTTGCTTTACGTCGCACCGACACAGATAGGTCTTCTGGCGACGATGGGACAGGAAGGGCCTAGGAATGGGAAGGAAGCGGCCGTGGCCTTAATTAAGGTACAGCCCCAGCCTGGTGTGAAAATAGTAAACCACGGAAATCCATCTTCAGTCTCCGAAATGTAAGCTGACAGCTTTTGTGGGAATGAACCTTAATTAAACCACGACTGTTAACTTCCCTTTTCTCATCCTTGCATTGTCGAAAACAATGTGTTATATCGCGACATTGAATTACTAAAAAAAAGGAATGTAAGGAAAAGAAATTGGAGACTAAAATTTTCTTCCACAGTATGTCAGTAGATGCATACGTAACCCGTTCAGTCTTTATTAATTACCTGCTGAGAGTAAATAGAGCACGTGGGCATATAATTCATTCCCCGGATCACAAAACCAATCACTAGTTGATGATGTCACCAATCTGACCACGTGGCACTACAATTTGGCTAGAGAGCAGTTGTCTTGGAATTTCAAAGCCCTAATGCGTTGTATATGCCGCGGAAAACAGTGAAGTGTTTGTTATATAATAATAATAATAAGAAGAAGAAGAAGAAGAAGAAGAAGAAGAAGACCGTAATATCAATAAGAAGCAGAAAATAAGAAGGTTAAGAATAATAATAATGATACCGTAATATCAATAATATTAATAATAATAATAATTCTGAATTTTAAGGACGAATAATAATATTGATATCGGTCTAGATTCAGAGGTCACTACAATATCACTACAGTATCTTTATCTCACCATCTGCCCCACTGTAGGTGGGGCGGTAGAATACATGCATGATAAGCCTAACACTCGCCTGCCGTAAGAGGAGACTAAAATGGGCCCTAAGTGGCTCTCAACTTGGTAACCACAGGACCTCTAGCTGAGTCTCGCATTATTTCCCCTTACTTGCGTCATGCTCCTCAATTTCATCCTTTCTATACGACCTCCCTTAATCAACTTTGTTCTTTCCGGCACCGACGTTATTAGGTTTGTGAAGCCAAGGGAGTCTTTCCTTTTCACGCCTTTCATGGCTCTGGGTTCTCCTTCCAAACCTTAATTCTCGAAATGTCGGTCGTCTCCTGCTTTTTCCTCTGATTAGTGTTAATAGAGGATGGTTTCCGGTCGTCCTTCCTCTTAATAGTTACCACTTCCACCTCTCTTACCGTCAGCGGCTATTTCTTGATGGATGCAGTGGTAAGGTTCTATGTAATATATTACAGTTGCTGGGATTCCATGTGCTGCTTTTGAATCTCCTAGAGAAATCTATCATTTATAGCAGGCCATGAGTTGTCTGGGAGGACATAAATATTATGATGTACACTTCGTCGTTCGATACTGTGTGCATGTCAAAATGCACTTAATAATCCAACTAAACATATCGACCAGGTCGTGAATGAGTGTTGAATGTAGGACATTTCATTTCTACAGTAGTAAAGCCTAGCCCGTAGATATATCATCTGCAATGGCCACTTGAGGAGAGAACTGGTAATTCGCATGTGATTATTCGACCTTTATGTTTTCTCTGGTGAGACCACAGTTGGAATATGGTTCTAGTGCATGAAGCCCTCTCCAGGATTATTTGAGAACTGGAAAAACTCCAAAGGAAAACAGCTTGATTTGTTCTGGGTGATTTCCTACAAAAGAGGAGCATTACGAAAATGCTGCAACGTTTGGGTTAGGAAGACTTTGAAGAAAGGAAACAAGCTGCTCGACTAAGGATATGTTCCGAGCTGTCAGTGGAGAGATGGTGTGGAATGGCAACAGTAGACGAAAAAGTTTGACTGGTGTTTCTAAAAGTAGGAAGATAACGATGGAATTCAAGACGACAAATTTCGACAAATATTCGTTTGCAGAAGGAGGAATTAGGGACTTGAATAATTTACCAAGCAAGATGTTCGATAAATTTCTAAATTCTTTGACATTATTTAAGAAATGAAATGAAATGGCGTATGGCTTTTAGTGCTGGGAGTGTCCGAGGACAAGTTCGGCTCGCCAGGTGCAGGTCTTTTGATTTGACACCCGTAGACGACCTGCGCGTCGTGATGAGGATGAAAGGATGATGAAGATGACACATACACCCAGCCCCCGTGCCAGCGAATTTAACCAATTAAGGTTAAAATTCCCTACCCTGCCGGGAATCGAACTCGGGACCCCTGTGACCAAAGGCCAGCACGCTAACCATTTAGCCATGGAGCCGGGCATTATTTAAGAAAAGGACAGGAAAACAATTAGTAGGGAATCTGCCACTTTGCTGACTGTCCTAAGTGCAGATCAATGGTGGCTGATGATTGATGATGAACTGAAGGTCTAACACTAGAACAGCTAACGAGGTAAATTATTTCTAGAAATGTAAAGTAATTGTTAGAAAGTTAATATACTGTCAAGCCATGTTTTTATAGACAATGGAGGTCCGTAAGTGGATGAAAATTAAAGGCTTCGACATTCTGTTACCTCATTATTAAGAAAATTAGACTGATTAGCTCAATTTCAGCTGGTGAGCTTATGGTGTAAGTTATTCGCTGTCCTTGTGTTGCACATACCGTGGATCACCTCGGCAACTTTGAAGACAGTAAAAGTAGTTAGTGAAACATAAAACCAATAACTCTAAGACGACACAGCATAATTATCCAATGTTGGGTAAAATTCACGACCCTGCCTGGAATCGAAACCGGGACCTCTGTGACAAAAGGCCAGCGCGCTAACCATTTAGCCATGGAGCCGGACACCCCCATACTGGTGATTCATACCATACCTGTACTCAATTCTGGGTTATTATTATTATTATTATTATTATTATTATTATTATTATTATTATTATTATTATTATTATTATTATTATTATCATCATCATCAATTCACCCTGTGGCCGTGATCGTTAAGGCGTCATGTCCATCTGGTCTGACACCATGGTGACCCGGTTTGAGACCCGTCGGTTGACAACGTTTTCGCCATCAGAATGTTGATCGAGAGGGAAGGAGAGGTGATGGTATACAATAATTTACAAACATTAGATTGCGTGCTGAGAGCCTGAATTAATTCATTTACAAACCTCCCGCCAGTGCTCATATGGCGTGAGGTCATATGACCTTGTTGATAGTGATTCGTCCGTCGGATGGAGACGTTAAGACTTATACAGAACATTTGGTGCTATTCGACAGGAGTAGGCTATGTGCCGACATCGCGTTTTACTCTTTCCCTTCCTACTATCATAAATCACGTCGTTCATTTCAACTCGTTACCGGGAATACCTCTGATGAGGCTGACATCAGGAATTCCATCCGGTCGTAAAAACTCCCTGCGAAGATTCATCTCACTTCATACACGACCCCGTAGTGAAACGGGATAATGGTGCGAAATAATAATAATAATAATAATAATAATAATAATAATAATAATAATAATAATAATAGGACCTCTGTTACCTGGAACAAAGGCGGGGGGACGTGGTTTCGTATAATAGAAATATCGGATAATAATTAAAATGTCATTAAAGTATATGAAGACAATACTTATACAACGCTAACAGAGCATTTTAATAAACTCAAACTACTGTATATATTTAGAGCATATACTGCAGTATTTTTTGAAAAAAAAAAATTCTTTTCAATTCGTTTTCTAGCCACTACGTTTCATTAGCAGGACATCAGAAGGCTTTGATTCGTCACAGAGAAGGGAAGGAGGCAGTCAAGATTGGAGTCCACGCATTACGCCACTCATCTCCTTTGTTGTTTCATAAAACATAACATACCTTCAATTCGTTTTTACCAAAATTATTTATTTTTTGTCGTTTCGGTTAAACGGTATTTCGGTTAAAAATGTTCCGGATAACAGAGACTCAACTGTAATAATAATAATAATAATAATAATAATAATAATAATAATAATAATAATAATAATAATAATAATAATAATAATAATAATAATTGCCTGGTAGGCAGTTTATATACCGTTTTCAAACCTCCGAAATTTCTGTTGCCAAACAATAAATATAGAACTCTTCTGAATGATTCCTAAAGCTGACTTAATTTTCTCCGGTGCGCTACGAGAGGTCCTTAGTGCACCAAGAACAATGACATAGAGTGCCAAGGATTTTATGCATACTTCAAGAATCGAATACCTCGATTGTGATCGAACCCTTGACAAGGGTCGTACACCACCAATTATTCACTGAAGAATATATATATTTCAATGATACAGGTAGGTAAATGTACCTGTTCACACATTAGCAAGTTTGGGCATTCCTACTCACCTTAAGTGCAATGAAACTACTTTACTCGTTAAAATGCATTGTGAACGAAAAGGCTGTCTATTACTCTAATAACACTGGATGACTACAATACATTACTGGGGCGTCAGTTTCACCAACACCCGCCCTGGCGTTAATATTTTATCACCAGCAGCGTGGAGCGCCATGCATCTTTCCTGCTCTTCATACCAGAATTGTTTGCTTTGTGCAGCACCATACTTTTTTAAATTATAAACGAGATATTTATTTTAATATCTCGTGAAGTAATATACGGTTAGTACGTGCTCCAATCCTTTATATTTTGTGCGTCCTTCATTATTTTGTTCAACTGAAATGATTCGTCATCTACATCCCACTCGCAAAAACCGGACATAGAAGAGTGAGGCTGAGAAACAGGAAATATTATACCATCTTTATCAGCTTAGAAAGTTCTATCACAATGCTCACATACAAAAAATATTACAGTTATTATTATTATTATTATTATTATTATTATTATTATTATTATTATTATTATTATTCATATTATGATTTCATTCTGGGTTCTTTGAATATTTGTATGTGTACATACATGTGCTTGAGCTCGATATATAATATCTGTGTAAATCTATTTTGTTTGTACGCATAAAGTTTGTAACTGTTCCACCTCGTCATAACACTTTTGGAGATGAAAGTTATAATCTTGGGACACATGAATATTAAATAAACTATTTGTGGCTTGCCCGCAAATTGCCACGCAAATAGAAACAATTAACATTCCATGGTTCCCCATTTCTCTATGTAATGTTTGGGCGCCATGGTTACAGTTTTAAATAAAACTGTAAACCAAAATTTATATTTACTAGCATAGAGACTTACACTTAAATCACAGGGGTAGGATTTTAAATAATTAACCATTAAGTATCGCTTAAGAAAGAAAATTAACGCAATATAAAATACAAATGAATTTATTATACAAAAAAATGAGATGAATCGGAAAAGTTTCCTTAAAGCGTGGAGGGATTTAGAATTTACTGAATTTACTATTGCTTGCTTTATCTAATTGAAGCTCACCAATTGCAGCTTCCATTGAAGTCATCTGGTTTCCGTGGTTACTCGTTCTCTTCTTCTCGATGTAGACTCTGCTGCATGGACATCCTTCCTTCCTTCTCTGATATGGTACGGGCTATCTGGACTAACACTCCCTACTTGCCTAGTCTTTAAATTAGACATTGGCCCTATACTTTTAAAAACTGATCAGCGTTGATCGTATGAGGAGAAAATTCAGAGATATGAATTTTTCCATATTACTAGAAATCTCAATCCAACTGAGCTATACTATTTATGCGGTACGGACTTGTACCAAATTCCGTAGACTTGAACTAAACATAGTTCTTCGTCCACAATATTTACTGAATATCACACAAGCCATAAGCTTGTTTCGTTTCTCGTAGATCCGATAACATAACCGAAAGTAAGTACTGTATCGAAGTGATAACACATTGTACAAAAATAACTATGTCGCGGAGCAAAAGGTATTAAGAAGAAAATAAAAGCGACCACACACTGTTTCAAATATCAAATCACGTCGTTCAAAGTAGATGTTCACAGTAGAAGTACTAGTGATGGAGTATCTCGTTAGGATGTTAGCTTCACAGCAAAAGTTGTACTTAGTTAGGTGCCGTTCTCGTGATGAGAATCAGTATATATCCGGGCTCACCCCCACTCTTGGTAACAGTTCAATCTCAAAACTCATATACAACGAAGTATCAGATTCGATAGATCGAAGCATCAACTCCCCTTCTCTTCCTCGACAAGTCCAGAAGGCGTGGCGATGATATAGCTGACCAGCTTTGCAAGCCTCGCGCACGGGTCGCTGTTTACTAGCCTTGGTCATAAAATAAACCCATGACTAACGCAAAATCCCAAGCTTCAAGAATAACCCTCCGTATACACAAACATGAGATGAAATGAAAACAACTATGTCTCAACCTATTGACCGTATTTACAACATAATGAATTCTTATCCTACATAATATAATAATTTAAATAATAAAACGATGTTATCATATATACAATATGATTCCAAAACGCCTTGATTACAAATGATTGACGTTGAATAAATATGTTATTACAAATAATTGCCGGTGGCGGATAAGCTTGATATCAAATGATATCGCGTAAAATGATATTATATTAAGTTAGTAGGGCTGGAGAAGCCTGGACGGTTACAAGTTCTTGACTCATATTTCGTCTCTTTCTCGGATTAAGGGTATAAAGGTCAAGGATAAATTCAGTTAAAATTTGTCTGGCTGTTTGTTTATTTGTTTGTTTTTTGTTTGTTTGTTTGTTTGTTTGTCTGTTTGTTTGAGTCGACATTACGGGAAACGGCTTAAGATGGATACTAGAAATTATGAACTATAACATCGTTGCATATTTTTTGCAAAGTTTGAAGCTAATCAAGTTTAAACTCTTTTGTCTAGAAATTTTCGACTCCTAGCAAAAGGTATTAAGAAGAAAATAAAAGCTGGAGTGGGCGTTGCATCCACAGATTTATATTAAATATCTCCGCTAGTCTTTAAAAATGGCTGAATATCGATGCCCTAGTTTCTATTATCACGTATCTGACAATGAACCTCAAATACATTATACTGTAAGAGTGCGTAAATACACCTTGCATACATCCATGCTTCTATTGCGGTACGGTAAGGTTCATTTTCCTTTACATCGGAAAATGAACACAAGAAAACTTGATCTGTTGAACTGTATATTCATATGAGGCTGGGAGGCGTGACCATCTTAATAATGGATAGGATGAGCATTGTCAGATACGTGGTATTAGAACTGGCCATCGATATGCAGTGAAAGGTTACCACTACATTCCCTGAAGTTTGAAGTGCTCACTGGTACCAAAATCTTATTTTTGGTATTTTGGCCATTCTTAGTCCAAACTCTCAGTAGAATCCCAATCAATCATAGGCTTTGAACACACACACACACACACACACGCGCGCGCGCGCGCGCGCACGAACGCCCAATAACATGGAAGTAATCCACTCGTATGGCAATACAACAAGAATAACAACCTTAGTCATTTTCAATCATTTATGTGGTTGTGTGCGTTAAACAGACGCATAGGCCTATCGTGTATCGTTCCCTCAGTGGGCAATTCTTGTTTGGTTGTAGTACCTGAAATACAATCTGTCTCTTGTGGCTGCTGTTTAGATGTTTGCGGCTAGGGCACATCTACACAATGGTAAACCTTGTGGATAACTGATTGTAACATTATCTCAATTGACCGACACTTGACACAGGCACTTTGAACATTGGGTGACCTCACAACGCACATACACTTCATCAGTTCAGGTAACAGAAATAGCAGACACAATTCATTATCCACTACTGTAAGCCTTGGCAGTTCCATACTTTTATCCCCATGTTTTTCTATTCCTTTTAACACTTTGAACAAATGTTTTTCTAAATGTGTATCTTCAGATGTGATACCTCCTTCAACACTCACATTTGGAAACGGAATTAAGAAACTGTTAAATTACTCAAAATGGTGGTTTTAAGGAAACTTTTCCGTTTGTGTTCTGCTCTATAAATAATTTGTCTTTCATAAACAACAACTTCGAATATAAAATTATCTACTATAATGATATGTAAAACATATTTTCTTTTGTCTAGGCCTATATCATTTTATGAAAATCAATCCTCAGAACAATTATACGTAACATTTAGCCCAGGAATTTCATTTCTCCTTTAACTTTGAATATTCATGGAAACTGTAACTTAGGTCAAATTTGGTGTATGTGGAATATTTTAAATATATAAGAACGAAATTTTCAGAAAATTTGTATTTTTAACTATCATTAAAGGTCTGCGCCTTACCTGAAGTATTAACATCCTCTTTATTTGTAATTTTTCCTTCTTTTTTTAGCATCGTCAATTTCTTTGAACTTCGGCTACGTGTTCTCTTGAAGAAAGAAAACACATTTCGAGCTTTTGAGCGGTTTGAACCAATTATTCTCAATGTATCTAATGTTTTATTAATAATTAATAATTATTTCAGGTCGCCTACGGGCGTCAAATTGATAGACCTGCACCTGGCGAGCCGAATATGTCCTGGGATACTCCCGGCACTAAAAGCCATATGCCATTATATTTTCATTTCAATTAATTACTTTTGTATATCAACATATAACCAGCATAGCTGCTGCAAGAAAATATTCCAAACAACAAGACATGAGAATATTTAAACTTGATTGTGTTCTACGGTCCTATTTTAATATTTATATCTTTAATGTGAGTGAATCATTCTGCACTTGGTATGGACTTCTGATCAAGGCCAGGGGATTAATGATGCTAACAATAACGGTCAAACGTACACAGAGTCCAAGACATAACCTCACATTCAGGGTTCTACTTGCTTTACGTCGCACCGACACAGATAGGTCTTATGGCGACGGTGGGACAGGAAAGGCCTAGGAGTGGGAAGGAAGCGGCCGTGGCCTTAATTAAGGTACAGCCCCAGAATTTGCCTGGTGTGAAAATGGGATACCACGAAAAACCATTTTCAGGGCTGCCGACAGTGGGGTTCGAACCTACTACCTCCCGAATACTGGATACTGGCCGCACTTAAGCGACTGCAGCTATCGAGCTCGGTCATTCAGGGTTCAACCGTGGTAAATTACTTAAAGTCATCTCTGTAAAACAGAAGTCCAGATCCATCTTTCATGAGGTATGGTGTGAAGAAAGCGCTGTATCGTCTAATACCGGCGAGATTTAAAAATAATTTTCCTCTGTCAGTCTCATCCTTGAATTTGACCGAGGTATGAGCGACAGTCACAGCCAGTCCCTGCGATGAAAGGTGTGAAGGTGTTGCTCATTCGTTTTGTTAGTGTATGGATTTCAGTGAACATGACAGACTGATATGAAATAACTGCACCTCCTAAAACAGCGAGGAAAGGAACGGGAAAGTATGTCACTCATTGTTAAGCTAGTACAGCCTACATTGACACATATGCTTCATATGGCAGCTAATTTTTGACTTGGAAATCTAACCAGCATTCGGGCTGAAAACTCAATATACAGGTAATTAAAACTTCTGGAGTAATGAGATGTAAAGTATTAATTTGCTACTCTCTTTCTCCAATTCAGTGTGACTCATGGTAAAGGATAGCCGAGAATAAATAATGCGTATGCGGTTCAGTAGGAAGGACATGGAATTGATTACCCGTCAACTGTCTTTATACAGGGCTTGTATTTTACTAGCGCGAAACAGTTATCTTATGTGCTTAATAACCCTTCACCTATTATCAGCTTAAACAAAGCAAAGTCATCTCCGTTGTGATAGTACATATATCACACCCCGAATTATATGTAGAAGTTAGAGATATTATTGTCAGTATTCGATTTATTATTATTATTATTGTTAGTATTATTATTATTATCATTATGATTATAAGTATTTCATTTGTATATTTTGCCATTTATATTGGTAAGCTGGAAGATATCCACATATGTAGGTATGAGTAATTTGTTTTGCACGAGTGGGAAAACAGTGCTTTAATAACTCTGGTAATTTGGATTAGTCATGTGGCTACCCCAGTATTTGTTGTGGTCGTCGGAAAGTTCGTATGAGTCATGTATATATCCCAGCCTGATGAGATGAGCTTGTTGTTGTATTAGGAAAGTTTGGTGATTCATGGAATATACCCCAGAGTTTGTTATTGTCTTGGGAGGAAGAAGTAGTTCAGGGCTTGGGCTTGAGAAGAGGACCACCCATGATTGGTGGGCAAGCACCAATCCAGACGTCTCATCTGAGAGGAGGAGGATGTTGATGTCTATAAAGGTTGATGATACGGCGGCAACCAAAATTGTAAGGGACATTGCGAGAGTGATTGTAAAGGAACGAGAAGGAACTACTACAACTACAAGCAGTAACACTGTATGAAGGAACGACAACTGACAGACTGTACGGGAAGGAAGTGGTGCTGATACACGGTACTGGAGTGACACGGCAGCGATGGACTGGACTTCAAACGTTCGTGGAGCGTAGTCTAGTTATGTTTGTGGAAAGTGGCTGATTGTGGAGAGTGCTTGCGCATTAAGTATTGTAGCATTTGTGGCGGCCTAGCATTATATGTTGGTGAAAGCTATCTCAGACTTTCCATAAATTTATGTTGAGGATCGACAGACGTGTGTATATATCTTTACAACAAGTGTTAAAATATGTGAACACAGTAGTACAAGGTACAGTATCTGTGTGATGTGATAACTGCCGATTATGAGAATCGGTAAGTCGAATTGATATAGAGACAGTGAAGGGTATTTATCTTCATACATGTACATTGTTCATCGGACTATTTACAAATGGTAACTTAGTTCTCGCTTTCGTTTTCCCACGGTTTTCATTATTGTTGTTGTTGTAAATATGGAGTCTTCCAGCAATATTTTATGTGTGTATTATATGTATAATGTTGTATGTTGATGAGGTGCTCATGCACGGAATTTGTTAAGAATATAGTTAGCTATTTTAGAATCAGTGTTATTGATGAACCTAGGTGCAGTTCCTACCTAATTAGTCGTTTTCAGGAGGTTAGGTAAGGCCTGCAGCAGATGTACCAGTACGCAGCATTATGTACACGCCCTGGGATATACAATTTATCATGCTCTTATCTAAATTCGAGGGATCCATTCTGGTGAACTCTGGCGCCCATACTACGGACATTTCGGTTAATTATGCTTATTAATTTTATTAAGTTTTTGAGTAATTTTATTTATATATTATTATTCATTATATTAATTATCAGTAGTCATCAACTTGTTACACCGTACAGGCCATGAAGGCCCTTGGACGGATGGAAAATAAATGCTTCCACTATCCGTAACCTCAGCACTTGATGGGGTAGTATGGTTAGCTCTACGTCCGGTCACCTTTGCCCCCAGGAATTAACCTTGTACTCATATTTGGTGTAGTGGACCGGGCCATGTGCATCCCCGGAATTGGAAATCGCGTTTCTTAAATACTAGGACTTCTTAACGGATACTCTTCTCCACGTCCTTCTGGGCGAAACGAGCATGCATTTACCGCCTCGGCCAGGTAGCCCCTATTATCGGCTTAAAGGATAATGAAATACAAGTTGCTGGCATTTGAAGAGTTTTAACGTTCAAAATAGTTTTATGATTTCCTTATTATATTTCTGTATTTAGGTATTTGCTGGCGAGACCTAGTGTTTACAGTGCAGTGTGTGTTTTTGTATGGGATAGAACAATTTTGTTACTTTCAATGATCTGTCTCAATCTTATCCTTAGCTTTGACAATATGAAAGTGACTGACGTATGAGCGATGCTAGTAATGCTATTTCTTATGCAGCCAGGCCCTCCTACGGTGTGAATATGTTGCTCATAGGGTCTGTTGGTTCATGTATTTCAGTGAGTTTGGCAAACTGATATGTAATAGCAACTTCTGAGGTAAGCAACGGGATACTACATCACTCCTCATTCTCCTAGTTCGCCTCTTCAGTGATGCCTAGGCCATCTATGACAGCTGATGGTGCAGATGTCGAGGATCCAACCAGCCTTCGGGCTGAGGACTGAACGAACATACATAATGTAACCGTATCGGTAATTGTGTCGGTAACCAACTGAGGGAATTGAGGAATTTTCTAGCCTTCTTTGTCTGCATAGAAGTTGTGCTGCATCAGATTGCGCAAGACCCCCGACTTGGCAGCGCCGACTGAAGCACTTCGTGGCTTGAAAAATACCTGGAGAAAAGCCGCTAGCTAAGGAAAGAACAAGGACGGAAAACACATTCTAATAATCTCGCCCGCTAAAAGAGGCCGAAATACGAAATTGCCAACTTGCTAACTTGGTTTGAGACTGGATATTTCGAGATAATTGCATTACTTCTACGTGAAAGATCGGCAAGTCGTATGTGAGCATTTTAGACCTCAGACAAAATTCGGCGTTAGTAAAATTCGTCGCAGAAGATGATGAGATAAGCGTCTGAAGCGTGCCCAAGCCATCTGCGGACACAGACTCAAGAAGGGAAATCCCCGGAGAGGCGTTCCTATTAGATTGAAGTTATTTATTTAATTACCGAATGAATTTCCACATATGATAAGACGTCGTAGAATTATAAGCTACACGTTTTGACCGCATCACCCATGTCAGAAGACAAGTAGAACACGATATATGGAAATTGCAGTGGGGTCGATCTGATATCCGTTCGGCGAGTTTATTTAAGAGACCGCCCTGTGGTGGAAGGAAGGACTTGTCATGGGGTGCTGGAAGGTAGCGGGCATTCCGGTCGCGCCGTTTGTCTGCAGATATATTTCCTTTGTGCAAGAGTGAAAACTGAATTGTGTCATAACGCAGAAGAAACAATTTCGTGCCAAATATATACGTTGTACGCACGCTGGTTACGAACAAGAGTGTAAACATCCAGGTGAGGTGGAAATGATGTGAAAGTACGAGCAGGCATAGGACGATTGTATCGCCGTGGGAACGCGGAGATTGTGTATCGTGATATTAAAACACAAGGTGGTTAGTTCTCAACAAACGGTACAGAAATAGATTCTACCGAAAAGATGATTTTATAAACAGTGTCGGAGAAAATTTAACTAGATTCCACCGTAAAATTGATTTTATAAGCAGTATCGAAGGAAGATATAGATAATAGAACGTTGTTTGTACTAGCCAGTTCCAGGGGATTCAAACCCAAGACCTTGTAGGAGCAGATTGATATCGGAAGAGGAAACTTCATACCAGTTATCCGTGCCAGTATCATGCAGGCGTAAATATCCATCAGGGGCCTCTTCGAGGTTCGAACCATGGACATCCTAACATGACAACAAGTACACGTATTTGAAATAATACGGAGTATTGTAAATGCGGGGTTTAATTTTCTTGTAAATATGTAAGTAGCGTAGGATAGGGTTCCAAAAATAAATATGGATTTGTTTCAAACTAGAGAGCAACCCTGAATCGGTCATTGTATTTCTTGAGTAAAGATAATTTAGATGGGGAAGGGAACTTTGGTGACATCATGAAATAAATAAAATGCACTTTATGAAAAACATAGTCTACAAACTTGGAAGTCTTGGGGTCTTTCATCTTAACAGGCTCACCAGCCTCTCTCATTCTTTATCTTGCCATCTCGACATATAGTGGCTTTACAAAATATATCCTTCCTTTCATTTATATTTGGTATCATTCATCTGAAGCCGCCTCTGTGGTGTAGTGGTTAGCGTGATTAGCTGCCACCCCCGGAGGTCCGAGTTCGATTCCCCGGCTCTGGCACGAAATTTGAAAAGTGGTACGAGGGCTGGAACGGGGTCCACTCAGCCTCGGGAGGTCAACTGAGTAGAGGTGGGTTCGATTCCCACCTCAGCCATCCTCGAAGTGGTTTTCCGTGGTTTCCCACTTCACCTCCAGGCGAATGCCGGCATGGTACCTAACTTAAGGCCACGGCCGCTTCCTTCCCTCTTCCTTACCTATCCCTTCCAATTTTCCCATTCCCCTACAAGGCCCCTGTTCACCACAGCAGGTGCGGCCGCCTGGGCGAGGTACTGCTCATACTCCCCAGTTGTATCCCCGACCAATCTGAAGCTCCAGGACACTGCCCTTGAGGCGGTAGAGGTGGGATCCCTCGCTGAGTCCGAGGGAAAAGCCGAACCTGGAGGGTAAACAGATGATGATGATGATGATGATCATTCATCTGAAAACAATGAGATAAACAATAAAATGCCCTTCACACGTTCTCTTCCTCGCAAACCGAACACGTTCGTCAAATCACCGATCCGCACACGCAATAAAGTGAAACAGTGATATTTTCTAATTCAACTCAAGGACTTCGGAATTATAATGACCGTCTGTTGGCTGGATGTGAAATCACATGACGGTTGCACATGGGAATAACGATAATTTGACTGATAACCGCACTCCACTTGGAGATGACGTTATATAGCCACTTTGGGCCAAATTGCCTTCCCTTGTGGGGACTTAATCTCCAAAATAAATTTTATCGTTAGTCTGAATGACGTGCGATCGCCTCAAAGTCACCGAAAACAAGGGGAGGATTGCGAATGGCACGGCGTTCTTTTATAAAATTTTCTTCCACTTTCATGCCATCCGCATTTACCGCCAAAAGTTTACTGACACTGTTTTCTCCTCACAGAAAATGTATTTATGGCTGATTATGACCTAACACATGGTTGCTTAGTTTAGTAGAGGTGCTGATGATAAACATTAAGGGTTTTTCTTAACAAATTTGAGTCGTTAAATTAACTTATGAGCTAGGCACTTTATTTTGGTCGATGTAAGAGTTTAAAGGAACAGGCGCGTCTTTCTACAATTTTCCTTCTGGAGCTATTTAGCGGTCTAAAGTCTTTACCATTACAACCAAATCGTTTCACTTACGATTTTCTGATGTTTACTACAGCAGTTTCGTCGCCAATACTTCTTAAAATGTACTTTCAATAAAAAATAGTTCCACTAAATTACTTCGTATCCCTGCACATTCTACACGCGTGGGTGACGTAATCCCACCTGTCCACCTCGTGCCGTCTCTGGTCAGAGATAAAAAATGCAGCTAGAGCTCCTCATGGGGCCTCATATAATGAATTTAGGACTCTGGCTCCCTATGACTCAAAGGTCATGAGTTCATTACACACATACATATTTCTTTAGGGTCAAAATTCGATCTACCGGGCGAGCTGGCCGTGCGGTTAGGGGTGCGGTAGCTATGAGCTAGCATCCGGGAGATAGTGGGTGCGAACCCCAGTGTCGGCGGCCCTAAGATGGTTTTCAGTGGTTTCTCATTTTCACACAATGCAAATACTGGGGCTGTATCTTAATTAAGACCACGGCCGCTTCATTTCCACTCCGAGGCCTTTCATCTCCCATCGTCGCCATAAGGCCTATCTGTGTCGGTGCGACGTGAAGCAAAATTGTAAAAAAAAATACTCGTCCTAGTATCATGATTTCATTTGTTAATAAACGTTAAAATTGCTCCTACTTACATGCTTGTAATAAGACTCCCCTTTTTATCACAACTGCTTTTCCCACATAATGGAGGAATGTGTATAGCGCATGTATTCATAATTCAGTTCTACGCGCCGATGTCCTTCCTGACCTCAACTCTTTGTGGAACGATGCATTTGACTACCGAGTGTTTCTGAGGTGGCTGGCAACGAGATGTGTTGGGTGTAATTGGAGGGGTATGTATTAAGACAAACCGAACACCTATTTCGTCAACCAGATGCCGTAATGTTATCAGCTCCTCTGGGAATAGAACGCAGCACCCTCTCATTCAAAAGCCGGTTCGCTGACGATTGAACCAAAGACACGGACAAAATATAAGTTCATGGTTAAATGAAAATATAATAATGACAGAATGTTTCCCTTGAGGGGAATCTCAGTACAAAAATGTAAAGACAATGTGTGACGCAATGTTACCCATCAACCGCGCAGTGATGTGAAGTTTTGATGGTTGTCCTTGATATCGAGATCCACGGCATGTGCAGCTCTCTTTAAACGGATCCCTGGTCTGTGTAGCTCTCAAGGTAAAAATTTATGTCAAAATACTTTTGAGATATTTATTCAACAAGATAATTAAATTTATCGTGATTAAGTTGATATAACATGTGTTAATAAACTCATTACCGGCCGAGTTGATCGTGCGGTTAGAGGCGCGCGGCTGTGATCTACCATCCGGGAGATAGTGGGTTCGAATCCCACTGTCGGCAGCCCTGAAGATTGTTTTCCGTGGTTTACCATTTTCACACCAGGCAAATGCTAGGGATGTACCTTAATTAAGGCCACGGCCGCTTCCCTCCAACTCCTAGGCTTTTCCTATCCCATCGTCGCCATAAGAGCTATCTGTATCGGTGCGACGTAAAGCCACTGGGGAAAAAAAAAGCATTGTAGCAAAAGTTACCTAACGTTTGGCAAGTCGAAAGTTATTCCGTTTTTGAAGTGCTTCTATTGAAAACTCTCCATCGTTATGTCTGTAGTGTTTCTATAACAGGTACCATAGCCTAGGTGCATTGTTTCGTAGTAATTTTGTGCTTTATTGTAATGCTTGTTGCTCACGGTAAAATTTGCTGTCAAATTTATTGTATAATAATTTTATTTTATAAAATATCTGTTGCTCACTGTCAAATTCAAGTTTTATAAAACCTTTGATAAAACTTTTCATAAAATAGGACATGTTCTATTCCATAAAATTAATTTTACGTAACGAACTAATCAGCGAAGCTGACATCACGACGTAGCGCCAGCATCGTCGTGAGAAGGTTGTGAAGCTCGACTGTAAATAAACACTTCTTTCTAAAATGGCCGGATTCGGGTGGACTAAGGAAGCTGTTAGTGTTTTACTGGATGAATACCAGAAATATCTTTGTTCGTACGAAGTTTAAACGCCACTTTACCACAACAGAAATGCAAGAAGAGAGCCAGAAAACACAATCGCCGAATTTCTATATGAATGCTGGTCTTCTAACCTCAACTAATTTTCGACCAAGGACAGCAATCCTCTACCTTCTCCTCTTCTTTTGATGCAATCCCGAATCTAGCATTTCCTGGAATTTCTTTTCTTCCTTTTTACCACTGTACAACATATAATTGCAGCTAAAGCAGGGAGTTGTGCTTTGTTTTTTGGAGCCATACTCTCAAACACACTGTAAGTTGAACAGCTGATTCTTAGTTTAAAATTTTTCGATAGATAGTAGCACATACACACATTAGTTCAGAAGTGAGTTCATAGATGGCCATCGTGATGCTTCCACGGATTTAAAAAAAAATTATTTTACTGGGAGCAAGACAACTTGTTTTCACCAATTTTTTATAAAATTAATTGTACAACAAATTTTACGAAACATTTTACCGCGAGCAATAGGCATAATAGTATTCATAATTAATTATTTTGATCCCACGCTGGAGCATTTCATATATTCAATATCTGGCAAATTTCAGAACATTCAGTATTCAAATTTTTATCAACTTAGAACCATTTTGGATAACTACTCGACCGAAATCGTTGTCTGAATAAAAGAGGTATATGCTGTACAATATGTGTTTCTTTCAAATATGGCGTTTTCTTTTTATCTTCTGGTGTATGGCTATTAGTGCCCGGAGTGTCCGAGGATATGTTTGGTTCACCAATGTACTACCTGCTTTTCCCGGTTCAGCTTGGGTTGCTGAGGTGCATATACTGGTGTGTGAGGGTGTTGTCTATGGGTACAGGTGTATGAGTTAGGAATGTGAAGGAATCAGCCACGGTCGAGAGGAAGGATCCAACCATCCCAGCATTTGTCTGGAGTTGAAACGGAACAAGCCGAGCTGAGTAACTCGGGTGGTAGAGCACTGGTCTCCTGAACCCAACTTGGCAGGTTCGATCCTGGCTCAGTATCCTGTGGTATTTGAAGGTGATGAAATACGTCAGTCTCGTGTCGGAAGATCTACTGGTAAGAAAAGTACTCCTGAAGGACAAAATGTCGGCACCTCGGCTCCTCCGGAAACCATAAATATATAGTTAGTGGGACACCAAAAATATTTAATTGAAATGGGAGACTACAGAAGAACATTTCGAGGATGGTTGACGGGGGAGGGGGGATCGAACCTACCTAACCCCGAGTAGAAAATTAGCAACCAAAAGTGGCCGTGCCGCAATGCCCTGAGCTATGGATCACTCAATTTTAGTACAGTGAACTTACCAAAGATGTGTGTGGTTAAATGCAAGAAAGGGCCAAGAGCCCTAACTCAGCCACGTACAAAGGCATAATAAATAAATAAATAAATAAATAAATAAATAAATAAATAAATAAATAAATAAATAAATAAATAAATAAATAAATAAATAAATAAAAAAGCACCTCTACAAATTTAAACATTCTAGCCGCCGACATTTGAGAGACACCTGAGCAATTAAATAATTGACAAGAGAGGATATTTCCCTTAATGTGGCAAGTGTGTCTCTCACTATACTCTGCGTTTATGTTAGTGTTACTGAAGTACATCACAACAGATGTGCGTTGAAGTTTCCCCAAGTCCAGAATTCCCTACTCTCAACTTCAACCCCGAAGCTCATTCTGTGTAATTGACTTGGCGGGCAGGTAACGTTTGTAACTGTGTTACATTGTTGAAGCTCTCCATTAGAACAGTTTGGAAATACTTGTTGCTAGCGAGGAGGAAAGGCGTCCGATAACATCTGCATGCCGATATTAATTGAGCCGCGAGCCCGTGATGAATGAGCAGTTATTGACAGAGTCATTAGCCTCCGCCGGACACAGCCGACTGGAACGGGTGGCAAGAAATTTTGTACGTTGATCCCAATTAATTTACTGCTTTTCCAAGACTCTTCACTTGGTACGATATTAGGAGGACATCATGTGTTTCAAAATGTCCGGGCCGATGTTCTTGGATATTAGGCCCCTTTAAACAGCAAGTATCATCATCATCATCATCAAAATATCCAACTTATTAATTTATTAAATGATACTAAAGAAATGAGGTAGGTGGTATTTATTTATTTATTTATTTATTTATTTATTTATTTATTTATTTATTTATTTATTTATTTATTTATTTATTTATTTATTTATTTATTTATTGATTTATTTATTTATTTACAATTTGCTGAACGTCGCACCGAGACATATCGGTCTCATGGCAACGGCAGGATAGCAAGGTCTAGGAGTGGTGGGGAAGCGACCGCGACCTTAATTGAATCGATTATTTCAGAAACCAGTCAAGCGCCAAGTCTGCCATTTTTGGGAAAATGAAAAAAACTGTCTAGCAACAGACAAAATGTTATGGTAGGGGTTTTAATATTTTAGCTTGAAAGTATTATACCATTTAATACTTTCTATCTAAGGAAAGCTATTTTGTGATTATTAACTTTGCTGTAAAAAATCCGAAACATTTTCCACTTTACTGGTTTCTGAAATAAACGAGTGTTGCAAACATATTTTTGTGGGATAATTCTGAAAGGATTTTGTCATAAACTCCATATTTGTGTAAACAGAAAATATTTGAATAGGTTTAGACTACAAATATAATTATTAAAAGGATGAAATCAGCAATGCCTGCTTATTATGACAGGAGGTAATTAATCCTCATAAACGATCTCCACACCATATTCTGTCCCTGTAGTAGGCCATTGTAAAATGCTGTCCTAAAACTGTTCATATCCTATCATGTAAGGTTTTAAGGCATTTAGGTGACGTATCTTCTTGATATTGATGGGTACATAAAACAAACAATACCAAAGAATAATGTAGGGCTCAGACCAGGTATTTCCTTTCCTGAGTAAGAAAGATAACCTTCTTCTTTTATCCTGGCATTTCGAATAATATTACGCGTGTGAGTTTGTGTGTCTACCACTCCTCATTTCCTTTTTGATACAGGTTCGTCTTCTGAACATTCAGACATATCACTACTATTATAAAAACACTGCACTAAACAAAAGAAACACTTTTTCAATCAGTTGTTCAGAAAACTACGAATATGCCTTTCAAGAAACACAACAATGACAATATAAACAGCTGAACAGGTGGCTGTTCTGGATTCAGAACAGCAGCGCCAACCGGCAAGGTGCGGCACATCACAAAATGTACCTGCAGTTTACTGCAGAAACCAGCCAAGTGGTGTCACTTAACTGGTTTCTGAACTAAATACGAAATTCAACGTAATGCCTGACCATTATAGGACATTTCTTGACTGGTTTCAGCACCAAAATGTGCGTATACCCTCCTAGTAACATATTCTGCAATTAACTCATTTTTTGTCCGACTCGTTGGCTGAACGGTCAGCGTACTGGCCTTCGGTTCAGAGGGTCCCGGGTTCGATTCCCGGCCGGGTCGGGGATTTTAACCTTAATTGGTTAATTCCAATGGCACGGGGGCTGGGTGTATGTGTTGTCTTCATCATCATTTCATCCTCATCATGACGCGCAGGTCGCCTACGGGTGTCAAATAGAAAGACCTGCACCTGGCGAGCCGAACCCGTTCTGGGATATCCCGGCACTAAAAGCCATACAACATTTCATTTCATTTCAACTCATTTTTTTCATTTTTTGGCACTTGGCTGCTTTCTGAAATAATCGATTCAATTAAGGTACACCGCCCCCCCCCCACAAAAAAAATCTTGTGCAAAAATGGGAAACCACGGAAAACCATGTTCAGGGCTGCCGACAGTGTGGTTCGAATCCGCTACCTCCCGAATGCAAGCTGAGAACTACGTGACCCAAACTAGGCAGCCACTTGCTAAATTGAAATTTGATATATTTGATGGTGGTGATTATTGCTTTATGGACAAGTGCAACTAGGCAACCGTCCACTATCTGAGGAGAAACATGAAGATATCCGATCATTCGAAGAATTGTCCGACTTATTGGCTGAATGGTCAGCGTACTGGCCTTCGGTTCAGAGGGTCCCGGTTTCGATTGCCGGCCGGGTCGGGGATTTTAACCTTCATTGGTTAATTCCAATGACCCGGGGGCTGGGTGTTTGTGCTGTCCTCAACATCCCTGCAACTCACACACCACATATAACACTATCCTCCACCACAATAACACGCAGTTACCTACACATGGCAGATGCCGCCCACCCCAATCAGAGGGCTGCACTCGGCTAGAAATAGCCACACGAAGTTAAAATTATTCGAAGAATTAATATACTTAAAAAATTCTCGAAGGGCGATGAAATAAAAGAAACTCTAAGCGGCGGGGGTAGTTGTGGTAGTGGTTATAATAGTGTTATCGGAAAACACAACACTAGTTAATCATTCCTTCCTTACAGCAATTAGAGTGTATAGAAGGATAATTCCACCCTATCGCAGAATGAGAATAGTGGCAAAGGTGGTGTGAAAGTGTGAAACCACGGGAAAACATCCACTGATCTGCCGGCAGTGGGGTTCGAACCCACAATCACCCAAATGCAAGCTGATAGCTACACGACCAAAACCACGCTGCTATTTTCTCGATAACGGACTCGTTCGTGGAAGGTAAGGGAAGTAGGGGGAGAGAAGATGACGATGGTTAGACTAGGACTACGTTTTTAATGATTTATGATGAGAGATAGAAATAAATGAGGCCACAGCGCATGTTACAAATAAGGAATCGTGGAGACAACTAGTTCATTCACTTACGCTTGCAGACTGTATGCCGAATGGCTTAACAGTCTATAATGGTGATGTACAAGTGTGTATACCATTATTTGACAAATATAATATAATATAATATAATATAATATAATATAATATAATATAATATAATATAATATAATATAATATAATATAATATAATATAATATAATATAATATAATATAATATAATACAATGTGACACAACATAGACAACGTGTTGTTCATGACGGTTGTACATAAAGCAAATTATATAATTAAGAATTAAGGATAAAGTCATTCAAACCATTCCACTGTAATTACCCTCCACAAATTGATGAACGTATTATACCACATGACATTTATTTCCCTACGAATATTATTTTTAGCAGGTCTGACCTCTGCAACTGATGTGGCTTACCGACCAAGGACGCACGGTACCGGAGTCGTTCCGCAGCGCTGAATTCATAATTATTTTTGCATCTCTTGGGATATTCGTTGAGGCAAATTTATTGAATTATCCGGAAAATGTATTGCAATAATTATTTTAATATTGTATCACCTTTACTCCGAGCATCAAATGGAGCTCTTCAATTACATTTTATCTCCATTAACGAAGCAAATGAAGTCTACTACAGGCTGGTTCGGAAGCTTGGAATCACGAAATGTAGATTAGCATGGTCGCTGATAGACTGATGTATTAGGGATACGAGAACTATTTATTTGAGACTAGGTAAGGTAAGGGTTATTCTGCCCGAAGGCAGGTCCGAACCTCCGCAGAGGTGTTCCTGAGCCGGAGTTTACGTACGGTAGGGTGGCCAGTTCCTTTCCGCTCCTCCATTCCCTTCCCCCCCCCCCCAACAGCGAGTGGCAACCCATCCAACTTCTGACCACGCCCAATGGTGCTTAACTTCGGAGGTCCGGTGTTTCAACACGGCTACGGCCGTTGGCTATTTGAGACTTTTTTTTTTGCTAGGGGCTTTACGTCGCACCGACACAGATAGGTCATATGGCGACGACGGGATAGGAAAGGCCTAGAAGTTGGAAGGAAGCGGCCGTGGCCTTAATTAAGGTACAGCTCCAGCATTTGCCTGGTGTGAAAATGGGAAACCACGGCAAACCATTTTCAGGGCTGCCGATAGTGGGATTCGAACCTACTATCTCCCGGATGCAAGCTCACAGCCGAGCGCCTCTACGCGCACGGCCAACTCGCCCGGTGAGACCATAATAATAATAATAATAATAATAATAATAATAATAATAATAATAATAATGGTTCATGGTGTGGGTTACTGTAGTCACGTCCTAGTTCGTGAACCATGGGCAACGGCTTAGTGGCCTAGTAAGTGGTCCTGCGAGTCGGGATTCCAGTTTCCATGGAATGGGAGGGGCCATCTCGGACATATTCTGAGTCATGGCCCTCCTTGTGCTCAGGCGGCTAGGACTATACAATACACCGGTGGTCCCTAACACGTTAGAGGTGAGATCCTCACCTGGACTCTGTGTAGGTAGCCTAGCATCCTGCTTCATGAATTTACCGAGCTCAGAACATTTTAAGCAAGCCTCGGACCTATGCTTGTAACGGAGTTCCACTCTCATTTGACAGGCTAGAAACTTCCTGGAAACAACTTGGCGAACGAAATGAAATTCGATGGCGAGCTATCAATATTAATGGGGCTTATGGAAAAAAGAAAGCAAAACTAGCCGAGTCAGGAAAGAGTATGCATCTGGATGTACTAGGAGTAAGTAATATTCGGCACCGAGCTCGATAGCTGCAGTCGATTAAGTGCGCCCAGTATCCAGTATTCGGGAGATAGTAGGTTCGAACCCCACTGTCGGCAGCCCTGAAGATGGTTTTCCGTGGTTTCCTATTTTTACACCAGGCAAATGCTGGGGCTGTACCTTAAGTAATGCCACGGCCGCTTCCTTCCCACTCCTAGCCCTTCCCTGTCCCATCGTCACCATAAGACCTATCTGTGTCGGTGCGACGTAAAACAACTAGCAAAAAAAAAGTAATATTCGGGTAAGGGGAGATGAAGAGGAAGAGATTATAAAGTGTACTTGACGGGTGTTAAAAAGGGAAGGGCAGAGTATGGGGGAGGACTGTTTTTCAGGAATACCATTGCACGCAACATAGTTTCTGTTAGGCACGTAAATGAGCGAATGATGTGGGTAGATTTGGCAGTTGGAGGAATTAGGACGATAATTGTCTCCGTGTATTCACCATGTGAGGGTGCAGATGAGGATGAATTTGACAAGTTTTATGAAGCATTGAGTGACATCGTAGTCAGGGTCAACAGCAGGGATAGGATAATGCTAATGGGCTATTTCAATGCGAGAGTTGGAAATAGAACTGAAGGATATGAAATGGTGATTGGTAAATGTGGGGTAGATATGGAAGCTAATGGGAATGGGAAGCGTCTGCTGGACTTCTGTGCTAGTATGGGCTTACCAGTTACGAATACATTCTTCAAGCATAAGGCTCTTCACCGCTACACATGGGAGGCTAGGGGTACTAGATCCATAATAGACTATATCTTAACCGACTTCGAATTCAGGAAATCGGTAAGGAATTACGGATTCTTCGCGAATTTTTCGTTGATACAGACCACTATCTGATCTTTAGTGAACTAAACATCTCTAGGCCTAGGATAGAGAAAGTGAAATCTGTATGCAAACGAATAAGAGTGGAAAGTCTCCAGAACGAGGAAATTAGACAGAAATGCATAGACATGATAAGTGAGAAGTTTCGAAAAGTGGACAGTAAGCACGATCAGGATATAGAAAGTGAATGGGTGGCATACAGGGATGCTATAGTAGAAATAACAAGGACATGCCTAGGAACAACTGTGTGTAAAGACGGGAGAAAGCGAACATCGTGGTGAAATGATGAAGTGAGAGCAGCTTATAAACGTGAAATGAAGGCTTATCAGAAATGGATAAAAACAAGGGCTGATGCAGACAGGGAATTGTACGTATATGAAAGAAACAGAGCGAAACAAATAGTTGTTGAATCCGAAAAGAAGTCCTGGGGATATTTTTGTAATAACCTGGAAAGGCTAGGTAAGCAGCAAGGAAATCTTTCTGGACACTAATAAATAATCTTAGGAAGGAAGGAAAAAGAGAAATGAACGGTGTTTTGGATAATTCAGGTGAACTCATATTTTGAAAATCTTCCAAACATGAAAGGAAGTTTTCCTGGTGGTGTCGCGAACAACCAAACTCTTGGGGAGGAAGAAAATGATCTTTCTGAAATTAGGCTTGAGGAAGTGGAAAGGGTGGTAAATAAACTCCAGTGTCATAAAGCAGCAGGAATAGATGAAATTAGACCTGAAATTGTGAAGTATAGTGGGAATGCAGGGATGAAACGGCTTTATAGAGTAGTAAGATTATCATGGAGTGTTGGTAAGGTACCTTCAGATTGGACAAAAGCAGTAATTGCACCTTTCTATAAGCAAGGTAACCGGAAGGATTGCAACAGATATCGAGATATCCTCATTAATTAGTATACCAGGCAAATTTTTCAATGGAATCTTGGAATGCCGGGGGGGGGGGGGATGCGATCGGTGGTTGAGAGGAAGTTGGATGAAAACCAGTGTGGTTTCAGACCACAGAGAGGCTGTCAGGATCAGTTTTCCAGTATGCGCCAGGTAATTGAAAAATGTTACGAGAGGAATACACAGTTGTATTTATGTTTCGTAGATCTAGAGAAAGCTTTTGGCAGGGTACCGAGGAAAAATATGTTCGCCATACTGGGGGACTATGGAATTAAGTGTAGATTATTAAAATCAATCAAAGGCATTTATGTTGACAATTGGGCTTCAGTGAGAATTGATGGTAGAATGAGATCTTGGTTCAGGGTACTTCCAGGGGTTACACAAGGCTGTTCTCTTTCACCTTTGCTGTTCATAGTTTTCATGGATCATTTGCTGAAAGGTATAAAGTGGCAGGGAGGGATTCACTTAGGTGGAAATATATTAAGCAGTCTGGCCTATGCTGACGATTTGGTATTAATGGCGGATTGTGCCGGAAGCCTGCAGTCTAATATCTTGGAACTTGAAAAGAGGTGCAATGAGTATGGTATGAAAATTAGTCACTCAAAGACTAAATTGATGTCAGTAAATAGGAAATTTAACAGAATTGTTTGTCAGATTGGTGATACAAAGCTGGAACAGGTATATAATTTTAAGTATTTAGGTTATATGTTCTCTCAGGAAGGTAATATAGTAAGTGAGATTGAATCAAGGTGTAGTAAAGTTAATGTAGTGATCTCGCAGTAGCGATCAACAGTATTCTGTAAGAAGGAAGTCAGCTTTCAGACGAAACTCTTTACATCGGTTTGTTTTCAGACCAAGTTTGCTTTACGGGAGCGAAAGCTGGGTGGACTCAGGATATATTATTCATAAGTTAGAAGTAACCGACATGAAAGTAGCGAGAATGATTGCTTGTACAAACAAGTGGGAACAATGGCAGGAGGGTACTCGGAACGAGGAGATTACGGCTAAGATAAGAATGAACTCGATGGATGAAGCTGTACGCATAAAACGGCTTTGGTGATGGAGTCATGTGAGACGAATGGAGGAGGATAGCTTACCTAGAATAATAATGGACACTGTTTTGGAGGGTAAGAGGAAGAGACGGAGACCAAGACGACGATGGTTAGACTCAGTTTCTAACGTTTTAAAGATAAGAGGTATAGAATTAAATGAGGCCACAGCACTAGTTGCCAACAGAGGTTTGTGGCGACGTTTAATAAATTCACAGAGGCTTACATAATAATAATAATAATAATAATAATAATAATAATAATAATAATAATAATAATAATAATAATAATAATAATAATAGATTTCCCAAAGCCTCATTTTCAGAGATGATTACCTTCTGAAGCCAAGCAACACTCTCTACTATAATTTCATTTGTCAGTTATTAATGATTGCCCCAGAGGAATGCGACAGCCTTCAGCAGCCGGCACAATTCCTATCTTCGCCGCAAGATGGGGGCTTCAATAATTCCATCCCTGACCCGGTCTCTGACCAGAAAACAGGTTGTATGTTTTCATTTTTTTTTCATCTATGTATGGGTAAGTTTGAGTTGTGTTGAATAGGGTGAAATTTCGCAAGGTTTTCTCACAGTGCATTACTTTTGGATACTTAAGTGACAGCTACGAACATAGAATTTTGGTCACACATGGATACTCGGTGAGCCAATTTTAATGTAGCATTAGATGATTCTATCTTTCGTATAAGTGATTCAAGCTATGAAATATACGTGCACAAAGTGTAAAATGTAC
The DNA here is from genome assembly GCF_040414725.1 of Anabrus simplex. NCBI lineage: Eukaryota > Metazoa > Arthropoda > Insecta > Orthoptera > Tettigoniidae > Anabrus > Anabrus simplex. The sequence continues at coordinate 1,212,893,799 of NC_090265.1, read as the reverse complement.
GTACAATTAAAAAATACAGACAAATATGACCTATAAAGAATAGAGATGGAACCAAAGTTGTAGATCATTCCAAATTGGACCGAGATTGTGCCATCCGTTTTGTGATACGACTTTTCGCTTATCCACGAAATACTTCGAAACGAAGGTCTGCACTGACAATAAAATTGCCTCAATATTTTTGGGTAAAAAGTGAAATATTTAAAGATCGTGGAAGATTCCTTCGGTTTCAAGTTGACATATAATTTTGCCAAATGTCAATATTCTAGCTCATCTGGGAGATTGGGCCTCAATCTTTCTTGGGGGGAGGGGATAAAATGAGGGATTTCAGGAAACTAAAGGTAACAGATATGCAGAAGGTCATTATTCCACCTGAAAAGGAAAACTGAATGAAAATTTCGTCAAAATATTCAATTTAGGGACACAGGGTCGTTTTTTTATATAGATGCAAAGAATCAAAAATGTCTAAAATGCCTGCGAAAAGCATGTAAAATTGCCCAAAATGACTGTAAAATATCGTGGAAGTACTTTTTGACAGAATGGAGAGGGATAATCTAAGGAGGTTCGGAGATATTAAGAGGATGGAAGAGGGATGAATGCCGAAGAGGATGATGTAGACCCAGATGGAAGGAGGGAGGGCAAGAGGGAGACCCAGACTAAGAAGATTAAAAAGATCAATTATAGTACAATTAGAACAAACCTGGATTGGAACACAGTTGAAGAGAATCAATGGTATCTGATGTATGTTGCTGAAATCCTAAGTTGAGAATCACAGGAATAACCTTTCCTTCCCTCTAATTAGCAATTTCGCAAACGTGTGTGGGGTTGTAGCCTTACGAAGTCATTCATTTCCACGCCCTTCATGGCTCTTCCCTTTTACTGAAACCTTCTTTCTTCAAAGTGCAGGACGTCTTGCATTTGCCTCTGATTAGTGTTAACAGAAGATGGTTGCCAAGTTGTAATTACTCTAAAAACAATGATCACCACCACTCCAAACTTCTAAAAAATTGTTCGTCTGTAAGACATATTTTCAATATTTTAACTTAGAATGTTCTTAAGGTCCCGCTTGCCACAGATTCCTGGTAGAAATTCACCGTGTTTGTTCGTCAGTTCTAAATTGCAGCCCTCATTCGATTTGCCTTATCTTCAAAACGCGTCACGTCCTCTTCTGCGTGGCTGCACATCTCATCACATGTACGGGCTATCCACCTCCAGGATACCACAGCCCTACAGTATTCTGTAACATAGTTAACATTAAATCTTCTCAGTGAATATAACTCATACGCTCATGCACTAAATTACTTGGGGCTGGGTGTCAGAGAAGTGATATCTACATAGTGGTAAATTCCCTTTTCTCCAAGTTCCCTTACAGGTGAAATGTGTCCCACTGTGGAATTTTTAGGTCAACAAAAGGGGAAGGATAGTGTGCATCTGCTAAAATACTCCTTTCAGTTTGGTGCCGTAATACTATTTTATAACGTCATTAAATCCACCTCCTTCGGTGTATCACTGGCTGAGGATTTCCTATTTCTCTGCAGTGAAGAAAGTGTATGTTTCTTACAACCTGCGTTTTGTCGCACCATTACAGATGGGTTTTAAGGCGGCGATGGAATAGGAAAGGGACAGGAATGAAAAGGAAGCGACCGTGGCCTTAACTGAGGTACAGCCCAAGCATCAGACTGGTGTGAAAATGGGAAAACACGAAAAACTATCTTCAGGGATGCCGACAGTGTGGGTTCGAACCCACTATGTCTTGAATGCAAGCTGACAGATACTTGACCCGAACCGCGCAGCCATTCGCTCGGTCAACTCATGTATCCTATTTTACATTCCTTGCTGTACATTTGATGAACTATTACAGATACCACGACAGGGGTATTATATATTAATTCAAGTTAAGTGTAGAGAAGATGAGAAATGCTTCAATATATTTTAATTTCAGGTCCACTTTTGAAAACAAAAACAGTATATAAAAATATGAAAGTCACCTAACAATAATATACCAGCCTTTTAAAAGACAACTTGAAAGACAGTGTGCAGAGAAATATTGAATGAATGACTGAATGATGAATGAAAGGAATTAACTTACGGACTTAATAATTTAGCATATTAGTAAATTCCAACCCTGTTTTCCGCTTCACACTAATGGTACTATTATGGTCTCTTAGTAAATATCACTTAACTTTCATTTTGAAGAACTCACCTTCAGTCCATAGAATATTGGAACTCATACCCATTTTAACACGTAACCGGGCAAAGTATGGTGATAAACAACCTGGTCTAATCTCTGACACCAAAAGTTAACACTATCTGGAAGCTGAACCTTCGCTGATTTCAATGGACATTAAAGTAGGGGGGGGGGGGGGAAGTTTGGGTTTATTTAAGCACTGAACGGGCAGTGATCTGGTCTTTCGGCCTAGGGATTTCTGGTTCTATTCGCTACCAAATCGTAAATTCTTCATTTCTGTGGCTCAAAAGTTCGGCGTTCGTTCTGCCTTTTACATCATTTCTGAAATTCGCACACAAGACTTCCACTACACTTCCTTTCACTATCTTGACTCGCAAATCCCTTTCCTCAACATAGGCTTCCACCCCGACTGGAGGATGAGCCGTGCATAGACTTCCCAAATTATTATTTTGATTATAATATAGCCACGAAATTTTCTTCCTCGAATGAGAATCATAATCTACCTCGAACTTAACCCCGAATAATAACAGTAACTATAGCATAATAATAATAATAATAATAATAATAATAATAATAATAATAATAATAATAATAATAATAATAATAATAATAATAATAATAATAATGCGTATTCAAAGGCCCTTACTTACTATCAGTTTTGGGAATTGTATTCCATCAATATTATTATAGATATAGATATCTATCACATTAGTTTTAACTTGCCGACATGCCTACATGACATAGCTAGGTGTTCGAGGAATCATAATACGCTCGAAAAATCAATTAAATGTGTTAGGAATCGATCCCAAAGCGTTGAAACCTGCTAACATGAAATAAATTAAAATGCACAAACCAGTGTAGACACCATATTAACTGCATTCATCAGACAAATTTTACCCATTCGGTATGTAGAACTGAATACTGCCTTATTCCATTATCTGTGCTATTCAAAGAAATTTTTATGCATTGCTCTCCTACACCGTAAAACATTGGTTACGTCGAGGCATGTCAATTTCATGCTATTCCTAATCGATTTTTTCTACAATCTGCTGCATGTCGCACCGACAAAGATGGGTTTATGGCGACGATGTGATAGGAAAGAGTAAAGAGTGGAAAGGAAGTGACCGTGGCCTTTAATAAGGTACAGCCCCAGCATGAAAACGGAAAACTACGGAAAACCGTCCTCAGCGCTGTCGACAATAGGGTTCGAACCCACTATGTTCCGAATTCAAGCTGACAGCTGCGCGCCCCTCATCGCACCGGGAATTCGCACTGCCCAAACCTCACAGCCACTTGCTCGGTAATAGTAATACATCCTAGTAGGCCCAGCAGTCAACGTTGTTCAGTTAGCACAACGTGTATGACGTTAGCTGAAGAAACCTTGATAACTTCGGAAATTCACAAGAACAGAGATGCTCCAGATAAGTAACTAAGAATGGTGGACATTGAGTTCTGAAATAGTTATAAATACTTACCTCCAAAGTCCCAAAACGCCTGTATTTAGGACTCTTCACATTTATGTGTATATTTATGGTTATAACTCAACTTTATCACTGATGTAAACATGGATTCTTAAGCAATATAAACTATCATAAATTTGAAGGAGAATAATTTCCTCTTTGAAAAGTTCTATGCATTTTAGACTTTCCATTGACAGTTAATATCTAAATTCTTGAATGATATTTTATAGTATTTACTTATGGATAGAATAATTCTATTTAAAATATCAGCTAACATTTCTTATTTATATCAGTGTATTATAATCTTGCTTTCAGTGATAAATTTACGTTAATTTAAAATTTATCTCCACTTTCATCCTTCTTCACTTTGCAGGTATCAGCAGGAGGTAGCAATGAATGATAAAACTCTCCACTAGTTTCTAGGTATCAGGAATTGGGAAGGAAAGCGTTACACCTCGTTTTCCTCTATATTGTATGCATGTAATTAAAGAAAGATAATTATAACATAACCCATATTCCAGAATTACACAAACAGCATTATTTTACGATAAGTTTCACTTATATTTCCCTGCGGAGCTTTTCCCAAGGAAACTTCCTAGAAGCTCCTCACAATAATGCTATGTCCTAATCTTGTGAAGCTTGTCGGATATACTAAACATTCCGTCGTGTGCTATAACTTCCTGCCAATGAACTCTTGTGCAAGCATCTCTTTAAAGCTCTCTTGAAACTGCCTTCATCCGGCAAGCCACTAATCACTCAGCTTAGAGCTGTAGCATTCCTTACAGCTTGATCCCACCGCAACATTATCCAGGAAGCTCATGAGATGAGGTTTGCGGCGTTGTCTGATTAGCAGCAGACTTACTGACTGCTTGCCACGATTCCTCTATCGGCGAACAAGGGCCGAACACAAAGCTTAACAATATCAGTTTGTTTAGAAAAAGAGTCTGCAGAAGATATCGCTACCTTAAACATTTCTTGTGATTTCGGGTTAGTATTTCTCACCTGTCAGTAAATACAAGGTATTTACAAATATTTGCAAGAGAAATACCTCAGTTCTCAATGTTTAAATATGTTCACAATGAGACATTTACTGAACGGACCGTGGTATAGCTCTGTTAAGAACTACGAGTGTGACGTCCATTCTAAACGAAAACATCTGCAATATCCTTCATGTTGACGATGTTCATCTGCATAAATTTGGTACTAGGCCGGAAGTTTTTTCAGTACTTGCTGCCGTTTCCTAAACTATAGTGAAACCGAAACCCTTGGACATGTGTGAGAATCATGTCCCAAAGGTGATTTGCTGGTAAATTCAGGGTCATACAGAATGAGAAATGCCTTAGCTTCAGTTTTAAAATCGCTAGGCTGGAAGGTCCATGAATTAGTTTTCTTTTAGTCCTCCGATGGATCGATTAGAAGGGCTGACTTTGTAGTAGTTAACCGGTGCATAGGAAGGGGAAACGTACTGAACCAAGTAATCTGCTTTGAAAGAGTACGACCAGACGTCTGAAATGAACTTTGAGGAGAAGTTCTTCAACGAAACTTGTTTCCCCTCACCTTTCTGACAGCTACCTCAAATCCTTAGACAACTAGTATTTGAAAGAACTACAGTTATGAAGTAGAAAATCTGTCGCATAGAATACCTGGAGTAAATAAGATCTATCAGTTGTTTAAATGGTATTTATTATTAATAATTCCCAGCGATTATTTCACCCACATTAGTATTTTACAGAATGAGCCACCCTATTTTTACAGTATAACTTTCAGCTTAAGAATATTGGAGAATAGATAACCAGAAATGCTAGCTCAAAACATGGCGAACGTTAGAAATTAAATCACAGCTGACCAGTATTTAGTGAAGTCAGGCCATTGAGCGTGGTCTTCACGAAGTCCTCCAAGGTACAGTGTAGAGGGAACGAGTTAAACATTCGAAGTAAGTCATGGTTTGTTCGTCTCCAGTTTCAAAAACGGGTCTGCTCTTAAAAGAAACCCACCTCTTTCGTTTTTTTTGTTTTTTTTTTTTGTTTTTGCTATTTTGCTTTACGTCGCACCGACACAGATAGGTTTTATGGCGACGATGGGAAGGGAAATGCCTAGGAATGGGAAGGAAGCGGCCGTGGCCTTAATTAAGATACAGCTCCAGCATTTGCCTGGTATGAAAATGGGAAACCACGGAAAACCATCTTCAGGGCTGCCGACAGTGGGATTCGAACCCACTATCTCCCGGATGCGAGCGCTCACAGTTGCGCGCTGCTAACCGCACGGACAACTCGCCTAGTCTCTCTTTCGTCTTTGACCTGCTAACCCTGTGATGCAATGTATTGGGAGAACTGCATGTCTTGATGTCTTGATGTACTTTCCGTCATGTATAGGAAACTACTCATGGATTTCAACGGAGGGTAGACAGGTTTAATTTCCTATTATACAGTGAGTCCACTTGGGACATATTGTCTTTAGATGTTCATATCTAGCTGCCAATTACATCCGTGGATTGAGATGGTATCATCCTACGAGCGTAGAATGTCGGACAAAGTCCTTCGTGTTACCATCCGAGTAATAAGTCACTGTACCAGTTTAGTTCACAGAAAGAGGTTCTGACTGTAAGTCAAGGCCTCAGTTCCTAACTTGACAATGTTATCCCACTCACGAAACCTCACTACTACTGAAAATTGCATGCAAAAATCTCCAATAGACTTTTAATTATGAGGAAAACCAAGAATAATAATATATCAAATATGTATAAAAGTTGCAGAAAATAAACATGAAACATTTCATAGGGTGAGGTGCAGCGATTACATATTCAGACGTTTAAAAACTAATATTTTGAATCACTGGAGATAACAGTTCGAAGAGTAAAGTATATTCTGTAAAGTTAACAACTGGATTATTCAACTTTTCTTGAACGTCACTCCTCAAAACGATCGTCAGCACCTCCACTCCACTTTACCATAAAGCAGTCGTTTCCAAACTGGATGAAGCGCTCTCTGATTAAAGAAGAGTCATGACAGAGATTTACAACTGGTCATAGACACAGTACTCAGAATAATACATGAGTACTAAGAGTGAAAATACTTGTTCCTGTGTACTTGAATTCATCATCTTCCAGTCAAGTATCAGACCTTGTGATCTGTTACGATCTCAGGCCACATTATCACTACATTTTGTAGTTTATTTCGGTACTCTCCTCCTTTCATTTTCACAACATGTCTTTTAGGTAAATTAATATAGAATAACTAATTTAGTTGAATGATGTTTTCTTTACCTTCTCTTCAGGCCAATGCCAAAGCTTTGGAATTGAAACAGGAGCTTGATATTGACACTTTGTTGATGTACGATTATATTTGTATCTTACAATGCACTAAGCCCCTAATTCTACCTTGCTGAAATTTCAACTACAAGATGGAGTGCATTCGTATTTTCATTGCAAACTCATCTCGCGTTCCGTGGCATGACAACTCACAGTGGGAGGTGACCCACCAAAACATTCGAACGAGTTCGGAACATTTCGGAAGACCTCGGGTGATTAATAATGAAATTCTGTCTAATAACTGTCATTGTGAGATATTCCTGCACTGTCATTAACGAAGAAATAAGTAATTAAGAATGTGGGAAATATTTCATGAAGGTAAATTCCACAGGGTGTAAATGTATTCATTTAGGTTCGTAGAGAAGGTAGAGTGGAAAACACGTGTCAAGCACATACGGTCAAAATGTGCGGGAAGCATCGTGCACGAAATTAATTAATTACGCCCGTTAAAGAAACAGAAAAAAATCAACGAATGACACCATCGTGACTGGAAAATTAGGTGGAGTATATGGAGTGAGTCTCAAAGAAATCGGTCCAGAGTTCATCAAATGGAATGATTGCACAACAGTAGGTAACGCCAAGCAGAACGTCCCTAAAGAGTGCATAAATAACTCATCCTCAACCAAGAGAGTCAGTGATCATTCAATTGTCCGAGAGGGTGAACCTACGTCAGGCGACATTAAGAGGAAGACTTAAAGTGCGCGAAGTGGACTTGAAGATTCTCTAAAGCCAGTCGGTCTCAAGAATGAATATTTTACCAAATGGTAATGGTGAAGGAAGCTTAGATATTGAAACATTGTAGTTACGACATCTATCCCAGTCGGGGGGGGGGGGGAAATCACAAGTTAAATAATTTTAGGGTTCCTGAACTCCTGCGTAGGGAAACAGCAGATGCATAGATAGCTCACTGAATGATTGCGGACAAGGTTATTTCGAAAATCGGTAAGGGAGGACTATTGCAGTCTGGGAGAGATAAATTTTGTCTCACGGTTATTCACATCTGTGGAACACCTGGAGGAAAACTTTTGGCAATTTCCGCGAACTGCATCAGTTGAATTCACAACAGGAAGGCAGGTGGTTTAATTGTTGTATATGTGTACAGAATAACATTTATCGCGAAGTTTCATAAAATAAATTAATGTGTGATGCTTGCAGACGAATGCAGAATCAGTTAATGTATAAGGTAGTATTTAAGCGAAGAATTTGTCTTGCAGTTATGAGGGGCTAAGTCTAGAGGTGGCTGCCGTAAGTTGAAGCCGAGATAATGTCACACCAAACAGCACAATTAGAGGTCTGTCTAATTTAAACATTATATGTTTGTAGTTAGGGATGTAAATGCTTGTCCCTTTAAATTAATTAATTAATTAATTAATTAATCATAACGTCGCGTTGTATATGTGGCGTGTGTAAAGTATGGAGCGGAACTGATAAAATGTCTTGTCGTTATTCCAGTGTGGATGCGAATTGTCTGTTATTTAGGTCAGCGCTCAATACTTTAAACTGTGTATAAATTTCTTAAAAACATAAAATAAAAATTGAAGTTAAATATTGCAATCAAGATCAGTGGAATAATGCTCGGGTCTGTAAAAGTTACAATAATGATAACGATAATATAACCGTTATGAGTGTGATAAAGCCAAATAACGGCACATCAAAAAATAACAATAATAAACATAATATTCACGTCAGGATAAAATTGAGATAATAATGCGTTCAGCAGTTAGGTAAGCAAGGTTTCCGGTTTACATCGAAATCCAGCGAAGTGTGATAAAGTTTCGCATTTTTTGGAAATTTAAATTTTGTGACACCGTGTACTTCACGGCTTCATTTCTCGGAGTAACAATTGCTCTTTTACACAGTCATGATTGGTCGGTGAAATGCTGTGCCCACGTATATTAACGTTTTAAGATCTCAGCGTGCCGTACATTTGGCTGGGCATCACACGCACACACACACATACACTATGTGATCAAAAGTATCCAGACACCTGCCTGACAATGACATACAAGTTCGTGGCGCCCTACATCGGTAATACTGGAATCCAATATGGTGTTGGCCGACCCTTAGTCTTGATGACAGCTTCCACTCTCGCAGGCATACGTTCAACCAGGTGCTGGAAAGTTCCATGGGGAATAACAGCCCTTCTTCACGGAGTTCTGCACTGAGGAGAGGTAGCGATGTCGGTCGGTGAGGCCTGGCACGAAGTCGGCGTTCCAAACCATCCCAAAGGTGTTCTATAGGATTCAGGTCGGGACTCCGTGCAGGCCAGTCCATTACAGGGATGTTATTGTCGTGTAACCACTCCGCCACAGGCCGTGCATTATGAACAGGTGCTCGATCGTGTTGAAAGATGCAGTTGCCATCCCCGAAGTGCTCTTCAACAGTGGGAAGCAAGAAGGTCCTTAAAACATCAATGTAGGCCTGTGTTGTGATAGTGCCACGCAAAACAACAAGGGATGCAAGCCCGCTCCATGAAAAGCACGTCCACACCATAACACAACCGCCTCCGAAATTTTACTATTTGCACTACACACGCTGGCAGATGACGTTCTCCGGGCATTCGTCATACCCACACCCTGCCATCAGTCCGCCACATTGTGTATCGTGATTCGTCACTCCACACAACGTTTTCTACTGTTCAATCGTCCAATGTTTACGTTCCTCACACCAAGCGAGGCGTCGTTTGGTAATGGCCTGCGTGATATGTTGCTTATGGGCAGCCGCTCGACCATGAAATACAAGTTTTCTCACCTTCCGCCGAACTATCATAGCACTTGGAGTGGATCCTGACGCAGTTTGGAATTCCTGTGTGATGGTCTGGATAGATGCCTGGCTATTACACTTAACGGCCCTCTTCAACTGTCGGCGGTCTCTGTCAGTCAACAGACGAGGTCGGACTGTACGCTTTCGTGCTGTACGTGACCCTCCACATTTCCACTTCACTATCACATCAGAAACAGTGGACCTAGGGATGTTTAGGTGTGTCGAAATCTCACGTACAGAGTTCTGGCACAAGTGACACCCAATCACCTGACCACGTTCGAAGTCCGTGAGTTCCGCGGAGCGTCCCATTCTGTTCTCTCACGATGTCTAATGACTACTGAGCTCGCTCGCAGCACAATGCACCTAAGATGACAAACGTATGTTTTGGGGGGTATCCGGATACTTTTGATCACATAGTGTACAGACTTACATACATACACACAGGAAGACAGTTCCTTTTATTATTATAGATTATTCTCAAATATATTTTCTGATAAAAACAATAAGTTCATGCGAGTTGGGGTTTGAGGTAGCCAAGGGATTTGCCGAGCTTAACGGAAAGGGGCACCAGTAGTGAAAGTTCGGAAGCCACATTTTTAAACCATGTTTGATATCCATTTAAATGGTTATTAAGAACTTATAAAACGGGAAAGTAGCTCAAATAATACCGTTAAGTTAAATATAGGGAGTCAATACTTATTATAAACTAGCATTATACCCATTATTCTGCAAATGAATATATTTTTTTTTCCATGAATTGATGTGAAGTTTCGTGGCTCAATTCACACGTTAAATACGACATGCTGATTTTCACTGGAAGCATGTGGGAGTAATATGAAGTAAGAAACAAGTGAACGTAATCCAGATATAATGAAAGTATGATGTACAATTTCTTGTCTTAAATTCTGCAAGATTGCCGCTGCTTCCAAGTTACAGTACATACTATAGTTCTTCTGACCGCGGGAGTGACGCCGCGATTGAAAATTCACGAAGCCCGTTGTTAATGATGCTGTATTTACTCTTCATTTAAGAAAGCAAAATTACTGTTTCGTTCAACCTGTAAAACCTCTCTGAAGTGACCCTCAAGCGATAGGCACCGAATGGCTTATGGAAATTCGACTAAAAATCCAATTTTAGTAAATTTCTCCAATGTTACTTGTTCGACATTCCGGCTGAATGGCTCAATGGTCATTGTACTGGTAATCAGTTCAGACGCTCCTGGATTCGATCTCGGCTGGAGCAAGAATTTTATGTCCATATAGTTAATTCTTCTTTTCGGGGACTGGGTGTTTGTGATACGTTAATACGAATCTTCATCTACGTGCAACGCGTCACAATATCATCCACCTAAGAAACACGCAATGAATACAACCCCCCACATGGGATTGAGTCAGGAAGGGCATCAACCGTACAGCTGGACGTTATCCTCATTAGTGCCGAACGTAAATTATTGGGCCGAGGACAGGAAGAAATATGAAGAATTGTCCGCCGATTGATGTATACTGCAAATCCTACAACGTTTGATATACAATCCTTTTCGATAGACTTATTGTAAGAGATTAAAGAGAGGGCCACTTGGCATTAATCTTGCCAGAATCGATCAAATCAATCTATCAATCAGTGTTAACAGGGATTTTATGTACTATACTTTACATTTTCCTATAAACCACTATTCCATGCGATGACCTTACAGTTATATATACCTGATAACACAATCCTGAATGATTACATTCCAAATACGAAGGTTAGTTGACATACGAGATCCACTCTTTTTCCAGTCTTAGGAACACAAACAGACGGACATCAAAAGTAAAAGACACTTAGATCACGATATTAGGTATGAAACGAATACATCAAGAAATGCAGCTGAAATAAGAAACGTATAGACAGGCTACCCTTAAAATTTATTTATATATATTCCGTTTATTCGGCCAAAATGCATAGTTCAGTTTGTCTTAATCATCCTTATACTTATTATCAGTTCATGAATATAGGTGGAATTCAAGCATTATACAGGATGTTAGGTGTATACGTGCAGATATTTCTTGTAGCAATAGAGAACGATGTGACGAACCACTGTATATCAAACTTTTAGTAATCCGCGGAAGTTATTTTCGAGAGCAAAGGGATACGATGTTTTTAGAATAGGTAGTATGCCTTGTTCTGTGAATGGATAGCTTTCCGTTGATAACAGGCAAGTCACGCGCCATCCGTGCCAAACCGGTTTCTGTTTATGTTTCAGAGCAAATATATACTACTGTAACAGCTGAACGCTAATGCAATGCCACGAGATGTTACGTAATATACTTGCCAAACTGGTTTTATGTTTACGAGCAACTGAACTACGATAACAGCTGAAGGCTGCTACCGGTGTACGTACCTACATTTCGTGCTTCCTGTCGGGCTGTATGGCTCAGACGGTTGAGGTGCTGGCCTTTTGACTCGAACCTCGCAGGTTCGAACCTGGCCCAGTCCGGTGGTATTTAAATGTGCTCAAATACGTCACACTCATGCCGGTAGATTTAGTGACACGTAAATAGAACCCCTGCGGGGCTAAATTCCGGCACCTCATCGTCTCCGAAAACCGTAAACGTAACGCAGATACCATTATTATTATTATTATTATTATTATTATTATTATTATTATTATTATTATTATTATTATTATTATTATTATTATTATTATTATTATTATTGACTACTCGCCAATAATGTCTGCCCAGAAAATACTTCTCATCGTTTATAACTATGGATCTCGTCAGTTGTATAATGTCCTAAATATGATGATTTTCAAAATTGGCTTTACGTCGCACCGTCACAGATAGGTCTTATGGTGACGATGGGACAGAAAAGGTGTAGACGTGAGAAGGAAGCGTTCGTGGCCTTAATAAGGGTTCAGCTCCAGCATTTTCCTGATGTGAAAATGGGAAACCACGGAGAACCATCTTCAGGGCTCTCGACAGTGGAGTTCGAACCCAGTATCTCCCCAATGATAGTTCACAATTTCGCGCCCCTAAACGCACGACCAACGTATTCCAAGCTCAAATGCCGGGCTGAGTACCTCGGACGATAGGGCGCTGGTATTCTGATCCCATCTTGGCAGGTTCGATGGAGGCTCAATTCGGGGGTATTTGAAGGTGCTGAAATACGCCAGTTTCGTGTCTGTAGATTTACTTGCATTAAAAAAAGTCCTGCGGTACAACATTCCGGCGCCTCGGCGTCTCCAAAACCCGTCAAAGTAGTTACTAGGACGTAAAAAATTACATTATTATTTCGTGCTTACAAACGAAAAGCATATGTGTAATGGTAAAACAAAGCATAACTTACTGCTTCCTTTGCAGTGCTTAATAAATTTATCAAAATAAAAGTGGCCTGTCTGAGTTGCTCAGACGGTTAGAGCACTGGTTTCTTGGTTCCAACTTAGCAGGCTCGATCTTGGGTCAATCCGGTGGTATTCGAAGGTGCTCAAATACGTCAGCCTCGTGTTGGTAGATTTACAGGCACGTAAAGAGAACTCGTGCGGGACTAAATTACAGCGCCTCCAGAAACAGTACGAGTAGTTAGTGGGACATAAAGCAAATAACATTACCGGTATTATTATTAATTTTCAGTCTTATTTTTATTGCTACTACTCATATTGAACTTCTTCTTATTACTATATTTCCTCGTCTGATTATTATTATTATTATTATTATTATTATTATTATTATTCACCTGTTCATATTTTCGTCTTATCCCTCTTTTTACTCTCCTTTTAAGTCGTATACGTGTTATTCATATTTGATATTTTGTTATTAATATTATTGTTATTTTATATTATTATTGTTATTTTTACTATTTAGATTTAGTTTATTTCGTTCATTTATAACTTCTCTTTAGCTTCAAGTGACACAATACTTTTTCCGTCTTTAATTCACCTGTTGTGTCGTGTGCAGGTGTACATCTACGTTTCTGTTCTGTGCTTCAAGACAGTGCTGCACGGTCTGTGTTTGTTTCCCCAGCCCGGGTTGCGTTTCGTTTCTCATCTGTCACAGTTACATCTTACGTTCTGTTACATGTTTAAGTTTGACCTTGTGATACATCGCCTTTAATCTGCTCTGTAGCCTTTTAGCATGGTCAATGACCTCAGTGCTTATTTTGTTCACATATCTGGACTAAGAACTCGTCTCACTTGGCCCAGCAAGTTCAAGGCCAACTACTTCTCTCTGTTTGTTTGTTTATTTACCCATGTATGTATGTCAACATTGTACTATGTCAACATCGTACCATGAAAATTTACTCAATAAACGGAGTGTTTTGGGGGATCTCAGTCCTGGGTGGGGTGCTCTGCGGGCCTCCTCTGGGGTCCGAGTTGTTGCTGCGGTTATCTCTCTGCGCGGTCAGGTATTTACTAACAGGGCCGATGACCTCGATGTTAGGCCCCTTTAAACAACAAGCATATTTACTAACATATTCAACTCAATTTATTGTATGTACAAGACATACGTCCAACTTGAATTATTTCATCCCCACAACTCTACTTCCTTACTACATGGCCCAAGAGCTACACGTATAGCTGATGGCCCACCCACTCCTCCACGAGGTGTGGGAATGAAATAACTAATTTGATTGAATTTTTTCCTATTTCAGTAATGATGAATATAACACAAGCATTTTATTTAATTTTTATACGTGTTAATGATGATGATGGTGATGATGATGATGATTGCTGTTTTAAGGTCATCGGCCCTTAAAAGCGCGTGTCTTTTGTTTTAACTCGTAGTGAATAAGAAACAAAATATAAATTGCTCGAACACACGTAAAAAACCAAAACCACATGCAGGGTAGAATTGAGGAACTGCCAAAATGCGTTCAAGGTCAATGTCTAGCGTTTTAACAAGCACGTCTTCCCTGTGTTGTGTTCAGCTTTCGGCACGTACAAGTCACTCGCGCACTGAAACTCTCGATTTATAATTTTTGTTACCGGTACTTCAATTTCCCTGCTCGGATTTATGAGAATATCGAACTATCGAGACTCAAAATACTATATCGATACTGTACTGTACTCCCAAGCCATTACGGTGCAGAAATGGCGTAACATCTGACATACCAAAGCGAAACTCGTAGCAATTGTTCACAGTGACCACCCTGGGCTTCTCTGCAGGCTTCACTTCTCCGAATCCAGTTGCGACACATTCGAGACAAGGAACCTGTGTTGTTCAGAATATCCTCTGGTGCCTAAAAATACGTTTACGGAGGTCATCCGAAGTGGTTACTTCAGTTCAGTATACTTTGTGTTTCATGTCCCGCCAGACATAACAATCCACTGGAATAAGGGCTGGCCAATTGATAGTTTCACATCGTCCTGTCTACCGTTGAGGAAATGTCTGCACCATCGTGTAAAATCCACGTGGTTCGGCGTAGTCGAAGCGACACATCCTCTGAAAGCTCCATTAACGTACTGTATCTACACTAGCAAGATAACATTAATAAAAAGATGTAACCGACCTCCAACTACACCCATCCAGATGTTAATTAGAACCGGTGCTGGAAATCGCCCTGTCCTATTGAATGGGGATGTTCCACAGCTCATGAGTGGGGTATAGTGGGTTCGAACCCCTCTGTTGGCAGCCCTAAAGATGGTTTTCCGTGGTTTGCCATATTCACAACAGGCAAATGCTGGGGCTGTAACGTCAAGAAGGCCAAAGTCGCTTCCTTTCCGACACTAGCCCTTTCCATCCCATCGTCACCATAAGGAAAGCTACAACGATCAAATTTATGCAAGCAAGGTGATTGGTACCGGTCTGAGTGTCTGAGACGGTTGAAGTCCTGACCTTCCGACCTCCAACTTGGCAGGTTCAATCTTGGCTCAGTCTGATGGTATTTGATGGGGCACACATACATCAGCCTCGTGTCGTAGAAATACTGGCACGTAAATGAACTCCTGCGATATTCAATTTCGGCACCTCAGCGTCTCAGAAAACGGTAAAAATAGTCATTGGGACGTAAAGCAAAATAACTCAAATAAAAATACGATTGGTTAAAGAAACAGACCTCCCACTGCATCCATCTACATATTCATTGAGAGCCGGTGCTAGAAGTTGCCTTGGTATACTGAGAGGGGATGTTCCACAGCCCATGAGTGAGTTATGTAAATATTAAAAACTCCTTGTGTAACAATTGACTCATGTGTCACTAATACACCTGACAGAAATTCTGGATTGCGTGCTTGATCAATTAACCAGCGGCAGAAATCCACTCTTAAATCATCACCGAGCTTGATAGTAGCAGTCGCTAAAGTTCGACCAGTATCCAGTATTCGGGATATAGTGGCTTCGAACCCCTTTGTCGGCAGCCTTAAAGATGGTCTTCCGTGGTTTTTCATGTTCACACCACTCAAATGCTGGGGCTGTACCTTAATTAAGACTACGGTTGCTTCCTTTCCCGATCCTAGCCCTTAGGTATATCTGTCGCCGTAAGACCTATCTATGTCGTGGCGATGTACATCAACTTGTAACAAAAAATTGGTAATCAGCTGGTGAAAGACACTGCACTCGTTGAATGTGGTCAGGGTGCATTCGCTCTTCATGCAGTGTCCTACGTATGGTCCAAATTGGTATACCAACGGCACGTGTTATACTACGCGTACTGCGCCCGGGATCATCGTTTACCATTGTGAGGATGTCTCCTTCCGCGTCGAATAAATTAATGTTATTTGCTTTATGTCCCACTAACTACCTTTACGGTTTCCGGAGACGCAGAGGTGCCTTAATTTAGTCCCATAGGAGTTCTTTTACGTGCCAGTAAATCTACCGACACGAGGCTGACGTTTTTGAGCACCTTCAAATACCACCGGACTGAGCCAGGATAGAACCTGCCAAGTTGCTGTCAGAAGGCCAGCGCCTCAACCGTCTGAGTCACTCACCCCGGCCTTTCCGCGTCTAGGATTACACGTGGCCGTGCAGACCTTGGCTTTTCATAGCATGATATAACCCAGCCTATACCGCACACATGTTGCACTACAGCAAGTATCGTTGCTGGATTAGGCACCCGTATGTTGGAAAACCTTTCCCAATAGGTTCGTTGCGCGCGTATTCGTGATTTTCATACACTGGCATTATTCAAATACTACTACTACTACGACTATTACTACTACTACTACTACTACTACTACTACTACGTAACTCGTGAACGACTAGTACGGACAATAATTCGCCGCTCTGACAGCTGTTATTCATGTGAAAGTCAGGCAGGCTGCTCATACGTCTAGTCCGGTGTCACGTAGGGGGCGGGGACCCGTCTAACCACATCCCTCTCGCTAGGAACAGGACAACTGGACCAGCACGTGACACGTATAGTGCTTTCTTCGAACTGCTTACGTTGGATGTTCTCCCACAATGTGATTTCATTATTATGGATTCTTGGGAGAACTATTAGCAGTATGCAGAAACACCCCGGACTTCATTTCTTATTTTATTATAATGCACAACAAAGCGCAAACACAAAGCCTATAGGACGTCCGATTAGTCTGGTAGACATCTCTAAATACCATAAGGTAAACATTTTTATCGCTAAACCACACACATTTTACTATACGATTTGCGTGTGTTTTAAGTCTCTATTCTAGCTCAGTCCGGTGGTATTTAAAGCTCCTAAAATACGCCCCGCTTCTGGTCCGTAGATTTACAGGCACGTTAAAGAATACCCGCGGGCAAAATTCGAACACATCGCATCTATAATAATGTTATATGCTTTACGTACCACTAACTACTTTTCCGCTTTTCGGAGTCGCCGAGGTGCCGGAATTTAGTCCCTTATGAGTTCTTTTACGTGCCAGTCAATCTAACGACAAGAGGCCGACGTATTTGACCACCTTCAAATACCATCGGACTGACCAAGATCGAACGTCCCAAACTGGGGTCAGAAGGTGAGTGCCACCTCGAGTCTCCAATGGGACGTAAACAACATTATTATTATTATTATTATTATTATTATTATTATTATTATTATTATTATTATTATTATTATTATTGCATTAGTCTATTACTACTATTATTATTCAAATAACAATTCAAACTTCGTAGCTCTTCATCTGTCGGAAAACACTAAGGAAAGTAGTGAACTGACAACAAGTCCGAATTATTAATCTTGAAATTCCGGACATGTCTCCGAGATTAGTGGAACATGTACTTACAAACTGTTTTTCGTCGCACCGACACAGACAGGTTTTATGGCGTCGATGGGAGAGGAAAGGGCAGGAGTGGGAAGGAAGCGGCCGTGGCCTTAAGTTAGGTACCATCCCGGCATTTGCCTGAAGGAGAAGTGGGAAACCACGGAAAACCACTTCCAGGATGGCTGAGGTGGGAATTGAACCCCCTCTACTCAGTTGACCTCCCAAGGCTGAGTGGACCCCGTTTCATCCCTCGTACCACTTTTCAAATTTTGTGGTTGAGCGGGAATCGAACCCGAGCTTCCGTGGGTGGCAGCTAATCGCACGAACCACTACACCACAGAGGCTGGCGAACATGTACTTGAACGTCCAAAGTTACAGTTCTATTCTTTTATAAGAAATGCTCGAAATGCCTTCCGTTAGCTCGACGACAAGCTTCCATGCGGTGACACCACGAAGCTCTCACCCGCCTCCACACATCCACGTCAGCTCTCACAGTTGCGACGGCATCCCAGATTCGTTGTCGTAGAGTTGCTTCATCGGCGATTTCCACTTGGTACACCAAGTCTTTGAGGTGCCCCCAGAAATAAAAGTCCAGTGGATTTAAATCGGGGGACCGCGATGGCCAGCTGATGGGACCATACCGACCAACCCACCGATTCGGGAAACAGCGATCTAGAAATCGACGAACGTCCATACTGACATGAGGAGGTGCCCCGTCGTGCATGAACCACATCCGCTGACGTATCTGTAGTGGAACGTCGTCCAGAAGCTCTGGCAGAGAAGACTGCAGAAAATGGAGGTAACTAGAGCCAGTTAGTCGTGCAGGCAGTTCCAATGGTCCAAGAAGCTGATCTCCCAATATCCCGGCCCAAAGATTTATAGAAAACCTGTGCTGGAAATGACCTTGGTGAATGGCACGAGGGTTTTCCTCTGCCCATGTATGGGCGTTGTGAAAATTAATGATACCCTCACGAGTAAAAGATGCCTCATCTGTAACCAACACATCGTGCGGAAAGTCTGCATTACCTTCACATTGTTGCAAGAAC
The DNA here is from genome assembly GCF_040414725.1 of Anabrus simplex. NCBI lineage: Eukaryota > Metazoa > Arthropoda > Insecta > Orthoptera > Tettigoniidae > Anabrus > Anabrus simplex. Next base: position 1,212,874,886 of record NC_090265.1, on the reverse strand, counting down.
CAGGTACAGAATTCAACTCTTGGTAGGTAATCCGCTTCTTGGAGATGCTGAACCCTCTGGTAGTGGTACGGGTACAATAGCTGTTCACGCAATGTACGGTGAACAGTCCAGTTAGATGTACCTACTTGCCTTGCCAAGCTCCTTGTGCTTATTGATGGTGTCTCTTCGACAAGTCGTAAAATTTCTTCTTCCCGCCGAAGCTCCGCAGGATCACGATGCGGTCCACGACCCTCGAACCGAGGAAGAAGCGAGCCTGTGTCCCGGAGCCTTTGATGCACAGCGACGAACGTTCGGCTGTTGGGAATACGGCGGTTTGGAAATCGTTGTCTGTACATCTCCCTCGCTGCATGTGCCGATTCTCCTGCTGCACCGTAAACGAGGTGAATATCAGCTAATTCTGAAAACGTAAATGTTTCCATTATCTGATCAATTGGATACAGTGATGTTAGGTCTACAACTGTTCCACGCCTTGGGGACAGCAAGCGACAATGTGCCCGCAATGAAGATGGGGCAGTGGGTGGAGCCTACGTCCAGTGCCACATTCACTTGTTCACGCGCCACCGCTGAATGTGCAACAGCTGCGTCAAACCGTTTCCTCATGTGATTAGTTTACGTAGAGTTAACAGTGTGTTGAGGCTAAAAGGGTACATTTAAAGTAAAAAATAAGAATACATTTTGGAATAAATCAGTGGAGCGAAGGCATATGTAATAATAATAATAATAATAATAATAATAATAATAATAATAATAATAATAATAATAATAATAATTTGCTAGTTGTTTTACGTCGTACCGACACAGATACGTCTTATGGCGACGATGGGATAGGAAAGGCCTCGGAGTTGGAAGGAAGCGGCCGTGGCCTTAATTAAGGTACAGCCCGAGCATTTGCCTGGTGTGAAAATAGGAAGCCACGGAAAACCATCTTCAGGGCTACCGACAGTGGAGTTCGAACCCACTATCTCCCGAATCCAAGTTCACAATTGTGCGCCCATAACCGCACGACCAACTTACTGCAAGCTCTAACGCCGGGCTGAGTAGCTCGGACGATAGAGCGCTGGTCTTCTGATCCCAACTTGGCAGGTTGGATGGAGGCTCAGTTCGGTGGTATTTGAAGGTGCTAAAAAACGCCTGTCTCGTGTCTGTAGGTTTATTTCCATTTAAAAAGTACCGCGGTAAAAAAATCTGGTATTTCAGCGTCTCCGAAAACCGTGAAAATTAGTTAGTACAACGTAAAACCATTATTGTTATGATGATGTTGATGATTATTATTATTAGTAGTAGTGGTAGTAGTACCGGGCGAGTTGGCCGTGCGCGTAGAGGCGCGCGGCTGTGAGCTTGCATCCGGGAGATAGTAGGTTCGAATCCCACTATCGGCAGCCCTGAAGATGGTTTTCCGTGTTTTCCCATTTTCACACCAGGCAAATGCTGGGGCTGTACCTTAATTAAGGCCACGGCCGCTTCCTTCCAACTCCTAGGCCTTTCCTATCCCATCGTCGCCATAAGACCTATCTGTGTCGGTGCGACGTAAAGCCCCTAGCAAAAAAAAAAAAGTAGTAGTAGTAATATTATTATTACGGAAGGTCTAATTATCGGGTCCATTACAGTCATCATTTTACCTGTCGGCACTTACTGTCCAGTACTAAGCCTTCTGTCCGCCTCTGTGGTGTAGTGGTTAATGTGATTAGCTGCCACCCCCGAAGGCTCGGGTTCGATTTCCAGCTCTGACACGAAATTTGAAAAGTGGTACGAGGGCTGGAAGAGGGTCCACTAAACCTCGGGAGCTCAAATGAGTAGAGGTGGTTCGATTCCCACCTCAGCCATCATCGTAAAAGTGGTGTCCCGTAGTTTCCCACTTCTCCAGGCAAATGCCGGGATGGTACCTAACTTAAGGCCACTTCCGCTTCCTTCCCTCTTCCTTGTCTATCCCTTCCAATCTTCCCATCCCCCGCAAGGCCCCTGTTCAGCATAGCAGATGAGGCCGTCTGTGTGAGGTACTGGTCATTCTCTCCAGTTGTATCCCCGACCCAATCTCTCACGCTCCAGGACACTGCCCTTGAGGCGGTAGAGGTGGGGTCCCTTGCTAAGTCCCATGAAAAACCAACCCTGGAGGGCAAACAGATTAGGAAAAAGAAGAATAAGACTTCTATTACAAATGCCCGGCGGCAATTCCACAGTAGGTCTTTTTCCTTCGAGTAATGTTCACGCATGGATGCAACTACGGTTTATGAAATGTGTCTCTTTAATAATAATTTCACTGAATATGTATAGCCTTTTCTTTCAGTGTCCATCGTCCTTTCATTGACATAAAATATTTATGAATAAGCATAGACAACCCGCATGGTCTATCGTCAGAAATTCATCGCAGACTGTCGCAATAACAGCACAGAAATGTTGCGCCCATTTTTCATTTACTTATTAACTATTTCCTTTCATTTTGTCAGCTTGGGTCACTGATTAATGCCACTGACGTCTTATAAATCGAACACAACTACACAACACTTGATTTGCATGCATGTGCTGGTACGGATCTTCGACGTCAACGTAAGGATTCTGTGTACTTTTCACACGGCTACCCTAGACCGGTTTTCGAGTACAGCAAGTGGCCTGGCAGGTGAGTCAACCTCTCCTACTTGCCAAGCCTTTAGGGGAAGTGCACAACATGTGTTGGCCTGCGATAAGAAACAGGTTCAACAAACTCTATACTCTGCTACTGTACTTGGACTACGCGTGGACAGAATGACATCACCGGCGTATCCAGCTACGGCCGTTCAAAACACATTGGGTCCTGAAATATTTGGTTCAGTTATGGGCAAACTAATAGGACAAGGTAAAAAAACATAGCATATATTGTGAGATGTCTTTTTCTTTGTCGACTAGCTTAATATATGCACGTATACCCCTAACACCCTGTATAGCTGACCATGTTTTGTACAGCCCTACCTCCGTGACTTATGGTAATATTTTATTGCACCGTGCACTGCCTTAATATTATAGTAAGAATATGTCACCTTTTAAAATGATACATACGTTCACATTTTACCGGATGCAGAGTTCGTGATAAACGAACATCAGTCAGCGAGCAGGCATCAGTTAGTACCAAGTGTCTTTATATAGCACTTGAAACAGATGTCATGAAGGGAGAAATCTTGGTATTCCCATCATTACGTGTTACTCACCATTAAGAGCTCAAATTTATGCAAATAATTTGGAATGTAATAGCAATATGTCTATTATCTACCGCACCTAACTAAGTGCTTATTTAAACTTTCCAGTATTTCGGGATCAAAACTCACCACATCAGATTGCTTGAAATTGGTTAAAGGAGAATGCCCTTGTCTGTGGGTTGCGCATAGTAAAGTTAAACGTCTTAAGTAACAAAACGTGTTTAACAAGAAGACATCAGATACATTTAATATAACAAACTGACAGAGCTACAGTACGTTAAAACTTTCAACATTCATTCAGTATCATAATCTTGAGGTGCAGTTCTTATTTGGCCTTTCTAAAAAGGTTCCCCAAAAGAAGTAGTATCATGATTTTTGGTTTATGACGCCGCAAATTAGAAGACACTGTCTAACAGGAAGATTATTGACTTTATTATCGTACGTACCTCTTAACTTTCGTTTCTGCCAGCATTGCACATCACGACCATATGCATTCTCAGGTTGTCGTAAAGAAATCTCCTCAGAAGGTCACTCATTCTTTTATTGTACTGGATGAAGCTCCATTCTACATCACATGAGGTCACAGATACGTATTTAAACATAGTCAGCTGTGCGTCTTCTTCATCTTACTCAGATTCCACTACTCTATAAAATGGCACTAATTCTAAACATTGTAGCTTATCCCACATTTTCACCCAATACCTTACTAAGTTTGTTCTCCACCGCAACCGACGCACTACCCCTTACCTGTTCTACTTTGAATACCGCATATTTTACTATCCTTAAACCCTAGGCCAGCATTTCCTACGCTTGAGATCGTTTTCAGCAGATCCCTACAATTTGAAGTAATATATGCTGATTTTACCAACCAATCATATGAAAACCGTTCTTGTACAATTGTTATTGAAGACACCGCACAAATGTCAAAAGCAGAAGCAATTACTGGCACAGTTTCTTGGCGTTCACAGTAGAACTCATCCTCATTAAGCCACGTTCCCCATCAGATGAGCATTGACTGAGGAGGAAGAGAATTTTGCCAACATTAATGGAGCCTTCACCTAATTTTTTAAATGTTTGATGTTAACGGGTCAACATTAGGAAAATTCTGCAGTATTTTCTCAGCAATCCTGTGAAACCTGTGAGCGTGATACGTTAAAATGATCACTTTTTTGGGTAGAGTAACTTACGTCGCCTTGCTGACTTCACGATATGTGGTAAAGCATCGATTACTAACAATAAGATTTGTTCTCGGTAAATTTCACCGTCCCACAAAAGCTTCATAGCATTGCCGCAAAGTACTGCAATTGTGGAATGGCCAGCAGAATCTATAACCCTTAAAATAATTAAACAACAATACTATACATCACCCGAATCATCCATCAGCAGCGTGCAAATTTTGTAATATTCCCACAAACAACCGTAGTCTCATCAACGGATACCCAGATGCTATTTTTTTACAGTATTTCTAATTTTCCGAAGCGTGCTTTCATGATAGGAGGGAAAATACATTTTAGCAATATAGCCTTGTCCAGGATCGACTGCCGTGTGCGTGTAGTTAAGAATTCTCTGAAGTATTCGTTTTTCAGTTTATTGAGCGGAATATTGGCAAATAACAATATTTCGCGCAGCTCTTTTGAGAAATTGGAAAGTTTAATAGACGAATAGTTCGCTGTATCAAGAAAACCAGCCTACTTTCTCTCTCGAGAAGATTTTCGATTCACGCAGCTTTTATGCTTAACCATAGCGCTGTGCTGTAGCACATTAAGTCGCTTCTTAACTTCATATGCTTTACAAAAATGAATTGTTCCATCAGTACTGAAGATCTCTTCACTGACTATGAACAACACGCAAACAAAACCAGATGTATTTGAAAAAAGGCATATAATCCTTATTCTTCGGAAATAACTCAAAATAATCAAGACAATATAAAAAGACGATTGCTAGTCTCATATTTTGCACACCTGTGTATACGTAATATGAATTTGCCGGGATGAAGGACCCATCATTCAAACTTTTTTCTTTCAGATTTCGGATAAAGTATGCTCAGAATAGAAATATAACTTTTCCTTGTTGACGTGTTGACGTGTAAGCCACTGCTGACGAAATGAATTTTGGTTCATAGTGGCATATGCTACCTCTATGGCTACATGGCTAACATACTGGCGTTTGGTCCACGGGGACCCGATTTTCGATTCCCGGCCTGATGAAGGATTTTAACCCTCAGCAGTCCTGCACCAGCCTCTTAGAAGGTCATAAATTATTATACATGCTTATGTATGAAGTAGGCCCTATATTATAAAGTCCGCCATTTCGGGAATTTGTCATTTAACGCGTAAAAGCTTAATTTTCTGGAGAGATATTAAAGGAAACAAAGAAAATTCATATGATATTTTCTGTAGAAAATAAGCACACTTCATGGACTTCATTTTGTGATAGATTTTTAGTGGATAAGATATTGTGGCGGGTTCCAACATTTCATCATAAGGCCGTTGAAGGAGCAACTCAGCCTGGATCTGACTGTGAGTCTCGTAACCGAGTTAGCGAATCGCCACTCTCCACACAGCGAACCAATTATGGGAGAGATCCGAGAACTAAAGGCCACTCCTTCGTCCTCCACTTGGTCCTCACCCTTTTATCTCATTAGAGGCCACCTGGCTTAATGAGAATGATCTCGACGGTGCAACCGGAGCATTCGCTTTCGAGAGGACTCTGGAGGCGTCTTCTTTTTCGAAGGCAGACAGGACTGGTTTCAATGGTTCAATTGAAGTTGAAGACTGCAGTCAGTTCAGTCTGAGAGTAAGTGCTGCTATGGGCATGACAGCTCGAGTTGAGGTTCACCTCAGTTGAAGAGGCAGTCTGTGTGTCATTCACTATGAGTGTTCTATCCGTGGAACTGAGTGTCCTTTCTGTATGTCTGTCCCTCGTCGGAGGAGTTGAGTTTCTCCGACCAGCTGCTGTGAAGGAGCTTCGCGTCTGGTGCAGCGTGCGAAAGTTCGACGTGGCATCGGCGAGGGACAGTGAACGAATGCTGTTGGATTGAACGTACAGTGTACGTCATACAGGGAATGTGCGCGGGCTGCGATAGCGACGGGGAGAATAACTGTGAACTAATTTAGACTGTCATTCTCGGTTGTGGACGAGTGGCTGTGATTTATACTGGGTATCTCTTATAAACTCAGAACGTCCAGTGGCGTTTCCACTTTCGGAGACCTAAGCAGCTGTACGGGAGGCGCGCGCATAGTTCTTGACCTTGTAAGGAGCATGCACGTATTCGACCTAGCATCAGTAGCAATTCTGAATCTCAGTTGTGAACATGGTGAGACAGTTATCATTGCAACACCGTATTTTCGTATGTAAAAGTTATTTTAAGTACGAGTTGGCTCGACGGATACGCGATGCATTTGTTTAGCGATTTCCTGGTGAAGTGCCACCTTCACGAGCACAGATTCAAGTAATTTTAAATAAATTTGAAACTACTCGCTCAGTGCCCAAAAAAATACAAGCGCTCACACGAACAGTTTTAACAGGGGAAAAGCTAGATGACATTGGTGCGAATCTTGAACGATAACCGAATAAAGCATTCACAAATTTAGGACCACAAGTAGGGTTTCGTTTCCTTCTGCCCACAGAGCTCCAAAGCTGTTAACATCAATCCGTACAGGTTTATACGGACTCTTTGTTTAAAACCTGCTGATCCAGCTACAAGAGTGGGATATTGTGAGTAGTATCTTGCATCACTGAATGATCGCTTATTCGACCTACAGATTGTGTTCTTTTCCGATTAGGCCTGGTTTCATCTTAATGGTCGTTCGAACAGTCATAACTCTCGCTATTGGTGTGCAGAAAACCCTAATGGTGTTTATGAAGTCCCTCGTTTTGAAGGATGACTCTTCCAGCATGTTTCATAAAGTAAGATTTCATGTATAGAATATTATTCATGTAAGAATAATATTCTATACATGATTAAAGCAGGGCGGCCGCGTGTGGCGTACGTTGGGCTGAGGCAGCTGCTGTAGCGCAGAGAACAAACACCGTGCGTTCGGTCTGAGTTTATGAGAGAGACCTTGTATTATTCCATAAGCAACAATGTGAACAATAGGTGTGACTCAACAATGAGAACATAGAGAGAGAGAGCGAACGAATGTTAGCCTAAGTTGTTGTCCTGGTGTGCCTGTGTAATTGTGTGAGTAATTACAAGAGCTAGTCAATAAGTCTTAGAATAAACGCTGCCAGTGTTGTATATATATTTATCTTACCCATCAAAACATCACAATATGCAAATACCTACATATTAAAGGCCATCGTTGTGAAACGGTTAATTATTGAAAAATTAAAATAGGTTAGTGCTCTACGATGAATATACATCATCATCATCATCATCATCATCATCTGTTTACCCTCCAGGTTCGGTTTTTCCCTCGGACGTAGCGAGGGACCCCACCTCTACCGCCTCAAGGGCAGTGTCCTGGAGCTTCAGACTCTTGGTCGGGGGATACAACTGGGGAGTATGACCAGTACTTCGCCTAGGCAGCCTCACCTGCTATGCTGAACAGGGGCCTTGTGGAGGGATGGGGAGATTGGAAGGGATAGGCAAGGAAGAGGGAAGGAAGCGGCCGTGGCCTTAAGTTAGGTACCATCCCGGCATTCGCCTGGAGGAGAAGTGGGAAACCACGGAAAACCACTTCGAGGATGGCTGAGGTGGGAATCGAACCCACCTCTACTCAGTTGACCTCCCGAGGCTGAGTGGATCCCGTTCCAGCCCTCGTACCACTTTTCAAATTTCGTGGCAGAGCCGGGAATCGAACCTGGGCCTCCGGGGGTGGCAGCTAATCACGCTAACCACTACACCACGGATACGATGAATATACACCAAATTTTAGCTCAATTTTTGGCATAATTGAGTGAGGAAAAGCAGACACCACCATATGTTTAGCTATTACGCGATTTTCTTTTTCAAATAATTCCACAAATTGTGTACTTTGAAATAGAACACCATTAAATATGTGACACTTCCGTTCGGGGATATTTATGTAAAATGTCATTAAGTTCTGCCCAGCGGTTTAGATGTGATGTCGTTTCGAAAGATGGGCTGGCAAGTAAACTGAGAGACGTCATTTCATTTGTATATTCTGTGGCCGAAGCATCATGCCAACGTGCACCATTTCCAACATATACAATCCACCCTACCAAAAATTCTCCGTGTGATTCAATATAAATATATCTGACTGCATTTTCGGAGCACGTTCTCGTTTGCGTGGCAAGGCACGCGCTTATATTGGATGGTTGAAAAGCACATAAGACTTTAGAAATACACCTTCGTGTCTATAGCTCAGTCACAGACTGCTTATCGATAAGACTGATACAACAATCTCCTGACTAGCTATAAGTGAATAATTTGTGGCGAAATATATGAAATTTGAAGAAAACAATACGCATCTGGTTGTCAATATCAATGATATCCAGCTGGGCTGAGTGGCTCGGACGGTTGAGGCGCTGGCGTTCTGACTCCAACTTGGCAGGTTCGATCCTGGCTCATTCCGGAGGTATTTGAAGGTGCTCAAATACGTCAGCCTCGTGTTGGTAGATTTACTGGCACGTTGAAGGACTCCTGATGTAGTCAGTGGGACGTAAAGCCAATAATGTTGTTATTAATTTCAATGATATCGACAAGTGTTATTATCAATGATATCGAAAAGTTTTACTTGCTATGCCTTTGGCACTGATAAAGGAGGTACACATGATCTTACATCCAATACAATTTTTCTCACCTTAGTGTACCGTATGTATCATAATTTGCAATGAGCTTTTATTGACAGAGTTGAGATTAAATCATGAACCATTAAAAATGTTGTTTCACACTCAATAACGCCTCAGGAAAAGCCGCATGCCTAGTTGACCGTGATGTCATTGCCTTTCCTGACAATAATTCCATTCGTATCACGGAAAATTCGATTTGCTCCTATCCTAACTCCACAAACGAACCTTTAATTTAGAAGCCTACACTTATTTTCGTGTGCATTTAGGCTTGCAGCACAACACGCCTTTATCAACACACGTAAGCCTATACTATGATTGCTTTAGGTAGCTACTAAAAATTGATACACGAATACTGTGTACAGCTGAACATTTAATATTATACCAATGACTGCCAAGGACTTTAGTACAATCCTTGCCAGTGTTATTCAGGCAATAGTTTTTGCATTAAAGATGATATTTGTTACATTTATGTCCGACTCCGTGGTTGAATTGTCAGCATTGAGGCCTTCGTTTCAAAGGGTTCCGGGCTCGATTCCCGGCCAGATTTTAATCGCATCTGATTAATACTGCTGGCTCGGGGACTGGCTATTTGTGTTGTTCTAACGCTCTCCTCTTCACATTTAGACAACGCACCACACTACAAACCACCACAGAAACACGCAATAGTGATTATATCTCTCCACATAGAGTTGGCGTCAGGAAAAGCATCCGTTCGTAAAACATCGTCAATATGCGCGATACAATTCGCGCCCGCGATCCCGTGGGTGTGGGGAAATACGATAGAAAAACAATTTCTCACATTTATGAGATAGATTGTTTGTGTACTATTTCGTTTAGGTGTATGCGATCAGTGCCCTCAAGAGATTCTCGTCCTTTTGGGACAATTGTAATTTCTTTTTGTTAATTGCTTTACGTCATACCGACGATGGGACGGGAAAGAGCTGGGAGTGGGAAGGAAGCGGCCATGGCCTTAATGAAGGTACAGCCCCAGCATTTGCCTGGTGTGAAAATGGGAACACGGAAAACCATTTTCAGGGCTGCCGACAGTCGGGTTCGAACCTACTATCTCCCGAGTACTGGATACTGGCCGCACTTAAGCGACTGCAGCTATCGAGCTTGGTGGTTGTAAATTTTAAATTCAGGCTTAGTATTTCTCACAATCTAATTCGAACAGCCTCTGACTCGTGTCTCATTATACGTTGATATATTAATTTTGAATACTTACCTGAATGATCCACTTCAAATTCAATTCTTTGACAAAACTTTTTCGACTTTTTCTAGTTTAATATAATTAGATACCTTCAAGTAATGTCGTTTCAGCAATTATCAAATGGCATTCCATATGTAGTGACGTGGTAAAGGACGGAAATTATACAATAGGTCTTATCATTTCAGTGTAATACCGCATAATTTCATCCTTGCACGTAACGAATGCAAATTACAGTACGAAGTCAATCACGAAGTCAATCAGAAATTTGATATTATTACTGTACTAGGGATTAGCTGCAGTACGGTTATATTTCCCTTGTTCGAATTTCAAATATTTCTTAAGTTCATAAATATAAAAGTAACCGATATGTAAACGGATGAAATGTTTGTATGCCTTAGATGTTGCACTTAGATTCATATATTCGTATTCCTTCAAAAGGTTATAATTTTTGGTACGGTAGACAATGCACCGTGAAACTGAAACACGAGAGTTATTATTACAATTATTTTGTTTCATCTTGTTTATAAGATTAGGGATATGTACTGTAAATGAACAAGGAATGGGACGATCTATGTGATTAGGATGATGTAAGGCAAAATAATTCATAGGTGTGTACTGAAAATGTAGCAAGTCAGAACTACCTATTGTATATTTCACGCGAAAACATGACGTATGCGATTTCTTCTTGTAAGCTTGTCACCCCTGAGTTTAGTTGTTATCAGTTCTTTAGCAGTCCAAGTCTTCTGCCAATTCTCATTTTTAATTTCTAGCTCGACATATTATTAGTATTCTAGGTCCTCCGCTTGTTCTTATAAATAATCCAGGGCGTCTACAGGCGTTATAATATTTTTTTAACACTTGTGACTTTACCACCTGGAGATCCGACACTCAACACCAATACGAACGTTTCACGAAAGCACTCTTCATAAAATCGTCGAACTGGGATACCTAGAGTATCCTTAATGCTGTGGTCTACATTTGCATTCCACATTCGATGACATTGACCATGGGATTTACTTATTCTCCTTTGAGAGTGAATTTTTTCCCCAAACTCATGAGGTTGCTTTGGGACTCAACCCAATCATTCATCCCCACCCACGAGAGGCTATTGCCGCCAGCCGGAGAGGGATCACAACCGATGCGATTTGTTAAACAGAAATTACATTTATATGTCCGTTTAATTTTATTCGATATCCCCTTCTTATTCAGTCTCATGGGCCGTACAACTAAAGTCTTCAACAACATTCGCCGACACTGTATTGTACGTCAAATCGAGGGTTAAGATTTTAGTATACCGGGCGAGTTGGCCGTGCGCGTAGAGGCGCGCGGCTGTGAGCTTGCATCCGGGAGATAGTAGGTTCGAATCCCACTGTCGGCAGCCCTGCTGATGGTTTTCCGTGGTTTCCCATTTTCACACCAGGAAATGCTGGGGCTGTACCTTAATTAAGGCCACGGCCACTTCCTTCCAACTCCTAGGCCTTTCCTATCCCATCGTCGCCACAAGACCTGTCTGTGTCGGTGCGACGTAAAGCCCATAGCAAAAAAAAAAAAGATTTTAATATAGGATGGTCTGGGTATTCTTTGGTACGTATGCTTGAAGTTTACCTCGCCTGGTGGCTACGATTGTTGAGGCGTTAAGTCTATCTGGTCTGACGCCTTGGTTTGTTGGTTCGAGTCCCGTTGGTGGAAAAGAATTGCTCATCAGAATGTTAACCGGCAAGGAAGGAGAGGTGGTGGTATACAATGTATAATCATTAAATTGCGTGCAAAAAGCCTGGATTCAATTCCAAACCTCTCCGGATTGTTGATATAGAGTGAGGGCATATGACGTTGTTGATGGCGGCCGTCCGTTGGATAGGAGCGCTAATCCATGAGCAGACCCATTGGTATTGCGTATGTTCCGACACCGGGTTTCACCCTCTCACTACCTGATTATCGTCACAAGGAGACGCGCAATTCACCAATGGGCATCAGCTAGAAAGACTTGCACCAGGTTTCTCAGAACGTAAGACGTCGCCATCATTGTTTGAAGTTTGTTCAGACTGCTGGTCTTGTCCAGCGACAATAACAGCGGAGAATTTCTGTGTGTCTGTTAAATCTTCAGCCTGGAAGCTGGTATGGAGATGTTATTCTCAAACCTTTCAATTTTGAGAGTATAAAATACGTTAATACACTGTCTAATGTCTTTGTAACGATCTGTAGATAATGGCTTTTATAATGTTATAATTCTGAATTCTTCATTAGTGTCACTGTAAGTAATGGCCAGTGTATTTGAGAGCATTTATCATCATTTCAGAGTTACAGGTAATTCCGTCCTTTTATGTTCTGTGTTCAAAAACAAACTATACGTCATCGAGAGTAAACAACTTATCTTATTACTGTCAAATGAACCTGGCATAAGAAACAAGGAAACAAGTGACATTAAATATCCTTGAAGGTTTGCATCAGGAACTACAACCTAGTAATCACTACGTTTCTAATATATGCAGATATTATCAGAAATGTTGAATCATTTAAGGAATTCATTGATATTCTCTATAGAAGAAGATACTAATAACATTAGATATTCTCTTAATCTAGCGGGTAATTAGAAGTCTTGAATAGGAACGTAAGCGTAACTCACCGCAGCTGCAACTGTGAGAACTACGCTTACGAAAAAGAAACTGACACCACCAAAACGAGTGATGCCTGTTTGAACGTGCGTAATATAGTTACATGCTGGAGGCTTGTAGTTAAAGTAATGAACATTTCAGGGATATCCGCCACCGAGTTATGTGGCACCATTCACATCTCTGCGCTAAGTCCAGCCATGCTCCAGACAGTATCATATGCGCTGAGAAGGCTGAATGCCTTTTACGTGTGTTGCAGTCAAACTAGAGATATGCCTCGATGATGGTTGCGTGTACGTGCTGTTTAATTACAGCCGTTCGCGATGGGTCACATGTTGTGGCTTGGCGAGAAGAATTGCTGCGCACGACGTGCTTTACTTACTGTTTGATATTTACCCTGACCAGAACGATCTCCAGACTTCTTTCCCATTAAACATGTTTGAGATGTGACGGGATGACATCTGACCAGTTTTGGCGGTCAGCTGTTAACCCTGCACAATTGTAATGAACGTTTAAGAGGCTTGGAAATTGTAACAAAGGATGAAATGTTCCGCCTCTACGATCGTTTACAGGCGAGAATACAAGCTTGTGTGGCTGCCTAGTTTGTGGAGGTGGGGTACATTGGTGTACGTTGCTTGGTTTGGTCTATAAAGTAATATTAATAATATTGGTGTTAAGTCCCACTAATTGCCGAAATGTTGTCCCGCATGAGTTCTTTTACGTGCCGGTAAATCTATCTATACCAGGCTGACGTATTTGGGCACCTTTACTTATCACCGGACTCAAGCTTGACCTTAGAAGGCCTTTTACTCAGCCCAACGGTGTTGCAAATTTCTATCCATCAGTGTGTAATTAGTCTCTCTTTATGATAAGGATAATATACGTACGTTGCGTCATATCGCCTGTAGATATGCAATATTAAGAAGTAACAGTAGTGCGATATGTCCACAGTCATCATAAAGGTTCGTTTTTCAGTAATAAACATTTCCACATTCCTTCTAAATGGATGTAAGGTAATACTTGAATATGATAATTTTAATCACACGGTATATCTACTGACAATTGTGTTTCTGTGACTACTCTTTTACGGAAATGAATTTTTCATACATCTTGTACACTTCTCTGAAAATCAAAATATTAGGTTATGAATTCACAGGTTTTCTTTGCATTTTTTCTGTAGAATCTTATTTCAATGGTCTCATTTTTGTGTTGTGAAACACTACGATGAATTTTTCGACACTTGCACGATAAGTAGTCTGTAATTTAGGCCTAGTCCAGTGGCGGTTTCTGGTATAGCGCAATCTAGCAATGCACCTGCAGTTTATATCAAAGTGTACTCAGCTACTTAATTTTCACGATTCCCTTGTCATTCTCAAAACTCGTGCTAAGCCCATCTGTCCGTAATATACTCGTACTGGCTTTTAATTCATGTGAGTTGCGCAAGGTCTGTGGCTGGAGACTCGTCTGGAATGAACCCCCATACAAGGCGGCATCTCCGTCCGTACTTAGGCGAAGGGACCAGTGAGGTGCGGGGGGAAGTCTGTCAGCATTAAGGCAAGACCTGGATATCGCAGAAAAGAATATCCATGGTGTAGGCATGCACAGTATGCCACTCTCTCTCAAGTCTGTCGCAAGTCGTGTTGTTGGGCTAAGAAAACTGTAATAGTATGTGCCTTCCATCTGTTGCCCTTACAGGAATTTAACCAGGCAGCAGAGAATAGTGCACATAATTAGCGCTAGTGTTGAACAGCATCATTACTACCAAAAGTCATATTAAATTGCCAAATTCCAATTGATACCTTGTCCCAAATATATCAATACTAACTAAACATCTATTCATTTGCCTTCTTTGGAATAATTACTTTTTGGAGAGAAACATAGCTTAAAAATCATTGAGGCAAAGGGTAGCGGGAAGGTAATACCAATGAAAACGCTAATTGACCAGCTCACACTAGTTCTTAAAATTAAGTTACTAACATTGTGAAAAGTGCGAACATTCATTCCTATAGTTTCCTCGTGTTTTTCAAGTGTGAAACTAGTGTTTGTAAACGTTTGTACTTAGCAATTATCATAATTCGTAACATTATTGTACGCTGTGCAATCGTGTGAGTGTTTTTCTGCACCGTTGAGCCGTTTTGAAACTTAATTTTTAGGACATAAAGAAGTTATAATCTTTTGTCCGTGTGCGTGTGTGTGTTTTTGTGCGTTGTAGTTACGTCCACAATCTTTGTGCCCCGGAAAGGTAAGGAGCTACATAATGAGTTTGAACAGTGTCCAGATACTTAAGAAGACAAACTTTTCTTGTCTCTCTCTTGAGCGAAAACTTGAGATTAAGAATGCCGGGCGCCCAATGCCTGATCTTGTTATAACGAGGCAGACTAAAAGTGAAAGTAAAGAAATCGTGCGTAAATTCAGAATGGATATATACAAAAGAACCGAGTGGATCTGTGGGTGCGAAGTTACTAACAGGTTGTTTTGTTTTCCGTGTTTATGCTTCGTGAGTGATGAAAGCGAAGGGACTTGGACCAAAGTCGGAGTGGTAGATTTAGGACATTTGTCCCAAAAAATAAAGAAACACGAAAGTTCTAAATCTCATATGCTTGCCCAGTTAGAATTCGATCTTCTGGGAAAACACGATATCCGGCAGCAACTTGATTGTGCTTACAGGCAGTCTGTCGAAAGACACAACGATCAAGTACGGAAAAATCGTTATGTGCTGTCAAAAATTATCGACTGTGTAAAGTTCTGTGGCGCGTTTGAGTTGGCATTGCGCTGGCATGACGAAACAAGTGAATCGTCGAATCCTGGCATATTCCGAGGCCTCGTTAATTTTAGTTCTGAAATTGACGTTGCATTAAAGGACCATCTGTCCAAAGCTACTGTTTTCAAAGGCACCTCGAAAGACATGCAGAATGAACTGCTTTCGTGCATGTTTGAAATCTTTCGCGAGAAAATAAAGAAAGAAATCACAACTGCGCCCTTCATTTCGGTAATCGCAGACGAAACCACCGATATATCAACTACAGCACAATTAGTTATTGTACTGCGCTACGTTCTTCCCAACGGTAAGCCAGTTGAAAGATTTTGGGGTTTCCTCTCACCCGCCAGTCATGATGCTAAGACAATAGCAGAGTGTTTAAAATCTTCTTTGAGCGATGTTGTTGATAGCCCAGATAAGTTAATTTCACAAAGTTACGATGGGGCGAATGTAATGAGTGGTCGCCATTCAGGAGTGCAAGCTCTCATCAGGGAAGATTTTAAGCATGCACATTATGTTCACTGTTACGCCCATTCTTTGAACTTAGTCATGGCACAAGCGACAAGCCAGAATACGGATGTCCGTATATTTTTTGCAGATTTAAGTGAAATCCCCAGCTTCTTTAATAACTCCCCGCAGCGATCAGGTGTATTGACCGAAGTAGTTGGTAGAAGAGTACCTCATGCTTCAAACACAAGGTGGAATTTTAAATCAAGGACCGTTGAAGTAGTTTACGAGAACAGAGATGCCCTCATCGAATGCCTGGATCAACTGGAAACTACCTCTCGACAGCCTAACACCATATCGCAAGCAAGAGGTTTGCGTTTAAAATTGGAGCACCCGTTATTTCAGTTCTGGTTATCTGTTTTCCATTAGATAATGCCTCATGTGGACATTTTATACAGTCAGCTACAAAAGCGAAATTCAGATCCGTTGGAAGTCAGAGGCGCACTTTCAGGTTTCGAGGCTGCTATAAAAATGGTTCGGTAAAATAAAATTGACCACATCGCTGATGAACATGATATACTGCCCCCGCCAGTGAAGGTATCACGAGAGCCGCTGCGTACCTCGAAACGAGTTGCGGCAAAATAAGTTTGTGACACAGTCATTCTTCAAGCAAAGGAACGGTTTCAATTCACAAACCACCTTCTTGCAGCAAACTTGTTTCAAGCTGAAAATTTCGGCAACTTTGAGAAGCAGTTTCCCCACTCACTTCTGTACAAAGCGTGTGAGGCCTACCCATTTCTCGACAAACCGAAATTGAGAACCGAACTTGAAATATTATACATGAGAAATGATTTTCGAACTGTTTCTGGGGCTACGACTGTGTTGCAATTTCTTTCAGAAAATAAGTTGCAGAATGTCTTTGGTGAAAGCATAAAACTTTTAAATATAGTTATTACTATTCCCAGGACGACATCTGAAGCAGAAAGGTGCTTCTCAACCCTGAAAAGAATAAAGACTTTCTTGCTCAGCACAATGACCGAGGATAGACTTAATGCTCTTGCTATGCTGTCAATTGGAAAGGACTTGGTTCGAGACTCTGTGGACTTCAACGAAGCAGTTATAGATAAATTTGCATCCCTCAAGGAGCGCAGGATGGATTTTTTGTATAAGCTGTCTACATAGGGTAAGTCGATTGTGAAACATTTCTAATTTTGCATGTGGTAAATATCGGCATGTATTGTCTGCTTCTCTCGTATTCGATCACATTTTCAAAACTTCTATCATCTTATTTTGGGAGGTTACGACCCACGACGGGAGAGGTGGAGGGGGGGTGCAATTTTTTTCTTCTGTTGAACCCCCAGTGACGAAAGTCACGCGCCGCCACTGGCCTAGTCATTGCGTGTTAAAATTCTGCCACAGACTCCACATGAAGATTAAGCCCAATTGTACATTATTAATTGTACCCTGGGATATTACGAGAATGCTATCAGGAAAAGCATTTCCATTCACGCATGCAGTATATTGTGCAATTAACTGGATAGCTTACTTATATTAAATCAAGTGACCCATTGAATTTTATTTAAATCGTGTTTAATTGAAATCATACCATACTATTTACTGAATTTCTTCTTCATCATTCATTTCAACTTAAAAGTGTATAGTATAATCATGCAATTGATCTCACGTGCTTGTATTTATTAATTATTCTTATACAGAGTTCAAAATGTTAGGGGAACAAGTTTTTTAACGTCTGGTTGGCCTATATGAACGTCAATTTGGTAGGTGGGGTTCCAATGGTCGTAAAGCATACCTTGAAACCTTAACTACTAAGGGTATGCCAAATCGAAGTTATACTCCATCTGTACGCGTAGCCATGCATTAAAATGTCACGTGACCTCTCAAAACAAAGTGAATAGCGATGCGTCCGTGTGTCGTTGTGAGTTACACAGACTACTGCGGACATTTGAGCACGTTGTACGTAAACCAGCACATCCCATGAGACATCTTAACGAGGTTCAAATCGGAAGGGGCGTAACTTTGATCCAGGAAGGATGGACTTTTCGTCGTGTTGCTGTAGATCTCAATGTCTCTCCGTCAGTTATTCACCGCTTGTGGTTTGCTACAAGAGACAGGCCAGTTCACAAGGAGGGTTGAACAAGATCGTGGACGCATGACAACCCCGCAGGATGACCGATATCTGCCCATCTGTGCGTTGCGGCGTCGTTCAGCAACTGCCAGGGAACTGCAACAAGACCTCAGGTGGGTCACTGGAGTAACGGTGTCTGACCATACAGTAAGGAACAGGTTAAGAGAAGCGTCCTTATGACCCAGACGTCCTGTTCGAGTGCCCCGTTTAACGCAGTAACATCGCGCAGCTCGCCTTCCATTTGCCCGTACCCACGTCAACTGGCATCTTCGCCAATGGAGACCGTTGTTATCCACAGACGAGTCCAGATTTCTTCTTACACAAAGTGTATGGAAACGCCGCAGTGAGCAGTAGGCCTATAAGCCAAATGTTGTCCAGGACGGCGACCGATTCGTACAACGTTCTGTGATGACTGCAAAATGACCTCGATAATGTTGTGAGACGGACATCATGCAATGGTATGATTATAAACGGGGTTAAAGGTCAGGTTGTAAGTTTCACAAATAGGAGAAGTCCTCTCTGTTTTAGTTACTGCGTTGATGGGGTGAAAGTTTCTTTTGGGGATCATTGTAAGTATCTAGGTGTCAATATAAGGAAACATCTTCATCGGGGTAATCACATAAATGGGATTGTAAATAATGGGTACAGATCTCTGCACATGGTTATGAGGGTGTTTAGGGGTTGTAGTAAAGATGTAAAGGAGAGGGCATATAAGTCTATGGTAAGACCCCAACTAGAGAATAGTTCCAGTGTATGGGGCCCTCACCAGGATTAATTGATTCATTTACTGGAAAAAATTCAAAGTAAAGCAGTTCGATTTGTTCTGGGTGATTTCAGACAAAAGAGTAGCGTTGCAAAAATGTTGCAAAGTTTGGGCTGAGAAGACTTGGGAGAAAGAAGACAAGCTGCTCAACTAAGTGGTATGTTCCGAGCTGTCAGAGGAGGGATGACGTAGAATGGTATTAGTAGCCGAATAAGTTTGAGTGCTGTCTTTGAAAGTAAGAAAGATCACAATATGAAGATAAAGTAGGAATTCAAGAGGACGAATTGGGCCAAATATTCATTTATAGGAAAGGGAGCTAAGGATTGGAATAACTTACCAAGGGAGATGTCCAATAAATTTCCAATTTCTTTGAAATCATTTAAGAAACAACAAATAGGGAATCAGTCACCTGGGCGACTGCCCTAAATGCAGATCAGTATTGATTGATGATGGTGTCGGGTGGCATTAGTATAGATGTCCGCACGGATCTTGTTAACGTCCGTGGTAGTCTTACCACTGCGGGGTATATCGAGCAGATACTGCTACAGCATAAGTTGGTTGTTGCATAGATTGTTGACCCTGAATTCGTACTCCTGCACGACAATGGCAGGGCTCATTTAGCGCGCATCACAAGAGCTGTCTTGCGAGAACTGGACATTCAAGAGATGGAATGGCCAGCAGTGAATCCCGACCTTAATCCCATCGAGCATATGTGGGATATTATTGACAGCGGTGTTCATGGGTGTCCTGTTCCACCACAGACTCTCCAAAACATCGAACAGCCTCACATCGAAGAATGACACCTGATGCCGCAACATGACCACCGTCGACTTATACGGAGCATGCTACGTAACTGCCAGGCTGTGATAAATGCTCGTAGAGGACATACACCATACTGAAGCACTCCAACTGGGATAAAAATCCACCACGGAGGACTGTTACCACTTCGTTTTCGACCCTATTTGGACATTTCCGTTTGTGTTCTGAAAATGAACGAGAATCCATCGATGTACTTTTGTATAATTCAACGGTAAGGAATAAAGGTAGTTGGCAATATACCTGGGTGTGGGGTATTGTTTTGTGGAGCATGGGATACGTTCAAAATGATGTTCCCCTATTTTTTAACTGTGTATAAACTATAACAGCCATACTTGCTTATTGTTGTTGTTTGAGTCATCAGTCCATAGACTGGTTTGATGCAGCCCTCCATGCCACCCTATCCTGTGCTAACCTTTTCATTTCTACGTAACTATTGCATCCTACATCTGCTCTAATCTGTTTGTCATATTCATACCTTGGTCTACCCCTACCGTTCTTGCCACCTACACTTCCTTCAAAAACCAACTGAACAAGTCCTGGGTGTCTTAAGATGTGTCCTATCATTCTATCTCTTCTTCTCGTCAAATTTAGCCAAATCGATCTCCTCTCACCAATTCGATTCAGTATCTCTTCATTCGTGATTCGATCTATCCATCTCACCTTCAGCATTCTTCTATAACACCACATTTCAAAAGCTTCTATTCTCTTTCTTTCTGAGCTAGTTATCGTCCATGTTTCACTTCCATACAATGCCACGCTCCACACAAAAGTCTTCAAAAACATCTTTCTAATTCCAATATCAATGTTTGAAGTGAGCAAATTTCTTTTCTTAAGAAAGCTCTTCCTTGCTTGTGCTAGTCTGCATTTTATGTCCTCCTTACTTCTGCCATCGTTGGTTATTTTACTACCCAAGTAACAATATTCATCTACTTCCTTTAAGACTTCGTTTCCTAATCTAATATTTCCTATATCACCTGCCTTCGTTCGACTGCGCTCCATTACTTTTGTTTTGGACTTATTTATTTTCATCTTGTACTCCTTACCTAAGACTTCATCCATACCATTCAGCAACTTCTCGAGATCTTCTGCAGTCTCAGATAAAATAACAATATCATCGGCAAATCTCAATGTTTTGATTTCCTCTCCTTGGACTGTGATTCCATTTCCAAATTTCTCTTTGATTTCCTTTACTGCCTGTTCTATGTAAACATTGAAAAGGAGAGGGGACAAACTGCAGCCTTGCCTCACTCCTTTCTGGATTGCTGCTTCTTTTTCAAAGCCCTCGATTCTTATCACTGCAGACTGATTTTTATACAGGTTGTAGATAATTCTTCGTTCTCGGTATCTGATCCCTATCATCTTCAGAATCATAAATAGCCTGGTCCAATCAACATTATCGAATGCCTTTTCTAGATCTACGAATGCCATGTACGTGGGCTTGTCCTTCTTGATTCGATCCTCTAAGATCAGACGTAAAGTCAGGATTGCTTCACGTGTTCCTACATTTCTTCTGAAGCCAAATTGATCTTCCCCCAACTCAGCTTCAACTTGTTTTTCCATTCTTCTGTAAATAATACGTGTTAAAATTTTGCAGGCATGAGATACTAAACTAATAGTGCGGTAGTTTTCACACCTGTCAGCACCGGCTTTCTTGGGAATAGGTATAACAACATTCTGCCGAAAATCGGATGGGACTTCTCCTGTCTCATACATCTTGCACACTAAATGAAATAACCTTACCATGCTGGTTTCTCCTAAGGCAGTCAGTAATTCAGAGGGAATATCATCAATTCCAGGTGCCTTGTTCCTATTTAGGTCACTCACAGCTCTGTCAAACTCTGACCTCAAAATTGGGTCTCCCATTTCATCAGCATCAACAGCCTCTTCATGTTCCAGAACGAAATTATCTACATCGTTACCTTGATACAACTGTTGGATATGCTCCTGCCATCTTTCTGCTTTGTCTTCTTTCCCTAGAAGTGGCTTTCCATCTGAGCTCTTAATATTCATGCACCTAGATTTCCTTTCTCCAAAGGTTTCCTTGATTTTCCTGTATGCAGCATCTACCTTTCCCAGGACCATACAGCCTTCGACATCCTTGCACTTCTCCTTCAGCCATTCTTCCTTAGCTACCTTGCACTTTCTATCCACTTGATTCTTTAATCGCCTGTATTCTTTTCTGCCCTCTTCATTTCTAGCATTCTTGTATTTTCGTCGTTCATCAATCAGGTCTAGTATCTCCTGAGTTATCCACTGATCCTTAGTTGATCTTTTCTTCCTTCCTAACATTTCTTCAGCAGCCCTACTGACTTCATTTTTCATGACTCTCCACTCTTCCTCTACTGTGTTTCTTTCAGCCTTTTCATTTAGTCCTTGTGCAACATGTTCCTTGAAACGATCCATCACACTCTTTTCTTTCAACTTGTCTAGATCCCATCTTTTTGCATTCTTTCCTTTCTTCAATTTCTTCAACTTCAGATGGCATTTCATGACCAACAAGTTGTGGTCAGAGTCCACGTCTGCTCCTGGGAAAGTTTTGCAATCCAACACCCGGTTTCGGAATCTCTGCCTAATCATAATGAAGTCTATTTGATACCTTCCAGTGTCTCCAGGTCTCGTCCACGTATACAGCCGTCGTTTGTGGTGTTTGAACCAAGTATTGGCGAGGACTAAATTATGGTCAGTGCAGAATTCAACCAGCCGACTTCCTCTTTCGTTCCTTTGCCCCAATCCAAATTCTCCTACTGTGCTACCTTCTCTTCCTTGGCCTACCACTGCGTTCCAGTCTCCCATCACAATTAGATTCTCGTCACCTTTGACATATTGTATTAAATCTTCTATCTCCTCATATATTCTTTCAATTTCTTCATCATCCGCTGAACTAGTAGGCATATAGACCTGCACTATTGTGGTGGGCATTGGTTTGGTGTCTATCTTGGCGACAATAATTCTTTCACTATGCTGGTCGTAGTAGCTTATCCGCTGCCCTATTTTCTTATTCATTATTAAACCAACTCCTGCATTACCCCTGTTTGATTTCGTGTTGATAATTCGGTAGTCGCCTGACCAAAAATCCTGTTCTTCCTGCCAACGTACTTCACTTATACCAACTACATCTAACTTTAGCCTATCCATCTCCCTTTTCAGATTCTCTAACCTACCACAACGATTCAAACTCCTAACATTCCACGCTCCGACTCGCAGAATGTCAGTATCCATCTTCCTGATGATCGCCCCCTCTCGTGTAGTCCCCACCCGGAGATCCGAATGGGGGACTAGTTTACCTCCGGAATATTTTACCCGGGAGGAAGCCATCATCAGTACATCTTTCATACAGAGAGAGCTGCATGTCCTCGGGAGGTGGTTACGGCTGTAGTTTCCCGTTGCTTTCAGCCGTGTAGCAGTATCAACACAGCTAAGCCATGTTGAGTATTATTACAAGGCCGTATCAGTCAATCATCTAGACTGCCGCCCTTGCAACAACCGAAAGGCTGCTACCCCCCTTTCGATGAACCATTCGTTAGTCTGGTCTCTCAACAGATACCCATCCGATATGGTTGCACCTGCGGCTCGGCTATCTGCATCATTGGGACACGCAAGCCTCCCCACCGCGGCAAGGTCACATGGTTCGCAGAGGAGGACTTGCTTATTATGTCTATATTATTCAAAATACAATCGCAGTGGGTAGAGGAAAACGAGCCGCGATGCGAACATATTACTGGACCGAGTACAGTCATCATATAAGTCTCGCATTACCTATAGGACAATATGAATTTTAGAGAGGAACTTGTGTGTGCTACAAATGCAAAAAGAGTAGAGTGAATTCCAAAGGAATACACATAGACAAAATCAATACAAATCAACGGAACGTTAGATTGAAAGCGCTACTGTATCTACAAGTACTGATCGACTGATTAACTGTGCAGTCATAGACTTTGTATTTTTCTGTGCCTGTACATGGCGACAGAGCCCTATGACGGAGTACCGGGCGTAAACAGCAGTAGCTCGTGGCATGGTCGAGTGCAATCATATTTTGAATACGTAATTGTACCCTGATGAGATAGACCCTAGTTTCATGATTTGATTTTGATATGAGAAATACAGATATATAGGAATATTAAATGAATACAGTGGCAGTTTTGTGTGGACGGGAAAATTTTCGACATAAGCCAGCCGTGATCGCGACTGTCCGGCGCCACTATAAGCTTGTCATTAGGGGGAAAAGGTTTCCTGGTCAGAAGATAAGAGGATTAAATCTAGAGCTCACAACAACAGAATAATGACTTCGAGGAAGTGAAAGAGTATATATTTCGGACCAAGGGCGAGTAGATGCATCACCAATACCGAGAATGTGACGTGGCAGTCTTTCCACGCCCGAGGCGTTTGGTGTGGTTACGTTTCAAGGGAGAGATTTCAAACTAACCGAAACGGTGTTGACCAATGAGAAAATATATCACAGGCCCGCAGATAAACCAACATAAGAAAAACTCAGAGTGAACTCCAGTTAGCTTCTCCGATAACAATAATTAAATTATTCCAACCACATAATTGAATAGAGGGGATTTTTGTGATATCGTTCCCATGTTGAATAATGGTAATCGCAATAAATTAAAGTAATGAATTCGTGGAAATGACCCACGCTATCTCGCCATTGGTCGAGATGAGCACGCCATCAGGGACGCCGAGTTAGCGCGCGAAAGGTGGAGGACAGAAATTAAGTGATATTTCCATGATCACCGAACGATAGGAGTTCAGAATACGACACATGAATGTGTATCGCCAGTGTATTAAGTGGGATAAAGCAGGAGATCCAAATCCACCTGCATGTGCCGATTTAGGAAACCAACCCCCCTCTCCAGGAAATGACCGCGGATGACCCCGGCGGGAAATCATATCGTCCATAAAAGTCCAGAAGCGGACCTCACATCACTCAGTTCTTACCAGTCACCAGTCGTTATCGGTCACCAGTCGTGTCAGTCGTAATGAAGTAGTTGAGACTCTGACACGTTGACTCTGTAAGTCAGTACCTCGGGACGCATTCGAAGTCAGTTAGAGCTGAAAGTACGTGAATTATTAGGAGAATGAATACGAACAGTGAAATTATCCATAGTACCGAGTGTGTATAATCAGTACAATTGTATGTTGAATTTAATGAATGTCATGTGTTTAAATAATACATAACTAACGGAACGCCGATAGTACCTTTGGAAGGCAGTGTGCGGAGCCTGAAGTAAACACCTCAAGATAGACGGTGAATAACTATCCGAGCAGGGAACCATAGGAGCTAGGAAATTATCAAGACAGCTTAGAAATAAACCAGGAAGTGCCGGTTGAAGACGCGATACGCGCCGGTTTAAATGAACGACATTTCGTCGTAATGTGTCACGACGTGTGTTTCGGGCGTATATGAAGAGTATATTGTGCGAGTGTCAGGGGTCTAGGAGCACCTATAAGTGTTTTTTTTTGTTATTAATATTTTTGTGTAAAATAGTGTAATAAGGTATTAATCATGGGTAGTCACCCAGAAGTGTTTTATTGTGTAAAATTTGTATTGTGCGACATGATGGACGTGTAAATCACCATGGGGCCGTGAGGCCTATATCTCCTCCGCTACGAGACAATGGAATTCTACACAGGAATGAGTACACAATTTTGATATTTAGGGGATGTTATCGCGACTAAACGGGGTTCAGTTTAAATTAATTATGGTTACTTAACATGGTCCGCTTCCCGAGTCCATGATTTTATTTTTTTGTTAGACGGACGAACTAATTTATATTAACGTAATAATGGGTTAGATTAATTAATTTGAGTATTTGTTTGTTGTATATAATGTAAATATGGGATATATTTCTTTCAATTAATGCATGCTGTTTGTAATACTTTGAATTAAGTTCAGTTCAAGTGTTAAAGTCTTTTTTTGTGCTGACCCATTTATTTGAATTTCATTCACTGCGGTGATCATTTGTATTTTAATTAGGAATAATTTCTATTAGACAGCCAGATTATGAAAGAGCCAGAGTATGGAAGATTTGTGTTGCGTACGGAAGGTCATTAAAATACTAATAATAATCATGTTTGTGAGTCGACAAAGGAAAGTAAAATAATAAATATAATAATATTTGGGCGTGTGCAAGTTAAAGTATAATAATAATAATAATAACGGTGCTTCGCGAGTTAGCCAGTGCAAATATAATAATCAAAGTGGAGATGACATGTAGCGTTAAAGACTTTCATTCGCGTAGTCAGTTTGATTTTACGTAAATTTTTGATTTTACCTTTTTGGACTTTAATTTAACCATTAAAATTTTGTTTAAAAGCAATAAAGGCACGTGAATTAGAATGGTCACGATATGTTAAAAGCCCAGAATGATTTGAGCCCATATTTAGAGTTGGAAGTCATGAGGGACGAATATCCGGCGTGAAATAAATTGAGCCGTATTGTTTGTAATGATGAAATAGATGAATCTCAAGGCCTAAGATGATATAAATGCATATGCCGGTGTTATTAGTGGTAGAATCCACGCACCGAGGATTATTTTATGAATTAAATGTTTGAAGAGTTCCGATGAAAGGAAATGGACTTCAAATTTGAAGGATTAGTTTAGCAATCGCCGGCATTGGAGGTATTTGCCCAGCCGCGATGTGCCATAGGTTGCGAGATGTGTCTTGGGAGGACAGGTGTCCCCATATAAAATTAACGGCAGTACGAAAGTTAAGGTACGGTCCCGAATACCGTGTGGTCCCGACCGATATAAAGCAGATCTTAGTGGTTCATAACGGGATTTAACATATGTGACTAAATTCTAAAGAGTGGATATTAAAATATCATCTTTCCATTTTTAATAATAATAATAACAATAATCATACTCCAAGGGAATCTTGTCTTAAATCGAGTGCTTAGTGCCAAGATAAATCGAAATTGTAAAAGGGGTTATGCGTTAAACATATTAAGAGTGAACTACCGTGTAACAGGCGAATTTAAGTTTTTTTTAAAAATAATAATAATAATAAATAATAACTAAGCTACTTTTTTTTGTTGTTTTTGAAGAATTTACTTTTTTTATATTTGGACATAATAATGATGTTGGGAGATGAAATGAAGGATTTGAGATTTTTAACTAATAATAATAATAAATAAAATATTTGAAGAAGGAGAAGAAGAATAACCAATGAAGGTACTTTTTTTTATTCTTATTTTTTTTATGAAAATAATAAGAGCGAGAAGTTGAAGTATTATAGCGAGGATGATTACGGGTTACGATAATCACGATTTCCACTATTAATAATAATAATAATAATAATAATAATAATAATAATAATAATAATAAAATTATTTATGAGGAAGCTGATCATTATATTGTGCGGATAATTTAGGAGGAAGAACTAACCTTCGTTTGAAACGTCGGCAAGGGTTGGCATATAATCATCCCGGATGGCAAATGATAATAATCAAATACCGGATTATAATTGAAATTAATGATAATGATAAAATTAATTGATGGTAGTCAAAGTATATGCTAATGATCAGATAAAGAATGGTAATGATATTATCTAATAAGAATAGGAGGATATGCTAGGGACAGTCATCCTGTGTCGAACTGCTCTGAACCACATGTTGGGTTTTCACGGGGAGATAGCGGTAGATACGTAAATAACCCACGGACGGCACATGTTTGCAGGGTCAGAGCATAGTAATGAACCTTTCCGTACGTCTTGTCGTATTGACAAGTGTAAATATTAAAGTAGCTTTTGAGTTAATGAACTCTACCTGGTGTGTTTGTGAATCTGGAAATAATAGGCTAGAGTTTGTCCGTATTATAAATTCCCGTTTTTTCGAGGCGATAACATTTTCTACGGTGGGTGTCCGGCTCACCAGAATGTACATACCGGAAGTGTCTCATGTCCAAACGGAACGAGGAGACGACAGTAAAAAGTTACTGTCGTGCCTTCGTCGCCGAAAGAAGATCTCCAGCGGTGAAACGTCCAATCATACGGATGTGAATTCGATCCCCAGTAACCAATTGGGACGAATTCACCAGATGTTTTACACTACCAGAGTAGTGAGGTAAAATCCAAATATTATGTCATTTATTTTTCAGGATTAAAAGTGTCCCAATGTAAATTTGTCATCATGTGTAGTATGCAAAATAAGTGAATAAATTGCTCCTCATTGCAATTTCAATAGGAAACAGCTTCCATATCTTTTCATTGTAGTTAGTCCAGTATGCCCATGGAATTTAAGTTGTCACTTCCCAATCCTATTGTGGAGTCAGAATTTTGTATCCATGAATGAGTCGTTCCCCGTAACCTTAAATTTTCATGCCCCGTTCATCCCTGTGTTCATTTGATGCGCCGATATATATTTTTTTTATATAAAATTTTTTATTCGTTTTCGAACTGATCACCCCTGAGATAAATGCTAGTCTGGGACTCAGGAGGTGGGCGGGTGCATAATGGCGCCCAACGTAAAAGGGCCTATTGCATCATGTTTGAGCAACGGGTGACTTTATATTTTTTTCGCAAAAAAAAAAAAAAAAAAGAAAAAAATCTGAACTTTTTGTTGTATTAGCGACGATATTATTAGCGAGCAGCTCAGTGCCCGATTTCATTATAAATAGGCCCAGTTGTTTAACTTAAATGTAAACCCAATCGGGATATTTAATTAAATTTTGACCGCATCACGGTTGAATAGTTGTTTTTGATATGTCAAGTAGTAATTCATGTTAAAGTAAGGTTAGTTTCGAACGGGGCTAGACTTGATAATTATACAAGAGTAGTTTATTGCTATAAAGGCTCATTAAATTAATAATTCCCTATTCTATGAAATTAAAATTTATTGTGATTTAGTGAGACTCCACATAAATTTAACTATCCATGGGCAGGAATTTTATATAGGCAAAATTTATTAGGAATACTGTATTTGGTAAAAATGTGACTGAGAACCAGATTCAAGTATTAATAAAAAGATAATGGAACTGTGTAAGTTAAATTTAAATTATTTCAAGACAGGTGACTTCAAGGTTTTCGTCATGGTATTATCGATTGTTGTTGTTGTTGTCATATTCGGGAGTGACTAATGATATGAATTTCACTCATAATGAGCACGTGATGGCAATTAATATGCAAATTTGAATTACGTTATATAAATTATTCGCTATGTGAAAGCGAAAAATATTGTTTGGTTTTGAATTTGGAAATTTAAACATTCTAGAAAATATTAACAAGGATATAACCGTATGATAGGGCCTAGACCCAAAATTGTCGTAATCGTGTGCGATAGGATGAGAGGCTGATCGGCCCTCTTTTCTCATTTTATATAATGTCAGACGAAGGTGGGGAGCGTCCCCAAGGTGAACAGTTAGGACAGGGAGAGGTGAAAGCTCTCACTTTGGAAGACTTAATGCGAGTTATGGTTCTAAATAAACAAGAACTCACGGAACTGACATCAATAGTTCATGCCGATAGTGTTTCTACTAAACAGGAACTGACATCTATAGTTCAGGCCGCGAGTGTTTCACTAGAGCGTAAAATTGAGGCTAATAGAGAGGAACTGACGGAACAAATACATGCCGCTAATGTTTCATTAGAAAATAAAGTCGAGATGGTACAGGCCGCGTGTGAATTTAATAAAATAAAACTCACAGAACAAATAGCTGAGGTTCATGCCGCCAGTATATCGCTAGGACGAGAATTACGGGACCGAATGACCCAAGTCCAGGAGGCGTGTCATTTCGCTAAGGACGAATTGAAAGGGCATATCGACTCTTGTATTATTAGTGTCAATGAAAAGGTTGACCGATTCAGGGATGAGGCGTTACTAGAACGTAACGAAATTAAGGAGAAATTAAAGGCCAGTATTCAGGAGATTTCAGCTCAGAGGTTGGTCGACCGCGAAGATTTAAAGGCGCACATCGAAGAGGTGAGGGGTGAATGTCGCAAGGAAAACGATATCATCCGAAGCCACGTGGAAAGTAAAGGTGCACATACTGCAAATACTTTGGACAGGCACGAAAAGGGAATCGATGAGTTACGAGGTGAAACTGTTCGTACCCTAGTACTAGTAGCCGGTCTCAGAAATGAAATTCAGGATATAAAGACGAATTCGGAAGATCGTAGCCGTAGACTCACACAGTGTGAGGAGGCAAATATAGCATTGTTCAGAAAGACTGATGGGTTGGCGGAACAAAGCCAGACGATCGCTGACACAGAGGTCAGAATAGTGGAACAATTTAAGGTCCACACGGGGCAGAATTCAGTGTCCAAGCAAATGCCCGACAGTAATACCGAAAGGCTGGAAGAAATTAGAAAGGATCTGGAACAGGTCAAGGCCAGGTTAGAACAGCCAGGGTCAGTTCAGGACTTCCATCTCCAGTACCGAGAGTTCGAGACCCCAGACAATCAGGGCTTTCATAAAAAGGAAGGCATGTCACAAGCTGATACGACCGGACTTAAGTTTGAAGTAGGAGACGGATCGTCATCATCATCAAATGCCCTTCCGACATCTGTGGTCCACGTCATCAAAATGTCAGACGACAAACCACCTAGATACGACGCTCGAGGACATATAACCCCTAAAGGCTTCATCCGCGAGATCACTAACTATATTAGTGAAAATAAAATTCCGGCGGAGCGGCAATTACGAACTGTAGAGAAGTTTTTGGACGGAGCACCTGCAATGTGGTTCAGGGCCTTCTTATACACATTCGAGGATTTCATAGGATTCCGACAGGCGGTTTTGCAAAAATTCTGGAGTATCCAAGAACAGCAAGATCTTAGGTTGGAGTTGTATTCTAGGCGTTATTCAACATCGTCCCCAACTAAATATTCAGAGTATTTCGTATCCCAATTTCATAAGATGCGGGAATTAGACAATCCGGTAAGTGAGACAGAACTCATTAGCGCTATCGGGAAGCAGTTACCATTTGAGGTCCAGCGGATGATGATTGCGTCGAATATTCAGACTGCAGTACAAGCGGAAGCCCTTTTACGTCAATTAGATCAGACCACGTATCACTCTAACCAGAGGCAACCCAGGCCTAGAGAGCAACAGATAAATAACGTCGAGAGGCAGACGGAAACTAGAACCATCAGTACTAGAAGTCAAGGAACGAGTACCGATCCAGAACCCAAGAGGATGTATGATCCAGGATGGAGACCCCGACAATGGAATCACGGAGGAGGATTTGCGGAAGGCAACTGGCAAACGAAGCATGTTAAATTCCATGACGAAAGGGGATACCGTGGATATCGGAATGGAAGGAGCGAAACTCAGCCATACCACCGAAGAAATCAGAATAACCGAAGGCATTACACGGAGGAATACCGTAGAAATGGGGATGATCGACACCCAGAAACCCAGCAGTACCTCGATGAGCTGAAGAAGAGGAAATGGAAGGAGGCAATCCAAAATCATGACCGAAAGGATGACAAGCCATGTAGTGTTTGGGACCGAGACGATGGGAAACCATACATAGAGGCGACGATACAAACTATGGAGGAGCTACATCAGGAGACCAAGCAATATTTAGAAGACAAATGGAAGAAGGAGGCAAATGGTGGTCGCAACGGGGAAAGGAACGCGCCGTTGTCACATTCTCGATATAGTAGCCAGCTAAATCCAAACTCCCCTACATTCGTGGACGAACGACAACTCGGAGCTAGGAGGAAAACGACAGAGTTTCAATAAAACAGAGGATGACCAAGAAGAAGATGAGGACGAAGGAGAGGATGATGAAGAAGAAGAAGATGGAAGAGAAGAAGAAGTCCAACTGATCCATAGGCAAATAGAAGCAAGACCATGCCCAGAATGCGGAGAGATCGACAGTGATGTCCAAGAACTTGTTAACAGGATCCACCTGATTCAACGAGAGAATGAAGAATTGAGACTCAATAACCAGAATCTGCGGGACGAGATCAGTCACCATCAAAAAGGAACGAAAGCAGTAATCAAATCATGATGAAAGTATGATGCGGATATATAAAAAAATCTCATGATTATCACAAGATTTTTTTTTACCGAGCAACGGGAAAATGTACCCTGATGAGATAGGCCCTAGTTTCATGATTTGATTTTGATATGAGAAATACAGATATATAGGAATATTAAATGAATACAGTGGCAGTTTTGTGTGGACGGGAAAATTTTCGACATAAGCCAGCCGTGATCGCGACTGTCCGGCGCCACTATAAGCTTGTCATTAGGGGGAAAAGGTTTCCTGGTCAGAAGATAAGAGGATTAAATCTAGAGCTCACAACAACAGAATAATGACTTCTAGGAAGTGAAAGAGTATATATTTCGGACCAAGGGCGAGTAGATGCATCACCAATACCGAGAATGTGACGTGGCAGTCTTTCCACGCCCGAGGCGTTTGGTGTGGTTACGTTTCAAGGGAGAGATTTCAAACTAACCGAAACGGTGTTGACCAATGAGAAAATATATCACAGGCCCGCAGATAAACCAACATAAGAAAAACTCAGAGTGAACTCCAGTTAGCTTCTCCGATAACAATAATTAAATTATTCCAACCACATAATTGAATAGAGGGGATTTTTGTGATATCGTTCCCATGTTGAATAATGGTAATCGTAATAAATTAAAGTAATGAATTCGTGGAAATGACCCACGCTATCTCGCCATTGGTCGAGATGAGCACGCCATCAGGGACGCCGAGTTAGCGCGCGAAAGGAGGAGGACAGAAATTAAGTGATATTTCCATGATCACCGAACGATAGGAGTTCAGAATACGACACATGAATGTGTATCGCCAGTGTATTAAGTGGGATAAAGCAGGAGATCCAAATCCACCTGCATATGCCGATTTAGGAAACCAACCCCCCTCTCCAGGAAATGACCGCGGATGACCCCGGCGGGAAATCATATCGTCCATAAAAGTCCAGAAGCGGACCTCACATCACTCAGTTCTTACCAGTCACCAGTCGTTATCGGTCACCAGTCGTGTCAGTCGTAATGAAGTAGTTGAGACTCTGACACGTTGACTCTGTAAGTCAGTACCTCGGGACGCATTCGAAGTCAGTTAGAGCTGAAAGTACGTGAATTATTAGGAGAATGAATACGAACAGTGAAATTATCCATAGTACCGAGTGTGTATAATCAGTACAATTGTATGTTGAATTTAATGAATGTCATGTGTTTAAATAATACATAACTAACGGAACGCCGATAGTACCTTTGGAAGGCAGTGTGCGGAGCCTGAAGTAAACACCTCAAGATAGACGGTGAATAACTATCCGAGCAGGGAACCATAGGAGCTAGGAAATTATCAAGACAGCTTAGAAATAAACCAGGAAGTGCCGGTTGAAGACGCGATACGCGCCGGTTTAAATGAACGACATTTCGTCGTAATGTGTCACGACGTGTGTTTCGGGCGTATATGAAGAGTATATTGTGCGAGTGTCAGGGGTCTAGGAGCACCTATAAGTGTTTTTTTTTGTTATTAATATTTTTGTGTAAAATAGTGTAATAAGGTATTAATCATGGGTAGTCACCCAGAAGTGTTTTATTGTGTAAAATTTGTATTGTGCGACATGATGGACGTGTAAATCACCATGGGGCCGTGAGGCCTATATCTCCTCCGCTACGAGACAATGGAATTCTACACAGGAATGAGTACACAATTTTGATATTTAGGGGATGTTATCGCGACTAAACGGGGTTCAGTGTAAATTAATTATGGTTACTTAACATGGTCCGCTTCCCGAGTCCATGATTTTATTTTTTTGTTAGACGGACGAACTAATTTATATTAACGTAATAATGGGTTAGATTAATTAATTTGAGTATTTGTTTGTTGTATATAATGTAAATATGGGATATATTTCTTTCAATTAATGCATGCTGTTTGTAATACTTTGAATTAAGTTCAGTTCAAGTGTTAAAGTCTTTTTTTGTGCTGACCCATTTATTTGAATTTCATTCACTGCGGTGATCATTTGTATTTTAATTAGGAATAATTTCTATTAGACAGCCAGATTATGAAAGAGCCAGAGTATGGAAGATTTGTGTTGCGTACGGAAGGTCATTAAAATACTAATAATAATCATGTTTGTGAGTCGACAAAGGAAAGTAAAATAATAAATGTAATAATATTTGGGCGTGTGCAAGTTAAAGTATAATAATAATAATAACGGTGCTTCGCGAGTTAGCCAGTGCAAATATAATAATCAAAGTGGAGATGACATGTAGCGTTAAAGACTTTCATTCGCGTAGTCAGTTTGATTTTACGTAAATTTTTGATTTTACCTTTTTGGACTTTAATTTAACCATTAAAATTTTGTTTAAAAGCAATAAAGGCACGTGAATTAGAATGGTCACGATATGTTAAAAGCCCAGAATGATTTGAGCCCATATTTAGAGTTGGAAGTCATGAGGGACGAATATCCGGCGTGAAATAAATTGAGCCGTATTGTTTGTAATGATGAAATAGATGAATCTCAAGGCCTAAGATGATATAAATGCATATGCCGGTGTTATTAGTGGTAGAATCCACGCACCGAGGATTATTTTATGAATTAAATGTTTGAAGAGTTCCGATGAAAGGAAATGGACTTCAAATTTGAAGGATTAGTTTAGCAATCGCCGGCACTGGAGGTATTTGCCCAGCCGCGATGTGCCATAGGTTGTGAGATGTGTCTTGGGAGGACAGGTGTCCCCATATAAAATTAACGGCAGTACGAAAGTTAAGGTACGGTCCCGAATACCGTGTGGTCCCGACCGATATAAAGCAGATCTTAGTGGTTCATAACGGGATTTAACATATGTGACTAAATTCTAAAGAGTGGATATTAAAATATCATCTTTCCATTTTTAATAATAATAATAACAATAATCATACTCCAAGGGAATCTTGTCTTAAATCGAGTGCTTAGTGCCAAGATAAATCGAAATTGTAAAAGGGGTTATGCGTTAAACATATTAAGAGTGAACTACCGTGTAACAGGCGAATTTAAGTTTTTTTTTTAAATAATAATAATAATAAATAATAACTAAGCTACTTTTTTTTGTTGTTTTTGAAGAATTTACTTTTTTTATATTTGGACATAATAATGATGTTGGGAGATGAAATGAAGGATTTGAGATTTTTAACTAATAATAATAATAAATAAAATATTTGAAGAAGGAGAAGAAGAATAACCAATGAAGGTACTTTTTTTTATTCTTATTTTTTTTATGAAAATAATAAGAGCGAGAAGTTGAAGTATTATAGCGAGGATGATTACGGGTTACGATAATCACGATTTCCACTATTAATAATAATAATAATAATAATAATAATAATAATAATAATAATAATAATAATAAAATTATTTATGAGGAAGCTGATCATTATATTGTGCGGATAATTTAGGAGGAAGAACTAACCTTCGTTTGAAACGTCGGCAAGGGTTGGCATATAATCATCCCGGATGACAAATGATAATAATCAAATACCGGATTATAATTGAAATTAATGATAATGATAAAATTAATTGATGGTAGTCAAAGTATATGCTAATGATCAGATAAAGAATGGTAATGATATTATCTAATAAGAATAGGAGGATATGCTAGGGACAGTCATCCTGTGTCGAACTGCTCTGAACCACATGTTGGGTTTTCACGGGGAGATAGCGGTAGATACGTAAATAACCCACGGACGGCACATGTTTGCAGGGTCAGAGCATAGTAATGAACCTTTCCGTACGTCTTGTCGTATTGACAAGTGTAAATATTAAAGTAGCTTTTGAGTTAATGAACTCTACCTGGTGTGTTTGTGAATCTGGAAATAATAGGCTAGAGTTTGTCCGTATTATAAATTCCCGTTTTTTCGAGGCGATAACATTTTCTACGGTGGGTGTCCGGCTCACCAGAATGTACATGCCGGAAGTGTCTCATGTCCAAACGGAACGAGGAGACGACAGTAAAAAGTTACTGTCGTGCCTTCGTCGCCGAAAGAAGATCTCCAGCGGTGAAACGTCCAATCATACGGATGTGAATTCGACCCCCAGTAACCAATTGGGACGAATTCACCAGATGTTTTATACTACCAGAGTAGTGAGGTAAAATCCAAATATTATGTCATTTATTTTTCAGGATTAAAAGTGTCCCAATGTAAATTTGTCATCATGTGTAGTATGCAAAAATAGTGAATAAATTGCTCCTCATTGCAATTTCAATAGGAAACAGCTTCCATATCTTTTCATTGTAGTTAGTCCAGTATGCCCATGGAATTTAAGTTGTCACTTCCCAGTCCTATTGTGGAGTCAGAAATTTGTATCCATGAATGAGTCGTTCCCCGTAACCTTAAATTTTCATGCCCCGTTCATCCCTGTGTTCATTTGATGCGCCGATATATATTTTTTGATTTTCTTTATATAAATTTTTTTTATCATTTTCGAACTGATCACCCCTGAGATAAATGCTAGTCTGGGACTCAGGAGGTGGGCGGGTGCATAATATGAACACTGATTGGCGCAAAACATCCTAGGAATATTTGGTAATCACGAAAGCTGTATGGATTGAAAACGGAAAAAGGTTGATATTTCGTGGAAGGAAGTTTGTACACATGAAGCACTTAGTGGACGAAACTGTTACATGGCGTTTCATTGAAACGGAGGATATCAGTTTCATTTTCGAATGCTTTATTTAGCATCCTGCATTCCTTTGTTGTTTCAGTAAGGAAAACGTTTTGTTTTACTGATGTTGCTGTACAGCTTGTAGGATGAAGGGGAATTTCTGAAATTAGTCCCGCATGACATCTTCATCCGCTGACATGCTTCGAGGATAGCTTTTCCTATTCGCGGAAAGTATTGTTATGTGCATGCTCAATGTCCACAATAGCGCATTTAGATTGTTCTTGACATTTATAAGTAAGGCACTGAAATTCATTGTAGAGATAAGGATACTAAATCAATATGTAGTTACCACTGCTTGGGAAGTAACATTAAGGTACCAGAATGATGTAACGGTAAATTTGCGAGAAGTTTCTCTAAATTTAATGCTCATTTGAAAGATAAAAATAAAATCACGCCAAAATTACTGAAAAATCATTGTTACATTTCTTTGGCGTGTTCAATTACTGCTTTATATAAAATACGTTCTCACTTTTATTGTATGGAATGTGTGGCAAGTGTTATATTTTTCAGCGTTCATTTTACTCTTGTGTCGATGGTAATTTCCAGCTCAACTTCACCAACCCAGATGGATGTTGTGGCATCATTCTTCATTGGTATATAGTGTTCATAACAATCCTTGTACAGGTATAAACCTATTCCACCTCGTCTCCGACAGTTACTTATCAGTTAACATATTCTTCTTTCTGTTGATGAGATTGAGTTTATCTGCGAAGTCTTTGAAATTTCAGAAGTGAGGAGTCATATCATTGACCTAATCTTTTCTTCTACTCTTAGGTATTATTTCACGATATTGATCCGGCAGGAATACAGTATCGTGCATCCTTAAATTCGTTTTAATACTTCCAACATTTTAATCGCGAATGCCTCATCTCGAAAAATTCCTGCTCAATAACTTCGAAATATCCTTTGGTAATTCAATATTTATAAAGGAATAGCATGGTTGAATTACATTTCAAGTGGATGAAGATGTAACGTTGATACTTCTGCCTTTATTAAACAAATCCCAGCCGTGTACATACAATCTTCCTTCAGTGCAAACAGCGTTTTTGCAAGGCTTGGCGAAATCGTGGATCATGGTATGTTAGGAGTAGAACGTAACATGTTCCCTCATTTTTCGAAATCTGTGACTTAACACGTTCATCCCCATAGAAGACACAAGAAACTTCAGTGTAAACATTTGATGGAGTTTGAGAATGAGCCTGTAATTGGGCTGCGGAAGTTTGGTGGAAAACATGCTGAACTGCACGTAATTTGTGCCGTTGAGACTTCGCGATGAGTTAATATTGGGGCCAAATATTATGCACCTGTACACGGTGAACTGGTTCTTGGGGACCTTATTGAAGCATTAGTAGGGAGAACCGTTCAATTGTCTGACTAGCACGGTCTATACGTGTTATCGTTTGCTTCGAATCAATTTCTTCTTTGGGAGCAGGAATGTAAATATACATACATTCTTGAAAGAGAAATGTGTTTATTTAGTTAATTACGGGTAGAACCAGAGTTCCTCTGGCTGTAACTAACTGCTACTGAAACTCAAATTAATCAATTATTATAAAAATAATAAAAAGTAGAACACATAACAAAACGGAAAAGGAAGAGAAGGATGCATTAATAGAAACCAGGGTGCTGTGTATACGTAATGTCACTTGAATGACTAAATACTCATCAATTATCAACACAGTGCCTGTAGAATTGCATGTGCCAGTTAGCTGGACTGCCGTGTCTATCTCACTAGTAGCAATGTTATCATTGCATTATTTGTTAACTACATGTCGCTCCGTAATGGCCTCGTCTTGGCCAAACTTTTTCTCTCCATTAAGTAGCGTGAGATGGCAGTGATATACGAGCGCACTAGACCAGCACGCATAAGCCTTGCCCAGAAACTACACAATCCGCTGGAAGAATTTCTAAGGAACAGTGGATGTAAGATTGTGTCTGCATCATTAATCAGCTCGCATCATGATTAAGAAAAAAGGCTTCGTGCTGTATGTAACAAAATGTTCAGTTTCTGTTCAGCATTTCTCACAGAACATTTATTTATTTATTTACTGTGCCACTAAATCTGTCTTGGGTTACTCAACACAGGACGTTTTATTAATAAGCTCATGTATCATTCGTGGGTCCATATTAAATGTTATCTCTGTTATGCAGATATCTTCAGAGACAGTGTGTGCCTCGTGCAACCTGTTTCTCACAGTTAGACCGATGGCTCAAAGATCATTAATCGGCATGTTGGCATTGCGTTCAGGGTTCCTCCGAGATGAAATTTGAAAGTAACGGTCATCGACTTCTGTCGTTGCCCTTGGAGACCTGTGTGAGGCAAGTCATCATCCGTTCTTGTCTCCCTGCACTGCTTTCTGTTCGAACCTCATAACTTTGATTACGGCCCATACGTCGAGCAACTTCATTGTTGAGCATCCTTCTGGAAATATTATTATGCGAGGACGTTCAAATATCGGCAATGCACGCCGTACCATGCAAGATGGTCACTACACTGCTTAGAACGCACCTCATATATTTCCAAGGGACTTCCAACTGTCAAATGCCTGTCAGAAAAATAAACACATAGCCTCTGTAACTTTCCACTCTTATATAACCACACATTCTTTCTTTTGCAGGGCATTATCGCCATAAAGCACGTCACATACAATAAAAAAGTTCACTGGTGGTTATTTTGCATCACGTTTCATAACCGTCAGGAGTATAATAAACCATTTGATTTTCCTATTTGAAATAATGTTCTCATTCGATTTTAATTAGATGGCCCAGTATTCCTCTACCCTTTAAGCCAGTAATTTTTATTCATTATGCCCACTTCATTTAAAATCCAGTTGACGACCCTGTAGATATATCGCTGGAGACCCACATGGGTAGTGGGCGGATGCAATGCCACATTTCATTATTTGAGATTATTTTTCATTTATTGAAGATGTGGCGTTCGGTCTGGATCGACCATACTGCCAGCAACATACATATAATCGCATACAAGTCGTAAATGAACACACTTAAAATTCTGCTTTGAAAACCATGTTATACTAGAAATGAGCTGAACTGCAAAGGTATGGAATGAAACAAGCTAAGATTTCATGTTAGATTGTTACAATGCACCACGCAATCAAGTTATCACAGGAAACAATACTGAATATGTATAAATAGTTGACGCTATTAATCACTTTAAAATCACTTTAATCACTATTCAGATCTCTGAATACAGAGCGATCATATGTCAGATTCAGATTAATTTTAGCTGTATAATTTAGTGCTGTATAAATTCCAAAGTCAATGGTTGCCAAAAGTACTGTAATATTTCTTGGCAGTGACTGTCTGAGAACGAACAATATCTCGAGAAAGAGTTGCTGCTCTATACTGTAAGTTGTGACGTTGACAGTAGTGATCTGGTGTAGTCAGTGTACTTGAATTTCTTTCCTAACCTAATTTCTGTGAGGTAAGGCTACATAGATTTTGGAACAGTTGAAAAAAATGCGCTCTATGAAAAAGCTACCGCAGGGGTACGTAAGTGAGTACAGGCATTCACATGGAGTAAAAATATAATATCAAAATATTGTACATCAAATATTCATTGTAGAGTAGAAAAGACTTACAGGTTGCACATATTACGGTGTTGAACGGAGATAGGTGGCGATACAATTGAGCATGGAGATATATAGACGGCGTGCGTTTTCTTGAAGAAAATACTCTGAAGAGCTTGCTAGCCAATAAAGCATGCTGACATCACCAAAGTAGGGCAGAGATGTCCATGCTGTGGGAGACAAGGCCTTATCCCGCTGGAAACGGCGGTTGACCTACTGCACTAGGAAGGGAAATACACACGATCGGAGCATATTACGGACGGATCACTGTTCCATCAGACCTCCTTCAATTACCACCAGATGGGAGCGGGAGCGGCAGAATATGATACAAGCAGTGTGCAGCCCTATTCAGATATCTGAATACAGACCGATCATATGCCAGACTCATCCCGGTATTCGATCCCTTCCGACGTAGGTACAACATTAACAAAGCAGATTGGTGAATATTTTCGGCAAAACTGGGCAATGTTTTTCAAGAAATCAGCTGGGACCTTGAAGCATATGACGAGTTCGCTGTTGCTGTTAAGATGAAATACTTTGTATCTATATTCTATGCTGGTGCTATACCTTAATTAAGACCGTGGCCATTTCCTTTCCAATCCTAACACACTCTATCCTTACGTCGCTGAAAACCTTCGATGTGTTAGTGCGACGTTAAACCATTAAAAATATGTATTTCATCCGGGAGATAGTGGGTTCGAATCCCACTGTCGGCAGCCCTGAAGATGGTATTCCATGGTTTCCCATT
Source organism: Anabrus simplex (assembly GCF_040414725.1). NCBI lineage: Eukaryota > Metazoa > Arthropoda > Insecta > Orthoptera > Tettigoniidae > Anabrus > Anabrus simplex. Next base: position 1,212,834,237 of record NC_090265.1, on the reverse strand, counting down.
TTCACAGCAGGCAAATGCTGCGGCTGTACCTTAAGGTCACGGCTGCTTCCTTCCCACTCCTAGGCCTTCCCTATCCCACCGTCTCCATAAGACCTATCAGTGTCGGTGCGACGTAAAGCAAATAACAAAATATATACATATATATAAATGTGTGTGTAGGCCTATTCGCCGTGGAGGTCGTGCCAATTACATTGAAAGTCTAAATGTGGAAGTAATCTTTCAGTTAGAAAAGTAGTATGCCCTGTCTGCAGTGAATTCACTAGGCGATGAAACCATGAAAGCAGCTCAGAACATAACCTCTCCGATAGCCTCATCGAAGTGAGAGGGTAAGTTGGACCAGAACAATCAGAAAGCATGCATGCTCTGAAATGAACTCAACTGAGACCAGCACACAACCAGATGTTATACCTAATAAAATCACCCATTAACTTCCGATCAGTGGCAAGGCAGGACATGAGGACGGAATGAAGCGACCGATGTATAAACTACCTTCAGTACTGGAATGGGTGAAGAGACAATTAATCTTACAAAGAATTTCAAAATCAGTGAAATAAAAAGTGATATAAACAAATGTAAACCTGGAGAATTTGCTGTTTTGATGACATCAGAGTGGAACAAATAAGAGAACGTCGGAGCGGTAACCAAAGAATGGCTTAAACAACATTTTAACAGATGATTCCGTTCGTTCCTTATCCGTTTAAAAGTCTGGAAGAGATTGCAGTGGTCACAAAAAATTTAGGTAAAAAGTCCATTCTCTACCACATATTTCATATTTTTGAAAGGATTAAAGTTATAGAAAATTTTCTCATTTAATAGCAAGGCTTGAAATCTGGCAAGAACTGTGTTCCAAAATTCTCATCCTTACCCAGTTTATATGTCTGATTTCCACCCTCTGGCAGAATCTCAGAAACTGTGCTGAGGTTACCTGACAAGAAAGTAAATGGAGAACCCAGTAAAATGGACTGCCTCAAGGAAGCGTTCTGGATCCAGTCATATTCAACGTGTACCTACGCAAGTGATCAATTACACCCTTGCAAAACCGAAATTTTACCTATGCTGAGACACTTCCCTTGGCTTCTCAAGTGACAAGCCTTGAAAATGTAGAATCTCACCTCAGGAGCTCTTTAGAAAAACTCAGCACTTACTACAATGCTAGCCACCTGGAGCCTAACCTATACAAAATATAACAGTGTGCATCTCACGTTAGGCACAGTGTGGCAACAAGGAAATTGAAGTTTCTTGGAATGGCACTCTTTTGGAACACTGTTTTACTCAAAAGTACCTAGAAGTTAGGCTGGACTATATCCTAACCTTCAAGAAACACTGCCACAACATCAAGCAGAAGGTCAGCATTAGAAAAAATATTAAGGAAACAAAGAGGCAAAATAGGAGTACTACAATATTAGCACTGTGATATTCCACTGGGATATATGTCTGACGCGCACATTGTAAGTCATCCCAGGTCAGAACTATGGACTCATCTCCGAATGAGACCTTCCGGTTGATCATAGGATGTCTAAAACAAACTCCTGTGTGTATGGTCACTGTCTTGCTAGAATGGTACCTCCAAATGTTCACCGTGAGGTTGAAGTTGAATTGCGAACCCCTTAAAGCCAACGACATCCAAGATCAACCTCTGTATGGCTATGAACTGTCTCATTTCAAGCTAAAATCTGGGAAAAGTTCGTTGCAAATATCAAAGTCTTTGGAAAAGCTTCGAGATAAAACTAGACTTTTCTGAACATCAAGGCTGGATTGAGACAAGTGAACAACTTTTGGGTGACCACAACGAGTATTGAGTTGTGTAGAGATCACTCAACCACCTACGAACTTGGTTCGGTAGGACTAAGTTGTCAGTTAATCAGTGGCATTTCACTGAAGATAGCAGGTGTGATTTAGACGAAGAATGTTGAAATGTATGTGTCCGAACCCTCTTGACCCTATTTGCGTTCCGAGCATGGAAGCAAGGAAGCCTTATAAGTAGCTCCCTTTAGGACAAAGGACATCTGATTGCCAATTTGGTCACTATTTTGTGAATGTAATATTTATCGTGAAATTATTTCATATTGGAATTAACGATAAACTCATGGCACGAGAAAATGAACATAAATTATTATCGAGTTCTACATTTTTAATGCCTCTGCCTTCACCAAATCCCACCCATTTAGCGTCACCAACCTATAGAGTTTATAAAACAGTTCTACTTACTGTAAAATCATTTTGAGGGAAACACACTCTATGCAGCCTACTTTATATTAATAATAATAATAATAATAATAATAATAATAATAATAATAATAATAATAATAATAATAATAATAATAATAACAAGAATAATAAACATAATGCCGTGAGCTTGCATCCGGGAGATAGTAGGTTCGAATCCCACTATCGGCAGCCCTGAAAATGGTTTTCCGTGGTTTCCCATTTTCACACCAGGAAAATGCTGGGGCTGTACTTTAATTAATGCCACGGCCGCTTCCTTCCAACTCCTAAGCCTTTCCTATCCCATCGTTGCCATAAGACCTATCTGTGTCGGTGCGACGTAAAGCCCCTAGCAAAAAAAGTAAATAATAGGAGTTGTATGAAGGAAAGAGTTGCTTCCTCTAGCATGATATCCCTACAATGGAAGAGATTTTTCATTACTCGAACATAATTGAATCAATAGTAATGTTTACGTTAAGCTATCCCTTCGTTCAGTCTCGTGCTCTCTATGATCCTTTGTACACTAACCATTTAATTCTCTCTAGGTTTTAGACTTTACACTAACTTCCACCTTCATGTTTTGTAGTGTGTCACATCATGTATGTTGAAACCTTTTAAACTTCCTTTCTTCAGTCAACTCTAGAATATTTTTTACTTTCCCATAATTTTCACGGTTTCTATATGTATTCCTTATATCCTTGAATTTCTGACCTCGCTACTTCATAATTCTCCCCCATAGTTATTTATAATAATATGAATACTAATATAAATAATAAAAAATCATCAGAATAAAATGTGTGCAATTTAATTCTGTGTCTTTACCCAACTACTCTGCGTCTATACAGAGATAAAGAGGGAAGCAACGAATTAGGCGAAAAGTACTTTTGAATGAATGTCTTAGTAATTTCGCAGAGGTATCTGAAAAGTTAGATAATAGTTAAATCAGCTTTAACTGCAGCCAATTTACAGAGCAACGAATCTCTCGTGGCATCGCGAGACAGGAGCATTAATGTTTACTGATCCACTTTCCGGCTGTGAGCTGCGAGGTAGGATTCGGCGCCCACAAATGAACTAGTTTGTGCGGAGAACCTAGGATAAAGAGGAAGGGAACTGATCAGTCTTTAGCAGTAACAAGACGTGACACAAATAAAGACAGTACAAAATCAGTTCAGCACCCAACTTTTGAACTGCTGTTACCTTCCACTGATTAAAAGTTTGGAGAGGCACAAATAGCTGATACTTAAATGTTCCATAGTCTCTCCCGCCGTGATTCCGTAAAGGAGCAGTAAAGTTCATGGTTTATATTGATCATGTTTGTAGTGGACACAGGAAATTGTTAAATAAAATGCAGTGTTCCCCAGACGAAAGAGAAGCCGTTGCAGTAATTTCATGATATTTAATTACTGTAATCTATATCTACAAACGGCAATGTCCTGAGCTAATATCAATAAACGCCCAGGTAAAAGTTCATCACATAAAAAATACATTTTCGGGATTCCGTTTATATTACAGCTTAAGGATTCATAAAATGTTCAAACCTAAGGGGAGGAAACGGGGGTAAAACCCTGAAAAGAAGGTCATTCCTCCGAAAAAGTTCACCAGACAAAGTTCAAATTGCCCACAGTGGGTTGTTCCACTATGATCACAAAATACTTAAGCCCGTAAGGGGTTAAATGGGGGATACCCGAAAATAAAAATATTCATTTCTCGGAAACCGTTTGACGTACGAGGTTGAAATTCCAAATGATGCTTGCTGCTGTACGGCTAATATTTTAAGTAAGAAATGGTCTTAAAACAATACAACCCTAAGGGATTTTAATGGGGCGGGTTTGAAACTTGATTACAAAGATATTTGTTTGACACCGAGTGATATACGTGTTGAAATTTCACCTAATGAATGCTCCTCTAAGCATTAGATCATAGGTGCGTAACGAGAGAGAACCGCTCCTTGCGCTAACGGCATGAGCGCAGGAAGAGCCGAAAGCAACTGACTTCTAATGGTGTGTGCTATAAAGGCTAGATGGCGATATGCGGAGTCAAGGCGCAAACAAATTCACAGCAGTGCATCTGGCTGAGTATATTCTGTTTACACAATACAATCGTACACATCGAGCAAGTGGCCGTCTGCTTGCAATCGGGTTCGAACCGCACTGTCAGCAGCCCGTGGTTTCCTTTCACACCAGGCAAATGCTGGGGTTGTACCATAATTAAGACCTTTCCACTTTCAGCCCTTTCCTATCTCATTGTCGCCATAAGAACTATCTGTGTCGGTGTGACCTAAAGCAAAATTGTAAATAAATAAATAAATAAATAAATAAATAAATAAATAAATAAATAAATAAATAAATAAATAAATAAATAAATCATACAGTTTATTTGTCATTCATTCGTTCATTCATTCATTCATTCATTCATATTTATGCTGTATTTCTAAATAACCTTTTGTGTTGACCTGCAGTATTTCTATGGGTACAGGAAGTATTCAAAGGAGTTTTCCGTTATCACATGTGTCAAACTACTTCATTTTGTTTCCTATGCTTAACCTAATGAAATAATTAAACGTATTCGCTTATAACAAGGCATTTTTATACAAAATAACATTTTGTTTTCTCACCACAATCTAATACACTGAATAGAACGAGACAATATGCCCAATAAAAGTCTTAAAATTTTAAATCTGCCTAGGTAAGTGTCTCTTCACTACTTGTAACTGAGAGCCGTGCAAGGAGCTGCCAGGCTGTACCTTCCGACAGAACGCACACTCTGCTCACTTACCCGCTTGAGTTGGAGCCGAATTCCGACCGTCTTTGCCTTTGTTATTAAATAAGAAGCGGTCTTAAAATAATGAACTGCAAAGCAGTTTCCACTGACATTTGTATTAATTTTCCTGAAACCGTTTGGCTTACGAAGTTAAAATTTCACATTTTCTTTGCAAATACTGCAAAGTAGTTCTTCCCTGAGGAATTTATGTGGGGGGGTGTCACTCTAAACATCACAATATTTGTTGCTCCGAAACGCTTTTTGATAGGAAATTTGGAGAAAGTGTTCGTTGTTCACGGCAACTGTGAGTTATTTTAATCCCATCAAGGCTGGTGAGATATCTTTTATAAAAAATACTTAACATTTTGACATATTTCCACAAAATATATTTACACATTTCCAGTTTTTACAACATGAGGAAATAAATATTTTTAATATTTTATCGCATAAAAATCATTGTATTACAAGTTTCATGTAACAAATCTCGATTGCATTTGCATAACTATATCTAAAAACCGTATTTCAAGAACAAATTCAAGTGAATTTCTCAGATCTCTGCAAGCTAAACTCATCACATTTTATTGAAATTTTTACATTGACCACAGTATAATTATGGAAGGTGTAATAGTCAGTGATAATATCTGTTCCCCGGAGATAAATAGTACCCTGTCCATTTTTTAAGAAATTGAAGTCTTGATCTTTTACTGTATTTTCTACAATTAGCGAGAAATAATCAAATTTTGTGTGTTAGAAATGAAAATTATTTTGATTTATTTGCAGATTCAGGGAGCCTTTTATTAAAGACGGTAAAGTGAAACAAGTACATCCTATTAGCTCTTCTCTAAACTTTCATTTTTGTAACATAGTGCCCTTCATCTCCAGGGCACAGGTGTGTATATATAAATTATTTTATGCTTGATGTAAATAAATGTTGTGTACAACCACTTGACTTATCTATATAAACAAAGTTGTAGGGGGTCCGCTCTCTGTAAATTAATTTGATTTGCCATTTTTTCAAATATGTATTCGATTTAGGTCTACTCAAGACTGAATAAGTGATTTTTAGCTTTCGTGTCTGTTTGTCCATCTGTTCCAACATAACGGCGAAAGGGCTGCATAGATCTCGACCAAACTTGATATATACAGTAGAGTATACTCACCCAGGGGAAGGTCTAGATATTCATATGAATTTTTTTTTTGTTAGCGGATTTACGTCGCACCGACACAGATAGGTCTTATGGCGACGATGGGATAGGAAAGGCCTAGGAGTTGGAAGGAAGCGGCCGTGGCCTTAATTAAGGTACAGCCCCAGCATTTGCCTGGTGTGAAAATGGGAAACCACGGTTCATATGAATTAAGAATCATTGAAAAGACTGGGGGTTTATGGGAAACCACAACAGTTTTCTTCCATTTTCTCTCACACTATCGATTTTCTGCAAAAACCGTGTGTATATATGTAACGTCCCTTCATTTTAAACATATTTTGTTGGGCTTACTCTTCAAATGACGGAGAAAATTACTACTCTCTGAGGGTTTCATGTTCTGCATTGAGTGGCCGAACGACCGACAATGAACCTATCGGTTACCATGGCAACGTTTCTGGCTGCTTGCCAGCAGGGAAGTAACATGATATTATTTCCGTCAACATTCCTGTAAGCTCGTGATTTTTCGTTGCGTAGAAGGCGAGAGAAGCGTCATGCTGCCATTCTGCGATATTTGTGGAATACTGTTCGAGGTCACAATCCTCTTCGAATAGCTCAAAGTGGGCTGTTAATACCTGAAGAGTACAGTGTTGTGTAGCCCATGATTTCACACTGTAAGGTATTTTCTGGCACTTGCTACAATTTTTATTGTATTTCTCCTGTACTTTCATTTTCCGTTTTAATTTCTTGCCTCTGTCTTGCCTCTTTAGGCTCAAGTAATAACACCATAAGTCATCTTCTTATCTGTTTAGGTAAAAATACTTGCCCCTAAATTTCTCCTCTGTTACTGCCTTCTTATATCCGTAACTCATATCATCACAGTTTAGTGAGGGGCATTTCATTTTACAATACATCCACTTGGTCTTTACATATTTATCATATCCGGCTGTCCTCAGTTATAATCTTGTTGTCTATTAATTTCACCTTTCTTAACTGTAATACTTTCTTCTTTAATTACTTCGTATGTATGTAAGTGCTAATACAGGACCTAGACACTCTTTCTTTTGAGGAAAAATCAAAATCTGTTCAAATGTATAAAGCTTTGGCCCAGAACATATAGAAATATGGAGGCAATTTACATGACTGTGCAGACCTTCGTTTCGGGGTGATTGGTGGCTAAACGGCAAGTCGTATTACAAAACAGAAAGCACAATCGCATTTCAATTTGGAGAGATCTACTACTTTAGTCCTATGACATATTGTCGTATATCGATCTCTTATACGTCAGACAGAGCTACATTTCTCAATTTGAAGTTAATTTTTTACTCTTTACTTTTACCTTATAATTTGACTAACTTACAGGAAAGACAGAATCGTCAAATTCTGTACGCAGATTGACACAGCCAGTGATCATATGTTAGCCAACTTTAATGATTCCAGCTGCCACACAAGTACCCGAAAAATAAAGTAATATGTGAAAACTGTACCCGATTTTCACTTAATGTTTCTAACGCAATCTAACCCATAAATGTAGGGGATACGAGAAAATGTCACAGACCAACCATGTGGAACACTACAAAAGGCGTCTGATGGAGGAATCAGTTTGTTGATATAACGTACCATTTAAAAACAGTAAATCTCGAAATGAAGATCTGCACTTATAAACTTGCCCATGCCTATCTACAATATATAAATTACTTTGTAGGGGCTCCGCTGTCTGTAATTTCGTTTGTTTTGCCAATTTTTCAGATATTTATTCGATTTAGGTCAACTCAAGATCGAATCAGTGGTTTTTAGCTTTTGTGCCTGTTTGTCCGTCTGTTCTACCATCACGGCGCATCATGCGCATCCAGCGGAAGGTTTAGATAAGCATATTACTTAAAAATCACTGAATAGATTCTGAGTTTATAGGGAAACCACAACAGTTATCTTCCATTTTCTCTTTTACTATTGATTTTCTGTGAAGTCCGTGCACTGTATGTGAAACGTCGCTTCATATTAAACAACTTTTGTTATGTACATAATTTCGCTTGGTCACACTTTCTTTTGAGAGAAAATATCGAAATATGGAGGCGAATTCAATGACGGTGCAGAACTTCATTTCGTGGTAACTGCATTCTAAACGATAAGTCATTTCACAATGCAAATAACACGATCGCTGCTCAATTTGGAGAGACCTTCAACTTTGGTTTTATGGTTTATTGTCGTATCTCTATTTATACTTAAAATGTTGTATGTTGCGTATTCAGCGCGAAGGGTGGTTTGATCCTCTACAGCTACACCAACAGCTGTCATAGAGAGCCTGGGTGTCATTGAAGTGACATACTAGGGAAATGAGGAGTGAGGTAGTTTCTCGTTGCTTTTCTCATTGAGCCAGAAGTTGCTATTTACATATCAGTCTGCCAAGCCCACTGAAATGCATGCACCAACCTACCCTATGAAAGATATTTTCGCACCATTCATAACAGGGACTGGCTGCATAAGGAATGGCATTACTAGCATCGCTCATACCTCGGTCACTTTCATATTGTCAAAGCCAAGTATGTGACTGAGACAGGTCAATGAAAGTAAAAAAAAAAAATATTCTAGCCCATACCAGAAGACATACAGTAGTGCACTGTAAACACTAGATCCTGCCAGCAAAGGCATATACTTAAGATAACGCTGCATTTCTCAATTATAATAAGATCTCTCCAACTCTATTTTGACTGGTATTAGGAAAGTGTGCCTCTCATTATAATGAAAACTATCCAACTCCATTATGAATGGCAGCTGGCATGTGATCCTGCCGTTATTTTAGAAACTCCCGAACTCGATTGTGAATGGCAAAAGGAAATTTAGCCTGCCAGTATCATAAAAATTTCCCCAACGCGCACCTTACATCGGAAACAATGTATGGGGTTCTCCCCCGTTTGTTTCTCGGAGAGCGCTAAGAGACATGCAAATTAATATAATCTTACTCACTGCGTGTACGGCAATTTACGTAGAACTCTGTATACAAGATAGAATACCGTAGAGAAGTACGGGTACATTTGCTAGTAGACTATAAATTTGAGCAATTTCTTTTTGTTATACACAAATGTTATGATCGTATTATCCACACTGCTTGTACATTGTTTATATAAACTATCTAAAAGCTAATAATACTGTATATTGCGCATTTATGATGTAATATAACGGGCATTATTTTACTGTGAATATAAAAATGAATGTATATAAACAACGAAATAAAATATTTTACTGTCCTAACACAACACACATTTGTAATTGACAAAACCGATTACACATTAAAATGACCTAACATTAGAATCATTGTTTCATATGTAGAATTCCAAGCGAGTTGGTCATGCGGTTAGGTTAGCGTAGCTGTCAGCTTGGTTTCGGGAGATGGTCGGTTCGAATACCACCGTTGGCAGCCAGAATATATTTTCCGTGGTTTCTCATTTTCAAACCAGGCAAATACCGGGGCTATACCTTAGTTTAGGCCACGGCCGGTACCATCCCATTCCTAGCCCTTTCCCTTCCTTGCATGGCTGAAAACCTTCTATGTGTTAGTGCGACGTTAGAGCACTTGCAAAATGAATAATTGTATAGTATATTATCAAGCTCCTTATACTTCGGATTCCGTCCAATTTGCAAATGAGTAGGTGCTATGCAGTAGGTAATACATCCATTTTCTTGATGATATAACAAATGAATCCATTTTTTTAGGGACAGTAGTCTTCAGATAATTAAAGCAATATTTTTTCCGAAAGGAAAATATCCCATACCTAATATGAGGGGCCAATGCAAAGTATGAAATGTCCATAACCTAGCTTTAAGCAAATAGTAACATGTCCTTCAAACAAGTGAGAAACTGTTATGAGGGTCATGAGATCCCTTCTCTATAATACTGAAAAGACGGAAAATGGTGAAGGGATGAGCAAAAACAAAATCAGAATTTAAAAATAATCTGCACACAGCTAGAAAGCGAAGGACTCCATGCAGCTTCTGCACAAGGACAAGATGATTATTTGTATTTGACGTTCTAATTCGATTTATAACAGTTGCAACCTTTACCATAAGCACCTTTTTGTGGAGCTTGCATCGACTTGAAACTTGCATCAGCTGTGTCAACTGGGTGTTGCCGATCCGCAAACAAAATATCTTGTTTCTTACGCGTGATCTGAAATTCAGGCAGGACGTGGATGTGTTGAAGTTTCATCAACATTGTCGTATTCTTTAACGAAAAATGCATATATCAGTGATTTGGCATATTCGGTTGTTCTGTGATGGGTGCCCTGGCCAGAACAAGAATAACCTCTTATGTCAATGTATTCTTCATTTCCTTATTTCAACAGACTCACCTGAAAATTTCAAAAGATACTGAACTGAAATTACCTATTCAAGGATACAACTTTCTCCATGCTCACCGAGTATTCAGTTGAGTGGGAAAAATGAGGAAGAGGTCAATAATTCAGAACAAAAATGAGTAATAAGAACGGAATTCTTAAGTAGGTGAAATTCGAAAATTGGGTCCCGCCTGGAATTTGTTGGACTGTCTGAATGTTTCTTTTTTATTTGCTAGTTGCTTTACGTCGCACCGACACAGATAGGTCTTATGGCGACGATGGGAGAGGAAAGGGCTAGGAATGGGAAGGAAGCGGCCGTGGCCTTAATTAAGGTACAGCCCCAGCATTTGCCTGGTGTGAAAATGGGAAACCACGGAAAACCATTTTCAGGGCTGCCGACAGTGGAGTTCGAACCTACTATCTCCCGGATACTGGATACTGGCCGCACTTAAGCGACTGCAGCTATCGAGCTCGGTGAAAAAGTTTCTAGAGTGTTGGCTAACAAGATAAGAATATTCATTAGAGATGTTGTCATCTCCAAAGTTTAAGTCAAAGCAAGTCAGCATTTCTATTTTGAGTAGGCCTGTAATCCGGAAACATTCTGGGAACTTCAAAAGAAGGAATGGAAACAATGAGGAGCTTTGTTCCTTTCCCAAGGCCTAATTTTGGCCATGTTATTTAGTATAAGATGAGAGATGTTGAAACGTTGCTCTCTACTATAGTCTTACACCTTGGAGACTGGAAAAACAATCCAATGTTTGCCTGGTATAAGGAAACCTTATCCATTTCTTCTGCAGAGGAGCCCATTACTGCGGAGAATGAAGAAGAAAATGGATCATAACTTACTAATCATCTGTTATTTATTGACAAAGGAGAACATAAATGTAATTCCATCTCTTTCCTACATAATCAGCTAACTAAAAGTCAAACGGGCGAGTTGGCCGTGCGGTTAGGGGCGCGCGGCTGTGAGCTTGCATCCGGGAGATAGTGGGTTCGAGCGCCGCTGTCGGCATCCCTGAAGATGGTTTTCAGTGGTTTCCCATTTTCACACCAGGCAAATGCTGCGGTTGTACCTTAATTAAGGCCACGGCCATTTCTTTCCCACTCCTAGTTCTTTCCTATCCCGTCGTCGCCACAAGACCTATCTGTGCCGGTGCGGCGTAAAACAGAGTGTAAGAACTAAAAGTCGAAAAATGCAATTCGTGATTGTGTAAATGATAAGGACCCATGACTAAGATGTTAGGTCCCTTCAAACAACAAGCATTATCACAAGCCTGTAAGTGATAAATTATCGCATTCAGCTTTTCTTTTCTGTGTATTTCTAAAAATAACAATTAAGGCAAGGTATACCTCATTAGTATTTCTTCCGAGAAATGTTGCTCGCGTCACAACGTGGCTAGTAAAACATGGCATTAGAAGAGTATTAGTTCTATTATTATCAATCAATCAATCAATCAATCAATCAATCAATCAATCAATCAATCAATCAATCAATCAATCAATCAATCAATCAATCAATCAATCAATCAATCAATCAATCAATCAATCAATCAATCAATCAATCAATCGTTTTTAATCGGCATCTAGGGCTGTCGCTCAGTTGCCAGATTCCATATCAAGTATTTTCTTAGTCTTTTCTACGGACATTACCGAGCTCGATAACTGCAGTCGCTTAAGTGCGGCCAGTATCCAGTATTCGGGAGATAGTAGGTTCGAACCCCACTGTCGCAGCCCTGAAAATGCTTTTCCGTGGTTTCCCATTTTCACACCAGGCAAATGCCGGGGCTGTACCTTAATTAAAGCCACGGCCGCTACCTTCCCACTCCTAGCCCTTCCCTGTCCCATCGTCGCCATAAGACCTATTTGTGTTGGTGCGACGTAAAGCAACTAGCAAAAAAAAAAAAATCTACGGACATTCTTTGCATATGGTACTTAAATAAAATATTGCTTGGCTGATAAACTAACAAAAAGAGAATTATAATTTGAGTATCTTAAGCTCCGGCTGGGCAACCCCTTATTCTAATTTTGTCCCAATAAAATTGCTCACTGCATCATGAATCTCACAAAAAAGCAAAACTTCAGGCATATTCTACACAGGTCTGCTAATCAGAAAAGTTACATGCTGCCATTATAAAGCAAGAAGAACACATGTTTGCATCATTGCACTAAAGTATAAGTTGGGAAGCATTAATGCTAATGTGTAAATTCAAATTCCTTTTAATTCAGCGCATTGCACTTAAACACTACAGAGCCGTCGGTTCTCTCTTCTTAGTCCATTGTAGTGGGTCTATTTTAACAACGTGTGAACAAAGCGTCTTCAGAGCTCGGCATGCTTCTGGATTAATGAGTTGGTGTTACTGAAATAAACTTTTGGTAACTCTGTTGGCCGCAAGAACAAGGTTTGAGGTCTCGTGTAGGTCTCGTGTCCAGCGGTTATTCTGACCAATGATATAGCTCTTCTTGTATGTATTGTTCTTCGGAAGTAGCAAGAAGTACGAATGATACATGCGAGTGTTTTATGCACTGTTCGTATCCATAAGGGGAGGTATTCTAAATTTCTATCTTTGTGTATTCAACCCATTAAAACCGAAGTAATGCTTCCTATATATTTACCTTTTAGTGAATAAATGTGAGGAGTGTCGTTTCAAAGCGCCGGCCCCGTGGTGTAGGGGTAGAGTGCCTGCCTCTTACCCGGAGGCCCCGGGTTCGATTCCCGGCCAGGTCAGGAATTTTTACCTAGACCTGAGGGCTGGTGCGAGGTCCACTCAGCCTACGTGATTAGAATTGAGGAACTATCTGACGGTGAGATGTCGGCCCCGGTCTAGAAAGCCAAGAATAACGGCCGAGAGGATTCGTCGTGCTGACCACGCGACACCTCGTAATCTGCACGCCTTCGGGCTGAGCAGCGGTCGCTTGGTAGGCCAAGGCCCTTCAAGGGCTGTAGTGCGATGGGGTTTGGTTTGGTTTGGTTTGGTTTGGTCGTTTCAAAGCGAGGTTTCTCTATTCATTCTGAAAACTTTTATTTCTTTTGGTATATTGCATATTTTCTCACATCTTGTTGCAACGTTAATTAATTAATTAATTTATTTAGCTTATGGCACCACATATGTGGAGATATCTAACAAAAACAAAAATTATGTCATAAATTGGTAGTAAGCTAACCACTGGGGAGTCATAATATAAGATCCAAGTTGTCCAGCCACCGTTCAGAAGCTCTCACGAAGTCCTCTACAGATCTTGAAAAACGACCTCTTTGGATAACCCGCAACAATATGTTGGATTGCCTGATTCGCATTACGACAATTACATGTAGAGGAAGTTCGCATGCCCCATTTATGTAGTAAAGAGCCGCATCGTCCACAACTTGTTCGGATTCTGTAGAAGGCAACCCAGGTACTCCGTAGTAGAGGGTGCTGGGTATTAAAGAGAGATTGCCATTCCTGTGAACTCTTACTGCGCAATTCCAAACGCCACTCAGTTGGCAAACTCAAATCTCTGTGCTGTTCGGGCAGAAATATTATAGCTATATCACGGTGAATGAGGAAACCACGAGTCCAATTATATTTTACCATACAACCACACCAGGCTGGTTAGTCTTCTCAACCTGGAGGGTAATATGTGGTACTGGTTGAAATCGTGAGTGCTCCACGAAGCTGATCGGATCAAACCGTGGTTGCAGAGCGTGGTGCTGGCAACATTGGTTTCTTAGACTGTTCCGACTTCGTTGCTATGTGAGGCAGGCCGTATCAAAGGTCACATTGTATAATTGCTAGTGAAAGTAAACGAAATATCAAGTGGAATCAAAATTAATTTCACAGTAACATTCTAATTTATTATGGCACTCCAGTAAGAGAGAATAATCAAATAAATGAATGTTGCTGCCTCGATGAAGAGGTAGGATTCCACGCGTTCTAATTATATCAGCCACATAAAAGTTAATCACTTGTAATTTTTTATTCAAATGACATTTAATTAATATTCTGTTCACAACTGAATTCTAATTTTCTATAAACATCCTTTTTATATATTATATGTACCTAAAAATAATACTACCGAGCTCGATAACTGCAGTCGCTTAAGTGCGGCCAGTATCCAGTATTCGGGAGATAGTGGGTTCGAACCCCACTCTCGGCTGCCCTGAAGATAGTTTTACGTGGTTTCCCATTTTCAGAGCAGGCAAATTCTGGGGCTGTATCTTAATTAAGGACACGGCTGCTTCCTTCCCACTCCTAGACCCTTCCTATCCCATCGTCATATATGACCAATCTGTATCGGTGCGACCTAAAGCAAATTATAGAAAACTTTAATTACAAGTTATCAAAATATCTTTTAAAATTTGATGATATTAAGTCTAGAATCTAACCACACTTTCAAATTGTGTATTTTTTAGTTGATTGAACCAGAAAATGCTTTTCTGACCCATTTTTCAAAAATATATATAGGCCACATGCGATTTTCCATATACTATAGAATAAATCAAACACTCTAGATGAGCTGCAAAATTACCTGTATATGTTTTCCCTTGCGGAATGAACTTATGAATGAGCATTCTCTTTTTCTTCCTGAAAAGAAGAGTATCAGGAGTGAAAAAACTCGCTTTGAAACGATACGTTACAAATATAAATAACAAATATATTTGTTGGAGCAATAATCCCAATTTATTGATCATCTTCAAGTCAGTGAATTTTAAAGCACAACGAACCTATATCTGTCTGGCCAGGAGGATTCTGCCATAGTAATGGAGTACACCATGCTTCCAGAGACTCAACGCCAAGCGTCGGGCAGCGCTAAATGACCCATCTTCCTAAGGCAGGCAACGGCTTCGGGCGGATGAGCTCAGTAGACGGAAAACCACAGGTAACCATTCTTGATAGAGGGTAGCAGTACCTGTCAGTGACAGTTCGAGGCGCAAAAGGAATGACTTTGGAATGGCTCTTCATTGAGTTTTCTTGGGCGTCGCTAGATCAGCATCAATGGTGGAAGGCACATGGCACAAGGAATATGGCCGATAAAGAAAGTAACCCATCAAGCGTTGCGGCTGATGATATGTGCCATCTCAGATCTAGACTGGATGTGAAACTGGAGACTGGGCACACGAAGGTAGACTTCCAGGTCTCGTGTGGTAAATGTGTGACTGGGTGGAACATGGAAAACAAAACATCTCCTCTATGCAAGTGCAAAATAGCCACAGAGGTTATGAAAAGGACTTCTACGGCCAGGAAAGCTATAGATGGTTGAAAATGAAACGGACTGTGGAACAGATAATTCTTGATATTTAAACTACGAATCGGGAAAATACGCAGTGTGCAGTGCCAGAGGAAAATGCTTAAGAAATACAACGCGTACTTCTACACATCCGAAGAAACTGAAATACAGACGCAGAGTCCACATGAGAAGTCCTCAGGAATAATAGAGTGACAACCGAGATGAAGGCTTGTTCCATAACATCAAATCATCGGTGATCACAAATGTCAGATAATATAACTAATATAACTACGGAAACAGATCAAAAGATCTGGGTTATATAACCACCAAAGATATGCTGAAGTTCGCCATAAATTCAACGAAGTTGACATCAAGACAAACATAAATGCATAACTAAAATTTGTGGATAAATTGAAGCACGCAATGATCGTAACGAGACACGTGATCTTTACAGCAAACTTATACTGTTATCAAATACATTTATACCCAGAATGTGGTCAAGAGAAAATGCTGGTGATAGTAAAATCAACGACTTCGAGAATATATTAAATAGATGAAGGAATACTCTGAGGATCTCTACAAGGGAGAAACAGTACAACCATGCATGATCCTCTAGCACGGATTTAAAATGGAAGCAGACATCTTACCTCAAGAGATGAGATGGGCAATTGTATTATCTAAACTGGATACGGCACTTATCCTAGATGGTGTAGCAGCTGAGCTCCTGAAAGAGACAGGCGACATAGGTGCGCAGATCATCACAGATATTTGCAACAAGAGTTGGAGACGTGGCATTTGGCCAACTGACTCGGTTACATTCCTTTGTGTCCCTCTGAACAAGAAGGGTTCCACAGCAAAATGTGAGAAGTACAGAACCTTAGCCCTCATTTCACATGTAAGTAAGATACTGTAATATATACACTGGCGGAAAAAATATCCAAACACCATGAAATAAGGAATATATAATATGGGAATGTTGGCAATATATTTGTCGAGATAACATATTTAACTGATTAAAGGTACAAGACTACAAGTTAATATCCGCCCGAGAAAAGCCATCGCAAATGTGCTATGCTGGTCCATTAATAACCGAGATAATCACCGGACTGTTGAATGCAGTCATGCAAACGTGCATACATTGTGCTGGATGTCAGCTTGTGGGATGGAGTTCCGTGCCTGTTGCACTTGGTCGGTCAATACAGGGACGGTTAATGCCGGTTGTGTATGACGCTGGAGTTGTCGTCCAATGATGTCCCACACGTGCTCGATTGGGAACAGATCAGGGGAGCGTGCAGGCCAAGGCAACATGTCGACACTCTGTAGAGCACGATGGGTTACAACAGCTGCATGGGGGCGTGCATTATCCTGTTGGAGAACACCCCCGGTAATGACGTTCATGAATGGCAGCAAAACGGGTCGAATCACCAGACGAATGTACTCGTACACATCTGCAGTCAGGGTGCGTGAGATAACAATGATAGTGCTCCTGCAGTCATAGTAAATTGCTCCCGAAACCAGAACTCCCGGTGTAGGTCCAGTGTGTTGACACCCCAGACAGGTGGAATGCAGGCGCTCACCTGGCCTCCTTCTAACCAACACACGGCCATCACTGGCACCAAGGCAGAACCGGCTTTCATCGGAAATCACAACGGACCTCCACTCCATCCTCCAATGAGCTCTCGCTTGACACCTCTGAAGTTGCAGACGGCGGTGGTTTGGCGTAAATGGAATGCACGCCGCAGGGCGTCTGGCTCGGAGCTGTCCTTCAAGTAACCGATTTCGAACAGTTCGTAGCGTCACTGTGCTGCAAATTGCCGCTCGAATTGCTACTGGAGACGCAGTTCACTGCGCCATAGCCATACGCCAAATACGACGGTCCTCCCTCTCGGTTGTGTCACGGGGACGTCCGGAGCACGGTCTTCTTACTACCGTACTTTCACGTGACTACTGCTGCCAGCACGCATGCCCAGTGGAGACATTCCTGCTAAGTCGTTTTGCAATGGCGTGGAAGGATTATCCACCTTCACGGAGCCCTATTATACGGCCTCTTTAACTGCAGTGAGCAGTTCATACCAGTCACTTCGTCGTCGTAATGGCATTTTGTCCGACTCACAGTCACTCCGTCCAATCTCACAGGTAACTAATACTCTCGCACAGTACAGCTCGTATTTAAAGCAAACCTGATGTGCAACGTCATGGGGCCGCTACTAGCGCCACGCTACTGCGATTTTGCGGGAAATTTGAATCAACGTCATCTTTCAGATATATAAACCCGCCTACCAACGTTCGTTAATTTAGAACAACCCCTTCTTGGCGTTCGTTTTTTACGCCAGTGTAATTCCGGGCGAGTTGGCCGTGTGGTTAGAGGCACGGAGCTGTGAACGTGCATCTGGGAGATGGTGGGTTCGATCCCCACTGTCGGCTGTAATGAAGATGGTTTCCGTTGTTTCCCACTTTCACAGCAGGCAAATGCTGGGGCTGTACTTTAATTAAGGGCACGGGCGTTTCCTTCCCACTCCTTGGCTTTCCTGTCCCATGGTCGCCATAAAACATAAAGCAAGTTGTATGGACTTAAAGGGAGGCTTCAAGCTTTTCCTGCTTCAGAGATCCCCCGTGAACAAGCAGGATCTTCCGAGGCAATGGCACAAGAAAACAGATATTTGACATCCGCAAGTGGATTGAAAAAAGCAGAGAATTTTAACTTCCTCCCACCGTCTACTTTTTAAACTACCGGAAGGCCTTTGACTGTGTTCAGTAGGAGAAATTGTAGCAAGTTTTGTTGGAAGTGGGTTTCCTGCACATATGGTTTGGCTGATAAGGAATTTGTACGAAGCCAAATCAGCTATGGTTAAAATAAATAGCAAACTGTCTGGGAATTTTAAGATCCAGAAAAATGTACGTCAGCGCTATATGTTATCACTCGAGCTCTTCAATTTGTATGGCGAGTATATAATGAGAGCTGCAGTTAAGGAATGGGATGGCGGATTACCTGTTGGTGTTACGAAAAATATCCAACCGCCATCATGCAGACGACACTGCACTCGTTGCTAGTGATGTAAATAAAATGGCAGAACTCATTTCTCGTGTCAAAAACTGTTATTTTTACAAATCGTTTTACGTCGCACCGACACGGATACGTCTTATGGCAACGATGGAATAAGAAATGGTTAAGAGTGGGAAGGAAGCGGTCGTGGCCTTTATTGAGGTCTATTTTCCTGGTGTGAAAATTGGAAACCACGGAAAACCATCTACAGGGCTGCCGACAATGGAGCTCGAACCCACCATCTCCCGAATACTGGAAACCGGCCGCACTTAAGCAACTGCAGTAATCAAGCTCGGTGTGTTCTAATGGGACTACAAACTAACATGAACAAGAAAAAAAGGAATGATTGTTGATAGTGCTGAGGAATCAGCCAGCACAGGCCTCTTCAAGGAGTTGGAGAACGTCTCAGAAATGTTATACTTTTATTGAGTCATTTCCAGTTCAGATCGCTGTGCTCCTGAGATTGTGAATAGCTACGGTGAAAAATATAATGACGAATTTGTCCCATTTATAGAAGGATCGCTCTATCTCGTTACCACTGAAAATGAGAGTAGTATCCAGTCTGGTATTTTCAGTTTTGCTTTATGAAGCCGAGACGTGGACTCTGCATGCTATAGACCTGTAGACAATTTAGTGCAGGCATATAATATTACGCATGCCTTGTACAGCATTTCGCACCAATGATTCCATTATCAACCAGCTTAACATTAGAATCAGATTATCACCAATATGTACACAAAGAGTTTTACGAATCTCCGGACACACTATGCGACGTGGGAATGACATCATATAAAAACTGATCATTCTTGTAAATGTTCCGGGCAAGAGAGATCGTGAACGTGTTCACATCGAGCATTGTCAAGACCATTACTGGCTTAAATGCCCTTGGTGCAGCACGTCTAGCCGAGGACCGCAACAGATGGAGACAACTGACCAATAGCCTACTTGGAGATAACTATCCTCAGAATTGAGGGAAGGATATGACAGAGAGAGAGATAGAGAGATGAATCTGTATCAAGAGCATCTGTTTCCGTGGCCGGAAGGAAGCGAATGACATCACAATACTGTACTTCCATATGTTTCGGATGTACTTTCTATGTTAAGACCGGGCTAGAAAGCCAAGAATAGGTAACGGCCGAGAGGATTCGGCGTGCTGACCATATGACACCTCATAACCTTCAGGTCTTCGGGCTGAGAAGCGGTCGCTTAGTAGGCCATGGTCCTTTCGAGGCTATAGCATCATGAGGTTGGTTGGTTCTATGTAAGGTTCGTTAAGGGAAACACATTCGCGTTTCGCTAGATTTCTTTTTTGTTACCGTTAATCACTGGTTATGCAGATACAAACCTACTCCCTTTGAATATGCTGTAAGCTCCAAAGGAAATGAGTGGCCAACGGCCAAGGTGATACAAACCCGTGAATTGTTACACGATCTCATAATTCTCCCTCCAACTCGTCCACCTCAAAATCACCTGCCAGACATTCAATTCAAAATTAGAAGGAGTTTCAACTCAGTATATACAACCCAATTGTGAGCTTCTTTTAAATACATTTGAACAGATATTGAGACTCAGGGTTTCCAACCATCGAAAACCATTCGGCTGTTTTCACACTACTTTATTTATTTACTAGCAAGATACCCGTGCTTCGCTACGGTATTATACTGAAATTTATAATTGAATGCTTATTGTTTTAGATATATAATCCGCCGAAATTCGCGGTCTGACTCGTTTTCTGCGAGAACCCACCAAAATTCCCGATCTGACTCGTTTTCTATTAGATTACGGCATGTTTCCTCCCATTTTTCAATCTTCTTTTCCAGCAATCGATTTCGTACTTCACGGGCTAGGCTCAGGTATTCCTCCCGGTCAGTTGGGTCCGTAAATCTTTGCCATCTTTTCCTATAATCATTTTTAATATGGATAAAATCCTTCAGGAGATCCGGCGTGGTGTCATATTGGGTGCCTAGAAGGCACTGAACCCGCGGCCGGACTGCATTCTTAGTCATTACCCGTCCAGGAGCCGTTTCCAGCGCGGTCCGCACATTTGACGACGGTCCGGAACATTATTATTATTATTATTATTATTATTATTATTATTATTATTATTATTATTATTATTATGTGTTGCTGGAATGGATGATGACAGGAAAACCGGAGTATCCGGAGAAAAACCTGTCCCGCCTCCGTTTTGTCCAGCACGAATGTCACATGGAGTGAACGGGATTTGATCCACGGAACCCAGCTGTGAGAGACCGGCGCGCTGCCGAGGATCCTTATAAGTACATTAAGAACAGTAAAATCAATTGGTCTCACCTCCTTCTACACCCCACCGCCGTTAAGTTTATTTACCGGCAAACCCCCCCCCCACCAAAAAAATTAAAAGAAGGCTTGTTTCTTATGTTTAAAGAAGATTTCAAACACCAATGTTCACGTCTATTACCTTCAGTTTTGAGATATAAGTATCCCCATAAATAAAATTTACTTTTTTCACTTCATTTCACACTACTCCCCCCACCCCCCCTGAATTTTCCCGCAAAAAATACTTGTTTCTTTAATAGTAAAGGATCTTCTAAATACCAATTTTCACGACTCTAACTTCTTCAGTTTTTGATTTATGTGTCCTCATGAAAGGAATTCAACTCCTTTACACTCCCGCCCTCCAAGACGGTTTCCCCCCAAAACGCGTTTTTCTTTGTTTTTAAAGGAGATCCAAATACGAATTTTCACGTCTGTAACAACTTTAGTTTTTATTAGATGTATGTATTCTCATTCAATTAATTCAATTAATTTTTTGAATTCTTTCACCCCCCCCCCCCCCTTCATTGGATTTTCCGAGAATACGTGTTTCTTTATTTTTAAAGCAGATTGCAAATATCAAATTTCACGTCTGTAACATCTTCATTTTTGAGATATCAGTAGCCTAATTAAAAGAATTCAACACCATTTTCAGTCACTTTTACCCCCCCCCCCCTCCACCCAAGTGGTATTTCCGAAAGCTAAAAATACACGTTTCTTTATGTTTATAAGAGATAAAAAAAAAACATTTTTCACTTCTGTAACATGTTAAGTTTTTTGAGATAAACTGTAAAAATTCTCATTTTAAAATTTCACCCCTTTTGAGTTCCCCTTAAGTGGAGTTTCCAAACACAAATCACCTATGTTTCTTTAGATTTACAGGAGATTACAAACACCCACTTTTTACGTCTGTAACATTTTACGTTTCCAAGATATTCTGTAGATATAGTCTTTCAAAAATTCACCCAATTTGTCACTCCTGTTTAACCGCCATTAATTGGATTTTCCAAAACTAAAAAATACGTGTTTCTTTATTTTTAAAGGAGATCCCATATACAAATTTTCAGTTCTGTAATATCTTTCGTTTCTGAGATATATGTATCCTCATTAAAGGCATTCAACCCATTTTTCACCCTTTTACACCCCTCCTATTGGGATTTACAGGAAACAAAAAATACGTTTTCCTTTATTTTTAGAGGACATTCTAACTACCAATTTTTCCATCTGTAAATTTTAAAGTTTTAAGATGTATACACACTCATTTTAAAAAATTTACCCTCCCCCTTTTTACCCCCCAATATTTGGATTTTCCAAAAACGAAAAAATACGTGTGTTTATTTATTTTTAAAGGAGATTCTAAATACCAATTTTCACATATATAACCTTTAAACATTTTGAGATAGATACACTCATTTTAAAATATTACTCCCTTTTCACCCCCCCCCCAAATTGGATTTTCCAGAAACAAAAAAATACGTGTTTCTTTATTTTTAACGGAGATCCCAAACACCAATTTTCAGGTCTGTAATATCTTCAGTTTCTGATATATAAGTAGCCTCATTAAAGGCATTCAACCACTTTTTAGCCCCTTTTCACTCCTCCTATTGCGATTTTCCGAAAACAAAAAAATACGTGTTCCTTTATTTTTAATGAAGGTTCTAAATACCAATTTTTACATCTCCAAACTTTAAAGGTTTGGAGATATAGATTCACTCATTTTAAAAATTCACCCCCTTTTCACCCTCCCATTAATTGGATTTTCCAAAAACAAAAAAATACGTGTTTCTTTATTTTTAAAAGAGGTCAAAAGTACCAATTTTCAGGTCTGTAATATCTTCAGTTTCTGAGATATAGGTACCGGTATCCTGATTAAAGGCATTCAACCCATTTTTCCCCATTTTCACCCTTTTTCACCCCTCCTATTGGGATTTTCTGAAAACAAAAAAATACGTGTTTCCTTATTTTTAAAGAAGATTCTAAATACCAATTTTTACATCTGTAAACTTTTAAAGTCTTGAGATATAGAGCAACTCATTTTAAAATTTCACCCCCGTTTTCACCCCCTTAGCGAAGGAATATCCAAAAATCCTCTCTTAGCGAGCACCTACGTGATAATATGAATATATCCCCAAAATTTCATCTCTTTATGTTCAGTAGTTTAAGCTCGGCGATGATGAATCAGTCAGTCAGGACAAGCTACTTTATATATATATAGATTTATTTATTTATTTATTTATTTATTTATTTATTTATTTATTTAAGACGTACTGAGCTCAGTGAATTTCTGAGAATTAGAATGCTACTCTACTTACACATAATTTAATGATAAATTCGATGGATGAAGTGATACGCGTAAGCCGGCTTCGGTGGTGGGGTCATGTGAAGTGAATAGGGAAGGATATATTAACTAGGATAAACGTGAACTCGGCCATGGATGGTAAGAGAAATAGAGGGAGATCAAGGCGATGATAATTAGACTCGGTTCTTATTTATTATTTCTGTTTAAGGGGTGTGGAACTAAACACAGCTACAGAGCTACTTGCAAATAGAGGATTATTGAGGTTCTTAGTTACTTTACAGAGGCTTGCATCTTAACGCCTAACAGTCAATAATGAAGGTACCTTTATTTCTTCTTCTTCTTCTTCTTTCTTTCCGATGGAGCCTGATAAGGACCACGTGGCAATTTCAATTCAGTTCTTCATACTTTGTTGTTTTCTCCTCCGTTCCTTGCAATATTATTTCATCCTTTCACTATGCTGTTTCTTTCTGCCCTCGGACCACTTCGCACCAGGTTTCTTGTTCAATCTTCCTTAGAATCCTTCCATACTTACTACCCTCTTTTTAAAAATCTGTCTGTCCATAATTTCTTCTTATATTATTTCTTTTTAAATCTTTCTTTGCTTCTTGAATCCATCTAGTTGTTGCCTTTCTGTCCCAAAGGTACTTCAACATCCTTTTTGTTAATCTGGAATCATCCACTCTGTAAATATGTCCAAAAAATTGCAATCTGCTTTTCCTTACGGTTTCTGTTATGTTTTCTATGCTTCTGTATATTTCATCCCTAGATCTTAATTTCCATACTTCTGTTGTTTACACAGGGCCTAAGATTTTTCTCATGATTCTCCTTTCTAGTGCCTTAAGTTTATATAATCTGTAGTTTAGTACCAGGCATTCACTTGCTTATACACATTCTGGTTTCACCAGTGCAGTTAAGGTTTAAAGAGACACTCTTTGTTATAAAATTTATTTGTGATACCATATGATAGTTTCATCTCGTGTACACCTCCTTCTACTGCAGATTTGTCAAAACCAGTTTCTAGAACTATTTCTCCCAGGTACATGAATTTCGTTACTCTTTCCACTGGACCAATATCTGTCGCCAAAAA
Organism: Anabrus simplex; assembly: GCF_040414725.1. Lineage (NCBI taxonomy): Eukaryota > Metazoa > Arthropoda > Insecta > Orthoptera > Tettigoniidae > Anabrus > Anabrus simplex. The sequence goes on along the minus strand of NC_090265.1, from coordinate 1,212,809,870 downwards.
TTTTGGAGCATTCTTGATGTTTGTAATAATTTTTTTGTTTCCTACGGAGATTCTCAAACCCGCCTCGTTGGCTATTTCTTCCAAGAGAATGATTTGTATTGTTGTACTTGTTAGGTTTTCTGGCAATATAGCAAAGTCGTCTGCAAATGCTAGGCAATTTATTTCAATGTCTTCGTTTTTCTCCACAAATTTACCGGCAAAATGTTATGTTCTCTAAGCTTTACATTCCAAATTCTTACAGTTTTCTCTAACAGTAGAATAGAAGGGGTGACAAACCGTCACCTTACCGTACTACGGTATTTATCTTAAGTTAATAGGTTTTCATATCTCACCCATGAATCTCACCTTTGAAATTATGTCAGTAAGTAATTATTAACGTATTAGGCCCGCCAATTTAGTCCACTACAAATTCATGAATTGATTTATCTATGGTTTCTCTATCAACCGAGTCAGAGACCTTTATAAAATCTACAAAAGTCACAACAATGTCCTTTGAATTCAATATCCTATGGCGAATTATGGATTTTAAGTTAAATATTTGTTCTGAACAAGATCTACCTTCTCAAAATTCAGCTTGATACTCACCCAGTTGCTTGTCAAGTGATGTTTCTGCTCTATTCACCATTAATTTTTAGAATACCTCGTATGTAATTTGCATTTATTTATTTATTTATTTATTTATTTATTTATTTATTTATTTATTTATTTATTTATTTATTTATTTATTTATTTATTTATTTATTTATTTATTTTATGAAGCACGGTACTTAGACGGAAAAAAATACTTTTCCCAGTTCCTGATATGTTGTATTTGAATAAAGAGTTGAATACTTACAATAACACAAATACCCAGTCTTAACCGTGGCAAGTAAGAAGATGCGGCTAAAATCCCCGATCTGTTAAAAGAATCGAGCCGGATATTTATTTTTATAAATTCACTTGGCCTTAATTCCGAGATAGCTTTCTTTCGTTTTGTTATTTGTTGTTAAATATCGAAGAAATATACGACAAATTACTACCTTATTATGTGAGAAGAAGAATGTATTGCGTTGAAAAATGCCAATACTCCTGAAATACAAATAAATTCGCTGAGCAGAAAATATAATTACTGGGTCTCTGATGTCAGCTTACGATAACAGTTTCCTGTATTGACTCATTCCAATTACATGAAAAATACCCATTTGAAAATGATCTGTCTGTCATCTGCCGTGCTTTCCCAGAAATTTACGCTTTACCTTCAGGTTAAATAAATTATTCGGCTGATATTTCTGTAGATGGTTCAGTTTCTGAACACCTGGGATACAAAATAAATATGGCTGTTGGAGTTTGTACATGAGAATGAACATGTGTTCGCCAAACAAACGTTTTATGGGAGATAAAGCTGATGAATTCTCGATACTTCGCTGTTAGCTGTTGACGTTGCTGTCAGGGTAGGTGGAAAGATAAACAAGCGATGTCTCTCGCTAAATACAGCATCGCCTGTAAGTATGTCAGAAGGTTCTGTGGAAAACTTTCATAAGTAAACCTCCACGAATGAAATCGTAGCCTTCGGTAGATACTGAAAATTATATTGTTGTCAGTGTTTAATATCGAGATTAAAACACATATAAAGTGACTTTTCTATTTTAAGGCTTGTTTAGGGACCATAGTTTTCTTGTCTTGTTAGAGTTAAATGAGAACTTGGGTACTGAGTGAATAAATTGTTCAGATTTATTTGAGCGAGCATTTTAAAAATATTAGAGCGTTCGCTATATGGAAAACATCAAAATAATTAAAGTGATCGTTGGAATAACTGGTTGTTCGAATATTAGATAGGCAAGAATTAGAGACATGAAATAAATTGCGCAGAACTATTAAGGCCCTTGAGAGAAACATTCATTAGAGGATTTGCAAATCATTTTCGAGTAAAAGGGGAGAAAAGTTCATATACACGTTTCGATTGTTGAGCAGTCACCTAAGAACCCTAAATCGGTGATATTACAGTAGTGTGCTTGGAAAACAACATCATACTCGCCTGCCAGTGACCGCTTATGATGAATGATGAGTAATCTTCAGCCTCAGAGAAATAATACAGTACATGAATAAAATTTCGTTGTCTGTACATTTCAAGTTGTTTTCAAATATATGATGGGTGAAAGGTCATGCTGGAACTGTTGGAAATGAGAAGACGGACATGTTAGCAAGATCCTCAGCTCGATGGGAAACAAATTTCAGCTTCTCCAAGTGTCTCATGAGAAGAAGATATTAAGACGTGAAATGGAAGAGAGTTGGAACTCTGTACGGACAAATAGCATGAAGGGACATGTCACTCGTGACTTGGTCTCTCCAACCGTTCATCAACGTTTAACTTCAAATTCTTCCAACCCACTTTTGTACTTACAAAGTTTACTGGACATGGTACATTTAGAAGTTATTTTCAACGGTTTCAAATACAATCACCAGAGAGATATCTTTGTAGGTGCCAATCAGAACAAACAGAAGCTCATTTAATTTCCTATTTTCCACTACATGCTATCAAAAGGAACAGTTTGTTAGGACACTTGAGTTACTGCGATGTACAACTTTCCCTGCCTGTTTTTGATATATTTGTGAAAGGGTGTTGCACTTCAACCTTTATCTGTTTCCTGGATACGTTTTTCATTTATTGTAATATTCTTTGCAGTATTTTGTTACTAGACAATGCATTAATAACATTAATATTGTATTCCTATAAACTATATCCCTACATATTTTTGGATAATAATAATAATAATAATAATAATAATAATAATAATAATAATAATAATAATAATTGTACCGGGGGTACACATTCCCCGGTCAGTTAAACTGCGCGTCTTCTATGTAATCTAACCTGAACTAATGTATTACAAGATATTTTTGTTTTCAACTGTTAGATGTCTCTATCATAGGTTTAATTGCTCCACCTTGCGGGGTAAGCTATAGTTACTTCATAAAGAAATTTGTAATTTTGACGTTTGTTAACCACGTTCTCAGGATTGATATTTTTATGTATCAAAGTTATCAACACTTCAGCTGGTTCCTACTTCAATAGTAATGAACCTATCAGCAATTTTAAAATATTTTCTCTAGCCAATTAAAATTGGGGGTGTGTACAGGAACCCAGCCTATCAGTAAAGAGTTCTGCAAATTTCCCTTCAAGAATACTATAAATGCTGGGAACTTCATGGCCCTATTGTCTTGATTGCTCCAGTGATTTCTGTGAGGCCAGTCCTAAGGGAGGCAGAGGCCGCGGGCGGCATTCGGAAGGTCCAGCAACTCAAGGTTATGGCAGAATTTTCATAAAAGTATGATAGCTCCTGCGGATAGATTGAGGGGAAAGTTCCAAACTCTTTTATTTCATGTAAATTTCTAAAGTTCGTAGTTTAAATGTAGTATTTTCGGCAGTCTGAGGATAATATCCTATTCCCTACTGGGAAATATGTAATGCAAGGGAACTAAGAGTAAGGACCCTCTGTTTGTTACTATTCAACTTGGCATGGGGTGACTAAAGTCTCAAAACTTACATTATTAACACTTATTTGGTATCAAATGTTTCTCATTTAGTCTCCCCGGTGTAGAATAGGTTGAATCTCGGTATCATTGGACCATAAGCCCACTTAGGGTTTTTAACCATTCCTGTAAGGAGGGCAAGTGTTTCGCCTACTAGCCTTTTGTTTATAGCCAGTCATGTTCAACAATTTATTTTTATATTAAGGCCATTTAGTATGGGCACACATGCCCCTGTTTATTCGGTAATTGTTTCTGGTGTTTGTTCCCTTTAAGAACAGTTTGTTACAAACTTTTGAGCAATAGATAAGCCCACATCAGGACAACGGTGTGTAAGGACTACCTACAGATTGTAAGTGCACCATAAGAAAAGTGATGCCTCTACGAGGCTGGACTATCATATCATAGAAGCGCAGACTCCCTGTAGTGTAAAGGATTGGAGCAAATCGTGCTCTTGTAAATGTTGTACCTGCCAAGAACAATCCAGCTCTTTTCTGTGTAAATTCGCATTTGTAATTCTCTCAAGTTTTGTACCTGTCTATTTGTCAATTTTAAAGTAGAGAAAAAACGAAAAGAAATACAATTTCAAAATTTGTTTTGTCAACCCTCACGCTTCTAACACCTCTGTGATCCACGATATTTCCTTGACAATAATAATAATGTGCGATCAATTTACGATCAATTTAATATCTAATTTAATTTATTATTTCTCTGTGGAATAGTTTTACCGAATATTCTCGTTTGTTTGGCTTGAGAATCGATATTGGAACAGAGTGCATAATGAATAGAAAATTAGGCTGAAAATTACTTAGATATTCTTGTTGTGATATTATTGTTATTTCTTTACGTCCCACCAATTACCTTTACGGTGTTTAGAGACATCGGTCTGTCGGAAATATTGATCCCACCGATGTCCTTTCACGTGCCGAATTATCTACTGACACGGTAGTGGTGTATTTGAGCTCTATCAAACGCCACCACACCGGGCTGGGATCAAACCTGTCAATCTGGGATGAGAAAGCTGAGCCAGTCAGCTCGCTACAATCTTCCTAAATGGAGGTGAGGTTATGATGATGATGATGATGGTGATGATGATGATGATGATGATCATGATGATGATGTTCATTATTAACCTTTGTTTCTTATCATAGTTTATATAGATCTTTTAGTGAAAGGTATTAATGCGCAGGGAGGGTTTCAGTTAGGTGTAAATGTAGTAAGCAGTTTGGCCTATGAGGACTTGGTTTTAATATCCTTAATGTACTGAAAGCCTGCAATCTTGGAACATGAAAATTTGTGCAGGAAATATGATATAAAAATTAGCCTTTCCAAGAATAAAGTGGCATTAGTAGGGGTAAACCCGGTTACGGATACAAAGCTGGAACAGGTAGATTGCTTCAGATGTTTAGAATATGCATTCTCCCAGGATGTCAGTATAGCAAGTGAGACTGCACCGAGGTGCAGCATAACTAATGCGGTGAGCTCGCAGATGCGATCAGCAGTATTCTACCAGAAAGAAGTCGACTCCCGGACGAAACTTTCTGTACATTTGTCTGTTCAGAACAATCTTTCTGTACGGTATTAAAATCTGGGTATACTCAGGGTATACTATTTATAAATTCGAACTAACAGGCATGAAAGTAGCGAGAATAATCGCGGGACAAACAGGTTGAAACAATAGCAGGAGGGTAGTCGGAATGAGGAGATAAGGGCTAAGTTAGGAATGAACTCGATGGATGAAGCGGTACTCATAAACCCGGTTGGGTGGCGAATATTGTAAGGCGAATGGAGAAGGATAGATTACTTAGAAGAAGAAGAAGAAGAAGAAGAAGAAGAAGAAGGATGGGCTCTGTCATGGAGGGTAAGAGAAATTGAGGGAGACGATGGTTCGTTTCAGTTATTAATGGTTTGGAACTAAATGAGGCCTCAGTGCTGCTTACAAATGGAGGATTGTGGCGGCGTTTGCTAAATTTACAGAAACTTGCAGATTGAACGCTGAAAGACGTAAAAGTGTATAATGATGTGTGTATATATGTATGTAATTTTACAAAGATATCTACCTCCTCCTACATGTAATTAATATGTATTTACATTGTGTTACTTTTTCCTTCCGTTCTTTCTTATCAAGTCCAGCCTGTTGCTTCCTACAAAGAACCAGTCACTATTTCAACTGCTAGAAATAAAAGAAACATTTATAGCACTACAGACCTACGAAGTGACCACTTCTCAGCCCGAAGGCATGCAGGTTACGAGGCGGCGCGTGGTCGGCGTAATGAATCCTCTTGGCCGTTATTCTTGGCTTTTTCTGTCGGTGTCGCTATCTCACCATTAGATAATTCCTCAATTGTTGCCATACAGGCTGAGTGGACCTCGAACCAGCCCCCAGATCCAGGTAATAATCCCTAACCTTAAAAGGAACCGAACTCAGGGCTGCTCGGTAAGATGCATCTTCACCACCCGTAGACCACGGGGCCAGCTTTATAGCTCTATGTGATTTTCATCGGTGATTGCTTTGGTTTTTAGACGCGTTACAGGAGGCTAGATAATGTATTCAACATTCTAACACTGCCCATAGAACGTACATCCAAGAATAATCAGTTAAATGTATATGTACACTCTTTGTGCAGCTTTTCAGTTCCTCTGACTAGGTAGAGAACAGATTATTCTCTTGTTCAGTCCAGCACAAGCCCGCGTTAGCCTTGTTTTCTCCTTGCGGGGACACTCCGTGTTTTCGCGTCCATTGGAGTGGAAGTCAGACTCCCTAATTGCTTGCACATTCCTTCTCGTTCCCTTTTCTGAAACCCGGGCCCCTTCCAGATGGGAAGGTCGTTTACCACATTAAACAATGAGACTGAAGGGGGAGATCTATGAAACCCCTACAAACAACCTTCATGTCAACGTTGCACAGCTCCACGAGCTTGAATTCCGTATGAAAAAATCATTACTAAATCATTACCTCTTTTATGGTCTGAATGTTTAGGACAACAATTTGCTGAGTTTTGTGTCTGAGATTCACTCTTGGATGAGTTTCAAATACTAATTGTGTTTTTCAAATCTGGTTCACTCAGTCTTACGAGAACAACCAGTAAACTCTCGATAACTCGTACTAAAGAGGGCAGAGGTCGTTCCAGGTTACGAGAAGTCCGTGTTATTGAAAGGAAATGAAACTGTGCCTAAGGCATGAAAAGGTGTGAAACACTGTACAGCACTTTATTTCTTCATCGTGTACTAAAGACGAATGCGTTGTCACTGCTATAATTATTCTTTCTCTTCTTCCTTTCTATTCACTTCCTCGTAGCTCCTGCACATCATCATATTTTTTAGGTCTTCGAACTACGATTTTCTGGATCTTCCGCAGCCTCTGTTTTCCACCAATTTTCTTTTAAAGATATTTGTCAGGAACCTATCATGCCTCATCAGGGGATCAACACGTTTTGTTTTTCCTGCTTTCCATTTCTTTAACGAGTGTCGTCGATTTTTACTGACCTCTCTTAATGCCTGAAAGTTTGATTTCTTATCAGTCCAGCTCGTTCTGTTGATCCTGTTCCATATACACATTTCCATTACCTCTACCCGAACTCTCTCATTTCTCCCACCTGTCCATATTTCACACCCCTGAAATGAAATATTCCAAATGAATAACTTTGCAAAAGGCTCCCTTGTCTAAATGTGCATGTGAATGCTATTTAAAAAAAATCTTTCTTGGTTTGGAAATATTGTTTATCCAATGCTATCATTTTATTTTCAGAAGCACTTCATATTTAGTAGTATTATACTGAAATTTAACTCAACAGGGTAATCAATACGTGCCAGGTAGAAAGTAAACACGTTCAATACAGCCAATCCGTGTTTGTACATGTACTGAGTAAGTGTCTCAACTGCATTCTGAAGATGTACACCGTACACAGCAACTGCGAGAGATCATTACCATACGTACAGCTTTTCGCGGTTTGTGTGACTAAGGAACCTGACCTGAGAACGAATCCATTCTTGTGAAATAAGAACTGATATACACTTCCTTAACAACATAACACATTAAAACCAAGGTCATCTGTATACAAGCCACGGAGGCCCTTGGAGGAGGGGAAGGTATCCACTGTCCGTAACCTTGGCCCTAGGTAGGGTAAGGTGGCAAATTCTTCGCCCGGACAACTTCGTCTCCAGAAATTAACCTGGTACTAATTTTTGATGTAAACTTTCCGAACGTTAGAGTCATCTGACTCTCCAGAATTGGATTTTTGTTTTAATTTAGACTTTCTGACGGGAAGTTGAACCTAAGTTGATAAGTAGCGACTATGTTGAAAATGAATATAGTTCATATGATTGTCCGTCTGAATGGGATTAGCGTAGATTACTATTACAGCTCAGTGCAATACTTCTCTTTCAATTCACAAAACACTGGTCTGTTTTCAGACCGATTTTTCTGTACGGGAGTGAAGGACGAATTGCCTCGGGATATCTTATTCACAAGTTAGAAGTAACAGGTATGAAATTAGCAGGTATGATGGCTGGTAAAATGCAGGTTGAAACAATGGAAGAAGGATACTCAGAATGAGAACATAAAGCTACAAATGAACTCGACGGATGAAGCTGTACTCATAAACCGGCTTCGGTGGTGAGGTTAAGTAAGGCAAATGTAGTAGATATCTAAGAGAATAATGAACTCGGTCATGGATGAAATGAAATGTCGTATGGCTTTTAGTGCCGGATTATCCCAGGACGGGTTCGGCTCGCCAGGTGCAGGTCTTTCTATTTGACACCCGTAGGTGACCTGCGCGTCATGATGAGGATGAAATGATGATGAAGACAACACATACACCCAGCCCCCGTGCCATTGGAATTAACCAATTAAGGTTAAAATCCCCGACCTGGCCGGGAATCGAACCCGGGACCCTCTGAACCGAAGGCCAGTACGCTGACCGTTCAGCCAACGAGTTGGACGGTCATGGATGATGAAAGACGTAGTTGGAGATGGTTAGACTCCGTTCCTAGTGATTTAAAGGTAAGAGGTATTACACTAAACTAGGCCAAAAAGCTGATAACACACAGCTAGTGGTGGGGTTTAAGTGGTTCACAGGGGCTTGCACACCGGAAACTGAAAGGCTCAACTGTGTATAATGAAGATGTATTTGTGTATATTCTTACAACACCAGAAATTCGATGGCATGTGAATTTGTAAGTGATGTTTAAATGAAAATTTACCTGCTTCATATAAACTATATCTAATGTGTGGGTTGTAGAATAATGTGTCAGCCGTGATGATTTACCATAGCCTACATGGCGTGCATGTAAACAGTGTAATGAGTGTTAACGTTGCAGGCAAAATTATAATTCAAATAGCATCCACACTTTTGAGGACTGACTTGAATTTAGTTTTGTAAACATATGATAAATAATTCACTGCACATTTTAATACACTAATGGAAGTTAATGTGAGCTCTGTGATGTGAAGCAAAAATAGCTGTGATGTAACATTATTACACCACCAGCTGGCTCAATGAACTAGTCACCACTGATCTACATTTAAGGCACACACACAGGTGGAAAGATTCTCGATCTGATGTGTGCCTAGTATTTTCTTAAATAATTGCAAGGAATTTGGAAATTTATTGAACATCACCCTTGGTAAATTAATCCGATCCCTAACTTCTCTTCCAGTCATCATCATTCCGTGTCCGGTCAGCATTTCCAAAATGTAGCAACTCCGATGGCCTTGTTGTTCGCCTCGATCAGGTCCTGTGTAGTGCAGGGATGTTCTAGTAGGGGACAGATGAGCAGGTGGTTCGGATCTTGTGTTACACCACACTCGCAGGATGTGTCTCCATCAGCTGGAAGTATGGCCCATTTTTGCATGTTGGTCTTGCAAAGAGGTATGCCCACCCTAAGACGATTAAGTGATCTCCAAATAGGGTAGAGCAGGTCATTTCCTGGAGCTAGCTCTTCCTTTGCAGGAGTATCAGGCGGCAGCACGCTCTTGCACCCGGTGATGCGGTTAGACTCAGGTGTTCCTACCAGTGGTTGAGTCCTGGTGATGAAGCTCTTTCTCGACTTCAGTCGACAGACTACAGCCTGGTGATCATGCAGTGGGTGGCGAGAATCATTAGTCTGCTTTGTCCTCTCTGCATCAGCAGCAACAGCCCTTCTGATAGCGGGGGGAGCTATTCCAACAATCGGGTAGAGTTTGTCAACTGGGGTTGGCTTCAGACATCCCGACAAGATACGTACAGTCTCGTTGATTGCAATGTCAACCTCCTTGGTGTGAGTGGATGCACTCCACACAGGTGAAGCGTACTCTGCAGCGGACACACACAAAGCAAGAGCAGAGGTTCTCAGGACGTGAGGGCTTGCTCCCCAGGTGGTGGCTGTGAGCTTTCTCAAAAGATTGTTCCGTGAACTAACTTTCAGCCTGGTGTTGTGGCAATGTTTCTTGAAGGACAGTGTTCGGTCAAGAGTAACACCTAGATACACAGGTGTTGGACAATGTTCTAGTCGTTTGTCTTGCCATATAATGTCCAGTTCCCGCCGAGCTTCTCTATTCCTTAAGTGAAATGCGCACACCAATAAACGAATATTTGACCTAATTTGTCCCCTTGAATTCCAGTTTCGTCTTCATATTGTGATCTTGCCTACTTTTAAAAACACTACAAAACGTATTCGTCTACCATTGTAATTCCACGCCATCTCTCCACTGACAGCTCGGATCATACCACTTAGTTGAGCAGATCGTCTCCTTTCTCCGATGTCTTCCCATGATGGCTTTTACCATCATGGCTAAGTATCCTGAAAATAAGTCTGGTGGTGGTTATTCTTATTTTAGGAGGAAAAACTGGCGAAACAATCCTCTCTTTATCTAAAGCGAAAATATAAGAGATCCAATCGTTCGAAGCATATATGTATCGACTAAAGAAATACAGGAGTTACGGAAGGTATGAAAATGAAAGATTCTGTATACCTCACAAAACTAACACCATGAGAGTCGGAACAGTACGAGAGTTTATCAAGAGAAATCATAAATGGAACAGGAACGTGAGGAGACTGGCGTAAGAATAAGCTGAAGCAATATCAGACTCAGCAACAGACACATGTTAGACATTATAGACGGGTACGAGTAAGTTAACTTAACGTTTAGTTTAACAAATGAATACGTTTTGTAGTGTTTGTTGATGGAACACGTTTTGTTGTTGTTGTTAATTTTAATGTTAGAACGAGTTAACAACTTGTTAAGTATTAATAGCTCTTGATGAAACTGGAATTATGAAATTGTAAAGTATAATCGCACCCGTGAAATTTAGCCAATTAGAGGATGGTCTTCTCCGTGGCTCGAATGGTTACATGCTCACCAGTCACCCCTTTGTCTGTGGTCAAATTCTCGGTTCCCCATGAACATAGCGCTCGAACGAAGTCGAAGCCTGACGGATATTTTTTTCCAATGCTCATTTCCTTTTTCCAATAGCAGTTCAAGAACATTCCATGATAATTCACTTGTCGTCGTTCTAAAAGAGTGGAACAGCCCTGATTCAATACATATAATCTAGCCGCTAGTTACATCCCTATCAACTGATCCTGCCACTTGATTTTTGAACAAGGTAAATCGTTTATTAATTTATAGTTAATCGTGGGAACTTTTCCTAATGGTTATCTCGAAACTTCCCGAATGAACTGGAATTAAACCCTGGGGAAGATCCTTCAAACAATGGATAGGAAAAGCAGTTGACTCCACGTGAAGTTAATCCAAATTTGGACACATTCTTTGGGCTGAAATTCCACCTATTCCCCTAAATAAAATTGGGAAATTTATTAATAATTAAGTGATATCCTTCTAAAAATGTTACTCGAGAAATGATATCAAATTTTGAATGACATTAGCTGGAACGGTTTACATTATAACCTGCCAGTTCTTTCTTATTCGTCAACCATTATTTCATCACAGACGTTGTTATTCATGTATTAATATGAACTAGTCGAAGTCTATCCTTTTCTAACTTATATCATCTTCTGAAGACAATTTCTACGACGACATCTCACTCTCTTAGTGTTAACAGTTAACCACAAACTGATACAAGTTATTTGTTCAGGCGGTATATTACTGTGTCTGATTCATTTATTACAAGGATGTTATAGCTTTAATGGGATTGTTGGAGCGTAAGCATTCGGTGATACCAGGTTCGAGTTATTTGGTCTAGCCAGAAAGCTCCCCAACCAATCACACAAGCTAATGAGCTTTGGGCCGTAGCGTCTTGTAGGTTGCCGCCCTGGGCTGCGTAATTGCCTTCTTTGACGGGCGCCAATTACAAGCTGGCTGCTGCCGTCTGTTTACCTGCACCAGGAAACTCTACAAACACGAGAGAACGGATCCAACTTTTTCTCGCTCTCTGATGTGTCAAGAGTCGCTTCTTCATCCATGTCAATCTCTAAGGATATGATGATAAAGAACACGCGACTGAGGGTATGGAAAGCATTTCCTGCCAGAGGATATAGAAGAAGAGAGAATCGAACCATACGTTTTACGAAAATTTCACTAAGTACTTGAATCGGTGAATATTGCATGAGTTTTACCCATCAGTCATCCTTGATCATTTTAATTTAGAGCTTTCGCCCAGGTAACAGATTTTCTATCAATTGTTTACCTAGATATTTCGTAAATGATTTCAAGGAACTTGGAAACTTATCTATAATTGTCTGATAAATTGCTCTAATCTCTAATTCCTCTTTCAATAAACGAATTGTCCTTTTGAATTGCAACTTGATCTTCATATTACGACCTTTCCTGCCAGTAAAGTTTCCACTCAAGGTTATCCTTCTACTGATGTCAATTCCACTCCATCTCTCCACTGATAACTCGGCACATTCCGCTCAGTCCGACAGTTCGTCTCCTTACTCCCAAGTCTTCCCAGTCCAACGTTTTCACACTTTCGTACCTGTACTTTTTTTATCCGAACTAACCCAGAAAAACAATCGTGCCGCTATTCTTTGCAACTTTTCAGTTCCCGTATCAACCTGATCTACGCTCCGTATACTGCAGCCGGGCTGAGTGGCTCAGACGGTTGAAGCGCTGGCCTTCTGACCCCAACTTGACAGGTTCGTTCCTGGCTCAGTCCGGTAGTATTTGAAGGTGCTCAAATACGTCAGCTCGTGTCGGTAGATTTACGGGCAGGTAAAAGAACTCCTGCAGGGCTAAATTCCGGCACCTAAGCGTCCGAAAACCGAAAAAGTTGTTGGTGGGACGTAAAGCAAATAACATTATTATTAATATTACGCATACTGCAGCCATACTCTGATTGTAGTCTTACCAGAGATTATACTCCATCTCCATTACATCCTTTTTTTAAATGTGATTTGTTCGGGGCGTCGATCTATAGAGATCTTTCGCCCTACTTGCACCATACGATTTGAAAGTGCGTGTAAGTGGAATTGCAGAAGTGTAGAGTGTTGAATGTGAGCAAAGGAACGTTAAGGACGGCAAAATACAGCAGTCCCCAGAAAACGGATATTAATCATTTAAAATTAAAAACCCCTGACCCCGCCGGGAATCGAACCCGGAGCCGCGGGTGATAGGCGGACGCGTTGCTTCCCTACACCGCGGGGCCGGACCCATTACATCCTTACTAGAACCCCTAAATAGCATCATAACCATGTGAATAGACCTGTAACCTTTCTTTACAACCTCGTTAATGTGATTATCCTAATGATGATATTTCCATACATTCACACCTTTCTTTTTTTACAATTTGCTTTACGTCGCACCGACACAGATAGGACTTATGGCGACGATGGGGCTAGGAGTGGGAAGGAAGCGGCCGTAGCCTTAATTAAGGTACAAACCCCAGCATTTGCCTGGTGGGAAATGGGAAACCACGGGAAACCATCTCCAGGGCTGCCGACAGTGGGTTTTGAACCCACTGTCTCCCGAATACTGAACACTGACCGCACTTAAGCGACTGCTGCTATCGCGCTCTGTCATACCTAACTACTTACAGTGATCCCCGTGAGGTATTTTTACCGCATGAGCGCAGTAATGAAAACTGAGGGGAGAAGAATGCTCGGTGAAACTTACAACCTGACTTTCCACTCCATTTACTGTCATACTACTGCGTGCTGTCCATCTCACAACGTTGTCGCGGTTACCTCAGTAAATGTGAGAAATCCTACCTTGCGAAAGATGCTGGGAACGGCCACTGTTCACCGTTAAAACACTTCTTCTTCTTCTTCTTCTTCTTCTTCTTCTTCTACTTAATCTGTTTACTCTCCAGGGTTGGCTTTTCCCTCGGACTCAGCGAGGGATACCACCTCTACCGCCTCAAGGGCAGTGTCCTGGAGCTTCAGACTCTGATTCGGTGGATACAACTTGGGAGGATGACCAGTACCTCGCCCAGGCGGCCTCACCTGCTATGTTGAACAGGGGCCTTGCGGGGGGATGGGAAGGTTGGAAGGGAGAGACAAGGAAGAGGGAAGGAAGCGGCCGTGGCCTTAAGTTAGGTACCATCCCGGTATTTGCCTGGAGAAGTGGGAAACCACGGAAAACCACTTCCAGGATGGCTGAGGTGGGAACCGAACCCAGCTCTACTCAGTTGACCTCCCGAGCCCCTTTTCAATTGTCGCGGCAGAGTCGGGAATCGAACCCGGGCCTCCGGGGGTGGCAGCTAATCACACTAACCACTACACCACAGAGGCGGACGATAAAAACCCTACGAAGCTGTACAGTGTGTCATATTATTAAGTTTAACGCGTTCCAGCATCGCAACTTCAGTGTTTCTTATTTCTTTTGCTGAATTACCCTAAAACTATCCGCCTCCGTAGCGTAACGGTTAGTGTTATTAGGTGCTGTCCTAGGGGGCCCGGGTTCGATTCTCGGTACTGGCAGGAGGGCTGGTATGTGGTTGAAATGGTACATGCAGCTCACCTCCAATGTGGGTGTGCCTAAAAAGAGATGCGTTATCTCGGGATGAGGACACGAGTTTTTTTAAACACTAAATCTTACACACTTTGATATTTTTTTATAGAAAACGCCATCTTTATGGTAGCTTCATAACAGTAAATCAGCGATGATAATACTGGGGGTTTAAAGCCTTCAACACATCCGTAGCAATGACTCGGCTGTCTAAATATAAAAAAACTGATGAAAAAAGTATAAGCTATGGCCAGTGATAACTGACGGAAAATGTTCAGGGCTGTAAAGAAATTGAACAACTATCCTCCTTTTAGATGTTTTGTAGAATTCTGGCGCTAACATGCTAAAATACTTCGTTCTGAAAGAATGTATTTAGGCTACATGATAGCTTTTCTGGTCGGAAGATTTGAATTTTACCAGATTTATATGCATATATATAGCGGAATTTCATTTGGTATAGATGGGTTTCGTGTTTGTTGTGGGCCGGCTGAGTGGCTCACATGGTTGAGGCGATGGCCTTCTGACCCGAACATTGAAGGTTCAATCCTGGCTCAGTCCGGTGATATTTGAAGGTACTCAAGTACGTAAGTCTCGTGTCGGTAGATTTACTGGCACGTAAAAGAACTCCTGCTGGACTAAATTGCGGCACCTTGGTGTGTCTGAAAACCGCAAACAGTTAGTGGGACGCAAAGAAAATAATATTATTATTTGTTTTTGTGGATATTCCCGGGGAAACATATTGGAATCGTGGGCATTAATGCACCGCAACTGATGAATCCATTCCTCTAGTTATAAGTGCATTTTTTTCTGTGTCACACCGGCACAGATATATCTTGAATGGAAGCAATAGTATTATCAATTATTATCAATAGTATTATCAATTAAGCTACAGCATCAGTATTTGCCGTGTGTGAATATGGGAAACCACGGAAAAACATACTTAGGTCTGCCGACAATTGGGTTCGAACCCACTATCTCCCGAATGCAATCTTATACCTACGTAACTCAAACCGCGCAGCCACTTACTCGGTAGAAGTACTTTATGTCAAGACCCTTGGATTATATTTTAGTCTTAACGAGATATTAAGGCAACACTCCGGAGATAAACATCGATATTTTGGTATTTTTGGTGACGTCTATCTTATGACTGAAATTGAAACGATTGTGTTTCCTTTTTTTCTTGTCACGTAGTTATTTCGCGGAATCAAACAATTTATCGCTGTAAAAATGCTTTGTTTGCCAATTGTAATTTTACATTTAAATCCCACTTTTCTCCCATAATATTCTGCCAAATGTAACAATATTTGTACGGTAAATGTGTCACAGCTATATTGAGAAAGCTGCATATGGAATATTTCATTGCAGAATTTTTTCAAGTAGTAGGGATTTTAAAATAGAAAATAAAAATTACACAAGCTTTAGTCCGATATAACTCCTTATAAAAAATGTACAGAAAAATCGTTACGAAATGCTTTTAAAAGAAGTATTATTTACCTAATTACGAATTTACATTAACATGTTAATTAAATTTCATGAAAAATGGATTGAAAATTTCAAAAACAAAAATTTATTTTGTAAATTCGATTTATTGTATATGAAATAAATGTTCGTGATATCTCCACTTTTATGTAGGTGACATTCCCACAAAATTTCGTGAAAATCCATGCACTAAGGAAAAATATCTTTCTATCTCCGGAGTGTCGCCTTATATCTATCGATAAATTTGAATATTTTACATCTTGTTAGGCTCCTATAGCTGTTCTAATTGTCTTATACAATGGAAGTTTCCTTTCCGTTGTGTACCTTTTCATGATGATTATCAGTGTCTTGTTTCCTGGGACAATCGATGCAATGAATATTCAGTCTTTTACATACATTCGTACCAATACTTCCGACATCAGTAGGTGAAATGTTTCACGATATCGTCAACTTATCTCGGACAGCAATTAGTGTCTCGTCTCTATACAAATAACTGCTTTGTTTAGAACAGCCGATTCAAATGAATGATCATATTCTTCGATGCTTCCATCTGAATACTTTATAATATGATCAGTTTTGTAGATTACGTAACACTGGAGAGAGAGGTATCTTGTAACTTATGACTCCCCACTGGATAACTACATTTTTCTTTTTTTTGATAATTTGGCTCACCTTGTGAAGTGCTGCGCTATTACTCGTACTGTTCCATATCGAGGCTCATTAGGTTGAGAAGAACGCTGAAAGTTGATAGAGTATCCAAAAGTGATTTTGTCCTTCATTAGTGAAAACGTCACTGATATCGAGCAACACAAAATAGATATTTCTCTTCCTCACTTTGTACAAGACAATAAAATATGAGCACCTCAAGTATTTCTAAATTCATGTCTTGTCTCACAAAATTTTAGCAACGTAAAGAAGTTCAATTAGGACACGTTGAATAATTTCCCCTCTAGGCTAAGTACAATATATTAGAGGAAATTATATTATTATACAATCTTCCTGCAACAGCTGCAAGTTGCCCAAAGACAAAGAAACCCACATAAAATCTATCCAGTGGTTCTCGGTGTATGGAATTCTATTCCAGTAACCCTGCGCAAGATTTCTCCTAGTATAATGACTTTAAAGGGAGTCAAACTTCTAAAGATAAGTATGTGGTCTCCGGAGCATTTTTGTAGAATATTTTATGTTCTAAAATCCATATGCGTATTTTATACCTGAAATATTTCCCCTGGAGATCATCTAGGTAACAGCTAATACCATTAAAATCTTGTTCCCTCATTCACATTTATAACTGTATGTACGTTTCGCAATATTTCGAAATTGAATATCTTCTACTAGCTCGATTATTTGCACACTATACTGTATTTATAAAATTATATTTCCTTAAGCGCTTTGACATTTATAGATGCACTTACACAACAAACGAATTAATTTCAATATATTAAAGTACTGACAGACTGAGGTAGTTTAAAAAGTATGATTTGCAACCAATCAAAATACGAGTTAATGTGGGAGTAGCTGGGGAAATCAAGACGGACATTATGATTTGACATGGGTTGACATCGTATCTCCAAGGATCCTCGTTATAAATATATTCATTCCCTCAGATGTGGATGAAAATGTATTTTAGGCACCAAGTTACAGTTTACCATGACCTATCCCTTTCTTGGCCCCTGCTATCAGTTCACAATTTGTACCGAGCATGTTATGGCTGTATATCTCGCCAAGTCCTTCACATAACTCTTGTAGAAATCACCAGTTGTTTCTACGCTCATTAGATTATCTAAGCTAAACGTTTTGTAACATGGGTCGCCTCTACTTGCGAGTAGTACCACTTCGTTAGGTACACAATAGGTTTGTGATTAGTAGGAACATAACGAAAGCTATAATTGTCACTGGTTTTAGTGCAGAGTTCATACTACTCTAGGAGTTGAGAAATAAACATAACACAAAACACCGGAAAACATCCTTCTAGAAAAGCAAATGGTCAGAGCTGATCGTGGTGAGATGGCACCAACACTATTATTTATGTTTTATTTTACACGCATTAATCTCCGCAGAGCTCCAGCGCGAATGTAGTAGCGTGCATTCGAGTCCTACCTCGCCCAACCTGAAAGTGATTTTCATGGTGTTCCATGTTTAACACCAAGCAAATACCGGATAGGTACCTTTGGGATAGGCAACGCCCGACTTCCTTTCCAAATCTTTCCCATTCCCATCCGTGAGAAAAAACGCTAAACTGAGCGCAACTTATTACATGCCAAAACAAAACAATACAACTTTAATCTCCCTTCCCCGTTGTGTGTTCGCCAGTCATACAATAACGTTGCACACCCAGGGTATGTTATGGTACATCACATTATGTTTACAGCACATGCTTGGTATCCTTTCCGTGGCTGGAATCAAGGCCTGGAAGCAGCTTGAGCTTCAATATGTCCTTCCCCGACTTCACGCCGTCCGATGCGGCAGCAAAACCGCGCATGCTGTTCTTATTTATATCTCAAAACGTAATTGTCCGATTTTGAAAATACTTACATATTTGAACTTGTACGCAGATGACCTTTTAGGCCAGCTGTATGAATTTGTGCCATTCCATTTAAAAATATGGAGTTAGTATCAATATCTCGGTTATTAATCACCCCATAAGACTAAGTAGCACGATATTTTACAATGCCCAGGGTACCATTTACGAATATGAAAACAGAATTCCGATATCTTTAATGGTTTAGCAGTTATTTCTGCGTAACATGTTAGGTGAATAACCCTATATATGCGGACCTCCACGGGCTTACGTTGCCTCTGATTAGTACCACTATGTGAGCGACACCGTGGGTGTGCGTTGCCTGTAATTAGTACCCAC
This sequence comes from Anabrus simplex, assembly GCF_040414725.1. Taxonomy (NCBI): domain Eukaryota; kingdom Metazoa; phylum Arthropoda; class Insecta; order Orthoptera; family Tettigoniidae; genus Anabrus; species Anabrus simplex. The sequence continues at coordinate 1,212,791,136 of NC_090265.1, read as the reverse complement.
TACGTGAGAAACACCAGGGGACAGTACAAATCCCTGTGAATAGTACACCTATGTGAGGAACACCATGGGTTTGCGTTGCCTATGAGTGGCGCCGTAGTGTGAGAAACACCTATGAGTAGTACCACAATGAGTCGAACACAGTCAGTCTACGTTACTTGTGATTAGTACAGCTACATGAGAAATACCATGGTTCTTACTTTCCTAGCGATAAGTACCATTATGAGGGGGCATTGACCTCTTCAGACAACAAGCATCATCGATTCAGGATTGTGCTTCAGAAGCAGCCCCTTGGTCAATGTATACTATTGTTTTAATATAGTTTCTGGGAAGGTGGGGCATTGCGGGTCGAATCCACTGATAGTTTTAAGTCCACAATCATTGTTCATCGTCTCTTTTCTGAATTCTAGTCAGTGGATTAATTTTTGGAATTATTATTAACATTCAATATTGCGAGTTGGATCCACTGGTTAATTTAAGATCATATTTGTCCATTGATTCTTCATCATCACGTTTTGAATTCTGGTAATTGGATGAGTTTTGGACTTTTAAATTGTCATTACATTCCGTCTAATTTCGTACCATTAAGGGCCGATGACCTAGATGTTAGGCACCTTTAAACAACAAGCACGGACGTAGAAGTGGTAAGATATATGAACGTTTCCAAGTGGTATATAGTCCGACTCGTTGGCTGAATGGTCAGTGTACTGGCCTTCGGTTCAGAAGGTCCCGGGTTCGATTCCCGGCCTGGCCGGAGATTTTAACCTTCATTGGTTAATTCAAGTGGCCCGGGGGCTGGGTGCTTGTGCTATCCCTAACACCCTGGAACTCACACACCACGCATAACACTATCCTCCACCACAATAACACGCAGTCATCTACACATGACAGATGCCGCCCACCCCCATCGGAGGGTCTACCTTCAAGGGCTGCACTCGGCTAGAAATAGCCACACGAAATTAAAAAGTGGTATATAAATGAATTATTAAAGAATCCCGTGACCTGTTAGCGTTACTATCCGGTTTAGAAGTTATCTGTATTAACAGAGTGACATATTTAACTAACATAGAAACCCTCGTCTTATTGTTTCGATGCATTCTTTTCTTTCGAATTTTACGTTCATACTATCGCCCCTTAATGTCAGCCGTTATTTTTACCTCAGAGTAATTGACTTTGAGGTTTCCTGGATGTTAATTATGACCGAAGGAGAAGAATCTCTATGCCAAATTTGACGGTTATCAGTTTCACGGCCTTTGAAATATGAGTGAATTCTATATCATTTTTATACCCCATATATAGATGAGTTTCCTATGCAGTACTTAGTAGTCTTAGTATGTGAATCAGTTTCCGATAATCCATCAATTACTTGTACAGTACAATAGTGCGAAAAATACTCCCTCAGACTGTGGAGAGTAATCCCAACAAGTCTTGCACTGTACACATTGAACTTTAGAACAAGAAACCCTCGGCTAGTGGACTTCCAAGCAGCGAATGTGAAGCGTACTTGGGTTTCTCTCACACGAGATGCACACCGTAATAATAAAAACTTTTCGTGTTAGAAGTTCTGTAATAAAACTGAACTTTGTGTTTGAATTCCCATTCCCCGTATTTAATGTAACGAATTCAACTCACTTAGTTCTATTATATTAAATTGAATTTCCTATTGGCCACCTGTTCTTCATTCCTATTAGAATTGCGAAAAGGTGGTGTGAGTCCAATAATTTCCCAGCTCGGAATCTCCATTTCCAAGAATACTACTTCCACAAAAAAAATCTTATGTAAATGAAAAACTGGAAGTATTTCAAACTCCACTGAGTAATTTGACTTTTAAATTCAAGAGATACTACATGCATTTTGCAATTAGTATGGAACTGATGTATTAATTAGATCTGTTTCTTCAAGCTGTGGCTTTGCTGTCACCTATAGCTCAAAGCTAGGGGTGGGGTCGACTATTAAAAGAACTCTCCATTACGTTACCTATGCCGATGTTGTTTCCCTTATTGGAAGAGGTCAACATTTCATCTGATAGCTTTTATCCAATGTAAGCATAGTAGAATGATGGGCCTGTAGGTCAGTAAAAAGGAAACTAAATCTCCACATAGAAAAAGCTCAACGTATGTATGTATGTATGTATGTATGTATGTATGTATGTATGTATGTATGTATGTATGTATGTATGTATGTATTGCGCCCTGGTGGGGGTGTGATAAGCGTCATGCAATTATAATGATGATGAATTATTGAGGAATATATATTTCATTTTAAGAATAAATAGTATCTTACTGTACATACAGTAAGGGCAGGCCAGGCCGAGATAGCAGGTTTCACCATACCACAGAATATTGTCTCCACTGAGATTAACCAACACAATGAACTGCAGAATTCTCAGAAATTGTGACGAGGGGGAAAGAGAAAGGCACGAGTTGTTGACTAGTTGCGGAAGGTTTTCATAGCCCCGGGCCGAATAAGTAGTGACAAGAGCGCAGAGAGCCGGGTGCAAATTTCTGAGAAATGATGGCCGGGTATCTCCATGTAACTAGCGGGAGTTGAACGCAGGGTTGGCACTGGAAGAAAAAAATATGAGCCTTCCCGGTCACGTGGTTTAGGTGGACCAATGAAAAAATTCACTTGACCAAAGCAAGGCGACAACTTCGTATTGTAAGAAGCACTAGTGAGGCTAACTCCGTGGATTGCCTCCGTGGATTAAACTGATAGAAGGAAGTGAATTATCAATTCAGAATAAAGTGGAATTTAGGAGCCTTACTATACCATAAAACTTATAAAAAGTTAATAATTGCGGCAGATTGCATGGTGTAATTCTGAGAATTCATGGACGCTATTCGTTGATTGGCTGAAGGCAAAGGAAGCCACAAAAGAGCGCCAAATCCCGAGCCGGGTTACGCCAGCTAAATTCGCAAATATATCCATTACCAGCGAACGATAATAGTTGAGAATTGGTATAGAGCATTTGAGAACATAATTACATCATTGGATCATATATTAAAGCCACGGGCCAAACCGCAAAGTGTCGTATGAAGATATCGGGACTGCGCGTCCCAAGATGAACTCCGGTGAACTCGGAAGAGAGGGGATACAAGTATAAATATGAGGTCGTGGACAAGGACTGACAACTACTTCTGACAAAGTGTTCGGGAGGTCACCACGCCAGGGGTGCGTGACAACGTCTGATATTTTGTTCGAGCCGTGATTACGCCAGAGGTGCGAGTGTGTGGAGTAGAGTTCGAAGTATTATATTGTTACATAGTACAGTGATTCATGACGTGATGTAGCTCATATTACAGTCTTGAGCAGTATACTAGTATGAAGTGTTTCAAATAGACAGGACTTAGTAAAGCATAACTTACGGAGTGAGAGATTCTACCAACAGATTAGGAAGTGCGTTACATGAGAACGGTCACGAGTGTTTATGTCACCTAGTAAACAGTCGATTCTAAACTGATACCTGGTCAGCTACACGAACGTGAGACGGGAAATTCAAGTGCGCGCACGGGCCGTTGTAAAGGGGATCCCGAGGTATCCCATGTTCCTAGTGTCCGCGAAAGGAATGAAGAATGTATATCTACATTAAGTGGGCTAGATACAAGGCCGAGAGTGTAAAATTTGTGAGTAGAATTTAGGGTGGAAATTATTCCAGAGTGCAACAGTTATTTTATTTGTTTTTATTCAAAATGTGTAAAGTTGAAAAGGGTCAAGGATTAATTCTTCAAGCTGGCATGAATACCAGTGGAATGCATTGCTAAAAACCGGAGGGGCTATGACTTCTCGTCCGGTTTTAGCAGACTACAATGGCAGAGATGAGTAACCTTTTAAAATATTAGTAGATTGCTATCGTTAGGGGGAGGAAATCATATTATTTTATCATGGTAACTTGATTGTGAAACGAGCCGTTTCCGGCTCGTATAAATTCAATGATAGATAGACAAAGGGACAAATTAATATGTACATGATTAGATCGAGCACTCATCATAATTTTGATTATTAAATAGAGTATAGTAGGGTAGAGTTGTTCATTCAAGTGCTTGAGTTGTTTGATATGATATGGAGCACGTTTCACGTAAAGATAATGTTAATATTCATTTAGAAGAGCTTCCAAAGTGTTTTTCCGTTATCGGAACTTTTACAGATATTAAGGCATGTTGTTAAGATAATCCAGAGGTAGGATTGCCAAGTGATATAAATTGTTGTGGGACGGAATGAAGTCCATTGATTTGTTTGTAAATATCGCGAAGTTCGCCAGTGGACAAAATAATAATAATCTGCACAAGTGTCGAAGTAGTACATTAAAATTTGGTAATGTGTAAAGGCGTGTTTAATAATAATCTTTGAGAATAAAGGCACGGGCCTAGTTGGATAGAATGATTGCAAATTAAAGTAATTTAAATGTGGAGATCACATGTGCCGTGAATAATTATAATTTGGGCAGTGAATCCGGTTTTAACACTAATTTTTGATTTAACGTTTTGGACTCCATAATAATCATAAATAAATTGTGGTAGAAACGAGATAGGCATTTTGATAATATGGTCACGCTATGTTTGAAGCCCAGAGGGATTTGAGCCACAGGTTGAGATTTGGAGTTTTATGGGACAGAAATCCGGCCCGAAATGAAAGTGAATTGTACTGATGTTGATGAAGAAATAGATGGATCTTAAGGCCCACATAGAGGTTGTATTTATATACCGGTGTATTGAGTGGCAGAATAGAGTCCACACACCGAGGGTTAATTAGTGAAAATGTTTGGAAGAGTTCCAATGGACAAATGGACTTCAAAATGGAAAAGGAAGGAATAATTTAATACTTGCACAGATTGGAGGTATTTGCCCAACTGCGAGGTGTTATGGGATTTGAGAATTGTATTAGGAGCATATTGTCTCCATGAATTAACGACAGTACGAAAATAAGGTTGCGGGTTCGAACACTATTATGTCCCGACCGATGTGAATTCGGATCTTGGTGATTTCTGTTTGGGAGAGAACGTATGTGACTAAATTATAAAGATGGGGAATAAAAATAAAGATTCTCGAAAGAATAGTAATACTATTAATAATAATGATAATAATAATAATATTCCAAGTAAATCATATCTGGATTGTTTAGTCCCAAAATAAATCGGAATTGTAAAAGGGGTTATGCGTTAAACTTATTAAGAGTGGACTACCGTGTAACAGGCGAAATTAATTTTTTCTAAATTAATAATAATAATAATAAATATATATTAAAAAACTACTTTTTTGAAGAAGAAGAAGAAGAAGAAGAAGAAGAATTTATTATTATATTTTGGACATAATAATGATGTTGGGAGTTGAAATAAAAAATTTGAGATTTTTAACTAATAATAATAATAATAATAATAATAATAATAATAATAATAATAATAATAATGAGAATATTTGAAGAAGGAGAAGAAGAATAATCAAAGAAGCTACTTTTACTTATTTCAGATGAAAATAAAAATCGCGAAAAGTTGAAATATCATTCCGAGGATGATTACGGGTTACGATAATCATGATCCCCACAGATAATAATAATAATAATAATAATAATAATAATAATAATAATAATATTTTTTTATTTTTTTATTTTATTTATTTTTCTTATTATTTCGGATGATGATGATGGATGATACTAGGGAAGTCAGCTGGCGAATTAACGTAATAATGTCAATTGGTTGTAAATAATAAGTTGAGTTAATATGTGTAAAATGAAGGCAAATCCCTACATCTGGACCATTAGGTTAGAGTCCCTTTGTCGTATTCCTTCAACTAACGATTAGCATATCTTGGTTAGGAACCCGGGGAGAGTTTGTAGTTTCCCGGGTTGGTCTCATCTCAATCAAAGTGGAGGCGATAACATGGTCCATGTGATCGCGCCTACTTAGCCAACAGGTAATTGGTCCATGAACAAATATGGTCATGGTGTTAACGAAGGTAAATCTGATACCTTCAGATATCAACGGTTCTACCACCCAAATGGAAGGGTGGTCAAAAGTGATAAATATTATGTAATCATTTTTCAGGAATAATTTGCCAAATTACCGGCAAATCAAGGGTCAACAGATTTTGTTGTGTGTAAAAATTATTTTGTTTACTTAAATAAATGCTCCTTTAGCATTTGCAAGGAAACAGTTCCAGGTTCTTGTTCTTGTAGAATAGTAAACCCTTGGTGACCGTTTAAATATCCGTCCCCATCCCTAGGATGGAGCCGTCATAATTTCCCTTTGATCTGAATATATATAATTTGTGTGTTTTATGATGAGCCTTAAAGATAAAGATTAGAGTGTCCCGTTCAACCCTGTAGTACTGATTGGATGGCGCCCTTACATTTAGTTTGAGATCTTATATCTCAAAATATTTTTTATTGAGTATTAGTTGCGATGGATTCGGACCGTAACACTCCCTAGGATAAATGCTGGTTGGGACTCAGGCTTTGAGCGGGTACAGTGTGTATGTATTTATTTATTTATTTATTTATTTATTTATTTATTTATTTATTTATTTATTTATTTATTTATTTATTTATTTATTTATTTATTTATTTATTTGTATCCCGTTATAACTCGAGAACCATTGGAAGTACCTTTATGCTGTAATCGCTGTTACCTAGATGATCTCCAGGGGAAAAAAAATTCAGGTATGAAATGTGCATATGGATTTTAGAGCATAAAATGTTCTACAAAAATGTTCCGGAGACCAGTTACTTATCTTTAAAAGTTTGACTCCGATTACAGGCATTATACCAGTAGAAATCATGCGCAGGGTTCCTGGAATAGAATTCCATACACCAGAACCACTGGATAGATTTTATGTGGGTTTCCAATTTGCCTAGAAAAGGATTAATACTGAAATGTAACGAAAGGAACTGCCTGCTGTCATTTCTAGATGCATACAGTACTTTTGCATCCATCTCTTGGCACAGGCCAGAGTAAAGTGTAGCTTCCACCAAAGTCCCATGGCTGTGACAATATCGAAGCTGCTTGTTTATGGGTAGTGCTGAGTAATGACATTCAGAGCACGACTAGTGCATCTGAGTGTTACGAAAGGTGCTGCTCATAGGGTCAGTCGTGCTGCAATAGTACTTTCTGACCCAGTGAGGAAAGCAGTGGCAAACTACCTCACTCCTCATCTTGCCTAGTAAGCCTCATTTTGGTGCTGTCATTGGTTTTGGGAGTTTCCTTATAACCGCATAACCTTTAGTTGTGCTATTTGAGGATCCAACCAGCCTCTGGGCTGATGACCTAACAGACAGACAGACAACGAAAGGAATCCTATCGGCAACGGATTATGCGAAGCAACTCGAAGAATGTAATAGCACGCGAACACTTTTTCGGATTGTACTGGATGAACCCTTGAAGATAACCACAAACTAGGTGCAGTATACATGTAAAAATTGTAGAGCATTCTACAAAATTTTCTTGGGACCGCAAAACTATTTTTGAAATTCCGAACATAATTATAGTTTATATGTTTGTTAGCAGTAGAAATCCCGCATTAGGCACGGAAAAACGGTTCTATAATCCGAGAATCGCTGCTGGAAATAATTTTATGCGGTTTCGGTGTTGCTCAGAATACCTCACATGGAAGATTTCCGTGTACTAAATATTGTGCCGTGATGAAAAGAAATCGAGCAGAAACTGTGTCCGTAGGATCAACTCGAAGAAACTAATGCCACTCGAAAAATGTGTCAGCTTACGCTGCTTAAACCGTTAAAGATACCTACAAATTATAGGGATTTCAATTTTATATATCTACAATCGACACCTGGAAGAACTGAGGAGTATAAAAGTTTGTAGAGAAGTCCGTAAAACCCATATAGCCTACCAGTATCATTAAGAAATCACCGACAATTACAGATTTTCACCGGGCGAGTTGGACGTGCGCGTGGAAGCGCGCGGCTGTGAGCTTGCATCCGGGAGATAGTAGGTTCGAATCCCACTATCGGCAGCCCTGAAGATGGTTTTACGTGGTTTCCCATTTTCACGCCAGGCAAATGCTGGGTCTGTACCTTAATTAAGGCCACGGCCGCTTCCTTCCAACTCCTAGGCCTTTCCTATCCCATCGTCGCCATAAGACCTATCTGTGTCGGTGCGACATAAAGCCCTTAGCAAAAAAAAAAAAAACACATTTTCGTACATTTACCAAACTTGCACTAGGTACGGAAAAGCATTCCTGAGTCTCGGTTTTCGCTGCCTGAACCGTCGAAGATATCCACAGACTATACGAGAAATAATTCCACAACATTAATTGTCCTAGAAAAGAGTCCGAACTTATTTTTAAAAGGTCGCTCACAATAATGGTCTTTACATTCGTTATGTGTGTTTCAATGTCTTCAACCATGTGATCCTAATGTGTTTTTAAATCTCTGTTTTGAAACAATGACAAGGAAAGAAACGGTATTTTCGTGCAAGGTGACACGAGAACATGATCTAATATTAATTAACTGCAAACAATATCATTCCATCTTCTGTATTTCAGGAAATATACTAATTCGTCACTAATTAATAAACAAATACACCTGTGTATATTTAACGTTACTCTTTGGAAGTATTAGCTTCCAGAAGTATTAATTTCACTGCAATAGGTAAAAACTGGTCCGTGCTACTCTTCCCTCTTTTAACAAATTTTAACGTACTTCACGCGGCACAATCGCTTTGATATGATCATTCGAAGAGCTCGCGGACGGTAAGAACATAGGCCATAAATAGATCGGCAGTTTGAACTTTGAGAAGATTTGAGAATTATATGCCCGATATCAGTGGTTACTGAATATAACGAAATCCGTTCATTGAAAGTAGGCCTATTAGCAGGGTGAACCACGCTTTCCTGTCATTGGTGTGATCAACTCGGCTCTCAAGGTAACTCAGAGTCTATCAATGAATAATTCAATCATTGATTATGTATGAAGCCAAAACTACTGCCCCAGCCACTACAGACGAGAATAGAGTAAAAGTTTGGGTCGGGAAACTTTTACGCAGGATCTTCAGTGCAGTAAATGATCACGGAGAATGGAGAATTATAGCGATTGGAGAGCTTCTGAAACTGTATGGAGAACCAGTCACATAAATTTAAAAAAATCAGACACAGGACATGTGGAATGTATGAAGGGATATCTTGTAAAGAAGGTTTACATTGTTAAACCTTATGGTTGAGAAGCAGAGGTTGGTCAAGGAACAGTTGACTGAATGGTGTGGAGGAAGACCTACGTCAATTCAGAGACCAAGAATGGTGGAAGAAGGCACAGAACAGAGTGGAATGGGCGGGGGTCGCCAAGGGGATTCAACAGATCACACTACCACCTACCCCAGAAACACAGTAGTGAATACTTCCCTCCAGATATGGTTCGTGTCAGGAAGGGCGTACAGCCCAAAAACTGGGCAAAATCCACATCAAGTGTAGACCCCCATAGCTGGAGAAAAGACTAAGAAGAAGGAGAATAAGAGAAATCCATTCATCAAAGAATGAACTTGCTCCTTGAGTAAAAAATTGTGAACACTTGAAAGTAACAAAACAAGTTGCTTTACGTCGCACCGACACAGATATGTCTTATGACGACGATGGGAAATGAAAGGGCTAGGAGTGGGAAAGAAGAGGTCATGGCCTCAATTAAGGTACAGTCAAGAATTTGCCTGGTATGAAAACAGGAAACCACGGAAACCCATCTTCAGGGCTGCCGACAACGGGGTGCGAACCCACTATCTCCTGAATGCAAGCTCACAGGTGTGTGCCCCTAATCACACGGCCAACTCGCCCTATACACCTGCCTTTGAGTCTAAAATGATCGTTTTAATGACTTGAATATATTTCAGCCGAATTCCGACTGGTGTATGCTCTTGATTATCTATATCTACGTATTTCTCTTCTTAGGTTAGATTTTCGGCTAAACGAATGTGTTAATCGTACACTGTGGGCCGGATTTGGAGTTCACTCAGCCGTCTTAGTTCTACTGAGGAGAAATGAAGAGTCATGAAAGGTGAGAAGTACGGCTTATTGAGTCGTTACGTCGATATCGGAACAACTCAAAGTATCAAGGTTACCTGTCTGCTCAGCAGTCGTCCTGGCAGGCAAAGATCTTAAAGAGGTGTACACAGAACTGGGAGAGTTACGCGAGAAATATGTATTCATTCAATTTAATACCTCGGAAAATTCACAAAAAATTTCATGAAATTCCTAACCGTTTGAAGCTCCCCTTTTTGAATCACGTGGACTACAGTACAAACAGTTATCGAACGACGTGTGCACTTTCCGTCCTGTATTATCTGGTTGCTATGGATGGGCGAGCGAGCGTCAAAGTGATAGATGTTAGATGCATTCTGATTAGAGTTTCGCTGCCCGACGTAGCGATAAGGCGCCATCAGTGTGCGTATTCTCTCCCCCTACGAGTCCCTGGACTCACCAACAAGGTAATTCAATGAATAAGTTAACAGTGCAGTGGAAATGAAGACATAAAACAGGTGTGAGGTAATGAATGCATGAGTACGGCTCGACAGAGTATTTATGAAGAAACAGACGTTACAAAGCTGGGAGATGTATACCTTTCTGTTGTCGAGTTCACGAAGCCGCCGCCGAGTGCAACTGGTCAGAGCTAGTTGGTTGCGCTATTCGGGCCACGTACCTATTAATAGCGTGCATTCGGGAGGTGGTGAATTTGAACCCCACTCTCAGCAGCCCTGAAGATGATCTTTCGAGAACCGAGCTTGATAGCTGCAGTCGCTTAAGTGCGGCCAGTATCCAGTATTCGGGAGATAGTAGGTTCGAACCCCACTGTCGGCAGCCCTGAAGATGGTTTTCTGTGGTTTCCCATTTTCACACCAGGCAGATGCTGGGACTGTACCTTAATTAAGGCCACGGCCGATTCCTTCCCAGTCCTAGCCCTTTCCTTTCCCATCGTCGCCATCAAACATATCTGTGTCGGTCCGACGTAAAAACCAATAGAAAAAAATCTTCCGAGATTTCCCATTTTCACACCAGGTAAATGTTCCCTCCCAGTCCAAGCGCTTTCCTATCACATCATCACCATTGCACCTATGTGAGTCAGTGCGACATCAAAAATAAAATCAAAAATCTGACAGAGGCACTCGTCTTTTATGTTCATGGCTGCACGGTCAAAACTACGCGCAGCGCATTGAGACTGCTTCAAAGACACAGGATATCTTACTAAGAGGGAGGAATAATTTTTCAGAGTTCAATTCCAATACGATGGCATAACTTGAACCGATTTCAGTTGAATAGAACTAGTAGGAGGAGGAGGAGGAGGAGGAGGAGGAGGAGGAGGAGGAGGAGGAGGAGGAGGAGGCGGCCTAGGCCTAGGCCTCTGGTTCTCAGTTCTTTTGGAAGGTTGTGGGTTCGATTCGTCGTCAAGAAGTCGAGAAATTTAGAAACAAGTGTTAGTCTATTTCTTTTTCTGTGAGGATTTATTGTCCTACAACAACAACCGTTACCTTCTACTCTTTTCCAGGCTTTCATGACTTGCACTAAACTGATTTTGCTTGCAGTCATTTCATCATTATTATTTAAAGTAAGTTATTTTTCCTCGTCCTTCGAAATTATTCAGTTACATTACTGAGTTTTGTTCGAGATGAGTTTTGTATTTGAATAGTGTAACGTAGGCTTATTGTGTCCACTTATCTGTTACGGCGAATTAAATCGCTACCTATGAGTCCTAGCTGGGTATGGGGATTTTTCTTTTTTCTTTTCAGTTTGCTTTACGTCGCACCGATACAGGTGACGATGGGATAGGAATTAATTAAGGTACAGCCCCAGCATTTGCAGGGTGTGAAAATGTGAAACCGCGGAAAACCATCTTCATGGCTGCCGACAGTGGGGTTCCAGCACACCATCTCCCTAATACAAGCTTACAGCTACGTGACACAAACCACTCAGCCACTCTCTCGGTATTGTGGAATTTCAGATGAAGTTACGGTCATGCATTTTATTATGAAGAAGACATTAAATAGTATTGTGATTGGATCCGTTTCTTGACCTAACTATAGAACTATGATCATGTTGAGGGAGAAATTATTGTAGTTGTGAGTATTTATTAAAAAGAAGTAAATCACTTTTATTTTACTGTTAATTAGAGGATTTTAAGTCACAGAATATACAGTGTTACTTAAAATTCAAGTCACAAGGGCTTAAATAATTTCCGTTCAGATGTTATACAGTATTCATTCACTGAGTTATAAAGCGTGGCCTGCTTTGTGTGAAGCTTATGAAAATGTAACTGAGCTGTGAGGTCTGTGGAGGAGGTATTGTCAAAACGGAAATAATTCGTACTATTATATATGCTCTCCTTATGATGGCGGACAGTACGTAATATCGGTGGTTGGCTACATTACCGTCGCAACGGTAACAATGTGCGCGGGACCAGCAGCGAGCAAAACAATGCCGGTACTATCAACATATTGTTGTTATTCGCGATGAGGAAGCTCCTTGGCAAAAACTGGACGATTATAAACAATGAAGAAGGCACCCAGATTGATCCGGAAGTAGAAACTACAGGCCTATATACAGTAAAGAGTTATAAATAAGTTATAGGATTGGGAACGACCGCAAAGGTATCGACGAAGTTGTGAGTTATGTTGGGACGGGGTGGACAGTGTTGATGGATTGAAAGTGCCTCATAAAGATTACTAGAAGTGGCTAGGTGCCAATATAAGTAAAGATGTAATAACACTAAAGAGGTAAATAAAGGTCAGAGAACTCTACATTTTACCGGGCGAGTTGGCCGTGCCGTTAGGGGCGCGCAGCTGTGAGCTTGCATCCGGGAGATAGTGGTTTCGAAACCCACTTTTAGCAGCCCTGGAGGTGGATTTCTGTAGTTTCCCATTTTCACACCAGGCAAATGCTGGGGCTGTACCTTATATAAGACCACGGCCGCTTCCTTTCCATTCCTAGGCCTTTTCTATCCCATCGTCGCCATAAGATCTATCTGTGTCAGTGCGACGTAAAGCAACTAGAAAAAAAAAATACTTCATTTCATTTTGGTAACGTGAAGATGGCCTCTTAAATTGTCCAAAAATATACATTTGTCTGTATTGATTTTTCATTTTAGCTTTTGTAACTTGACTTTCCGCTTATAGTATCTCGTGTTCTCATTGACAAAATTCTGTACCATCCTTAAGGAAAAGCTAATCATGTTATTTCTCCTCTTAAATCAATACTTACTGCTACCTCCACCTCCACCACCTCCACCACCTCCACCACCTTCTCCTTAAATGTTTACGAGTCACAGACCAAATCCTAGTGAAAGGATTATGTTACAGAGTTACTCTTGTAATGTATATAGAATAAAATGTACATTCTCTTCTTTTCAGGTAAGCCACGGGTCCGTACGAGAGCATGACTTAGTAGAAATCCGATGTCGTGTGCATTATGTAAGTAACAGCGGAAAAAGGACCTGGGAAGTAATATGCATACATCACTGTGTTAGATAAACCCAAATTTAAATGAGAAAGATCCTGTTTTTGAGTTCTTATAAGCTTTTTTGATATTCAAATATCTTGAAATTGTAACCGGATAGGGTATATTATTTATGACAAACGAATTCTGAAAATAATGAACATTAGAATACCTAAATCTTGTAGCTAAAACTGCATTAATAGACAAGGAGAAAAAATATAACATTTTAGAAGTATTAGTAGTAGCGGTGGTGGTGTTGGTAATAGCATATCCATTATGTTCTTTTCATATAACATAACTTTAATGAACGGTTGACGTGTGGACAATCTCCAACACTAGGCACCGGACTTCGAATGCAGGGTAGCGAAACGTTCAAGTACAAGAGGAATCACTTTTAAGGGAATCTTTTGGAGCCATCTAGCAATAACTACAGTATTAGACCTAGTATTCACATCCTTCATGCGCTACATCCTGTGCAGTGGACTAGCTCCGTTTCCGTAATGTGAGATTATGATTGGTGGACTTCTTGATTATTTTATGGTTGTGTATTCATTCCTCTAGTACATGTTTTACTTGCCCTCATTTTTGGGTAAATTACTGTATTTCAAGACTCAGATATTACTGCTGTTCTATTTTTACTTTACTCAGTAGATTACCGGGCGAGTTGGCCGTGCGGTTAGGGGCGCGCGGTTGTGAGCTTGCATCCGGGAGATAGTGGGTTCGATCCCCACTGTTGGCAGCCCTGAAAATAGTCTTCCGTGCTTTCCCATTTCCTGGGTTGAAGCGTATGTTTTTTATTTTATTTCATAAATGTAGTCAAGGTATCTGGCATCTTAATCGTCAAAGCGATTGCAGCGGGTCCTCTCGAAACCATTTGCACTTACATACGACGATCCTAAAAATGGACGAACAATCGTTTTCATTGGTCAGCTTTGAAAGACGCCCTTTCCACGTCGTGGGCGTGAATTTATTCGCACCACTTCATCTACTACATATCCGACTCGTTGGCTGAATGGTCAGCGTACTGGCCTTCGGTTCAGAGGGTCCTGGGTTCGATTCTCGGCCGGGTCGAGGATTTTAACCTTCATTGGTTAATTCCAATGGCCCGGGGGCTGGATGTTTGTGCTGTCCCCAACATCCCTGCAACTCACACACCACACATAACACTATCCTCCACCACAATAACACGCAGCTACCTACGCATGGCAGATGCCGACCACCCTCATCGGAGGGCCTGCCTTAAAAGGGCTGCACTCGGCTAGAAATAGCCACACGAAATTAAAAAATCGATGCGATACTAGTTGAAATAAAAAGCATACGCCTCAACCAAGGATCGACCCCTCGACCTGCTGCATGCTAAACCAAAACTCTATCCACTGCACGACTAATATGTGCTGACAGAGGTAGTTACCCCACATGTGGTTACAGTGTTGCCAGGTTGCCACTCTTCAACGTCCTTTTTCTGCCGGATGTACTCGCAGGACGAACTTTTGTGAAAGACATTTTTTTATTGCTGGCATGTGAGGAGTCGCGCTGCGACGCCCGAGTGCCCGAATTTCAGTTCCTCCTCTATTATACTAGCTGTAGTACCCAGCGTTGCCCGGGTAGTTTTTGAAAGTTTACCTTTAAGATTTGTATTACCAGTTAGGTATGAGTGAAGTTAACGATTACAGAATTCCATTTTGTGATCTTGATTGATATTTTACGACTTTTTATATAGTTTTAGAGTTATTTAGATGTGTTTGATTTCAAGTTTTAGATTATTTAATTTTTGAGTTAAACTTTGTCCTTGTGGAAGCTCGAATTGACCGGGAAGTATATGCTACTTTCCAAAAGAAAAGTGATATCTGTGTGTATTTACCCGTCGCGCTGTAGATATGATGTTCACAATTTCAACTGTCATTGAAACTGTCACCTATCAGCTTTGCAATTCCAAAAGCAGTGGATTCAACTCGAATGTCGGCCATTTTAGACTATTCACTTTTAAGACCCTCTCATCCCCCCTCTCAATGGAAGCTAAACGTGGACTTAAACTGTATCCAGAGCGAAACAATTCGTCTCAGCGGCACATCAAAATTTATGTGTGTAATTTTCCATTATTTTTACATGTCATCCCCTCCTATTCCCCACCCCCTCAGCGGGGTTTGATATGTTTTATCTCCATAGTATTTATTTTCCAGGTTGTAAGTAGTATGTGTACCAAGTTTCGTTGAGAGCTATTATAGAACGTACCCACATACATCCATAATCTGGGTTATTTTTACATTCATTTTCACCCCTTCACAACCTGCATACTGACTGCGGCTTAAGTATGATTTAACTATCCGGAGAGTCACAGTTCAACACAGTGACCTGGTAAGCAATGTATTCGACATTTATATCAGTCATTTTCGTCTATTCTTATATTTAACCCGCACACCTAGGAGCGCTAGGGGTATTTCACACCAACAATATGTTTTATCAGATAGAAAGTTATATGTGTACCAATTTTGTATGAGGGTTATGCTGGAAGATACACGCATACATCCGTAATTTCGGTCGTTTTGGACATTTTCTTGTCCCCCCCTTCTCATCTCCATGCTGATGGGGGCTGAACATGTACTTCACGACATCCGGACTGTCATTATTCACCTCAGCGAACCCATAAAATGTGGACTGTCCATTTGTCGTTGTCTACGTCCCCCATATTTCTGTATTTATATAATTCACCCCCGCCCATAGGGGTCCTAGTGGTATCGTAACCCCATAGAATTTTCTACGAGATAGTAAGTCATATATGTAGCAAGTTGGGTTGAGCGTATGCTAGAACATACACACATACGTCCTTAAACTCTGTTACATTGGACATCACCGGTTCTCACCCTTCCCCCCCCCCCCCTACCAGCCGATTGGGACTGAACTTTGTATTAAACGGCATCGAGAGTGTCACAGTTCATCTCAGCGACCCCGAAAACTGTGGAGTTAACACAAATATCGTTCGTTTTCTATTATGTATACATTTCACCCCTACACCACCGAGCTCGATAGCTGCAGTCGCTTAAGTGCGGCCAGTATCCAGTAATCGGGAGATAGTGGGTTCGAGCCCCACTGTTGGCAGCCCTGAAGATGGTTTTCCATGGTTTCCCATTTTCACACCAAGCAAATGCCGGCGCTGTACCTTAATTAAGGCCACGGCCGCTTCCTTCCAATTCCAAGGCCTTTTCTCTCCCATCGTCGCCATAAGACCTATATGCGTCTGTGCGACGGAAAGCAAATAGCACCCCACGGGTCTATGTGTCTCTTACCCCCACAGTATTTTTTTTCAGATAGTAATACATACTTTTATAAATTTTGGTTAATAGCTAAAATGGAACATATATACATTCATAATCTCGGTCACTTTGGGCATTTAATTTTTTCATCCTTTCTCTCCTCTATGCCAAAAGGGGCTGAACTTGGAATTTAAAACCCAGAGTGTCACTGTTCATGTCTGCGATTCCAAATCTCTGGATCGACAATATTTTAGATTATTTTATTACCTCACTCCCCTCGCCCCTACACCAAAGGAGGCTGAACTAGGACCTTGTCATTCCGGAGTGTCACTATCTATTTCAGTGACCCCGAAAACTATGGATTCAACATTATTTTCGATTACTTTTATATCTCATACCTCCCTCGCCACCCATCCCAAAGGGGGCTGAACTTGAAAAAATCCGCAGTGTCACTACTCATCTCAGCGACCACGAAAACTATGGATTCGATACTATTTTCGATTTTTTTATATATAACCGCCCCCTCGCCTCCCACCCAAAAGGGAGCTAAACTTGGACTTTAAAAAATCCGAAATTTCACTATTTGTCTCAGCTACACCGAACACTATTAATTCGGCACTATTTTCGATTATTTTTAAACCTCTCTCACCCCGACGACCCCCACCTCAAAGGGGGCTGAACTTGGACTTTAAGATATTCCGGAGTGGCACTATTCACCTCAGTGACCCCGAAAACTATGGGTTCGACACTACATTCGATTATTTTTATATCTCACTTCCCCGTCGCCTCCCCCCCCCCCACTTCCACCCGAAAAGAGGCTGAACATGAACTTCAAAAGATTCTGGATTCACTATTCATCTCAGTGACCCCGAAAACTGTGGATTCGACCCCATTTTCGATTATTTTTATATCTAATTGCCCTTCCCCCCCCCCCAGTAAAGGTAGCTGAACTTGGACTAAAAACATGGATTGTCAATATTCATGTCAACGACCCCATAAACTATGGATTCGACACTATGTTTTGATTATTTTTATATTTCACTTCCCCTTCCCACGTACTCCCCATGGCCGCCTACCCCAAAGGGGGCTGAACTTGGACTTTAAAAAATTCCGGAGCACTATTCATCCCAGCGACCCCCCGATGAGTATGAATTCGGCACTTTTTAATTATGTTTGTGTATCTCTTCCCTCCCTGCCCCCCACCCCCCAAGGTGGCTGAACTTGGACTTTAAAAAATCCGGAGTGTCACTAATCATCTCAGCGACCCCGAAAAGTATGGAATCGACCCTATTTTCGAACATTTTTATATGTCACCCCCTCATCCCCACGCCCCTAATTGTGCTTGGTGTGTCTTACCCCCACGCGGTTTGTCTCCTGGTACTAAGTCATAAGTGTACCAAGTTTGGTTTAAATCGCTGCGGTGGTTTAGGAGGAGATGTGGTACAAACCCATCCACATACATACATACATACATACATGCATACATACATACATACATACTTTTATATATAGATATACAGCAGATTAGAGTTATATTCATACTACTTGATGTACCGGTGCTTCTCTACGGAATTCTAAATTTTATACAGAATTCTATGTTGGGTAGTTTAAACTGTACGTTGTAAGATTGCATTAAATTGCGTAGCTCTTAACGTTACCCAAGAAACGTAGCGTGGATCTCCCCATACGTCTTTTCTCATGTGAAGACTGGGTTAGGGAATATTCATTGTAATGGTAGGCCTTCTCGCCTACTATTAGTCGCAATCAAGTTAGGGAATTTTCATTATAATAGCTGACACTAACTCTCAACCTGCCTTTTTACATCCTCAGAAAGACTAAGTGGTTTTCTCAACTGAAATCAACATAGATTGTTACGATGACGTCAGTAGGAATGTCGCGAATAAAAGCAATGCTATCATATGAAATACTCAATCAAATGAAAAACCACACATTTTATCACTTTTAACAAACAGTACTGTGCTGCCGATCTAACAGTCCCAAGTTCCAGAGCTGGAATGGCCAGGCCTGAGACAGCCGTGAATACTCTCTCTGCCATCATTCCGGTAGATGTGCCCACTGCTCATTCCAATCAGCACTTCAGAGTAGGAATGCAATAGCTGGAATACTATCGGTATGTAAAGTGTGTTACGTACCAGCAGTATCAGAAAATTTATGAATCAGAGGAATGGAATGCTAAAGAAGAAAGTTATCTAACTCCCCAGCTATTTCCCGCCAATATTCAGGAAGGCTGTTTTACTCGGTACGCAGCAGTAATTCCATCTATCGGAGATGAGTGGCAGCTGAAGAGACAATGGACATCACAACAAACAATGGTCAATGTGATGTTATTGTTGATCAATTTTATGACCTTTTGATATTGTAGGCCTTCACATTCAGTTTTCTCCTGATTATGAAATACCACTCTTATCATAGTCGGTACGGTTAAACTGAATAAAACATAAATGATCGGAAATTCCATTCTCTATAACTTTTGTTACGTAACACTTTTTGATAGGACCAAAAGCATGGAAAATTTAAAATTAAATTTTACGCGAATTCCCCTGTGAATAGAATTATCTACAGCCGAGACTGTAGTATCTTATTCCCCAATTCGACATACCGATTTTCATTAAATGCTGTTCATCCATTTTCTCGTGGCTCAGCGTTGATTTGGACTTAGCAACAAAAATTCAAATTCACGAAAATTTCTTTTATCATAGACGGTACGGAAAAATGTATAAGACATAAATGATCGGAAATTTAACTCTGTATAATTTTAGATATGTGATATTTATCGAAAGGACCAATAATAACATCAATATTTGAGAATTACATTTTTGGCCTTCCCCTAAACTACCAATTCACTCAGCGCGATTGTAGTGGGTCATTACCTGACTTTACATACCGATTTTCATTAAATTCTCTTCAGCCGTTTTCGCGCGATGCGCGTTCATACATGCAGACAGACAGATAGACAGATGGCGGAAAATTAAAGAGTGCATTTCCTTGTTACTGTGGACACATCCAGTACAGAAATATCATTCTTTTTAAATTCTGAGCAATGTACAGACAAAACTCTTACTTTATATATTTAGATATCATAGGAAACTCCATATGGCGGACTAGAATAATGACTTTGAGATTTTAAAGGGAACAATGACTGAAATTTTCGACTTCAAAAATTTTGCAGGTATCAGTATGAAATTAGCAGTGGGCTAATTCAACCTACGTCAATTATTATTTTTGATATTTAGTTATGAGTTCACTGAAAAAAGTGTTAGAATAGTTGGCTGAATGGTCAGCGTACTGGCCTTCGGTTCAGAGGGTCCCGGGTTCGATTCCCGGCCGGGTCGGGGATTTTAACCTTCATTGGTTAATTCCAATGGCCCGGGGGCTGGGTGTTTGTACTGTCCCCAACATCCCTGCAACTCACACACAACACCTAACACTATCCTCCACCACAATAACACGCCGTTACCTACACTTGGCAGATGCCGCCCACCCTCATCGGAGGGTCTGCCTTACAAGGGCTGCACTCGGCTAGAAATAGCCACAAGAAAAAAATGAAAAAAGTTGCCTGAGAAACAATTTTGTTTCCTATGACTTCAAAATTCGATAAAGTTGTTTACATACATACAATGAACATAAAATTTAAAAATGCATTCTCCTCAAATATGTATCAGAATAGAAATTTTTGAATTTCTGGTTTGGTAATTTCTATAGAAATGTAATATACTGTCGTAATCAAATGCGTGTTACGTTGCTTCCAATCAACAAATAAAATTCTTTATAAGAGTATTTTGTTACTTGAAGATATTATTATAACTCCAAAAAGTTTCAAATCAACTAGACAAGAACTGCAGCACATGATGCTTTTCGCAGGAAGCAAATCACTGAAAAATGAAACGTTAGAAAAAGGCACCTGAAGTTTTGAATGCACCAATTACTGTTCAATATAATGAGGTAAAGAGTGTAACATCGTAAAGGGTTGACTTCATACTACTGTCATTTGTCAAGCTTTGGAGTCAAATTCAAACGGAAACGGCAAAGTACTAATAAAATGCCATCAGTGTGAGGTGGGCGTGGTAGAGACACCCACACGGCATCTCACTGATATGCCCGTACGGCCTTTAAAATTGGCGGAACTTGAAATATTCTGCTATTTTCTAATAATAGAAGGTTTAGTGGTGCTTTTTAATAAAAATTGCGAACATTATTTTTTGTAAGGAAATTTCAGTCATCGGTCCCATTAAATCAAGTGCAGTGAAAGAAATATTACATGAAATCTGTTCAGAATTAATCTAGAGGACACGTGCTGCTCCGCGGCATTCGTTGTAAATAGTGGTCTTTTTTCGCTACTTGCTTTACGTCGCACCGACACAGGTAGGTCTTATGGCGACGATGGGATAGGAAAGGCCTAGGAAGTGGAAGGAAGCGGTCGTGGCCTTAATTAAGGTACAGCCCCAGCATGTGCCTGGTGTGAAAATGGGAAACCACAGAAATCCATCTTCAGGGCTGCCGACAGTGGGGCTCGAACCAACTATGTCCCGATTACTGGATACTGGCCTCACTTAAGCTAGATCAGATTACGTGTCTTGATATAGAATTTCTCCATGCGCTGTACTTTTAGGATTTGTATTACCTACTCATTATGTATGAAGTGTTTTTTTAGATTTCTTTAGTTATGACGTTGACTGATAATTCACAAACTATATCTTTACAGTTTGGTTTACATCACACCGAGGCAGATAGGTCTTTTGGTTATGATGGGTTAGAAAAGGGCTAGGAGTGGAAAGGAAGCGACCGTAGCCTTAATTAATGTACACCGCCAGCTTTTGCCTGGTGTGAAAATATAAACCATGGGAAACCCTCTTCAGAGCTACCGACAGTGGGGTTCGAACTCACTGTCTCCCGAATGTAAACTCACAGCTACGTGACCCAAACCGCTCAGCCTCCGCTCAATTTTACGAACTACTTTGTGGCTTTGTTGTGTGTTTAAAGTTTTAGATTGTTTTGTTTCGCGTGGAACTTTGTGATTGTGGCAGCACAGATTTTCTGGAAAGTAATTATTGATCCTTTAAAATAATAAAATTAATTGTATTATAATTCTCAAAAATATTGCTGAGGATTCATTTTCCAAAGGAACATGCTAGGGACCTCCAGACAAAAAATATGAAGACAGCAAGCCTATCCCGTTAACTCTCAGGCGTAAAGGCAGCGGATGCGAAATATTAGAACGTGACAGCAAATGATTTCCTTTAGATAACAATGTTACATCTTAATTATACTTCCTTAAGTGATATCAACGAAAGTAAACTGATTTTTAAAAACATATCGTGACGTGTACATTTAAAGTTGGCTATGGTGATTGATAGTGCCACTTCGCGGTACAAGAATCGTGTTTTGTTTTTCTCTTTTAAATATATTTTACGCCGTTATGATAGTTGTTGTTAAACTTATATGATTTTCAGTTTTGCTGCTTTCGGGATTACATGGGTCGAATGTGTGTTCGTGATTTACATATTTTATAAACAATAACTAATATCACTTCGTTATTTTGAATAGTCCTTCTTTATGGAAATAATGAACATTATCAGCGTTAGTAATTTTACCTAGCACTCACGTCCATCGCTTTACTCTTGTTTCACAGCAGACTGCAAATGCACGCCAAGGGCAAAGGCCCAAGACAATCTCCATTTTGGATTTTGCATTACGGTCTTACCTATTGTAGTTGGTCTTATAACTTCCCGTCTGCTTTTACGTAGACTTCTTTTTCTTTTTAGCATGTTAAGTTATTGGGAACGTTCTGCTATCTGTTGTATATATTTGGAAGCTGGGAAAGGTTAGAAAATCAAATAGTATCTAGCAGGGAATAGTATACTTCCGTCATCAGAGGAAATGTATACTCTCTGGCTTGACAGGTAATAATCAAAAATAGCTGCATGCAATAACATTACTAAGGATGAAAACCACATCCGGTATAACAGAATACTGAAAGTGTTAGTCGCTTAGCAACCTCCTAAGTACAGAATGTATTGCAGGTTAGGGTATGCCTCCGCTTGCAATTATTGGAATGATCATTTATGATTTGATTTTATAATTACACATTTGGCCGAACTTAGAGACCTGGCAGGTATTTCCGGAAAGAATAACATTAAAATGAAGTAAATAGGTCCAGTAGAAAGGACGGTCGGATTTGCCACACCTTTTTTTAGTAAACTCTTTTAATATATTGCACCAGTAACAGATACGCACTTAATAACGCGCGTGATCGAGCATGAGAAGTACTCAGGGAGTGTGTGGTCTTAGATCAGGAGAGTGTACAGAGAGGGAATTGCAGTTGAATTGCATAGTAGGCCACACTTCTTTTATTAATATTAGCAAATGTAAATAAATTCCCTGTGATGTCACTGAATCCCTGTCAAATTGAACCAGCATACCATCAAGATTTGTTATTTAAAAGCAAATAAAGTTTATTACTGACGTTTGATTTCTGTTAGTAATAGACACTTAATTATATTAAAATTGTCAAAGTTCGTTCTTGAAGTTCCGAGCGAATTCTCAATTCAAAACGAAATAATTAACGAAATAAAAAGTTCCTTCTTGAAACAATTAATCAGTATAATTTAAAATGAAAATAAATAAAGTTCACTCTTGAAGTTCCTAATTGAATTCCTAATTCAAAATTATTGCATTTTAACCAGAGTTCACCCTTGAAATAATTTATCAGTTTGACATATTGTGAAAATAAATAAAGGTCTAATTCACTGGAAAAATATCTAACGAAATGGCTAAGTCTCAGTTGCATTCTATAAATGTTATTCAAATTTTTTTCCACTCGTTAGCAAGTTCGCTTGAGCTTTGGAGCAACTCTGGTAAGACTTTATAGTACACTGGCTTTACGTGTAAAAGTGAAAATTATTTTGAGAAACTGAAAGTCTCTTGAGAAATTGAAAGTTACTTATGAAAATTGAAAGTGACTTGTGAACTTCAAAGTTAAATTACAAGTCGCAGTTCATAAAGTTCGAAATGACTGTTCTTTAAACAACTCAGATGCATATCACCTTTAAATAGTTCTGGATCTCGCAGTTGCTGGCTCCGTCTGCCTGCGTCAAGCCCGTAGTACCACGTATCCATCGGTGACCAGGAACACCATTACCATATATCTCGGATGATCCGGAATACCATCGACACGTATCTCCAGAAGCTACCACGTCTCCATCGGCGAAAGTTCAAACGGTGATACGGGTGGTTAAGTCTATGCATGTGACGTCAAATTTTACACGTCACTCGGAGTGTTATAACACCGTCGGTTCATAATTAACAACTGTAACGTTCGTAGTGAAATTTCATTTATGATATTTTGTACCAAGATTCCACTTAATAATGCTACGAACCGTCACTGGCCAACTACACAAGTTCGATACACTGAATGCACTGTTTTCCCAACTGTAAGTTTGGGTACAGTTCGTGAAGTCTAAGCAAAGTCTGCATAATGTCGTAAAATTCAATTACACAGCCTACGCTCCCTTACGTGAGTTCTGAATAGCTGGTCATCCTTCCATATAAGGTTGGCGTCAGGAAGGGCATACGGCCGTAAAACAGAGCCAAATCCACATATGTGTGACACAGTTCGCACCCGCGACCCCTTGGTTGTGGGATGAGCGGTTGAAGAAGAAGAGAGTCCTAAATAGCTGATCACTTGCAAAAATTCAAATACGTAAATTGTAAGTTATGCTGTTAACTGACAGTTCTGTAGCACACGGCACAAAATGATATGTCCCATTGAACGAAGTTTAATAGTTGTGTTTTCAAGCAAGCAACCTAATATGTTAAAGTGTTTGAATGCTTTTAAATAAGTCCCTTATAAGTGGAAGAAAATTGTTAGAGTATTAAGTTACACTGCTGTAACAGTTCAAGTTCTCACCTAGGTCGTACCTCGCTGATACTGAATTCGAAGTTACAGACGTTCGGAACTTGGCTCTCCACGCTCTAAGTCAAAGCATACTCGCCGCTACTACGTCATGCAGCAGACCTCCACCGGTTTCTGCTGTCGGTCGTTGTGTGTCGTCGAGTCGCCAGTTTAGCCTTTTATCCAAAAGCTTGACCGTGGGCACCGAACGTCATGGATATCACCCGATATTTTAATATATTTATATCTCCTCAAATAATGCAGATATCGACTTGAAATTTGAGTACGAGCTATTTGTTATTCTGAGATATACGATTCCGTTGTCCATTTACTGTTATCTCATCAGAAAACGGAGATAGAGAAAGCATCTAGATCATTCCTTCTGGCGTGCAAACTACGTGTTCCGTGAAGTGGCGGTGGTGCTTTAGCAAGCTGCAACCGAGCTCGTTGGCAGCATGCGTTGCATCACAGACTACAACGCGCAAAATTTTAACTTATGAAACAGCCGTGCAGTCTCCAGTTCGATCACGGTCATTAGCAAGCGTAGCCGGATGGTTTCTGTTTCAATATAGACAAGAGAACCCGTGCTGCTCCGTAGCGTTCGTTATAAGTAGGGCAGATAACTCATCTTGACATGATTGTCGTAGTCATGTTGATTATTTAAGAACTGCCGATCGGTTTGCGATCACACTCGGCTCGGGTGAAAGAGGGAATCGAGGTCTGCAATACGCACCTTTTAAATGTCTTGAACTCCAGTTATTAACGGAGCCGATTTCCTTTAATTCAGCGTGGAGGAGTTTCCCACCCCAAGGACCAGCGAGTTGACAAAATAAGGCCGGCCCTAGCCCTCACTGAGCACAGACTACTGACCACTTACAAAGACGAAGTGAGTGCCCATCGTGACCGTAAACTTTATAACCTTGTGAACTGTGTGTTAGGAACTCGAACAATAGCCAATCGAGCCTAGGCAAGTGTCTCAGTGCTGTGTTTTGCCTGCCCTTTCCAATGGTTTTATGTAGAAGAATCGCGTTATGGTATGCCGCAGTCCGTAGTCAGAATTCATCCATTCTGCCGTCATCGTGCCGCCTGCTTGGAAAAAAATCTATCCACATATTCGCTTTTTTATCCTTCAGTTCTTCGTGTAAAGCTTGCTATTGTGTCGTAGAATGCAATGCTATTTTTAATCGCAGTTCTTCGATATAGGACGATTATCTTGTGAACTCATAGGTTAGTCTCGAAGGAGCGTTTTTTGCCAGGCAGAGAACGTTTCTAAGGTACATGGTCTTCACTATTTTTAATGTAGCTTGATTATCCTTCTTCAGGTGTTCCCAGATAATGTCTAAGACGTATATCATGATGGGGTCTGTTTGTACGTAGACTTTCTTCTCTTTTTTTTTTTTTTTTTTTGCTAGTTGTTTTACGTCGCACCGACACAGATAGGTCTTATGGCGACGATGGGACAGGAAAAGCCTAGGAGTGGGAAGGAAGCGGCCGTGGCCTTAATTAAGGTACAGCCCCAGCATTTGCCTGGTGTGAAAATGGGAAACCACGGAAAACCATTTTCAGGGCTGCCGACAGTGGGGTTCGAACCTACTATCTCCCGAATACTGGATACTGGCCGCACTTAAGCGACTGCAGCTATCGAGCTCGGTCTTTCTTCTCTTAGCAGCATGTAAGTTATTAGGAACGCTCTGCCATCTGTTGAATATATTTAGAAGCTTGGAAAGGTTAGAGAATCATGAGTATCTAGCCGAGAATAACATTTTTCCGTGACGAAAGGACGTGTATACTCTCTGGCTTAACAGGTAGTAATCAAACATGGCTGCATGCAATGACATTATTAAGGATGAAAACCACATATATCAGTATATTAAATGAAAGTATTAGTCACTTAGGAACCTGCTAAGTATATAATGTATTGCGGGTTAGGGTAAGTCTTCGCCTGCAATAATTGGAGTGATGATTTAATGATTTGATTTTATAATTACTCAAAGTTGGCTGAACTTAAAGATCTATCAATGTTTCATGATTCACGGACTGGTAATTCCGGAGAGAAT
Organism: Anabrus simplex; assembly: GCF_040414725.1. NCBI lineage: Eukaryota > Metazoa > Arthropoda > Insecta > Orthoptera > Tettigoniidae > Anabrus > Anabrus simplex. The sequence goes on along the minus strand of NC_090265.1, from coordinate 1,212,764,504 downwards.
AAAACAAAAATGAAACAAATCGGTCCACTAGAACGGAGGGACGTATTTGAAAAATGCTGTCTTAGTAAACTCTTTTACGACGACAATCTTGAGTCATGGTCGAGAAATGTGTATGTAAAACAATCGGAACAGGTTTGCAGCTCATTTCACCTTCTTTCTAGTTGATATATGAGTCAAAACATAAAAGGATCAGATATTTGTTTTAAAAGATAATAGGTTTAATGTTTATATACTTTGCTTTATGTAGCACCAATACAGACAGGTCTTATAGCGACGATGGGATAAGAAAGGGCTAGGAGTAGGAAGAATGTGATCATGGCCTTAATTAAGGTACATCATTTTCCCTGCGTGAAAATGGAAAACCACCAAAAACAAAACATCTTCAGGGCTGCCGACAGTGAGGTTTTTAACTCACCATCTCCCGAATGCATACTGGTAGCTACTTGACCCAAACCGCACAGGCACTTGCTCGTGGTGTCATAATGGAAATTGCAGAGTTAGTTTATCCGATTTGTGGACGATCTGTGCAATTTACTGGTTGATGTCTTTAAGAAAGACTACAAACGTCCGCCTCTGTAGTGTAGTGGTTAGTGTGATTAGCTGCCACTCCCGGAGGCCCAGGTTCAATTCCCGGCTCTGCTACGAAATTCCCACCTCAGCCATCCTGGAAGTTGTATTCCGTGGTTTCCCACTTCTCCTCCAGGCAAATGCCGGGATGGTACCTAACTTATGGCCACGGCCGCTTCCTTCCCTCTTCCTTGTATATCCCATCCAATATTCCCATCACCCCGCAAGGCCCCTTTTCAGCATAGCAGGTGAGGCCGCCTGGGCAGGATGCTGGTCATCTTCCCCAGTTGTATCCACCGACCCAGATTCTGAAGCTCCCGGACACTGACATTGAGGCGGTAGAGGTGGGATCCCTCACTGAGTCCGAGGAAAAACCCGATCCTGGGGGTAAACAGATTAAGAAGAAGAAAAACGCAGTCTAGATCTTTTAAAATCAGTAACACAATATTCTCGTTGAATAAGATGCTTTCCAATTGAAATGTTTTTCTTTAACTGCAGATAACGGACATTATGTGTTTACTGCATAAACGGAAGTACATCTCCGGCTTTTGCTTTTCTCTTGTCTTCCTTAAATCCGGACAGCTTTATCTCAACCTGCTCCAAGTACTGAAGCTGAATTTCTTACAGATATTTACATAACCTACCATGGCTCTTCATGTGCATGAGAAACAAACATTTCTCTGGTTGGTTAAGTAAACTTGCGTAGAGGAAGAAGTTTTGAATATTAGATGAAAATGTTCGCTTGGCATGAGCAGTTCGCTTCGAGCCTGCTTCTTTCTCTCAGCGGTAAGTCGAGGATCATTACTTCTACTGTGTGCTCAGACTGAGTTATATACGTGAAATGCACAGAGTCGAGCGCACTTACTGCCAATAACTTATTTAATTCACTTGCTCTTCACTATCATGTCAATATACTGTTCAAGAACTTCAGAACTGGTGTATCTATATAAATAAAATTACTGAGCGAGCTGGCCGTGCGGTTAGGGCAACGCAAATATGAGCTTGTATTCAGGAGCTAGTGGGTTTATACCGCACAGTCGGCAACCCTTAAGATTGTTTTCTGTGGTTTTCAATTTCCACACCAGAAAACTGTACTTTAATTCAGGCCACAGCCACTTCCTTCCCACTCCTATCCCATCGTCGCCACAAGACATAATTAAAGCAATTTTTTTAAAAAAATGCTCTACGCTTCAAACTTTTAAGGATCCGGTCAAATATTCGCGGACACTCAATCACAGGTCGGAAAATAAGGCGAACTACGGTTTTGCATATCCCCTCCCCTCTGGCTAAGTTTTGAAGCACTCACTACGTTATCGTACTGCTGATTTCACTCAACACAACACGACAGACCATGCCAAGCTCGGTCGTTACAACCGCTATGACTTGATGAAAAACGTATGCTTGAGCATACACGCATTCATTCATAATCTTGGCTTATTGGTCACTTCGACGGGGACTGAACTATGACGAAACGGCGTCCAGATTGTCACAGTTTCTCTCGAGGACCTTGAAAACGATGTAATTGACAGTAATATCTGGGTGCTAGGGGTTTCTTGCCCGCACAGTCGTTTTTTGTTTCGGAGAGTAAGTCGTATGTGTACCAAGTTTGGTTGAGAGCTATGCCGGAACATACAGTACATACTTTCATCCGTAACCTCTATCATTTTGGACATATTCTTTTCCGCCCCTTCTCACCGCCGCGACAATGAAACTGATCTTGGACTTGAATTATATCTGGAGTGTGATTATATCTGAAGTGTTCACCTCAGCAACACTAAAAACTGTGGATTCTCCATGAATATAGGTCTTTTCTATTATTTTTATACTTCACCCCTATCTATCCTCACTCAAAGGAGTCCTATGAGTGTCTTTTATAACAGCATATTTTATTCCAGATGGTAAGTCACATGTGTACGAGTTTTGGCTGGCAGCTATGTCCAAACGTATATACATAACCTCGCTGCTGTAGAATGTTGGAGCTGACGTTACCATGGTTACGACAGTTCAATTCATTATCTGATTCCTAGAGTAGGGGTAGTTTACTTACGGCATACATGAATTGCTGAAAACCGCTACGTTGTATTGTACGTCTATCTTACTACCTTTCTTCGTCTTCTTTTTCCCAATTTATTTAGATTCGAGTCATTCTTCTCTCTGCTGACAAAAGAAACACACTATTTTGCGTTTCAATTATGTTAACGTGTTTTATTTTGAGCGCCATCTCTTTGTACGACCACCAGTGAGCAGGAGGTTAGCCATTTCCTGCCAATCAATAATATTCCTGCACTTATCAACTTTATAAACTCTTATACCTAGAGAGTCAACTGAGTGGAAGATTGCAGAAATAACTCTCAAACATGATGTAGCATTCTTTTAAAACGAAGCAGCTTACAAAAGAGCGCCATTTGCGTTCTCCATTTTGTACTCCGGTCAGGTTGATGCTGCAGTAGTCTGATGGTTTAATAGTCAAGGGATGTAAGGGCTGGCCTCGAAGGGCCGATATTGAAATGCAGCTAAGCCAGTGTTGAGCACGTAGCTTGCAGATTATTTAGTGGATACGTGCGCGCGATAAGCGAGCATATAGTGGGAACACTGCACCGAACTGCGGCACCATCCACGCACTAAACTCAACGGTGAATAAAATCTATGCCCCATTTTATGACATAACGGTATGAAGCTCGTTGAGCGTACATTATTCAGATTTGTCAATATAACACTATTTTAATTAATTTCATTTTCTGGATTGGTCTCTTATTGTGCCTCCACGTTGTAAGAATGATTTACCTGAGAAAGCTGTGTTATAATTTAAAGGATACTTATTGGAGGAAAGAATGATATTGGTTTTAGAGTTGAGTCCGATCGTTATGAATAAGGTTTACGTACATTACTGATTATATCGACGGCATGTTGATATTTGATAGATACAGTACTTCACATCTGTCCATTGGCACAGGCCAGAGAAAATTGTAGCTTCCACTGAAGTCTCTGTCACATTTTTTTACAAGTTGCTTTACGTCGCACCGACACAGATAGGTGTTATGGCGATGAGGGGGATAGAAAGGGACTAGGAGTGGGAAGGAAGCGGCCGTGGCCTCCACACATTCATCTCGTGTGATCTGGGAAACCATCTTCAGAGCTGCCGAAGGTGGCATTTGAACCCACCATTGCCCGAATGCAAGTTCACAGTTCAGGGACACTAACCGCACGGCCATCTCACTCGATGCCTGCTTCAAGATGGTAGCTGCTGAGGTATAGATGGTGCTGAGTAATGACATTTAGATCATGACTAGTGCGTCTAGATGTAATGGAAGGTTCTAGTTCTGCACATGGATTAAGACGTGTTGCAGTGGCACGTTCTGACTGAGTGAGGAAAGCAATGGCAAACTACCTCATTCCTAATCTCGACTAGTACGCCTCATTATAGCGCTACCATTGATTTCTTCCGTTCCTTAAGACTGCATAACCTTTACTGGTCTTATTTTAGGATGCAACTAGTCTCTAGACTGATAACTTGACAAACAGTAGGCCCACTCGAAATAGCTTCGCTAGGCCTCTCCGGAGATCATATGGAAGCACGCATCTATAGGGGATCCACCCTCCCTCCGAATATTCCTCAGTATTTCGGAACGTTTGATGAAGGAGTGTTTGTGAATACTTCGCGTTGCAAGTTATAGTAACTAGCTGATTAACGCCCACTAGAATTGACGTTGTATGTAGAATGAAATAACATATCAATCATACAACCTATAATATACATTTAATTTATACAGCAACTTAGAAGTTTTTATGAACTTCAGTCAGCAGTCTGCAATGAGCTGGACAGGAAATGAATAGAGTGCATGTTCATTCGTTATTGAGAAGAAATAGTAATATCGGATTATAGATAGTCATATTTAAATCCTTTACCGCAACAACAACAACAACAACAACAACATCATCATCATAGGAAGAAGAAGAATACCGGGCGAGTTGGCCGTGCGGTCAGGGGCACGCGGCTGTGTGCTTGCATCCGGGGGATAGTGGGTTCGAATTCAACTGCCGCCAGCCCCGAAGATGGTTTTCCGTGGTTTGCCATTTTCACACCAGACAAATGCTGGACTGTACCTTAATTAAGGCCACGGTCGCTTCCTTCCAACTCCTAGACCTGTCCTATCCCATCGTCGCCATCAGAGCTATCTGTGTCGGTGCGACGTAAAGCAACTGTAATAATAATAATAATAATAATAATAATAATAATAATAATAATAATAATAATAATAATAATAATAATAATAATAATAATAATAATAATTCGGCGGTGTTGATTCAGTGTGTGTCCTATCACATCCCCGTATATCTTGTGAAGATAAATATTCAGCATTTGCGAAACTTTGGTAAAATATCAACTTTCAGCAAATGATGCGTTGAGTTAAAAGCTTTCTTTCCGAACCCGAGCAAGTTATGACGGGCCTTCTAAAAGTTAACGCCGTCTCTTAGGCCAAGGAGATTTGTATCGGTGATGAGATTTGCGGAGAGGGTGAGGCGTGTAATATGAACTGTCGCGGTTATCATCTTAGTGCAGGAGAATGAAAACCCACAGAAAGCCATTCTCACGACAACCAACGGTGGGGACCAGCCCCTCTGCCTCCCGAATTGTAGATCTCCAAGCCTAGTAAAAATAGTCATTTTTAATTCGCTACTGATGCCAGGCCTCCCCCACGAGGTACATTTCTAAATCCGTGCCTAGCCATATGCTATATTATATTCGATTCTCTTTAATTTCTTCATCAAAACCTGTGAGATTTTTCTATGAACACTTTCTTAGCCCTGTCGTTTGATCGTGCAAATTGCATTTAAAATGTATTCTGTGTTTAGGACTAAATGGCATGTATGAGGTAAACAGACCTTATATGAAATATTTGAAGCCATAATGAACATCAGAAATATTTCTTTCTTTCCTTAGCGGTAATTCACGTAGGCCTAAAGCGAGGTATTTCACTCTGTGGTAGGTTCCAATCGTTCCAATTACATCCACAACGAACAATTCGCTGTGGTATAGTAAAAACCATTTGCCCTTCGAGGTCCGTTAGGTTTACCTGAAAATCATCAGCAGATGGTGAGGCTGAATGGAATTGACGCGGTTGATCGTTCGGGCAATTGATGGTGAGTGTGTATGTGTAGCCTGTGACCTGAATGGTGGTGTGGTTGGTTGACGGCTCGGTCAGTGGCCGAGTTCTATTCACATTTAACTAAACTTCGCGGGTTTAATAAACGACTCCTTTCTGTCTGAATCACGATTTACACTATAACTTCAGGTGGCCTTAAGAAAATGGATTTTCAGTATCAGTTGCTGAATAACCGTGTACTTATTTCCTGGATGGTCGGAAATTATTATTATTCTTATTCTTATTATTCTTATTATTATTATTATTATTATTATTATTATTATTATTATTATTATTATTATTATTATTATTATTATTATTAAAACGTTCAAGAAAAGGAACACAAAATTTTGGGGAAGAATTGTATGCCTAAAACGGTGGTGAGCAGTTCAGACAACGAATCAAACAATACAAAGACATTCATAGTGACATTAGAAAACGCATATTAAAGTTTACAAACACCTATACCTGGGGCCATGAGAGTTGAAATCTAACATTGGAGCGCGAAAGCAGTTACCACTAGACGCGCTCAATTGCCACATATACCACCACTTGCGATATATCATCCTTTAATACAGGCTAAGTGTTTAACAAAATATAAAAGCCTAATGGAATTCAATAAATTTTGAACCGCTCCTAAGCTCGTGCTAATAATTTTAGCGTTTGGGACAGGACATCCCATTGCCGAGAAATATGAGATATCATAAGCAATAACAAAATCATTAGCTGCTGATACTTACATCAACAAATGCACAACATTTATAAAAATCTGCAATCAGAGCATATTTTACATTCATCAACCTGTCATAAGAAGGTTATGTTATTATACAATATACAACATTAACAATATGGGCATTGTTATTACTTGACGCCGATTGTTAACTATACACTTCAGTAATAAAGCTAGGATAATTGTTTTAAACTAGCCACTGATTAACAAAACTAATGCCTATTGCTCACGGTAAAATGTTTCGTAAAATTTGTTGTACAATTCATTTTATAAAAATTTGGTGAAAACAAGCTGTGTTGCTCACGGTAAAATTATTTTATAAAATCCGTGGAAACATCCGGAAAGCCATATATGAACTTACTTCTGAACTAAGATATGTATGTGCTGCCATCTATCGATAAACTTTTAAACCAAGAATCAGCTGTTCAACTTACAATGTGTTTGAGAGTGTGGCTCCAACAAACAAAGCAAAACTAGGTGCTTTAGCTGCAGTTATATGTTGTACAGTGGTAAAAAGGTAGAAAAGAAATGCCAGGAAATGCTGGACCCGGGATTGGATCAAAAGAAGAGAAGAAGGCCCTTGGTCGAAAATTAGTTGAGGTTAGAAAACCAGTATTCATACAGGAATTCGCCGATTGTGCTTTTTGCCTCTCTTCTTGCATTTCTGCTGTGGTAAAGTGGCGTTTTAACTTCGTACAAACAAGGATATTTCTGGTATTCGTCAGTAAAACACTAACACCTTCCTTACTCCACCCGAATCCTGCCATTTATGAATGAAGTGTTTGTTTACAATCGAGTTTCGCAATCCTCTCACGGCGTAGCGCAAGTATCATCGTGATGTTGGCTTTGCTGATTGGTTCGTTTCGTAAAATTAATTTTACGAAATAGAACATGTCCTATTTTATGAAAAGTTTTATCAAAGGTTTTATAAAACTTGAATTTGACCGTGAGCAACAGAAATGTTATAAAATTAAATTATTGTACAATAAATTTGACAGAAAATTTTACCGTGAGTAACAGGCATAATATTCGTGGAATAAATATTATTATTATTATTATTATTATTATTATTATTATTATTATTATTATTATTATTGTACCGGGCGGTACACCTCCACGCCGCTAATTTAAAATGTGCGCCAATTGAAACTCCTCTGCTGGAGGAAGTCTGAACTTTATCGACGGTATTAATTTTCAAGTTTCTCGGAAGATGTCACTACTTGGAAAGTTTGGAGTTTTTGAACTGTGCCACTTTTGATGTATTTTTGTTTTACCGGTAGTAAGAAGTGTGAACTTTCTCTTCTAGAGGACACTACTGAAGAACTACAATAGTGCACCCTAGTGCGAAGAAAAAGAACTGTTCTTTTGGAGAAAATTTAATTTCAAAAGTTTGTTCTTTGTTAAATTTCCTTCTGTCATTGTTTAAGTTGGCAATATTAACCCTTTCTTTCCCCTTGTTTTAAATTTAGCCAATCCCGAATTTCTTTCATTAATTTCTGACCAATCGGATGTATCTTCCCCCAACTTGAATATGTTGCTGTATCCTACCCAATAAAGAGTTTGTGGGAGGGTGTTCTCATTCCCCTAACGCCTCGAACTTTCCGCGAGAGTATATAAACTGCTGATTTTAGGGTCTCCGGGCCACTTCTGTTCCATCTTTTCGTGTGTAAAGTACATAGCAGGGGGCGGGAAGCGCCTCTTTCTTCGGCGGCAGTCAACAACCAGGTAATGGCCGATTAATTACTTCTTTTCTTGCTTGCTCAGCAGTTTAACTCTCGGGGCGGGTCCGAAGTTTTTCCATTATGTAACCTTCCTTAAAATGTAAAGAAACTTGTATCTATTCCATCTTTTAAACTGCATATCGGGATAGAGAGTGCTTAACCCTCTCGAGCTCCCAATCATATTGTTTTGAGGTGAACTTATTTTTCTCAACCTATTCTTCGTTAACGTAAAGCAAATTGTTCTTTTCTAAAGTCACCTCTGTAGTATGGGATTAGCCCTTGCATTAGTGGCCTAGAGCCAGATTAGGTTTTAAAAACAAGTGTATTAGGAGTGCAGATCGCCTCCTCTCAAATTGTTATTTTAGAGGTCATGTAATTAACCTTCTTGTCATTTAACAGACCTCAGTAGGTTGGGTATTTTACCCCTGTGTATATGTCCTGAAAGGACAGCTTGAAAGTGGAATTAGGTGGGGCCTTTGACAGGCCTGAATTTTGAGAGCAAGTTGCTCTTTTTCTGAAAATTTTGTTTTCTGCGCGCCTCAAGGAGGCCTTACTGTGTATTTTGGAGCAAGTGCTCCTAGGCATGAATGGGGTTCTCTGCCCCTCTGTTGACACTTGTGTTTGGGGTAAAACTGAGCTAATTGCTCAAGGATTGTGATCGCGGGGCTCGAAGCCCAAATCCTGTAAATACTGTAATTGTACTTTTGTTGCCTTGCTACTCTGTACCTGCCATGTTTGTTATTTCTTGATTTTGAAAAGAAAATATAACCTTGTTAAATTTTAAATTCACTTTAATTTCGTAGCCTGAGACCTATTCACCACCCCGCACCTTCTTTCACGCATAACTACCACAAATGACGGTAACAATTATTATTATTATTATTATTATTATTATTATTATTATTATTATTATTATTATTATTATTATTATTATTATTATTATTATTATTATTATTATTATTATTATTACTAGCAGTTTTCCGCTGGCTCCGCCCGCAATGTACAATGTACGGTGTTGTTCGTTACTATCCTCACGGATGTATTTGCAAAGTTCCGACTTAATGAAATAAAGCACTTGATCTGCTGCGGTAATAGAATGTAATATTGTGTCAAAAAAACACTTGAAAATACATTACACAAATAAATTGAATTAAACGTTCCTTGGAACAACACTAGGCGCCGAACTATTAAAAAGACCTTCAAAGATCTTCGTCATGGAGACAAATGTACTCATAACTATTCTCATAATCTACCAATGTAAGTATTGGTTACCCCAAAAGAAAGCGCTTGATCCACTGAGCGTTTTTAGACCAAAACAAACTGCGTACCTCAATTAGAACGAAAGATATGATTGGTTCAATGAGAAAAAATGTTGAAATGAGACGTCAAATTTAATGTGCACTCATAACTTTGCTCAGAATGAACCCATTTGAATAGTTAAGAGCTGAAATGAAAGAAACTGATCCGCTGAGTGTTCTTAGGGCAAAATAAACTCCGTACCTCAATTAGAACCAAAGATATGATTGCTTCAAAGATACAAAAAATTGAAAAAATGAAATTTTGAGGAAGGTGTAAGTTAAGTGATTTATAGTACCTGATGACAAATTTGTGCATGAATACCTTTAAGTTAAAACAAAAATGAAGGAAATCGAGCGGATAGAATGGCCGGACTGACTGACTTTAGCTTTCATATTTTTTTAATATATAGATTATTATTATTATTATTATTATTATTATTATTATTATTATTATTATTATTATTATTATTATTATTGTGCTAGTGGCTTTACGTCGCACTGACACAGATAGGTCTTATGGCGACGATGGGAGAGGAAAGGCCTAGGACATGGTGTGAAAATGGGAAAGCACGGAAAAGCATCTTCAGGGCTGTCAACAGTGGAATTTGATCCCACTATCTCCCGGATACAAGCTCACAGACGCGCGCCCCTAACCGCACGCCCAACTCGCCCGGTATTATTATTATTTTCATTCCTCAGCACAAAGGCTCGTTCATCCCCAATTCCACTCTTAGCTGTCTCAGATAGGCTAGGCATCCCAGAAGGCGAATAGCCTACTAGATAAATGAGGTTATGGAGTAGTTTCCCATTGCTTTCCTCAATTAGCCAGGCCTACTTTAATGTATGCAGCAACCGACCCTATGACTGACATTTTTCCACCATTCATCTCAGGGACTAGCTGCATAAGGGATGATTATTAATAGCATTGCTCATCCCATTGTCAATTTCTAATTTAAAAATTTATTATTATTATTATTATTATTATTATTATTATTATTATTATTATTATTATTATTATTATTATTATTGCCATAAAGGAAACTGCCAGATTATTACAATTGTTTCTCTGCTTTATTACGGTTATTTTAATATATCTGCATATTATTTACCGCATTTCTGGAACTGTGTATTTCCTTTCTGTCGGGGCTTAGCAGGACTTCTCTATTGTTTCGTACCTTGCGAGTCTCGCGGACAGCGCCCTATAAGCCGCCAGCGACCTCAGTCGGCCTGCAAACAGCATTAAGGACTGTAATCCTGTGATTTACACAAGGACCACACCAAGCAATGGTCAGATTAATCCAAGACTTATTCAGTGCAGCCGCACATAAAGTGCACGCCGCCCGAGTAGCGTGGCTGCCCTCAGGGCACTGTATTACCGCCCCACGCTGTCCGCCCGGAGACTTTAAAATTGTTTCCTAGCGCTGCGGGACTCCTGCACAGTAAACCTGAAATACTGAGCAGATAGTGGAACAATACAACATCGCTTTCGCGGCGATAAACAAAACAAACACACACACTATAAGAAGTATTTTAATACCACTGCTTAGTAAAACAGAGGTAGTTTCTTTTAAAGTTTGCGGGTGCTTTGGGAATACCACGGACAGACTGATTGGACATTCCTTCCCTTATTGCTTCCTTTGTCGGAGAGGCATTTACTCCAGAAAGCTTGCTTCCCTTGTATGTCAACAGCCCGCAATGAAGTAGAAATTCCGCACTTATTCAATCTCCGAAAACGTGCACAAGTCCAAGATTAACATTTTAAGACAGGACAAGACTGTAAAATGAAACTGTCCAACTATACATGATTGTACTCAACCTTTTACAGATACCTAGAGGGTAGGGTCGCGCAGCTGTGAGCTTGCATCCCGGAGATAGTCGGTTCGAACCCCACTGTCGGCAGTCCTGAAGATGGTTTTCCGTGGTTTCCCATTTTAACACCAGGCAAATGCTGGGGCTATACCTTAATTAAGGCCACGGCCGCTTCCTTCCCAATCTTAGGCCTTTCCTATCCCATCGTCGCCATAAGACCTATCTGTGTTGGTGCGACGTAAAGCAAAAAAAGAAAACCATGGTGTAACTCGTGTTATAGGTTTCTGGGTACACACAATCCGTACATGCGGAGAGTATACGTTGCTGAAAAGCCTGTATAAGGATGAGCACATATAGTAACTGAAAACGTAAATGCGAAGACTACGTTTTCAACTGCGCAGCTGTGAACTCGCATCCGGGAGATAGTGGGTTCGACCACCACTGTCGGCAGCCCTGAACATAGTTTTCCGTGGTTTCCCATTTTCACACCAGGCAAATGCTGAGGTTGTACCTTAATTAAAGCCACGGCCGCTTCCTTCCCATTCCTAGACCTTTCCTGTACAATCTTCGCCATTGCGACGTAAAGCAAGTAGCAAAAAAAAAAAAAAAAAAAAAAAAGTTTAGAACTCATGCGTAGGTGATAATAAACTTTTATGGACGCAAAACTTAACCTGACAGAGTAGCCGGGAAATACCACATCGGCTTCTGAGTCGGGTGACTGGGGTAAGGTTTCACTGACAACAAGGATTATTTCCACCATAAAAATAAGTGTTCAAATTTTCTCAATTTTTTCGACTACCCTATAAGAGATACGTATAGTTTCTTAGTGAAGTTGAACTTGAAGATCAGCCACGTGATCAGAAATCAGGTGGCACAGTGCAACATAAGGTTGTGTGCGGGAGGTGGTCATTATTGTGTACCGAGCTCGATAGCTGCAGTCGCTTAAGTGCGGCCAGTATCCAGTATTCGAGAGATAGTAGGTTCGAATCCTACTGTCGGCAGCCCTGAAGATGGTTTTCCGTGGTTTCCCATTTTCACACCAGGCTGTACCTTAATTAAGGCCACGGCCGCTTCCTTCCCACTCCTAGCCCTTTCCTGTCCCATCGTCGCCATAAGACATATCTGTGTCGGTGCGACGTAAAGCCAATAACATTTTTGTGTTCAGCGGAAGTGCAATTAGTGGGAATCCATACTCTAATAACACAAATCAGATGGGGGAAAAAGGAAGGTGTTCGACACTTCGATACCGGCACGAAGATTCTGCTCCTTGAACAGTGATTCAGTTCGACGCCGGTTTGATGCTAACAGAGGGCATTTTGAGCATTTCATGTAAGGAAGAGTTTCATGTGATATGCTTGTACGTTCTGCTCCTGCGTGTTTCTCATGATTATGTAGAGCTGTAGAAAATTACTTCTAACATGGAAATAAAGCGTTTCCGAATCCAGGTCCATATAACATATTTTATTTGTCTCTGTGTGTGTGTGTGTGTGTCCTGAAAGTTCGACCTTCTATATAGGTCAACATTTAATTCCAACTGTTTGCTATGACTAACCTGATAATAGCGTAATTTGGAGTACATATTCCCCTAACTGAAAGCGTTATGTGGCCAAGCCTTTGCTTTCTAAAAGTGGATTTTTTTTTTTTTTTTGCAGGAACTACAGAACTTAAAAACGTCAGAAACGTTGTTAGTTGTGTCATAGAACCAGGAATAAACGAAGAAAGAAGGGCACAATAGTTGGCAAACAGACTTAACCGTTAAAATATACATGTGTTTTTCAGGCCGTGACTGCTCGTTCTAAACTAACCGTAAAACTGTTTACATCCGTATACCCTGAGTCATTCGGTTACATGAAATTGAGAAACTGACAGCTTACATTACCCGTATACACATTTATTCGCGTACGTGGAGAATTAAGATCCCTAATAAGATGATATAGGACGTAATTATGTCAAAGTGATTTGTATCATGGTGTTCAGCTTTACAATGTTGCCACAAAATCCAGTGCTGTTGTCTGTAATAGAGCTTTACGTTTGTTCAAACATGACTTCGAATTCTGTGTACAATCCGTAGTGATATGCTTGTCGGCGAATTTCTCTTCATCCTGTATATAAAAGTACAATTTTATTTATTTTAACAATATTATGTTATTAGGAAACGGAAAAATGCCGAGCATTGACCACGAATCCGAGAGGGCAGCGTAAGAGTGAACGACTGAAGCCCATTACGGCGACAACATAATGCGCAAATGAACTAGAGCGGACATTCCACATTAAGTTGGACAGATAACAGTTAAAGGTGAACTTGGATCTTTTATTTAATTGTAGAAGAGCGTCGATATCAAAATTTCCTAACTAATAGCGATCACAGAAGAAGTCATTAACATGATCGTCCATTATTATTTTTCATATCATCTGAGGTCTGTTATCCTCTGAGATTAAAAATTTAATGAAGTTATATTTTCACACATACAAAATAAGCTCTTCAGAAATACATAAATCATATGGGTTGTACAAAATATTAAATAAACAGTAAATTGACATTTACAAATTTAGGGGGCAATGCATGATATACGGATAAAAATATGACGAAAAATTCAGAATAAGGGAAAATATTATATGACTGCCTTTACTCGCTTGAAAAGATTTCGATTCTCTGGGAAGCAACAATGTTTAATATATTACAATGATTACTATGCTGAAATAGAGCTACAGCGGAAGTGCGTAGGTATTGCATGCTCCCGTCCGGTGTAGTTCACGAAGGGTTGAACAAAATTAAGGCGCGGCTTTCGAAAACTAAATCATTAAAGTCACTTTCACAGAATTACGGGAAGACCCCGGCATTTTTGTAAACGCAGTCCGTCTCCTGACTTTCAAAATATTTCATATGAGGAAGCACGTCAAATTTAATAAATATGTTTGAACAATATATATTAATAACAATTCTTAATACAGTTATTATATTTCATAAACTAGAGTACTGTCTGCACAATAGTAAAAAAAGCTCAGATCCCATCTTTAAAAGTTTTTTCACAATATTTCTGTAAAAATATGTTCACTGTCGCAAAAATATGTTTTATTCGATATTTATCACAATGCTGTTGTACAAAGGAAGGTGGTAGTGGTAGTGGTGGTGGCGATGGTTATTGTTTCAAGAGGAAGTACAACTGAGCAACCATCCTCTATTAACACTAATCAGACGAAAAACATGGAAGGGATCCGACACTTTGAAAAATGAAAGTATCGGCTAAGGAAAGGAAAGGGTCATGAAGTGCGTGAAAATTAAAGACTCCCTAAAACGTCGGGGTCGGAAAAGAACGAGAGTTGATCAAGGGAGGTCGGATGGAATAGATGCAAGTGTGGAGTTTGGCACAAGTAAGTTCGTCAGGTATCAGCTAAGGGCCCCGTGGTCGCCAACACACCTTCCTCATGTAAGAACAGATACCGCATATGTTATTGCTGTTATTCTACCGCCCCCACACACAGAGAAATGAATAAAGGAAGCTGATACTAAAGAGAAATTCGTATCTCCTACCTTTATGTTTTACTACAACAGTTAAAAAATTATTATTATTTGCAGCTCTGCTTCAAATAATATGCCTCGAAGGTAAGATGCGTTAAGAAATATACTCGCGAACTAAGAATTCTTCTTTTTCCATTTTCCTACTCCGTGGTGGCAGGTGAAAACTGTGTCACATATACGGACTTGTCGCTGATTGACGGCCGGATGCCCTTCCTGACACCAACCCTATGAGGAGGGATGTATTCAATGTTACGTGTTTCTGTGGTGGTATGCATGGAGAGTAATCTATTGGGACAGGCACAAACGCCCAGCCCCTAGCCACAGGAATTAACCGGACCTGATAAAAATCCCTAACCAAGCCGCAAAATGAACCAGAGACCACCTGAACCAAAGGACTCAAGGCTGACCATTCGACCGACAAGCCGCACATTCGTGATCACATGGCGTATGGCCTCCTGATAGCTTGGTGCAGGTCTTTTTCTAGTAGACGGCTTATAGGCGACCTGCATATCTGTGAGGTTGGGGCCTACCTAAGATTATGAAGAAAGCACACACGCGCACGGACAGCCCCTTATCCAGATGATATAACCAATTACGGTTTAAATCTCCGACCCGGTCGGCAATCGAACCCGAGACCCACTGAACCAAAGGCCAGAACGCTAACCATTTAGCCATAGATTCGGACAACAATCACAAAAATTTGCCTTAACTTCGTACAAGTTGGGACCTTTCTTAAAGCATACATTAAAGTGATCTATATTCGTAATCTCAAGTTTGATATTTTGCTTGGTGGACGCGTTTTGTGTTGAACCGGCTTAAAGGGTTAGAAAGTTTTATTTCATTTGAGGGAAATAAGCCTGAAAGGTTCTAGTTGAAAGTTACTAGCAATTTTAGTAAACTAAATGGTATTCTTCCGTTACGTAACAAGAGTAGGGTTATCGTGTTGAAATGGACACTTTTGTGAATATCAAAGCTTTTATCTCTCTTCAGTACGGGAACTTGGAGCGCCATATTTATAGCTGGCAGCAACGTGAAGGAGGACGTCGTGTCTCCTTTTGTAGATAGGAAACGAACAAAAAATGTAAGAACGAGGCGTAATGAAATATTGAATAGTTTTCCGTGCGTAACAAATGAATGTCTATTTCCTGTTACAGACGAATACTCGATACACCTTTGTCTTCTTATTTGATCACGGTCCCATTTCCCTCTTCACCTTCTCATTACAGCTTCTCTATTCTTCTCACTACCTTATCAGACTCTCTCTACCACGTCTCGCCTTCTCGAATTTGTCTCATCTTTTTTCATTTTCGCAGCGAGACGGAGAGGAGAAGGTTCTTTGGCATAGAAACTGCTTAAATCAATTGTATTGTTCCGCGTAGATTGAAATCCTTGGAACAAATGAGTACTTGTGTTAAACATTAAATGGACATTACTGCATCGGGGTTAGAATTAAAATATCGTCACGATGGAAAGATACACGCAGCGCTAAATGAATCAGCATTACGACAGAGGAAGCCCTTTGTTAACCCTGTCGATACTCGAGGATCCCCAAAAGGGAAAGCCTAGAGAATGAATTAAATTATTATTGTGGAAATCAAAGTAATTTTATAGATTTCAAGAAGTGCGAGCTAAATATATGTTACAATTAATTCATTTTATTTTTGTCATATATGTGGTAATTACTGTTGTTGTAGTTAGTCGTTTAGTCGCTTTCGACTCTCCATGACCCCATAGACCAAAGTGCGCCATTTCTTCCTGTAGTATACTATTTTCCTAAGTCTTTCTAAATTGAGAGCCGTGGCTTCCTTGATGCCATCAATCCACCTCATCCGTTGTAGCCCTCTTCTCCTGTTACCATCAGTCTTCCCCAGCATTAAGGTCTTTTCCAGTGAATCATGTTTTCTCATAATATGACCGAAGTACTTTAGTTTTTGTATGTGTATTTGACCTTCCAGTGAACAGCCTGGGTTGATTTCCTGTAATATGGACTTATTAGATCTCTTCACAGTCCATGGAACTCTAAGGAGTTTTCTCCAACACCATAGTTCAAATGCGTCTATTCTTCGACGCTCAGTCTTTCTTACTGTCCAGGTCTCGCTTCCGTACATTGCTACTGGGGAGACCATAGCCTTCAGTATACGAATCTTCGTTCTTAAAGTTACGTCTCTACTCTTGAAAATGTTATCAAGGTTGGCCATTGCCTTCCTCACAAGGAGTAAGCGTCTCTTCATTTCATGGCTGCAGTCACCGTCAGCAGTTATTTTGGAGCCCAAGTAGATGAAACTAGGAACAACCTCCATTGTTTCACCATCTATATGCCAGGAGGTGATAGGTTTAGTTGCCATGATCTTTGTTTTCTTGACATTCAACCTTAGTCCAGCTTTTGCACTTTCTTCTTTCACCTTCATTAGTAGATAGGTTGTTCTTCACTTTCTGCCAACAGAGTGATGTCATCAGCATATCTAAGGTTATTTATATGCCTCCTACCAATTTTAGCTCCAGTTTCTGTTTCATCTAATTTGGCATTCCGCATCACATACTCTGCATATAAGTTGAATAAATAAGGTGACAATATGCACCCTTGACGTACACCTTTCTCAATCTTCACCCATTCAGTTGTTCCATATAGGGTTCTCACCGTAGCTTCCTGATCAGAGTAGAAATTTCTCATAAGGCATATAAGATGATCTGGTACTCCCATAGTCTTGAGTACTTGCCACAATTTATTGTGGTCAGCACAGTCAAAGGTTTGAGCATAGTCAATAAAGCATAAGTATAGGTCTCCCCGGATTCTCTTGCTTTCTCCATAATCCAGCAAATATTAGCAATTTGATCTCTGGTTCCTCTGCCTTTGTGGAAACCGGCTTGTTCTTCAGATAGTTCTCGATCTACATACTGCCGAAGCCTATTTTGCAGGATCTTGAGCATAACCTTACTAGCATGCGATATAAGTGCGATTGTTTGGTAGTTTGAACATTCTTTAGCACTGCCCTTCTTTGGAATTGGGATGAACATTGAGTTTTCCAATCTTTTGGCCACTGCTGGTTTTTTCATATTTGCTGGCATATTGAATGTAGGACTTTCACAGCATCCTCTCCTAGGATTTTGAACAGTTCTGCTGGGATTCCATCATAACCACTTGCCTTATTGTTTGCAATACTTTCTAGGGCCCACCTGACCTCACTTTCTAGGATATCTGGTTCTGGCTCTGACAACAGAGTAACTTCTTCATCAGGAGTATTCCGATATTTCCTATACAAATTGCCTACATATTCCCTCCAACTTTCTTTAATCTCCTCTGCTTCAATAAGATCTTTTCCATTTTTATCTTTTATCATTCCAATCTTCGCCAAGAATTTCCCTCTGATGTCTCCAATTCTTATGTAAAGATCTCTTGTCTTACCCAGTCTATTATTTTCCTCAACTTCCTTGCACTGTTCATTCAAAAAGGCATTCTATTCTCTTCTAGCTAGTTTCTGAAACTCTGCATTTAATTTAGACATCTTCGATCTTTTCCCTTTGATTTGTGCATTCCTTCTTCCTTCTGATATTTGTAGTGCTTCACCCGATAACCATTTGACCTTGTTCTTGTAATTACTAGCCGGATGTAAATCGTCCTATGAAGGTAGGTGGCGTCTGCGGTGTACTGTAATTGACTATAGAGTTTTCTAGGATAGTCTTGTCTACCTTACCTTAATTACAGGAATGTCGTGAACAGAAAAACGTCTAGCCCACAAGGGAAAGCATAAACCATTCACGATTAAAATCCGATGAATCGAACGGAAATAGAACCAGGAGTCATGGCCTGAATATCAAGGCACCTAGCATGGAGCCAGTAATTATTAAGTAATAATTAATTACGTAATAATTAAACGAATAATATGGATCTTGTAATTTTCTCTCACTACATTCATTTTTCTACTATGGACTAAATAATAATAATAATAATAATAATAATAATAATAATAATAATAATAATAATAATAATAATAATAATAATAATAATAACTAGCAAATATACCCGTGCTTCGCTACGGTTTTCTACATTGTATTCGAATATCGAAGTAAATACTGCGCATGCACTAAATAAGATTATTCGAAAATTGCATGTCTCTTAGCGTCATCCGAGAAACTGCATGTGGAGGTCCCCATACGTTGTTTCCAATATAAAGTTTTTGTTAAGGATTTGTGACGATAACTGCAGGCTAACTTGCCTACTGCCATTCACGATCGAGTTGGGAAGTTTAGATTATAATTGCAGGCCCCATTGCCTACTGCTCGGTCATTATCTATTTGGAGAGTTTTCGTTACAATGGGCAGGCTACGTTCCCACTTCCCAACAGACTACAGTTGAGGAGTTTTTATTATAATGGCAGGCAACTTCCCTACTACCAGTCGAAATTGAGTTGTGCATTTATCATTATAATGACAGGCCCATTTTCCTACTGCCAGCCAGCTTACTGCCAGTCACACCAAGTTGGTGAGTTTTCATCAAAAAGCAGGCCACTATACCTAATGCCAGTCACATTTTAGATGGGTACATTTGTTTATAATGACGGGCACACTTGCCTACAGCCAAACACAATCCGGTAGGGGAGTTTTAAACAAAACTGCATGCTCTCTTGTCTTCTGCAAGTCAAATCGAGAAGTGAATTATTCATTACAATGGTGGGCCTTTCTTACTAATGCCAGTTACCCAGGACTTGGAGAAAGACTCAATTCCTACTGCCAGTCAAAGTCGGTGTGAGGAGTACTCATTACAATAGCAGACACATCCTTTCTCGATCGCTACAAATCGACATCAGTGAATATATATAGATCGACATACGAAAGTATATGCATGTTTACAATATTGCAGACCTTCATTTACAGATCAAATGCTGCTAAACGGTACGTCATATCAACAAAGGATAGCACCATAAGACGCCGGATTTAGCGGCCTAAATGGCTGGTCCTATGATATCTCATCTATTCATGGGTCAGATTGAGCTAGAAACGTTGACTAGGGCAAAAGTTATGTAAAATTATCTCACATCGCATAACTTTTTGAATAATTATGTGACAGCTACATGCATAGCATTTGGCTCACATATGGCTACTGGGTGGGCCAATGTTCGTGTAGAGTTTGATGATGTTATCTTTCCTATAAGTGATTTATAGTATGGATTATGCATGTGATAAGTCCAAATTTAATTAACATCGAGATATAGAGAAAAATCAAACGTAAAAGGGTTAAGGATACGACAAAAGTCATAAGACCAATGTTGTGGATCACTCTGAATTGAACGAAGATTGTGCCATACGTTATGTGACAGTACTTCCCGAAGGTCTGCAACATCATTAAAATTGCCTCCATATTTCGATATTCTTCGGGGATAAAAAGTGAACATTTTAAAGATCTTGGAGGATTTCTGTCCGTTACAGGTTAAAACGTATAATTTTGCCAAATTTCAATTTTCTTGTTCGCCTGGCAGATTATACCGTGTAACCGTACAACAGAGTTACATATTCCATTCAGTATTTATTATTATTATTATTATTATTATTATTATTATTATTATTATTATTATTATTATTAATCCGAATCGTGAGATTTTATATTCTGTTTCTCATCATCTAGACTGTAATAATTAAGTATCACGCATATTATTGTATTTAATCATAGGTTAAGTGAATTTTGTTTGTGAATTATTCTGTATATTAATAAGTGAGATTTGTTGGTTTCAAATAGTTACGCTGTGGCTTGTAACTCTGGCCAGGTGAGCTGGCATAGTATTTTGCAATCGAGGCTATGTTTAACCAAGAATGTATTGAGCAAGTAGATTTCCCGCTGACACATGCAAGGTAGTCATCCATAGTCCGCGTGGGCAAGCTTATACGACTCATGACTGATGACATCAGTGCGTGGGCACGTGATTTCGACCAAGTGTCTGTATTCGCCAGCTACGGTATGTTGAGCTGGAAGAGATGACCGGAGAATAGGGAGAGGAGTGGTCATCACGAGGTTATAAAAGTCGATGCAACGGTGGTGTGAGCTAGCAAATGGATGGAAGAAGTGAAGGAAGAGTGATGGTCAGTGGTCTTAGAGTGGTGGTCAGAGCTGAGAGGTGTGTTTGAAGCAGTTTTGGAATCATCGAACAGGTCTACGACTGGTGGTTGTATCCGAGTAGAGACTGGTACTATGCTAATAGTGAAACATCATTTACTTGTCAGGATGGACTTCACAAGGTGTTTCAATAATATTTTCCAATTTATTACAATTTATTAAGTGAACGTAACTACATTGGAGCTTACTACACTCGTACGGGGAATGTAGGTCAACTCCCGGTTATATAAGAAGATAACAGCAGACGGCTCCCGACTTCAGCTCATTGGTTTTTCCAGGAATTTCAAGTTCAACAGTGGTGTGAGCAGACATCAGGTAATTAAAGCATCAGACATGTTATGCATTAATAACATGAAGAAGAATGTAATCAACGGCGATATCATATTTCACTTCAAGTTCATGCCAATAGCTTTTTTTTGTTTAGATTAAATTTTCTCTTTCATTGTAACAGCAAATCTCACAATATATACTTTTTGTGAAATTAAAATACGTCAATGCTTGTTCATTGTGACGTAAATTATAGTCATAAACTCAGTATTATTTGAATTATAATAAGTGTTTCTATTTCCAAGTACAATCCTCAATTGTGGAAATGCAACCATAGTCTAATATTGACCTGATCCATATCCCTGTATATTGCCAGATGTGTGAGTTTATCACCTCACGCCTTGAGATAATTGAGATAAGAGGTATGCTCTACCGAATTTTGTTGATTTTTCTTAAAAAGCAACTGGCGCTCAAACAAATGTTATGTATATTGTGTGAAAGAGATGAAGGTATAAGAATAGTGGTTTGAGTAGCCACAACCGCAATTTGGATTTTGGGCGAGGAGGGAAAAAATTACGACTTTCAGGAAACTAAACCAAAAAATATGCAGATTGTCATTATTACCCCTTAAACGGGTAGCTGTACGAAAATTTCGCTAAAATAGTCAATGTACAGGCACACAGTCGTTACGATTTTATTTATATAGATAGATAAGGAATCTGCTCCGCGTACAACACCTTTTGGTCCATGTCCGCTGGACTTAACCTGCAAAACCGGCCATTCATGATATCTCCCTTATTAATCCCCCTGTCGTAAAAATTCACATGAAGAGAATGTTTTAGAAATGGATTTCCATTAAGTTTGGTCGATTTCCAGTCAGGTTGGTCTTGTACAGTATATATTGTGGAAGAGTAAAATCACCATTTCGGTTCCCTATAAACCGCCAGTCCATTCCGGGAACATGAAATATTTTGACCTTTGAAACCTACCTTTGGACAGGCGGTTCATAATTATAAAGTTTGGTTCAAATATCTTCAGTAGTTTTCAAGTTGTAAGCAATACGCTTTACACGCACCCGCTCTTGTGTTAAGACCGGTGGGACTTGCACCGAAAAAAGGTCCGTTAATGATATCTCCCTTATTAATCCTCGTTTCGAAAAGATGCACATGATCAAAAAGGTTCAGAAACTAATTTTCATGAAGGCAGGTAGGTTTCAATTAAGTTTGGTTATGTATATTTTGTGGGAGTGCAAAATAACGGTTTCGGTTTCGTATAAACCCCCAGTCAGTTCAGGCATTTAGAAACAATATTTACCCTGAAACGTACCCGAGGACAGGTGGATTCTAAATATGAAATTTGATGGAAATATATCCAGTAGTTTCCAAGGGTTAGACAAACAGACAAACAAACAGACCCCAAAGATAAAAATATGCAGATGGTCTTTATTACACTTGGAACGGATAACTGTACGGAAATTTCGCCGAAATAGTCAATATACAGACACACTCTAGAAGTGAAGACCTTTATTTCGAGAGTTACTGCTTTGACATCACCATCAGACGTCCCTTTCAGTGTTGTATATGGTTCGTCCAACGACATCTTCTCGTATCTCCTATATTTATGGGTTATATTGAGTTAGAGTCAATGAATGGGGGTGAAATTTTGTACATTTTTCACATTGGCCTACTACTTTATCTTTTTGATACTCATGTGACAGCCAGAATCATAAAATTTGGCTATCATATGGCCACTGATCATGTCAATGTGCGTGCCGAACGTCATGATTCTATCTTTCCTATAAGTGTGCCAAATGATAAGATATAAGTGTAAAAGTACAAAATTAACTTGAAATCGAGAAATACAACTCAATTTAACGTATAATGGATATAAATACGACAAAAACTCACGAGACAGAAGTTGTAGATCTCTCCAAAATGGAACGTGATCGTGCTTTCTGATTTGTTATATCACCAATACCACCAATTATCCCGAAACGGAGGTCTGCACCGTAGTTAAAATTGCATCCATATTTCGATATTTTCAGGGGCCAAAGTTATACATTTGCATAGCATAGAATATTTCTTCAATGAAAAGAGTGTCCAGTTTCGGGATTAGCACTCGCATACATACGGAGTAAAGAAGGAAGGAAATAATACAGTTAAGAAAGTTGAAATTAATAGAAAATGGATTGTAAATGAGGACAGCCGGATGACGGGAAATACGTAAATACCAAGTGAATGTATTGTATAATGAAATGCCCGGGCGCAGGGATTCTTAGGAAAACAGATAAGATGACTAAAGGCGTTATTACTTAAGCTAGTCGAGGACGGTTATAACCTCGAATGATACTCCGCCAATATCCCGCAAAATGGCCGATTGACGCTTCTCTTGCCTTCTACCCAAGGAACAGCTACGAATTTAAAGGCATGATGGGTAAAATGGCAATAGGTTACTTCCCTGCTAGCAAGAAGTTAGAGACGTTGCCATGGTAACCTGTAGGTTCGTTGTTGGTCTGTCGGTCAATGCAGAGCATGATATCCGCAAAAAATAGTAAATTTCTCCGTGATTTGATGAGTAACCTAAATTACGAACGAACATAACGAAAGTTGTTTATAATGAAGAGACATTTCATATACGTTCGACGGAGTTTACAGAAAATCAGTAGTATAAGAGAAAGTGGAGGAAAACCAGGAAACACCCCGTCTATTCAAAGATTTTAAAATAATATGCATATATAAACCTTCCCCGGGATGAGTGTACTCTAAATACGAAGTTTGGTTGAGATCTATCTAGCCGTTTCACCGTGATGGTGGAACAAACAGACAAACAGACCGAAAAATAAAAACCACCGATTCGGTCCTGACTTGCCCTAAAACAGATACATATCTGAAAAATTGGCAATACAAACTAAATCACAGACAGCGAACCCCCTACAACTTTATTTATAAAGATAAAAACAATAATATGAATCGTATGGTCTTTGCTACCATGATGATAATATTTGTGTGTGACAATTTTTAGGCTACCCGAGGGTCAATTTCAAAATTTCGTTTTACTCTAGTAGAGAGCAAAGAACCCAGAACATTGCTGATGATCTATAGCAGAGTTTCTTATAAATTTTGTCAGGTAAGCACCAAGTGTTTTACAAGAGATTTTAAGCACGCCGATATTGTACATCTTGGAGTACCGAATGGTCTCTTTCCTCGCTCTTCAAATATCCGACCACCTCTGCCGGGTTTGGGCTCACAGACTTCCGTTCCGAAGGCCATCACACAGATCGAGGTAACTAACGAATATCCTACAAACACAACGCCTATGGATTCTGCAACGAGTATTCGTGACACGTTACGTAAAGTTCAACAATGCAGTATTTTAAAAACATCTAATAATTTGTTGCTTTGACTGGTTGCGTAGCACTTTGGATTAGATACAGGTTCGGAATCAGGTACTGTCGGTTGACAGTTATGTGTGCTTAAGTGCGAGGAATATTTCAGATTTGCTAGCATGTTAAATATCTCGTTTCAGAAGTTGATTAAAGCCGTAGTTAGTTGGAACAATGAGATAATACCTTTATTACCATTGTCGCACATCATTCTAGTTCGCCAAATACCCTCGTACTCTAAAGGGAATTCTACGAACGTGTTTTCAGCGGTGGAGAGAGACTCCTTCAAAAAAGTGACCATACCCACGGCGTCGACCGGGGACTTATTTCAAGGATAGGAATGACGAAAGCTATGCTCGAATTTGAATGGAGACAGCCGTGAACTCAGTTACGAGCCATCCTCGCATTAGCCTGGACCCAAAGTTAAGAAACGAGTCAGAGTTAAGAAACCACGGCAAACAACTCCGAGACTTTATAACGAATTTCACCCACCTTTTTGGATTGCTCTCAAAAAGATATGCGAACCACCTTCGGGCCACACTTCAAATATCAAGTCTCTCGCAGAACCTGGAATCGAATCCGGAATCCTTGAGACCAGAGGCGTAGTACAAACACCGAGATTATGGAAGTGACGGACCCATAGTAATTATATTATTTATTTATTATTATTATTATTATTATTATTATTATTATTATTATTATTATTATTTCATTAATATTTTTATATTGGCGTGTAAAAGGTCTCCAGTTACTCATTTGGTGTTCACCTAAAAAAAATTCACTGAAACTCAGAGATAGACGCGTAGGAGAGATTCGGCTTACTCTGACATCTAGTTGTCCTATACTTTATAGAACAAGCTGCCCGCCAGATGACGTCAAAATAAATTACCTGCACAAAGTATTCGAAGCTATATTCTTGTTATTATTCCTATTATTAATATTATTATTATCTGTCTAAAATCACACTAACTTATTTATAAGGGGCAAAAGTTCTCTATAGGTCGACGCCCCGAACAAATAGCATTTAAAGAAAAACTATTTGTAGGTTGTCGGTGACGATAGGATAGGGGAGGGCTATAATTAGGTGGAAAAGGTCGTCTTAATTAACGTACTGTTCCAGCAATTGTCTGGTGTGAATATGCGAAACCACGGATAACCATTTCGAAGGTGCCCGACAGGGAGTTCAAATCCACCTGCCTCCAGAGCACAAAGCGAGCAGCCACAGCTGACCGTGTTGCAAAGCATTGAGTTAATAATGTTATTTTACTTTACGTCCCACTAACTACTCTTTTACGGTTTTCGGAGACGCCGAGGTGCCGGAATTTAGTCCCGCAGGAGTTCTTTTTACGTGCCAGTAAATCTACCGACACGAGGCCGACGTATTTGAGCACCTTCAAATACCACCGGACTGAGCCAGGATCGAACCTGCCAAGGTAGGGTCAGAAGGCCAGCGCCTCAACCGTCTGAGCCACTCAGCCTGGCGCAAAGCATTGAGCTAACCTGTTCAGTACCAGCACAAGGTAACGGAAATCATTCGATTATTATTATTATTATTATTATTATTATTATTATTATTATTATTATTATTATTCCCTCTTACTTTATCCTCTCTTGCTTGCTCTGTTCGTTTATTTAGTGCTTCAGATAAAATAGGGATATCTTCGACATCGCTACAAAATTCAAGTACGTGTATGTTGAGTGAGCTTGAAAGAACGACTAAAATATTCAAAAAAGATTGGCAGTAATGTGACCAACAGTGGAGTTTTATAACACCTCTCGAATTCGTGGTTGAGTTCTACAGCTCAGTGAATTGGAAAGAAGTGACTCATGGGAGAAAGCAGTCGCGATACATTCGTGTTTATGAAGGGCGTCGTAGATTCAGCCGTGTGACAGTAAGGGCGATAGGGAGAGCCGGTGGCGGTGGTACAAATCACGTCTTTCTGCTTAGCATGGGAATGGGGTGGCTGTCCAGGGATGCGCGCGATATATAGGGGGTGCAAACTGAGCTTCTAACACGAGCCAAGTGTTTTCCTCGTGCTGAAAAACTGAAGAAACGAAGCAGTCTATGAGCTATTTACAAAACTAATCATCGCAGTCACCTCTCCTTCCTTAGATCTATATATTTTTCGGGGGTGGGGGGAGTGTTGCAAAAGTATGGCCCTCGTTAAGCCTGGCATTGCACCCACTTACTTGTGCTAGATTGCACTCCGAGCTGACCTTAGTGGTACCACACAACTTCTTTGTTGTTGTCCGCTGTAGACTCATCCCGGGTTAGGTTGGTGGTATATCAGGATGTTAAATTACACAACTGCTTGTCGTTGGCTTGCGGCGCATTACAGGACTCCTGCTAGAAAAAAATTCTCCCTGTCCGGTTTCTCTTAAAATCGAAAGCAATTGAGGGGATGTTAAACAATTATTATTATTATTATTATTATTATTATTATTATTATTATTATTATTATTATTATTATTATTATTATTATTTCTGTCCGACTACTTGGCTGAATGATCAGCACTGAGGCCTTCGATTCGGAGGGTTCCAGGTTCGATTCCGAGCAGGGTCAGCGATTTTAATCGCGTCTGATGAATTCTTCTAGCTCCGAGACTGGGGATTTTTGTCCCAACACTTTCCTCTTCATATTCAAACAACACGCAAAAACACACAATAGTGATTACATCCCTCCATATACTACCGGTGTCAGGAAGGGTACCTTGCCAAATCTACATGTGTGTGATGCAGTTCGCACCCGCGACTCCTCAGGTGTGGGAAAAGTGATTCCAATGTATAGTACCCACACCAGGACTACTTGATACGACAACCAGAAAAGATCCAAAGAAAACCGGTACGATTTGTTCTGGGTGATTTCCAACAGAAGAGTAATGTTGCGAGATTGTTGCGAAGTTTTGGAGCGAGGAGACGAGCTACTCGACTAAGTGGTATGTTCCGAGCTGTCAAAGAAGAGATAGCATGGAATTACATTAGTAGACGAATAAGCATGAGTGGAACATTTAAAAGGAGGAATGATCATAATATGAAGTCCGGCTCCACGGATAAATGGTTAGCGTGCTGGCCTTTGGTCACAGGAGGCCCGGGTTCGATTCCCGGCAGGGTCGGGAATTTTAACCATCATTGGTTAATTTCCCTGATACGGGGGCTGGGTTTATGTGATGTCTGCATCATCATTTCATCCTCATCACGACGCCCAGGTCACATACGGGCGTCAAATCAAAAGACCTGCACCTGGCGAGCCGAACCCGTTCTGGGTTCTCCCGGCACTAAAGGCCATACGCGATGGAGTAATTTTTCAAGGGATCGATACATTTCCAAGTTCTTCGATAAACACACAAAAAAGGAGGCTAGCTAAACAAACTACCTTCCATCTGAATGACAATTCTAAATACAGATCAGTGATGACTGAGATTGAAGAGAATAGTTATTTCTCTCTCTCTCTCTCTCTCTCTCTCTCTCTGTAGCAGTTGGTGAAAGTCATTTATTTCTAGTACACTGCCGTGGAATACACAGTGTCGATGGTAATCCGATAATGGTATCTATTCATGGCGTCTTCTTTATATATCCAACTTATCTTGAAAGTTGAAGAAACAAGCACTTCGTATCTTAATGGAATAGTTCAGTATAATACAGGATGAATGGAAAGTAAGCCCCTATCGTAATATGCTTGCAACTTGATTAGTAACTAGTCTGTTTTAGTGAAGCAAGTTTTATTGTGGAGAACTTTACAAGGAAGTGTAAAAAAATAAAGCATTAAATATGCACTAGCATTTTGCATCAGTGTTTATCTATTATGGGGAATCCTTCTGGCTGATTTGAGCAGGTTCTTCTGAAGTACGTTAGTGAGGACATAGCGAATGCGATTTTCCTATTCATCCAAAGTTTTTGGTTTGGTGCGATACTCCACTTCCTCCGCCCAACCCCAAAGAAAGGAATCACATGGAGTGAGGTCGGGACTCCGTGCTGGGTACTCCTGCGGGCGACGGTGAACCAACCAACGATCTGGAAAAAGGTGGTCAAGCCAGTCATGAGCGGTGCGTGCATAATGAGGTGGAGTACCATTCTTCTTGAAAATGAGATCAATTGTGTTATCCCGGCTGGAGATAATTGGCCAAAACTTCATTTTTCAGCATGGCTTAGTACCGTTGTGCATTCATGGTGTCTCGAAGAATGAACGGACCCACAATTTTTCTGAATGTTATGCCACACCACACTGTGACCTAAGGACGGTTTTGAGGCATTTCCATCGCCACCCTTGGATCTTGCTGTGCCCAGTACTGACAGTTGTGGCGGTTAACAAACGGTCCGACGAGAAAAACAGCTTTATCGCTCCAAATGATGTTCTGAACAACTTGAGCCAGTCTTGACATTAACTCGAAACATGTCATTCTCGTATTGATGTGTTCCTTTACAGGTACATTATAGTGTTATAAATGTCATTCTTAGTACTTCAACAGACTGGTAAACTTCGAAGTACTATTAACTGAGCTGGCACTAAAAAGTCTGTTTCTTTTTCAATAAACCAGTCAGGTCTGTCAAGCTTGCGGTCGAGTAGGCGAGCAAGAACAGTCACGTGACAATTGATTACGTACACACGCAAAGAAGCACTAGATTTTAACATGTTAATTGAGATAGTAGAGATGCGAAGTTGCTTCACAGGTGGAAATATTAAATTTTCCGAAGCTCACTTGACACTCAACAACCTTATGATATATTTGCTCCACTAACCTAGTGTGAACTACTTTGGATAGTTGTTTGCGGCAAGATGAAAATATCACATCAATGTTCACCTTTCATAAATAAGGGGTACTTTCCAATCACTATAAGTCCTTCCAGATTCCCAGATCATTTTCACTTCTGGAATTTCTCATAGTGATTTCTCCACCACTTTCGAGCATCTCCGTTCTTGTCGAGTCTTCTCCAACGGCCTTGTTGTCTCTTTCTTCCCCAACAAATTTCCGAATTTCTTCCTGATTCGATGAGACAGAGTCTTTCTCCGTGTTGCGGATATTTGGTAATTTGTCCGTGAGTTCTTCTCAGGTAATGTATTTCTCGAAGTAACAGGCTAGGGTTCCACAGTTTTCTTTATTGCTCATTGCGAATTTCCCGTCTTTTCAACCCGAATCTCGAACTTGGTAACTTAATTGATTACGATTCAATTACCGCTTGAAGATCCAATAAAATTCCTGCTGTTACTCTTAAAACTATATAAATAAAGTTGTAGGGGGTCCGCTGTCTGTAATTTCGTTTTTTTGGCAATTTTTCAGATGTTTATCCGTTTTGGGTCAACTCAAGACAGAATCGGTGGTTTTTACTTTTCGTGTCTGTTTGTCTGTTCCACCATCACGTCGAAACTGCTGGATATATCTCATCCAAACTTCATACTTACAGTATACGCATCCCGGGGAAGGGTTCGATATGCATATCATTTTAAAGTCTTTGAATAGACGGGGAGTTTATGGGAAAACCAGAACGGTCTTCCTCCATTTTCTCTTATACTCTTATACTATTGATTTTCTGTAAACTTAGTTTACCTTACGTGAAACGTCTCTTCATTATAAACAACTTTCGTTATGTTCATAATTTACCTTACTCTTCACATGACGGAGAAATTTACAATTTTCCGCTGGTATCATGCTCTGCATTGAGTGACCGACAGACCGACAACGAATCTACAGGTTACCATGGCAACGTCTCTGACTGCATGCCAGCAGGGAAGTAACGTATTGCCATTTTCCTCATCATGCTTTTAAATTCGTGGTTGTTCCTTGGGTAGAAGGCAAGAGAGGCGTCAATCGGCCTATCTGCGGCATATTGGCGGAATATCGTTGGATGTTATAACCGCCCTCGAATAGATTAAGTAATAACACCATTAGTCATCTTCTTATTATTTGTTTACCTAAGAATCACTGGACCTAAATTTCTCCCCTGTATATTCACTGATGTCGATTTGTAGCGACCGAGGAAGGGTGTGTCTGCTATTGTAATCAGTACTCCCCATACCGACTTTGACTGGCAGTAGGAATTGGGTCCTTCTCCAACTCCTGTGTAACGGGCATTAGTAAGGAATGCCTACCATTGTAATGAATAGTTCACTTCTCGATTTGATTTGCAGAAGGCAAGGGAGCATGCAGTTTTGTTTAAAACTCCCCTACCCGATTGTGTTTGGCAGTAGGCAATGGTGCTCGCAATTATAAACAAATGTCCTGATTTAAAATGTAACTGGCATTAGGCATAGTTGCCTGCTATTTTGATGGAAACTCACCATCTTGGTGTGATTGGCAGTAAGCTGGCTGGCAGTAGGATAAGGGACCTGGCATTATAATGATAACTGCACAACTCAATTTCGACTGATAGCAGGGTAATTGCTTGCCATTATAATAAAAACTCCTCATCTGTTATCTGTCTGGAAGTAGGAAAGGGGGCTGCCATTGTAACGAACATTCCCCAAATCGACTGTGACCGCGCAGTAGGCAATGGGACCTGCAATGATAATGTAAACTTCCCAAGTCGATTGTGAATGGCAGTAGGCAAGTGAGCCTGCCGTTATATCACAAATCCGTAACAAAGACTTTACATTTGAAACAGCGTATGGGGACCTCCCCATGTTATTTCTCGGATAACGCTAAGAGATATGCAATTTAGAACAATCTAATTTACTGCACGTACAGTATTTACTTCGATATTCGAATACAATTTAGAATACCGTAGCGAAGCACGGGTACATTTGCTAGTTCCTAATAAATACTGCAGATTTCTTCACATATTTAGTTTATTTTGGCCCATGGGAGAGTAATTTACGGCAGTTTCGGCACTTCTCGTACGTGTTAAGTTCATTTCAATTTTGTCTGCATGCCATGCTTTGTAGACCAACAGACTCACCACCGTCCCCTATCCTCCAGCAGTTTTTATGTGTTTTTCATAATGGTCCTATCATTATTATTTGCGTATGGATCCTGTTGGATAACGCTTTAGATTTATGATTCACCTTTCTAACAGACCAATAGTATTGCTTTAATTCCTTCATTGTGTGCCTGTTTTCTTTCGTCTGACAACTTAGTCCCCGATCTTTTAGGAACTTCATTCTCTGGCTTTACTACCCATCTATTTATCTTCTGACGGTACATGTTTCTGTCCAGTATTTCTGATGTTTCTATCTGGGTCTTTTCCAGATCATTTCTAAAATTTTTTATCCATGGTAT
This sequence comes from Anabrus simplex, assembly GCF_040414725.1. NCBI lineage: Eukaryota > Metazoa > Arthropoda > Insecta > Orthoptera > Tettigoniidae > Anabrus > Anabrus simplex. The sequence goes on along the minus strand of NC_090265.1, from coordinate 1,212,732,748 downwards.
GTTCTTCAGTTTTTCAGTATATGTCAAGATCTCGTGGGTTAGCCTTGAAGACGATAGTCTGTGAACGTGTCCATAGAATTTCAGTCTTCGTTTCCTGATGTCTGCGGCCAGATTGGACAGTCTTTCCGTAGCTTTGCGTAATTTGAGTTTATACCCTTCTTCTTCTTTTTCTTCTTCTTAATTCTCTGGGCCCAGAATTTTCCTCAAGATCTTCCTTTCATCCTTCAAGATGTTTTCTAAATTGCCTTTATTATTAAGTACCAAGATTTGACTTGCAAACAGCACTGCAGGTTTAATCACCATATTATAATGTTTTATTTTTGTATGTATGGACATGCATTTCTTGTTGTAGATGTAACGGGATCTCCAATATGCTCTTTTGAGCTTTTGTAATCGGACTTTTTGTGCTTCCTTTTCCAACCCTCTTGGTTCTAGGATCTCATCGAGATATTTAAAGTACAGAACTAGTTTGATCTGCCCATATTTTGTTTGTAATTCCTGAATGTCGAATTTATTGCAAATAAACTTCGTCTTCTCGAATGAGATTTGCAGTCCAGTTTTTTCAGCGCATTCCTTGAGGACTTCAATCCGTCTGATCGCTGAAATATCAGTCTGTTAGTATCGCTAGGTCGTCTGCGAGAGCGAAACAACGGACATTTATGTCATCGTTGTTTCCTCCAAGTTGAATGGGTTTCCACTGAATCTGAGCTTTCAATTCCTCCTCCCATTCTCGAATGACTTTGTCTAGAACAAGGTTGAAAAGCAGTGGTGACAATCCGTCACCCTGTCGCACGCCGGTCATAATGGCAAAGGGCTCCGATACTTCACCCATGAATTTCACTTTTCACCTCGTGTCCATGAGTGTTTCCTTGATGAGTATTAATGTCTTTGGATCAAGTCCTTGTTCTTCTAAGATGTTAAAGAGGGACTGTCGATCTACCGAATCGTACGCTTTATTGAAGTCGACGAAACTACACATAATCGGAGAGCTTCAATATCGTGTTCAAGTTAAAAATTTGTTCAACACAGGAACGCCCAGGTCGGGAACCGGCTTGATATTCTCCAACATTGTTTTCAAGCTGTTCTTGTACTCTTTTAAGAAGACTCACGGAGATAATCTTGTAGGTGACTTGAACGAGATAAATCCCTCTGTAGTTACTTTTATCCGTTCTGTCACATTCCTTGTGTAACGGATGCATAAGTGCACATTTCCATTTTTCAGGTAGCTTTCCTTTTTTCCAGATGTCCATTATTATTAGTGTGAGCTCCTCAAGTGTATTTGGGCCTATGTTCATTAAGAGTTCTGCGGCTATGCCATCTTATTATTATTATTATTATTATTATTATTATTATTATTATTATTATTATTATTATTATTATTATTATTATTATTATTATTATTATTATTACGTGCGTATGGACCCAATGGATCACGCAAAGCTCTAACGATTCTGTTTTCTGAGTTGCCAAACAGCTCTCATCCTTTCTCCGTGGATCCTTTTTCGTTCTTCTGTCCACTTTGCTCCAGCTTCTTTTTCACTTCGTTCTCTGGTTGCACTTTCCATCCATTAATATTTTTCCTGTAGAGGTTTCTGTTCGCGGTGTCAGTTGAGTCCATATGGGCCTTTTCCAGATCCTTCCTCACTTCCAGTACCCATGGAATATTTTTTGGATGTTCTATGTAGGTGAGAATCTTGTGTGTCAGTCTACTTGCCGGCAGTCTGCGAACGTGCCCATTATTATTATTATTATTTTTTTTTCTCGCGTCTTCGCTCACGTGGTTTTCGTAATTTGATAAAAGTAATCGTTACTCGGTACTGCACTAAGACGTTACCATCTGAAATTCGTTTAAGTATTAAAAACTCACAGAAAAATTGAGTTTCATTTACCCCACAACCTGTATGTAAACCACGTTTTTAGTATTGCCTTTTGGGATTAAGATGACCTGGCTACTGGCAGAGATAACTCTGAAACTGTACATGGGAGAAACAGTCCTATCTCAAGTCAAAAACAAAAAACACATATTTCTTTCTTAAAGACGATTCCGATAACCTGTTTCCTCGTTTTTAACATCTTCAGTTTTGATATAGGTATAATTATCCTATAAAAATAATTCAACCCCTATATAAGCCCTAATATCCCCTTCACCTAGGTGGATTTTCCGAAAACTAAGTATACGTGTTCTTTTATTTTTAAAGGATATTCGAAATACCATTTTTCACGTCTGTAAGACCTTCAGCTTTTGAGATGTGTATATTTATTTTTAAGGGATATTCCAAATACCAATCTTAACGTCTGTAACATATTACGTTTAAGGGATATACTCATATACCAATTCTTTTAACCCGCTCAATTGGACTTGCCGAAAACAAAAAAATGGGTCTTTATCTTTAAAGGAAATTCCAAGTACCAATTTTCACGTCTGTAACATCTTCAGTTTTTGAGATATATATATTCTCATAACAAGAATTCAACTCGCTCATTTCTTTTCACCCTCTCTCCCATTAAGTGAACAACTTCCCGAAAACAAAAATACGTGTTCCTTTACTTTAAACGGAGATTCCAGATACCAGTTTTGACCTCTGAAACAACTTCAGTTTTTGAGGTACAGTAGAATATAAGTATTCAATCCAGTTTTCGGTTCTTTTCACCCCCTTAAATGGATTGTTCGAAAAACAAAATAATTCGTGTTCCTTTATTTATAAAAGTGATTACATACATCAATCTTCATGTCTGTAACATAGTTTTTGAGACATAAGTATCCCAATTAAAGGAATCAACCATTTTTCAGTCTTTTTCACCCCCTCTTAAATGGCTTTTCAGAAAATAAAAAAATACGTGTTTGTTTATTTTTAAAGGATATCCTAAATACCGAATTTGACGTATATAACATGTAAACTTTAAACGTAAATTTTAAAATTTCACCTAATTTTCACTTCCTTTAACCCCCTTATGTGGATTTCCCGAAAACAAAAGAAATATGTGTTTCGTTATTTTTGAAGGAGATCCCTAATACCAGTTTTTACGTCTATAACAAGATATACGCATTCACTCCTTTTCAAATGTTTTCACCCCCTCCATTTCTGTGGATTTTCAGGAAACAAAAGAGCCATGTACCAAATTTTACGTCCGGAACATCTTCAATTTTTGAGATATAAGTATCCTGATAAATAGGATTCAACATATTTTCCCTTATTTTTAGCCCTCTTAAGTGGATATTGCGGAACCAAAAAATACGTGAACCTTTATTTTTAAAGGAGATTCCAAATACCAATTATCACGTCCTTAAACTGTTAAGGTTTTGAGATATATATTGCACTACTACCTCTGAGGTGATTTCTTCTTTCTGGATTGGTCACGGCTGCCCTGTAATAAAGTATACTCACCGCAGACGTCTCTTCTCCCCAGGGGTGGTCTCGTTCACAAGACTGTCAAAGTGCGATGCAGTTGGAAGATACGAGGCTACTAGGCCATAGGCTAATCTATTCTACTTAAATAAGGTAACTTAGGGAGATCCCGACATGAGGAAGAACTCGACACTTTTAAGCTTAGCGCCTCTGGTAACCACAATACTGCACAGGTCAAACTTGCAACTACATTTACTGGAGCCGTATGGTTTTGCGCTCATGGTCATCCTTTTAGCTGACGATTATCACTATAAATACAAGGCATATGAATAATTGAAGGTTAGTAAGTAAGTGATATATGATTTAAAAGTAACTTGCTATAATATGAAGAGTAGGGTGTGTAACGAAATAGGTAGATATGCGATACTTTTAAGATAATGTTTTAGGTTAGGCGCACAAAGCAAGTTTCGGAGAAGCGGTCATATCATTTCCAAATCGCCAAACCTTCAGCTTGGTATGTGTTGCGACCTCTTGCCTGCCAATGAAACTCGGGGAGATCCAGACACGACAAGCTGGGAGATCTCGACACTGTCGAGATCTCTCTGAATCTCTAAACCGGGATACATTTTTGGGGATAGTGTTTAATGGTGCGTTAATACTACAGTTTAGTAGGAGTAATAAAGTATGACAATGTAGTGTATTAGGATATTTATAATACTCGTATTTTTGTAATGCGATATGTTTATAATTATGTTTATATTGTTAAGTTAAACTCAAATGACGATGGTTGGAGACTGATGATAAAGTAGAAGTTTCGCATTAATAGTTTTGCATCCAAATGGTTATAGGTGGAAGATGCCACGGAAATAGGTGTACAAAGGTCTGCTTGGACGATGAAATGCAGAAGATATGGCTGCTACTATTAAGGACGTGAAAGAAAATGGAACTACTTTAGCAACAGCTGCGAAATATTTCAGTATTCCAAGGAATACACTCAGATCCAGAATACTGTCTTGTATATCTAACAATAGAAAACTGGAAAAAAGAGCAACAATTGACAAAGCTATGTAGGACCATTTAGTCAACCATATTTTTCATCTCGATTCTAAGGGGTTCGGGCGAACAGTGACCTACTTACGAGAACTGGCTTTTAGGTTCACTCAGAGGAATTGTGTTAAGAAGCATATTTAAAAACCAAAAGGCAATGGTTGGATATGACTACGTTTTTCAAGAGCCTGGTAATGTTTTCAATGCCAATGAAACTGGTGTTCAGCTCATATTTAAGGCAGGGAAGATTATCAGTGAAAAAGGAAAGAAAAACGTGTTTCACAGCACCACGGCGGAAAAGGGATCTACGGTAGCAGTAATGGTGTGTGGTAATGCTATTAGATATGCTATCCCACCCTTTGTTACATTGAAAGGGGTAAGGCAAGGATACACTCAAAAGGAATGCCCAGTGGATCAGTTGTTAAAATGTCCGAATCAGTGTATATGACCACTGAGGTATTTTCACTTGATCACCTAAAACGTTACAAACCTCGGGGCAGGATTCGGTTGATAATCGACGGACACTCAAGGCACTGCAATGATCTGGATGTGCTTGATAAGGCATCAGCTTTATGAATAGAGATGTGTCCGCCCCGGTGACTTCACAGGATTATCGGGGAAATCTAAAGAATAGGAATCGCGAAAGTGAAAAGAATCCTCTAAATCGAAGGACAACAACGAGAACTCGGCGTGCCCAACGGGGAAGCTAGTTTCTCAAACAGTCTTCTTTGCTCTGAGAATTACTGCGCAGTATGTGACGAAAACCGCAATGAGGCATGAGTCCAATGTAGTGGGGAATTCAGGAAATGGTTCCACGAGATGTGTGTGGAAAACGGAAACGATGAACAGTTTATATGTACCCACTGTGTATACCATAGTTGTGTAACCATTCGGAGGTCCTTCCTAGTGTCAGGTTCTCCCTAAGTGCGGGAGAAGTGGACATTATTGCATCTTTTATTTATTTGATAATTTAAATTTTTTGCCATGAATAATAGAAAGCATAAACTAACTGTGTACAAAATCACCAGGGAAATAATTGAAATATTTTACAAATAAAGTATGATCAAAATTACAGGTTTTTGCTTAGCGTGTCGAGATATCCCTAAATTACTATAAATAAATACTGGCCCATACTGAGGTTTAACTCTAATTATTTATAAAAGAAAATGACTAATAATGTGAATAAACACACAAAAATTTGAATTTAAAATGAAATATAAATCTGATTCAAACAAGTGTGTAGCAAGTGTAACCGTCATAAATTCAAAGTAAGCATACGAAAAGAGAACAGTTTATCCTCCAAATCAACTACACTGATTTAATAATTGAGGCTCAAAAGTAAGTGTCATCACTAATTAATCCACCGAACGTAATTAATTAAACACATTTTTCTCTAGTTAACTACGTCGTTTCTAGACAATCATGACACTCCACAATATTCCGTGCTTGTGCAATTTAATTGCCATTCACTAACATGAACCTTGAAAATAAATTAATGACTGAAACTGAACAACTAAAAGATTAGAATTATTCATTACCAATTACCAATTGGTGGTGTTCACACATGCAATTTTTATAACTCAAAACATTCAATAGTCTTTGGGATTCATTGCTCCCCTTTACACTTTTCATCTAAATTAAATTCCAGTGAATTTTTACATAGATTTAGTGGTCTCTCATGTCTGAATGTCTCCACCTGACTCTTCAAAAATTACATCATAAAGTTAGTTGCAAATTATTGATTTGTTTCTTTATCAAAAGTTTACAGATTGAATGGTGGCATCACTGTGTAAACCCATGAAGATAGGAGGTCAATCACCTCAAGTTTAATTGATTACCTAGCCAACCGAACAGCCATAGCTTACATTTAAAGACATGCGTTGTTCACATTTGGTCTCACTGAGACCCAAACTATCTGATGAGATCAAACATACAAAACAGATTCAAAATTTCTAGATCATCCTCGTCTGAATTTACTCCTTTAAAGGTCAAAATCCTATGATAGGTGTAATTAAATATTTTTTGCAGTTTTTAGTTCCTTAGAAGGTCCTCTTTGACAAAACATGGTTTTCAAAATTTTGGATGGTCAATTCCAACAAATATTTGAAGTGGGACACATATGTCCCACCAAACGTGACATAGGCATGGTTGTATTTTACGAGTTCTAAATATTTTGTGAATAGTTTTCAAATAAACAATATAACATATCATACTTTTAAAATGAATTTATTACCAGTGAAAAAGCTTCACAATAAGAAAGAAGATCAAAAACTACTAAGTACCATCAAATAAAACTGACTTCAATTTAGAAACAAAGATGTGAAGCAAAATTATTCTAGCAAATGGAACTTTGCTATAAAATACCCTTATACTAGAAATACAGAGTTTACAACTGCAAGTTACAAAGCACATTTCTTCTTAGTAATAGGGTAGCAAAGTTGAAAATACACCTGGTCCTTGATAGTGAGGCATCTTACTGATTATGAAAATGTGCAAGGCATGGGCTGGCACACAAGGGTACATTGCAGGCTTTGCATAATATTTTAGTTTTCTTCTGTTTCTCTTTTGTGCTGCACATTCAGTACCTCCTTCTTGTCTCAGATCGCTTGGGAACATGGTTGCCCACATTTTGGAGTCGAACTTCTTCAGGAACCCCTACATGACCAAGCTTTTTTCGTACCATAAACTGAGATTTGACTCCCATTTTCTTCCCTGGATGAATAGCCATCAATGACACAATGGAACCACTTGCATGCAACAGGGAAGAATTGCCACTTGATAGGGTTTCATTATCTTCAGAATCGTCCCAATCATCTCCTTCGACATCAGAAGAAGTTTGATCATCTGGTAAGCCATGCAGGTAGTGAAAAATATCTTCGTCCCGCAATCTCTGGAAGGCAAGCAATTTGTATAAATTTCTTAAAATATACTTGCCTGAATACTATTCTTAATTAATTATTAATAATTCAATGGCATTTTAAAAATAAAATACATTAGGAAACATCGCAAGTTCAGAAAGTAAACACCATCAGTTAGCACCTGTTTTCGTCTATGAATTCACTATAGTACTTATTTTTTACATTTATGAATGAGTATAAATACTACTTGATTTGTATGCATAAATATAGCAGCAAAATTAACATATGTTTACTAAATGAAGAAGTTTAGCGATAATATTTGCTCAATTACAGTACGAATTTTGAGGTTAGGGAAAGAAGTCCATTCACACTGAGGTTAGTGTTCCACATAAGGAACACTTGAAAAAACTGCCATTGAAATTATTTATATAACACTTGATTATCAAACTCTGGTTCATTTTACTTCAGAAACATTATTCAACACAGTGATATTGAATATACTCACTTCATCCATGATGAACGCCAGATAATAACCAATTTGTTCCAAAACAGACTTGTGTAGCCTCCATACTCTGGTGAATCAGCTGTTCTACAGAGGTTAGGCGCTGCCACCACTATCTAATGTGAATGTTCGTATATAACTTCCATGTATCATCATTATACAAGTCTTCCAGTAGATAGCAGCACCAGCTTCATGTGTTCCAGATAGATCCCAAAGAGTCTATAAAGGAAATACGGTAGTGTTCCACATATGTCCCACCAAGCTATAAAGGGTTACACATGAGAAAGTGTATAATTATGGAGTGCGCTGTTCAGTGACGTTTGTAATTATGTTTGCTGTTATTAGGTAAACAAGAAGTGAATCTAAAAAGCTGTCTAGTTCAAATTGACGCGAGCTATCGTGAACCTAACATTATACCACACACAGCGGAAAATCTCCCATCTTAATAAAAGAAAACCTATCTAAATTTATAACCACAGTCAGTCACCATCTATGCTAAATAAAAATAATCGAAGGGAAAACACTGCTGAAATAAAAGGACATCTGTACTAATATCCTACACTAATCTATATACACGCCGATTCCGCACTAGGCAATACATAAATACTGAACAGTTAATTTACTGATTTCTACGACGCCTGTTGATTTCAATGCCTATGGATTTTTATCATTGAAATCAGCGTCGACCAAGACTTTGATGTGGATTATTCATGGCTGTCTCCTGACATACAACGAATTCAATGTACTCTCATAACAGAATGAAGAATAATTATCAATTCAAAACATGGCACAAGAAAACTTCTCGGATGACGTTGACATAAAATCAAATGTAGTTATACCTGCTACATCCGATCACTTACAGAAATTCCGGATGGAAACCATTTGATATTATTTCGTTAAAATGGTCTTACCTAACTGCAAGGGTCAGCGAGCCTTCTATAAACGTCACATAAGTAGATGTCCGGTGGTTTGTTGCATGGGTTTTTCTTTCATAATAAGTCCTTTTATCAATGTTGTGAGCACTTTGTTTTTCATTTATCTTTATTTATATCATCGTAGACCTCAAATGACACTCATGTCCACAAGTTTTTGCCCTTCCCTTTTGTACACAGACCTTCATGCGTTTCTTATAATATTTATATCGCATATATCTTAGCTTATCCGCTGGCATAGAAAACATTTCTTTCTTTACCCTCAGGATAAATTTACAATAAATACTCATAATTCTCCATCATAACGGACCAATCAACTTTCACAAACCTTCCACAACTAACTCACCGCTTTCAACATAGCAACAATGGCTCCTTCACTTTTATTTTATTTTTAAAACGTAATCTCAAGTGGTTTCCAAGACTTACGCTACTAACGATCTCGAAAAATATCTAACCATGAACATAAAAATCATAACTGGCGTGATCACTTATCATGAAGACCGTGAAAACATTTCTCTTCGCGAATTATTATTATTATTATTATTATTATTATTATTATTATTATTATTATTATTATTATTATTATTATTATTAAACTCAGCCACTATTAATGACTCGGATTTCCTAGTGCAGGTCCCAAGCCCGGTAAAGGAGGAGGGTCAATGACTGGTTGTTGAGCCTTGAGGGTTGCACTGATGTCGATTAAGTGCTGCCATTAAAACTCAAGAAATGCTTTAGTTGACAGTCCATCTGTCAATGTAACCAGCAAATCCTACCCCTCATGGAGATGGGTGAGGAGAGTACCTGGCCCCTTAAAACTGGGTCCCTCGGCTAAGGTATGGTAACCCCGACAGAAGAGTCCCTGGTCCTCCAGGTTGGGGTGTTGTGCGAAGGGCTGGTAACTCTTTCACTTTAAAACTTACCTCACTCATAAATCTCACAAGGGAACAACGGCAATGGGCAAGTCGCCGAACGCGATGAAACTTGGAAAACACATTAAGGTACACGTAAAAACGATGTCGGCATCAATTTTGGGTGCCAACATTCATTAGGGCGTTAACTACGGGCCTAAAAGTTGCGACATTTCAAATTCCGCGCGATCAGCGATGAATACCTGCTGACCAATGCTAGGCCGGGACACTGCGTGTATGGAGACACGCCTCTGCACGCTCCTCCCCTCCCAATCCAATTGGTTCGCCACAGCACGTTTCCCTTTTCCTCGCGCTTGTCGGCTACTTAGTTAAGTCTAGTATAGCTGTTGAACGGGACCGGCTCTATACTTTGCTTCTTTTCGTACTATAATTATTGAAATCCTTTAAATAACGTTCCGTTTCACACATAATGATAATAAATAACCTAAACTAATATACCAATATCTTATTCAAATGTTATATTTTCATTCCTGCTAATTCCGGTGAGTTGTCACATTCGTGAGTACAACTCAGAGTTACGTAGCCTACCACCGGGCGTGGTCAAACGTGGAATGGGGTACCGCGTCCTACCTACGCGTAAATTATTATTTACTTCTAAAACGCCTTAAAGCTGTCGTCAGTGTCCTTTAGAGTGGACGTACATATGGAATTAATTAAATCACCCACCACAAAATAAATCTCCCACCTTTAAACAACGTTAAATACCTTTTTAAGTAAAGAAATTACGTGCCCGGGTACAGGATCTCAATGAATGTAATGAGATTCGGTACCTCGGGATATCAAAACCTGGTTATAGGTCCAGATCTTCTTTTTATGTCCTCTTCCCCCACCCATTTTGTGTACGCTATCAGTTGTGTCATAACGAAACGACATCGCAGACGACAACAACAGCAGTTATAAACTTCGAGTTTGAAACTCCTGGTATTTTCGGTATTGCTTACTCTGGTATAAGGAATAGCCCTATAGGTAGAATGTTTTTATTTGTGCTTGAACTGAACGATTTATTTATGTTTTGCAGTGACAGGCACAACACATTTCAATTGCAGCAACGGTTGTCCAGTATAAATCAATTTAATGCATAGGCAACTTCGATATGAGTATGACATGGAATGTAGTAAAGTTTGACGTAATAAGAAAAACCTTGAAAAATAAAAAAAGATGTGCATTTATATATGCAGTAGATATACAGTAATCACAGGCAGACCTGTAGTCTTACTTTACCGGTACTTTTGCGTTTTAGCTGACGAAGGTCTATGTATTCAACAAGTACCGATATTAAAGTATCACACTACAGGCTTCTGGGTATAATGGCAGTTACATACGCAAAAAGTTAAATGGCTGTTGTACTAACTGGTACAACAACAAACAATTAACAGGCAACCCATTAAATGACTCTGGCGAACTCCCCGTCAATAACAGATTGTAAACAAAAACAATCCTTGGTCTATTCGAAACATTAAAAGTTGAAGAGAAAACCGAAACAAAACACAATTAACAACAGGTACCATACTATTTTTTGCTAATTGATTTACGTCGCACCGACACAGATAGGTCTTATGGCGACGATGGGATAGGAAAGGCCTAGGAGTTGGAAGGAAGCGGTCGTGGCCTCAATTAAGGTACAATCCCAGCATTTGCCTGGTGTGAAAATGGGAAAGTACGGAAAATCATCTTCAGGGCTGCAGACAGTGGGATTCGAACCCACTATCTCCCGGATGCAAGCACACAGCCGCGCGCCTCTAACCGCCCGGCCAACTCACCCGGTGCAAACGTTTTCATAAACATTTCAGAAATCGTAAACTGACTAATCCAATGTGGAAATTACAAAGGAGAGATATGAGGAAGGCTGACAGATTACGCAAAGTGTAGCACCGGTTCTCTTCGACAGCTAAGCAGCCGGCAAGCGCGAGGAGAAGGGAAACGTGCGCTGGCGAACCAATTGGATTGGGAGGGGAGGAGGTGCAGAGGCGTGTCTCCATGCACGCAGTGTCCGGGCCTAGCATTGGCCAGCAGGTATTCATCGCTGATAGCGCGGAATTTGAAATGTCGCAACTTTTAGGCCCCGTAGTTAACGCCCTAATGAATGTTGGCACCCAAAATTGATGCCGACATCTTTTTTACGTGTACCTCAATATGTTTTCCAAGTTTCATCGCGATCGGCGACTTGCCCATTCCCGATGTTTCCTTGTCAGATGAATAACCGGACGGACTCTATGATGACGACAAATTCAAGATCAAAGGCCAAACGATTTGGAATGAGAGATACATTAAAGTTGGGAACTCGGAACGTGAGAAGCATAAAAGGCAAAGAAGAAGAACTAGATAGAGAGCTGGCTACGAAAGAAATCAATGTTGCTGTAATTATTGAGACTAAAAAGAAATTACAAGGTTCAAAATAAATTGATAAATACACTATGATTTATAGCGGAGTTACAAAGGATAAAAGAACTGCAGCAGGAATCGCTATATTAGGCTAATAGACAGGAAGTGGGAAAACAAAATAGAACGCTACGCCATTATAAATGAAAGGATTTAGGTGCTGAGTTTGAAGGTAGAGAGAGGAAAATTAACCTTGGTAGCCGTGTATGCTCCTGAAGAAAACAAACAGGAAGAATATGAACAGTTTTATGAATTTCTTCAATCAGTGTTTGATAACATATATAACAGTGACTTTGTTGTTCCCGCTGGCGATCTCAATGCCCGAGTAAGGAACAAACCAATTGTAGAAATAGTGGGAAATAGTGGGAAACCAACTTTGAATGAAAATGGTAAATTATTGACAGAATTTTTATCCTATAATCAACTAAAAATTACTAACACCTTCTTTGAGAAGAAAGACATACACATGGACTGCAAGCGGACATCGATCAATTATTGATTATATAATGGTCAATATAAAGTTAGGTCCAGATGTAACAATGTCAGAGTACATAGAGGCAGCGATTTATATACATATCATTATCTTGTCATTGCAAAAATCAGAATTCTTGCTAAATGGAGGAAAAGGCTGAACGGTAATATACACAGAAACCAAGAGATCTGTAAGGTATATTTACTACAGGATTATGGAATAAAATACTTGTATTAAAACCGGCTGCAACAGTATTTAGGTCAGATTCCGACAAGTACTGATATTAACAAAGAATGGCATACTCTTATCCTGGCTGCTACCTGTCCCTCGACCAAATAACTATGATCAAGCGCGTGTTCCGTTAATCACTGCCCATCTGCACTGAGACTCTGATGATCTAAAGTTTGTTGTTGGCATCACTGATTTAAAGTTGATGTTGCTTGTCTTCTAGCTCAACTCAGAAGAACTCAAAGTTTTGAAGTAACTTACTCACTCGAGACAAGTGACACGTTACACGGACGAAACGACATTGAGAACTAAGAATACGCTGAGAATGTGTGTGGTGATCGGGTCTCCTTATAGTTGCGTGAATATCACAGGGCTCTCCTTCCTAACTGCAGGGGCTTCGTACACTTGGTATTCTTCTGCTGTGGGAGTGGATCCTGTTAGCAGAATTAATTTCTATTTCACACATCGTATATTTTCACGAGAGGTATTCCTGAACTCACAATATTCGTGCTTACGCACTGATGAACCTTACCTCGGAAATCTGTCGTAGAATGCTTAATTAATTTATCGGCGTGGGTAGTACTATCTTCTCTTGGGACTGCTCTGTAGGCTGGTGTATTACGGCAAAACGTGATTCACAATGCGGCATGTGTGTTACAACTACGAACTTTCTCAAATATAATTGTAAAACGTATAATAACATAAATTGTACAGATGATATGACATTTTATCCTGCTGTCTGGATCACATGGTTTCTCCTTTAACATTATCCACACATCTAAGATTTACTGAATCATCTGAGGCGATGATTTCAAACTGGTGATATTGAGCGTTGTGATTGGCTTAACTTTGCCTGGGTGGGGGAGTTCTGACATTCCTCCGCATGGACGAAACCACCGGCGGAAAGGGGTGTCTGATATCGCTTCATCCCTTATTTCAATTCTCCTTTCCTTGTCTACTGCTTCGCCTTTGTTCAGCGACCTGGAGTGTCTTTATTGCTCCCGACAACCGGTTTTCCCGTGAGAACATAGTAACAGAAAAGGGAGCCTGTCGGCATGTGAATTTTATTTGAGGGATCTCAACATGTGTTTTCCTTTGAAAGTACCCTGCTACGTGCCTTAACGCAGCCTGCGAGGATTTTGGCTTCCGTCCTAAATTTTTATTTGAGGTACAAAAGCCGCATTTGGAGTGAATTTCGATGCGCTGGCTATGTTTTCAAATTGATTAAAATGATCATCCATTCTATATCAATTCGGAATATGGGTACAATATATATACTCATCTTAAAATTCCCTCCCACTTTTCACCCTCTTTGCGACGTAAAATCCTTCCTTAGTGAGCACCTACGCTGAAATATAAATGTATACCCAAAATGTCGCTTCTCTATGTACAGTAGTTCCGTCTAGGCGATGACGAATCAGTCAATCAGTCAGTCTGTTAGGACATGTTACTTTTTATTTATATAGATTATTATTTATTGTTGTTATCATTATCATGTCCCGCTACATGGTTAGCGTGCTGGCCTTTGGCAACAGGCGTCCTGAGTTCGATTACCGGCAAGGTCGGGAATTTTAACCATAATTGGTTAATTCCTCTGACACAGGGACTGGGTGTATGTGCCGTATTCATCATCACATCATCACCATCACGACGCGCAGGTCGCCTATGGGAGTCAAATAGAAAGACCTGCATCTGGCGAGCCGAAGTCCTCAGACACATCCGGGCACTAAAAAGCCATACACCATTTCATTTCATCATTATTATAAAAGGACTAGGAGATAACTTGCTGAGGTGGTAAATGTATGCTTGTTTTTAGTTGAACGTATGTTGGATTCCCAGTCAAGAAATGTGGAAACGACATTGCTAATTCTGGAGAGGGAGATGGCCCTGATAATGCCTCATCCGTTACCAAAATCGTTTTCTTGCAAAGGCGAAGGGGTATATGGCTAACAACTTAGTGCCGATATTACGAATATTCTGACTCCTTCCAGGAAATTCGTGGCTCTACGGTGATGGCTTTGCTTTGATTTGCTTGCATTATTGATGTTGTTGTTACTCCTAAAGAACGGTACTGCTAGTAATATTGTATTAGATTAGATTGTCGTTCAGAGTAGAATGGAAAAGCAGTACTGTCTCTACAAGGAGAAATAAATGTTAACTACACGGTAAAACTACCAGGAACGAAGATTTGTTATGCACATAAATGATGAATCAGAATAATACTTCTTAACATTCCAGTGATCCGTACTTTTTGTGATATAAGGCTATTCTATGATATTTATTCAATGAATATGCATTGTGAAACAACTTTATTTTCTGTACAATATAATATAATTATGCATGCATTTATAATAAATACCTAAAAAAATTACCGGACATTGTGATTTGTCTCACTCCCTCCATAAGGTTTTTGAGGTACGGTACCTCAGCTGTCTGGTTCATTCAGCCATCGATTTATATCATCATAGTCATCCATTTTGTTCTTATATACTAACTAGCGAATGTACCCGTGCTTCGCTACGGTATTCTACATTGTATTCGAATATCGAAGTAAATAGTGTACATGCAGTAAATAAGATTGTTTTAAAATTGCATGTCTCTTAGCGTTATCCGAGAAAGAGCATGGGGAGGTCCCCGTACGTTGTTTCCAATGTAAAGTGTTTGTTATGGATTTGTGATATAACGGCAGGCTCACTTGCCTACTGCCATTCACAATCGAGTTGGGAAGTTTACATTATAATTGCAGGCCCCATTGCCTACTACGCGGACAGAATCGATTTGGGGAGTTTTCGTTAAAATGGCAGCCCCCCTTTCCTACTTCCAGACAGATTACAGTTGAGGAGTTTTTATTATAATGGCAGGCAATTACCCTACTATCACTCGAAATTGCGTTGTGCAGTTATCATTATAATGCCAGGCCCATTTTCCTACTTCCAGCCAGCTTACTGCCAGTCACACCAAGTTGGTGAGTTTCCATCAAAATAGCAGGCCACTATGCCTAATGCCAGTCACATTTTAGATGAGGACATTTCTTTATAATGGGGGGCACCCTTGCCTACTGCCAAACACAATCGGGTAGGGGAGTTTTAAACAAATCTGCATGCTCACTTGCCTTCTGCAAGTCAAATCGAGAAGGGAACTATTCATTACAATTGTAGGCCTTCCTTACTAATGACAGTTACACAGGAGTTTGAGAAGGAACCCTTTCATACTGCCAGTCAAAGTCGGTGTGGGGAGTACTGATTACAATAGCAGACCCACCCTTTCTCGATCGCTACAAATCGACATCAGTGAATATATATAGATCGACACACGAAAGTGTATGCGTGTTTACAATATTGAAGAACTTCATTTACAGATTAACTGCTACTAAACGTACGTCATATCGACAAAGGATTATACCATAAGACACGCCGGATTTAGTGGCCTAAATGGCTGGTCCTATGATATGTCATCTATTCTTGGGTCAGATTGAGTTAGAAACGTGGAACAGGGTAACGTTTTTGTAAGATTATCTCACATTACATTACTTTTCGGATAATTATGTGACAGCTACATACATAGCATTTGGCTCACATATGGCTACTGGGTGAGCCAATTTTCGTGAAGAGTTTGATGATTCTGTATTTCATATAAGTAATCGAAAGTATGAATTATGCATGTGAAATTTCCAAATTGACTTAACGTCGATTAATAGAGAAAAATCAAACGTAAAAGGGATACAGATACGGCAAAAAGTCATAAGACCAAGGTTGTAGATCATTCCAAATTGAACGGAGATTGTGCAATCTGTTATGTGATAGGAATATCCGAAGGTCTGCACCATCATTAAAATTGCCTGCATATTTCGGTATTCTTCGGGGATAAAAAGTTAAAAATGTAATGATCTAGGATGTTTTCCGTTCGTTACAGGCTAAAACGTATAATTTTGTCAAATTTCAATTATCTTCTTTTTCTTCTGGCAGATTATGCCGCAATCTGGATTTTGGGCGAGGCGGGTAAAATTAGGACTTTCAGGAAACTAAATCAAAAATTATGCAGATAGTCATTATTACCCCTTAAACGGAAAGCTGTACGAAAATTTCGCCAAAATAGTCAGTGTAGAGGCACACAGTTGTTACGATTTGATTTATATAGATAAGGAATCTGCTCCATGTAAAACACTTTTTGGGCTATGTCCGCTGGACTTAACCTGCAAAACTGACCACTCATGATATCTCCCTTATTAATCCTCCTGACGCAAAAATGCACGTGAAAAAAAGGTTTAGAGGTGGAATTCCATCACGTTTGGTCGATTTCCAGTCAGGTTGGTCTTGTTCTGTATATATTGTGGAAGAGTAAAATCACCATTTCGGTTCCCTATAAACCGCCAGTCCATTCTGGAACATGAAATGTTATTTACGTTTAAAACCTACCTTTGGACAGGTGGATGCTAAATATAAATTTTGGTTCGAATGTCTTCAGTAGTTTTCAAGTTGTAAGGAATACGCTTTACACGCACCCGCTCGTGAGTTAAGTCCGATGGGACTTGTACAGAAAAACGGTCCGTTAATGATATCTCCCTTATTAATCCTCTTATCGAAATGATGCACATGAGAAAAAAGGTTTAGAAATTAATTTCTACCAAGGCAGGTAGATTTAAATTAACGTTGGTTGCGTATATTTTGTGGAAGTGCAAAATCACTGTTTCGGTTTCGTATAAACCCCCAGTCAGTTCAGGGATTTAGAAACAATATTTGCCCTAAAACCTATCAAGGACAGGTGTATTCTAAATATGAATCTTGGTGCAAATACATGCAGTAGTTTGTAGCACTCGCGTACATACGGCGTAATTAAGGAAGAAAATAATACAGTTAAGAAAGTTGAAAGTAACAGAAAATGGATTATAACTGAGGACAGCCGGATAACGACAAATATGTAAATGCCAAGTTAATGTATTGGAAAATCAAATGCCCCTCAATAAATTATGCTAGTGTGAGTTAAGGATATAATAAAGCGGTAACAGAGGAGAAATTTAGGTCAAGTGATTCCTAGGTAAACAAATAATAAGAAGATGACTAATGGTGTTATTACTTAATGTATTCGAGGGCGGTTATAACATCCAACGATATTCCGCCAATATCCCGCAGATGGCCGATTGACGCCTCTCTTGCCTTCTACCCAAGGAACAACCACGAATTTAAAAGCATGATGAGGAAAATGGCAATACGTTACTTCCCTGCTGGCATGCAGTCAAGAGACGTTGCCATGGTAATCTGTAGGTTCGTTGTCGGTCTGTCGGTCACTCAATGCAGAGCATGATACCAGCGCAAAATTGTAAATTTCTCCGTCATGTGAAGGGTAAGGTAAATGATGAACATAACGAAAGTTGTTTATAATGCAGAGACGTTTCACGTACGGTAAACGAAGTTTACAGAAAATCAATAGTATAAGAGAAAATGGAGGAAAACCATTCTGGTTTCCCTATAAACCCCCCGTCTATTCAAAGATTTTAAAATGATATGCATATCAAAACCTTCCCCGGTATGAGTATACTCTAAATATGAAGTTTGGTTGAGATATATCCAGCCGTTTCAACGTGATGGTGGAAAAACCATTCCAGTTTTCCTATAAACCCCCCGTTTGTTCAGAGATTTTAAAATAATATGCATATCGAAACCTTCCCCGGGATGAGTATACTCAAAATATGAAGTTTGGTTGAGATCTATCCAGCCGTTTCGACGTGATGGTGGAACAGACAAACAGACAAACAGACAAACAAACAGACACGAAACGTAAAAACCACCGATTCGGTCTTGAGTTGACCTAAAACGGATAAAAATCTGAAAAATTGGCAAAACAAACGAAATTACAGACAGCGGACCCCCTACAATTTTATTTATATAGATGATTAATATAAACTCATAAAACAGAGTAGATATATGCACATGAACTGAGATTAGACACCGTAATAAGGAAACAAACAAAGTCAAAATATGTCACGTTAGTGGTCGCACGGATCACAGTTGTGATCCACAAGAATACATTGCTTTATAACGCAACAACCATCAGTTTAGGTTATCAGACTACTGCATTATGAGAGAGGGTATGGGGCGCAGGAAGGCACACAGATGATCAAGGTCAACAGTCATAGCAAAAAACAGGAGCGGAAAAAACTAAACTGCTGGATCACTATCGTGATCCGCGCGACCACTGGAGTGTTTTACTGAACGCTATGTGATATTGACTCAGTTATCTCCTTGCTTATTTTATTGATGCTCGAATCCAATTCCATATCGTAGTTTGTGTGTGTATTGACCTGTAAAAACATTCGTTTATGTGAAAGAAGTCGTCAACATATTTTCCAGTAATGTTATATCACGACCGGCCACTTAGAAATGATAACATCTGTATTTAACGTAAACAACCGCCATGATATCGGCTCTACACATTGAAGGAATCGTTGTTGGAGATGGAGTTTATATCCCGTAGACGTTTTATGCGATTCCTTGCTCTTTCGTGAAACTTGTGTGGTCATAAAAGGAGGATTATAACGAGTTTTTATGATACTCTTATAGTGAGGGGAAAAAAGCACAAAGAAGTGTACTTGGAAGGCAGTTCTATACTAAGCAAAATAAACCAATCGGAACAGGGGTATGATTAGGGGGTTATGCTAGTACGTTGTGACACAGACAGGACAGTGTTCATAGCTCACTGTTATAACACGGACGAAGTAAAAGGTAATTCTTCCGCTTGTAAAGTTAAAAAAAGTTCACCGCACAAAAATGTGTCACCCTTGTGCGCATGCACAGATGGATCTATATGCCTTTACAGATGGCGCAGCGAACAAGTGCCGTGCTCAACCGCACGCCCACTGCCTCTACGTGAGTTGCGATCTGTGAGACATTGATGTTTCAAGAGGACATGGTACTTCAACATGGGTAGATGTAAGGATATGACAGAGTGGAAAATGATGTGTTTGGTCGTGCCCATGGTCATACGGTGCGTGAAGTTGTTGGATTTGTTGGTGTTTCGCATCAGAATATTCAACGTGTATACAAGCAGTGGAGTACTACAAGTTGCTACGAAACACGACGTTACAATTGTGGTGGAAAGAAAGATCCTGACTGAGAGGAACCGGAGACGCGATTCACAGCTTGTGAATCAAAATCGCTTCAAAAATCCGACAAGAATTACTGCAGACAGTGAATGAAGGTCCATCGCAACCTGTCAGCGGGAGAACAGTGCATGTAATGAATGTTTTGAGTCGGTCACCTCGAAAGAGGCCATTGCTCACACAAGAACACAAAGCTGCGCGTTTTCAATGGGCTAGAAATCATCGAACGTGGATAGTCAACGACTGGTGGAACATAATGAAATCTGACCAATCACGCTTATGCCGGTATTCCAATGACACACGTCGTAGTGTGGACCGAAGGCAAAACGAAGCAATACATCCTAGATGTGTGCAAGGTCAGGTTCAAGCTGGAGGTTGTCTGTGATGTTTTAGGGGTGTTTATCCTGTTATGGATTGGGTCTGCTAACTGAGGTGACCACTAACATGAACCAGCACGTTTAAATAAACCTTCCGAATGGTCATATGTTGCCTTTCAGTCAACACCTGTGTGATGAATATGCTATTGAAACCCCGACGACAATAACAAAGTTCATCGGTCTGGACGCATATGTGACTGGTTTTATAAAACCTCCTCTGCCTATTACATCTCGACTGACCTGCAAAAAGACATGATTTAAACCCCATTGAAAATCTATGGGACATGTTGAATCAGAGGGTAAAACGCCGACATAAGCATCCCCGCAGTTTGGTGGAATTGTGCGATCATATCATCACTGAGTGGCTTAACCTGGATTCGTCGTACCTGCACAACCTTTTGAAATCACTTCCTAACCGAATCCAGGCGGTTGTAAGTCCAGAGGTGGAATTACACGGTATTACATGATACTTGTAATGATTTTTCCTGGGGTGAGTAATTTTTTGTCCATAAGCTTATTTCTCGCGCTTTAAATTTGTTTGTTTGGTATCTCATTAATTAATTATATTAGTTTACGTTTTCCAGTTAATTTACAGATTTTGAACACATCCAGCTATCGGAATTTTATTTTTCTGGAAAGCATATGATTCTGTAAATGTTTAGATAATGATTATAATATTTTGCGTAACCAAGGAAGCTCAGAGCGGTATTCATAACTGAACAGCTGTTAACTAGTTGAACGGCGCGCAGACAGCCAACAAGCGACGTCCGGAGTGAGGGAACGGAAGGATAGTAACGCTCGTCGGCTCAATAGAGCACTGCTTAATTTGAAAACACGTACCTCCCCTGCTCTCGCAGACATACACGCGACACTGAAGACCGCTGTTGTCCAACAGCATCCGTTAAGAGAGCTGCGAAGAAATTGTGTCTACAACGTTTATATTTCTGGCTAATTGCAAAAACAACACAAACATTATTTAATTAATTAGTTATGCTAACGTGTAGAGCATATTACCATATTCAGCCAAGATCCTCACCACAACATTTGACAACATTAAATCTCAGATAGTGTACACTTTCTTAGGTAGGAAATAAAATTAACAATAATTTTACAGTGTGGGAGAAGTTTGATTCATATACATAAGGCATATAATTTTTCGCCTTTTACACTGAGGCTCCGAGTTGGATTCCTGATCAGGACGAGGATTCTAGTTCTGGACTAAAGGTTGGATTGAGGTTCCCTCAGCGTCGAGAAACCAATTGAGGAGCTGTCTAATATGATAGGCAGTGGACCTGATCACCTAAGGCAATGAATGTGGCTGAGGATGTCGTTGCGCTTATCACGTGTCACTTCAATATCTTCAGGCCATCTGTGAGAAGCAGAAGTCTTGACGAGAACAGTAAATAATGTACATCAACTTTTGGTGCCTATTCGTCATATGTATGTATATTTTATCCATAGAGATATTTCTGCAGAGTGGCAGCAGGATAGTAATAAGTAGGCTTAAGATGTTAGACATGGTCAGAGATCTTGCCATAAATATTCTTCCCACAAAACAATGCATTTTTTTCACATGTTTCGGTACGTTCCAGCTAACGTAGTCATATGTTCTCGGCTTACGAACCCCCCCCCCCTCCCTTCCTCTTTATACTATGTATGTCCAACCCTTGTCCCGTTTCTCTACGGGATCGAATATGAAGTGAGATGTAACTTCGTAGTGAGCTCTTACGATGGATGCCATTTCTGACGGCAACCCCACCAGAGGAGTTAATGCGATGATATGAATGACGTGATATATGAAAATAGTCAGGGAGAGAGTGAAACTCCTTTCAAATAGCACCAAGGACGAATCTCCATCAACACCGTCATATGCCCTCACTCCATATGATCACTGCGAAGAAGTTTGAAATTGAATCCAAGCTTTTGGCACGCAATCTAGTGATTAGAAATTGTGTACCACCACCTCTCCTACTCTGCCGACCAACATTCTGTAGGCAAAGTTTATTTTCGACCAATGGGATTCGAGCCGGTTATTATTAGCGTGTAATACAGTACACAAAACAACGTACATAAACAGTGAGTACTAATATGCAAATTATAACAGCTGAAACAATCATGCAAGCAAAAGGGTGTTAAAAGATTTTAATCGAAATTTTCTAGACATCCTGTGGCTTCAGTAGAAGGCGTCACGTAGTCCTGTGTTGATCTAACGAATGCCATGCACCACAGTCACAGGCTGGAGAAGATCTCATACCCGACTTAAACATCCTTGATCTCCCATGGTTAGTACGGACTCTGTTAGGGGTTACCCACGTCTTACGGGGCAAATCAAAGCCAGCAGGAAGATTCTTAAAGGTGAACAATGTCTGCCATTGAGTCGGAGCTACAGTGTTCCATTATTGTTGCTAATCAGTTTTTGGATTGCAATTTCTCCTAACAAGTTCTGTGCTGATTCCTCCACGTGGTACCGCTGGATAGGTATAGGTAGAGGCATGATTTTTTCGCATTCATTTATGTTCGGTTTCGCGAAAAGGAAACTTTTTTTGCGTTATGTCGCGAAATAAGCGATCGCTTGAATTCCGCCGCAATAATTTTCTGAAATTATTTATAAAAAGTCTCGTTCATGCGATTTGTGAATTATTTACGTGGAAGAGAGATATATAAAGAGAAACAATATTGATAATCATTCATCGTTCCTTATGTAATCTTGATAGCCTTAATCAAGATTACATAACAAATTCACTCTTCATGTATGGCCATACCATTAAGGATTTCCTACAATATTAAAACGAATACGTACTTCTGTCGTATTGAGAAATCCTTATTCTATCATCCGTTTCCGTTCAGAGACGTGTGCTAGTCTGAGTGGCTCATGCGGTTGAGACCGGGCGAGTTGGCCGTGCGTTTAGGGTTGCGTGGCTGTGAGCTTGCATCCGGGAAGTAGTGGGTTCGAATCCCACTGATGGCAGCCCTGAAGATGGTTTTTCGTGGCGTCCCATTTTTACACCAGGCAAATGCTAGGGATGTACCTTAATTAAGACCACGGCCGCTTCCTTCCAACTCCTAGGCCTTTCCTATCCCATCGTCGCCATAAGACCTATCTGTGTCGGTGCGACTAGCCACTAGCTAAGCTAAAATGAAGCAGATGATTGACGCACTGGCTTTCTGAGCCCAACTTGGCAGGTTCGATCCTGGCTCAGTCCGGTGGTATTTGAAGGTGCTCAAATACGTCATTCCTGTGCCTGTTGATTTACCGGCACGTAAAGGAATTACCACGGTGCGAAATTCCGCCACATCGGCGCCTCCGAAAACCGTAAAAGCAGTTAGTGGGACGTAAAAACAAATAAATAAATAAATAAATAAATATTATTATTATTATTATTATTATTATTATTATTATTATTATTATTATTATTATTATTATTATTATTATTATTATTATTATTATTATTATTATTATTATTATTCACACACGTGATATTGGAAAACAATCTCAATTTTCCAAAACTTTCGCTGCATTTTTGCATTTATCGTTAAATAATTACATTTCGCTTTAAACTGACCTTATCGCTTTAATTCGCTGTAATTCGCGAAAATAAAAACACAAATTTCTTAACCAGAATCAAATGATTCGTTAAGATACCTCAAAATGACTTCAAAATATTTTTGTGGCGTTTATCGTTAATGCAAAAATATCATGCCTCTAGGTATAGGTAATCCTGTTGCTTGTACTGAACTGAACGCCAGCTCTTGATTGCAAGACTACCACTTGTGATCTCCTGGCTAATGGAGCACGAAACTAATAATAATATTATTTCGAACCCGTAAACCACTGTGTTAGACCATACAGACTTATCACCTTAACGAGCATGGCCACCAGATCTTCTTTATCTCCTGCCCAACAAATTTCTGGTTAATTTCTCCACTCGTGTACTGGGTGTTTGTCCCAATATACACCTCGCATTACACATTCAACGTATAACACTACCAATCACTACAGGCACCCGCATCAGGAAGGGCATTCAGCTGTAAAGCAGGGTCATGTTCACATATTCACATGTATAATATTGTATAATATTGTATTCTAGGAAAATTTTCTTCGTCTCCTGTTAATTTAAAATTTAGTGCTTGACAATAATGTATTTTAGTGTACCATTTGCCACCGAGGTAGACACCTCATTTTCAAATAAAGAGATTTTGAATTTTTTTGAATTTGAATTTGTTCGACACATTTCGCACCCGCGACCCCACCAGTGTGTTAGGAAAGTGGTGGGAGAAATAGAAATAGTGGAAAGGGTTAAAGCTATTTCGTGTGAAAGACTTCAGAATTCGTGTTACAAAGTTGAACTTTATCTCTACAATTCTTATATAATATAGCTCAGTTAATTACAAATGTCTACGTTCATTACTGAAGTTTTCTGTCCTTTGATCCCTGCACGTGCCGATATCTGGTACTAGTTATTTCACAAAGAACACATTTGATTTTGATTCTGTTAGTAAATAACTCATTTTCTTCTTGTCCTTCTCCGCTCCTTGTCTTTTCATAGATTCTTTCGGTCGGTATATTATGTGGATTAAGCTCGGTTTCATGGCCTGATACTTATCCTGACCTCAAGTCTAAGTGGAAGGTTTTATTCACTATTGCGTGTTGTTATTGTGGTTGGCCATTGCAGAACATGACTTCCTTTCAAAATCCTCTTTTCTGAAATAGTATGAACATACTGTGCAGGTGGTAGGATTCGAAGTGTCATGTTTTGGCCACCGGTTAACCATACTTTACGAATATTCTCGCGCTTAGAGATTATAAAAGTTAAATATACCACTTCCAGCCAAATTTTGTGTGATTGTGTGATGTACATTGATGAGGATGTGGGTATTAAGACAAGCCCCCGAACCGGAGGAATTAACTTGACTCGACTAATCCCTGAACTGATGGGAATCGAACCTTGGGACCTCTGAATCGAACATCACAATACTGAAGATTCATCCAAGGATCCGAATGTGTATAATTTATTAATATTCTAGACAAAGTAATAGAAACTTTAAAATCGTAGAATAGGAGGCCTACTATTCTGAAAGCCACGATATATCATTTTAAATCTTACGCACAATCTACCTACATATATAAAAATGGATGTATGTATATAAATGCAATAAAACCACTGGACCAATTTCAACCAAACTTGCTATACTAATGACTTATTATCTGGAGACCAGCACTGTGGTGCTAATAATTGGTTCAAACACCACAAACGACGGCTGTACACATGGACGAGACTTGGAGGCACTGGATGTATCAAATAGACTTCATTATGATTAGGCAAAGATTCAGAAAGGAGGTGTTGAATTCCAAAACTTACCCTGGTGCAGATGTGGACTCTAATCACAACTTGTTGGTCATGAAATGCCATTTGAAGTTGAAGAAATTGAAGAAAGGAAGGAATCCAGTGAGATGGGATCTAGGGAGTAGAAAGAAAAGAGAGTGAAGGATTTTCAAGGAACACGTTGCACAAGGACTAAATGGAGAAGATGAAGGATAAACGGTAGAATAAGAATGGAAAGTCATGAAGAATGAGGTCAGTAGGGCTGCTGAAAAGATGTTACGATGAAAGGAAAGATCAACAAAGAATCAATGGATAACTCAAGACGTACTAGACCTGATCGATAAATACCGAAAACACAGAATCCAAAAAATGAAAGGGACAGGAAAGAATACAGGAGATTAAAAAAATAAGTGGATATCAAAAGTGCAGGGCAGCTAAGGAACAATGGCTGAAGGAGAAGTTCAAGTCTGTCGAAAGTCCTAGGAAAGGTACAGTGGATACTGCATACAGGAAAATCAAGCAAACCTTTGGAGAAAGGAGAACTAGGTGTATGAATATTAAGAGCTCAGATGAAAAAAAAACAATTCTAGGGAAAGAAGGAAAGACGGAAATATGGCAGGAACATATCCAACAGTTGTATCAAGATAAGAACGTAGAGGATATGGTTCTGGAACAAGAAGAGGCTGTTGATGCTGCTGAAATGGGTGACCCAATTTTGAGGTCAGATTTCGACAGAGCTTTGAGAGACCTAAATAGGAATAAAGCATCTGGAATTGATGACTGCTTTAGGAGAAACTAGCATAGCGACGTTATTCCACTTATTGTGCAAGATGTGTGAGACCGGAGAAGTCCCATCCGATTTTCGGAAGAATGTTGTTATACCTGTTCCCAAGAAAGTCGGTGCTGACAAGTGTGAAAGCTACCGCGGTTTAGTATCTCAAGCCTGCAAAATTCTAGCACATATTGTTTACAGAAGAATGGAAAGACGAGTTGAAACTGAGTTGGGAAATGATCAATTTGGCTTCAGAAGAAATGTAGGAACACGTGAAGCAATCCTGACTTTACGTCTGATCTTCGAGGATCGAATTAAGAAGGGCTAGCTCATATACATGACGTTCGTAGATCTAGAAAAGGCATTTGATAACGTTGATTGGACCAAGCTATTTGAGATTCTGAAGCTGATCGAGATCACGTACCGAGAAAGAATAATTATCTACAATCTATATAAAATCATTCTGCAGTGATAAGAATGAATGGCTATGAAAAAGAAGCAGGATTCCATAAAGGGGTGAGGCAAGGATGCAGTTTGCCACCCCTCCTTTCCAATGTTTATATAGAACAGGGAGTAAAGCAAATCAAAGAAGGATTTGGAAAGGGAATCACAATCCAAGGAGAGGAAATCAAAACCCTGCGATTTGCCGATGTTTTTGTTATTTTATCTGAGACTGCAGAAGATCTGGAAGATTGCTGAATGGAATGGACAGAACCTTGAGTGAGGAGTACAAGATGAAAATAAATAAGTCCAAAACAAAAGTAATGGAATGCAGTCGTACGATGTCAGGTGATGCAGGAAATATTAGATCAGGAAATGAAGTCTTAAAGGAAGTGGGTGAATATTTTTACTTGGGTAGTAAAATAACTAATGGTAGCAGAAGTAAGGAGGACATAAAATGCAGGCTAGCACAAGAAAGGAGCCTCACTTCGAACTTTGACATAGGAATTAGAAACATTTTTTGAAGACTTTCGTTTCGAACGTGTTGCATTGTACGGAAGTGAAACCGGACGATAACTCGCTCAGAAAGAAAGAGAATGGAAGCTTTTGAAATGTGGTGTTACAGAACAATGCTTAAGGTGAGATGGATAGATCGAATCACGAATGAAGAGATACTGAATCGGATTGGTGGGAGAAGTTCGTTGTGGCTGAATTTGACGAAAAGAGAAAGAATGGTTGGACACATCTTCAGACACCCAGGACTTGTGTAGTTGGTTTTTGAGGGAAGTATAGTGGGTAAGAACGGTAGGGGTAGACAAAAGTATGATTATGACAAGCAGATTAGAGCAGATGTAGGATGCAGAATTTATGTGGAAATGAAAAGTTTAGCACAGGATAGGGTGGCATGTAGAGCTGCATCAAACGAGTCCATGGACTGATGAATCAAACAACAACATCTGAAAAAATCCTGTGGGGGAAAGGCACTCCTAGCACCCGTAAGGGACGGTGTAAAATATAAAAATAATTGAAAACGACCGAGGTGTGTGTCGATTCCATAGTTTTCGGGGCCACTGAGATGAACTGAACTGAACTTGGATTTAAACGACATCCAGAGTGCCACTATTCATCTCAGCAACACAGAAGGCTATGAACTTGGCACTGATATGGGTCATTTTCGGTTATACTTACATGTCTCACCGGGCGAGTTAGCCGTGCGCGTAGAGGCGCGCGGCTGTGAGCTTGCATCCGGGAGATAGGGGGTTCAAATCCCACTGTCGGCAGCCCTGAAGATGGTTTTCCGTGGTTTCCCATTTTCACACCAGGCAAATGTTGGGGCTGTACCTTAATTAAGGCCACGGCCGCTTCCTTCCAACTCCTAGGCCTTTCCTATCCCATCGTCGCCATAAGACCTATCTGTGTCGGTGCGACGCAAAGCCCCTAGCAAAAAAAAAAAAAGAAAACTTACATGTCACACTCTCTTCACCATAGATACATACATCCATAATCTCGTTAATTGTGGACGTTTCCGTTTTTCACCCCTTCTCACCCCCATGACTTTGGTGGCTGTACTTGGACTAGTGTCATAGTGTCATAGTTCGATTTTCTATCAGGCCTAGTTTTCCAATTCTGAACTGAGGGTTGCAGTGAGGTTACCTAAGCCTTGAGAGATCAACAGAGAAGGTGACTGATCACCAAATCCAACAAATACGGATGAGGATGCGTTACGCTAACCTTTCATCACTCCAATATCTTCATTTAATTACTCATTTAGTCATTGTGGCAATCCTAGGACATTAATAAACTGTATCAGTCTTCTTTTACTAATGGTTTAACGTCGCACTGACACATCGTAGTTTTCTGGTGACGCAAGGATGTGAAAATGGGAAACCACGGAAAACCATCTTCAGGACTGCCGACGGTGAGATTCAAGCCCACCATCTCCCGAATGCAAGTTCACAGCTGCGCGACCCTAACGGCACGGCTAACTCGCTTGGGCATGTATTAGCATATTTCAGGCGAGAATGTATCTGCTCGTTAAACTTCAGAGTTCAGTACACAGGAACTATAGATGTCAAATATTTGTATTGCAGATATCTAATATATAAAAGAATTCCGGTGGAAACAAAAAAGTTTTGTTATGGAACATGGTATTTTACCCAGCACTTTGTTTAAGTGGCACCAGTATAAGGTTACGCGACATGTACTATGAACCAACGTGTGGTAGTAGAGTGATCAATGAGTACACGTCAGTCATTGAATTGGATCTGAAAGCACAGTGAAAGTCAACCTAGCCAAGATGAGAGACCTCATTGCTCTTGAACCTTTATCGTCATGTTACGAAAGGAAGTGGTTCTGTGTCTTGAAAAGTGACTCCACAAGGTATTCTGAAGAGCGACACTGAATTAGATATTTTCATGCACGATGGTGCTAGTGGATAAGATATTAATTCATAAGCTGGTACGGGGAGGGGTTATTTGTATGCTTAAAAATTAGTTCTCCTTCAAATAATAGCGGCGGTGATCAGAATACGAGATACAATCACTTACTTTTTGGAAACCAAAATGTAACTTCTCTCATCACATTACTAGCTCACCGGACACAATAAGTCACCCCCTGGAGAAATCCTTACAAGCCCCATTTATTGCCACCCAACTCCGCCCCTGGACTTGATAACCGCCTGGATTCCTTTAGGAAATGAATCCACAAGGTTCTGCAGGTACGTCGCATCCAGCTTAACCTACACCCTGAAGATTTGATTGCACAATTCCATCATATTACTAGGATGCTGATGTGGGTGTTTTATCCACTATTCGAAAATGTCCCACGAATTTTCCATAGGGCTCAAGTCACGTGATTTTGTAGGCCAATCGAGATGTAAAATGGAGGAGCGTTCATAAAATCAGTCACATATGCGTCCATCCCGTTGTCGTATTGAAACTTCGGGGTTAGAATAGCATATTCATCGCACAGGTGTTGACTGAAAGACAACATCTGACCATTCAGAAGGTGTATTTAAACGTGCTGGTTCATGGTAATGGTCACCTCAGTGGATGGAACCAATCCATCATACGATAAACACCCCTAAAACATCACAGACTCACCTCCGGCTTGAACCTGAACTTGCACACATCCAGGATGTATTGCTTCATTTGGCTTTCGGTGCACTCTACGACGTGCGTCATTGGAATACCGGCATAAGCGTGATTGGTCAGACTACATTAGTTCCGCCAGTCATCTACTGTCCACGTTCGATGATTTCTAGCACATTGAAAACGTGCAGCTTTATGTGCTTGTGTGAGCAATGGCCTCTTTCGAGGTGACCGACTCAAAACATTCATTACATGCACTGTTCTCTTGCTGACAGGTTGCGATGGACCTTCATTCACTGACTGCAGTAATTCCTGTCGGGCTTTGGAAGCGATTTTGATTCACAAACTGTGAAACGCGTCTCCGGTCTCTCTCAGTCAGGATCTTCTTGCCACCACAATTGCAACGTCGTATTCCTAGCAACTTGTAGTACACCACTGATTGTAGACACAATGAATATTCCGCTGCGAAACATAAACAAATCCAGCAACTTCACGCACCGTATGACCATGGTCACGTTCAAACACGATTGCCTGTTTCTCCCACTCTGCCACATCGTTACATCTACCCATGGTAACGTAATTATGCTCGTGTAGAGACAGTGTGTGTGCGGTTAAGCAAGGAACTCGTTTGCTGCGGCATTTTACAGGCTTAACGATCCATCTGCGCGTGTCTACTAGGGTGAATAATTTTTTTGGCCAGTGAGCTTATTGTAAGATAAAACCGTGAATGGAGATCTATTTCCAGATATTCAAATAAGGAAATAACATTTTTTCAGTTATTCATACATCTGTCTGTTTATATTAGATTGCATTTCATCTGTGGAATATCATTCGTTACCTCATTGTCTCCATTTAGTCTAAATGTGACTGAA
This sequence comes from Anabrus simplex, assembly GCF_040414725.1. Taxonomy (NCBI): domain Eukaryota; kingdom Metazoa; phylum Arthropoda; class Insecta; order Orthoptera; family Tettigoniidae; genus Anabrus; species Anabrus simplex. The sequence continues at coordinate 1,212,702,080 of NC_090265.1, read as the reverse complement.
AATAATGTCTATTTATGATTGAAAATAGGGTTTCGTGTTACCAGTGGGAACTGCTTATAGTTAAGAGCTTGCTGGTTGATATGCATGAAAGTTGTCTGGATAAAAAATATCAATTCTTCTTTCCTTACGCAAGATTTCAGACCGGTTCATAAGAGGATTGCAAAGGAGTGCTGTGTATTTGAATACCGCACAAGAGCAAATATATTTCTTAATTCAACCAGAATATTTCCAGAAGTATTTTGTCCGTAATAAGTGTTCGAAAGAATACTTCTTCGGTGAAGTGCTTCTTAAAGCACTTAAAGTACTGGATAACGCGACCTTAATCCATAAAATTGAATTGCATGAGATAAATATTATGACTTCCTTTAGTTATCAAAGGGAGCATTTACATTTCTGTCAAATAATGAGGATACTTTGACGCACACCTGCTAGTCGGCGAAAGCTTCTTACTGGTGAAGGGATGTGGAAAAGAGAAAAACGCAAGGCGTATGCTTCAAACTACAAGCAGTACAAACAACAACACAAATACCTAAACCTAAGTGTCTAAAGTAGCATCTTTAATTGTTACCTGTAAAGGTCATCATTCATGTGGACTAATGAGATAAGGTTTGTTCCTACGAGGTTCATAGGAATTCTTTTTTTCATTAAGACTTTCAGGAAGGGAAAGCCGAAGCCAGTTTTGTCCAACATAATCCCGTGGTGTACATTTTAGAGTACTCCCAATGCGAATTTATTTGTACTACCTTAAAACGTAGCTAAGAGTTGAGGACATAAAATGAATGAATTTTATCCTGGCATTCACATTATGGTGATTTTCCTGTTTATTATGATTTTTTAGTTATCAAAGGGAACATTTACATTTCTGCCAAATAATGAGGATACTTTGAGGCACACCTAATTTTTTAGCTGTACTCATTCCACAAAACACACACTGTAATACTTCAGTATATTCTCTGAGGTGCTACTGTGGTACAGTGTATTGAATGTCAGGCATTACAGATTTTCTTTTACATTTGGCTTTGTTTCGCAACGACAGAGATAAATCTTAAGGCGGTGATGGGATAGGAAAGGGCTAGGAGTGGGAAGGACGCGGCCGTGGCATTAATTAAGGTACATCCCTAGCATGTCCCTAGTGTAAAAATGAGAAACCACGGAAACCAAGCTTCAGAGCTACCTACAGCGGGGTTCGAACCCACAATCACCCGAATGTAAGCTTACAGCCGCGTGCTCCTAATGTACGGCCAGCTCGCTCAGTATTGCAGACAAAGGCACGGAGATGAGGTGAATACGTTGACACTTGGTATTTCCCAGTTAGGAAACCTTCCAGACACGATCGCATTTTGAATGTTTCATAAATCCCTCCTTCTCAATATTCTTACATTCTTACAATGCATCTACCTTTCACGGCTGTGGAACAGGTAGCTTCACGGATTTCTCACTTGAATTCGGACTGGATCGTGACAAGAAGCAGTATGCAGTTATCTGTAAGAGTATTTTATTTGCTTTCCTCCATATTTTTATTCAATGAAAAATTTGATTTTCATGACCCAAATTTGTATTTAATTTGACTACCAAACGGCAGCGCATCGGGCTCTCACCATTCTGTTCCGTGATTTAAATCCTGGTCACTCCATGTGAGATTTGTGCTGGAAAAAGCGTAGGCAGGACAGGTTTTTCTCCGGGTAGTACGGTATTCCCTGTTATCTTTAATTCCAGCAAAAAGTCTCCAATATAATTTCATCTGTCAGTCATTAATCGTTGCCCGAAAAGAGTGCGGCAGGCTTCGGTAGCTGGCACAATTCGTAACCTCGCCACTACGAGTGAGCTTCATTCATTCCATTCCTGACAGTCAAATGGCTGGAAACAGGCTGTGGATTTTCACTGACTGCCAAAGCTCGTGAATGGAAGTCAAAGAATTACATCAGTTATTAATTCGCTGTATTTTTTATACAATGATTACAGTGTTTGACTAAATGGTTATGAACAGTTTTAATAGCGAATGGGAGGAGCAATACTGTCCCCCAACTTGCAGCGAAAATGCAGTGCGAGATGTCACACTAATTACGTAAGAAGATAAGATCAGATTAGATTAGATTTCTTTTTCGGACAAGATTAGGACCGTTTCGCCTTCTCTTCCACCTAACCATAGAATGAGATACAATGTATATGTAATAATAATGCTATGAATGAGAAATTAAATGTACTTACGACTATTAGCTTATAATATATCGGTATAAACATATTCACTTCATGTCTCATTATTTTTTTTCGTAATGCCCAACTAAGGAGCACCTTTAACCTTATTAGCGTGCTGACCTTTGCTCACGGGGGTCCCGGGTTCGATTCCCGGCAGTGTCGGGATGTTTAACCACCGTTGGTTAATTTCTCTGGCACGGGGACTGAGTGTATGTGTCGTCTTCAATATGATTTCATCCTTATCATGATGGGCAGGTCGCCTAAGGGAGTCAAATCGAAAGACCTGCACCTGGCGAACCGAACATGTCCTCGGACACTCCCAGCACTGAAAGCCACACGCCATTTTTAAACACAAATTATCTGTGCAATTTGTGGCGCCACCTCTCTTCTTTAAGGGGCCGATGACCTAGCTGTTAGCCCCTTTAAACAACAAGCATTATCACATCTTCTTTAAGTCTTTATGTCCTGATGAGACAGCTTGCTTTTCAGCTGGATATTACTCTAGGATACAATCTAGCCTTTCATTATCTGGAAAATTAACCTCACTTCCATGAATGATTGTGAAATGATTGCTTTCAAGTGCGGAATACTTGCTTCAATCACATGTACTATAGTTTTGCATTACTCTTCGTTTCTTAATTTCTAAACGATGCCTTTATTACGTATTTCCTTGACTCGGTTTATTGTAACCTATAGGTACATCAATGAACAGTTTGATACATTGCGGGTGAAGCCTGCAGGTAACGGCTGGTTTTAACTAAATATTAACTTTAATGAACCTGATTTTTATTTTTCTATATTATATATGTTTATTGAAACTTTGTTCCCTAAACTCTTTCTTAATTCTGAACAACTTTACACAGCTTCAAGACAAAGTTACTGTGCCAAGGGTCTGTTCCATGACAAGCAATATACTTACGGAAAGAAAAGAACGTCAGTATTATGGTGGAAGTTTTAATTCTGTATTTGTGCCTCACATATGGGTGCACCGGGGAATGCTAATCATCTCCAGAGTGATTATTAGTTTCCACATCAATGAGTTCCAAATCATGTTCCACCACTGGAGCAGTAGATTTGCTCAGCTAGGGTCCGGTAGCGTGGAACTTGCCTCAAGACTGTCGACCGTTCCAATAAGACTTCTGACGCTTGGTGCTGATGATCTTAGACATTTTCAAAAACTGATAAGCCACTATATCCTCTCGAATGCAGTTCTTAATCATTTTGTAGCCATCCATTGTCCATATATCGCACGGCATTTTTGCTCGAATAAACTTTAATTGAGTTGTTTTTCACCGCATACTAATCCGCCAATTTCTTGATGGATTGTCATTCTAGGCTGGTATGCACGAGACCGCAGTCAAACATTCCCGGGATTTTTTCTAATGCCAACGAGCCACCATGAAACATTTCAGCCTTTTTGAAGCAAAATAGTACTGGGAACTAATAGCGGAAAAAAGTCCAAACACCACGAAGTGGTTGTGCTAGATTATTGAACGTTGGTAGGCATATTTATACATCTGAAAAATGACGTTTATTCATATTTCCCGCAAATCACATTACCGTGGCTCTAGTAGCGGCCCCATGACGTTACACATCAGGTTTGCTTTAAATATTGGCTGTACTTTGCGAGAACGTTAGTTACCTGTGAGATTGGACGAGGTGACTGTGAGTGGGTCAAGAATGCCTTTATGACGACGAAGAGGCCAGTATCATCAGCTCACTGCGGTTGAACGGGGCAGTATTATAGGACTATGTGAAGGTGGATTTTTCTTCCGCGCTATTGCTGAACATCTTTGAAGAAATGTCTCCAGTGGTCACGAGAAAGTACACTCGCAAAAAAACTGGGCTCCGGACGTCCCCGTGGCACCACAGAGAGGGAGGACCGCCGTATTCGGCGTATGGCTGTGGCGCAGTGGACTGTGTCTGCAGCAGCAATTCGAGCGGTAGTTGGCACCACAGAGACGCAACGAATTGTTCGAAATCGGTTACTTGAAGGACAGCTCCGAGCCAGACGCCCTGCGGCGTGCATTCCACTTACCCCAAACCACCGCCGTCTGCGATTTCAGGGCTGTCAAGCGATAGCTCATTGGGGGAGTGGAGTTCCGTTGTGATTTTCGATGAAAGTCGGTTCTGCCTTGGTACCAGTGATAGTCGTGTGTTGGTTAGAAGGGGGCCAGGTGAGCGTCTGCTTTCCACCTGTCTGTGGTGTCAACACACTGGACATACACCGAGAGTTCTGGTTTGGGGAGCAATTTCCTATGTCAGCAGGAGCACTCTAGTGGCTATCCCACGTACCCTGAGCAGATGTGTACGTCCGTCTGGTGATTCGACCTGTTGTGTTTCCATTCATGAACAGCATTACCGGGGGGTATTTTCCAACAGGATAATGCACGCCCTCATGCCGCCGTTGTAACCCAACGTGCTCTACAGAGTGCCGACATGTTGCCTTGGCCTGCTCTATCCCCCGATCTGTCCAATATCGAGCACGTATGAGAAATCATTAGACGACAACTCCATCGTCATCCAGAACCGGCATTAACCGTTTCTGTATTGGCCGTTCAATGCAACAGGCACGGAACTCGATCCCACAAGGTGACATCCAGCACCTGTACGACAAAATGCATGCACGTTTGCATGCCTGCATTCAACAGTCAGTCTATTACACTGGTTATTATTAATGGACCAGCATGGCACATTTGCGATTGCTTTTCTCGTACGGATATTAACCTATATAGTCTTGTACATTTAATCAATATAATATGTTACCTCGACAGTGCCAAAATTTCCAAATTCTATATTCCTTATTTCATGGTGTTTGGAATTTTTTCTGCCAGTGTTGTAATATAGAAAAACCAATTATACTTGGCGGGCATTACATGAGTTATTCAATAAGTGTCATTAGTTAAAATACCTTTTTCCAGTAGTGTATTAAAAACTGATTTCACATTTCATAATTCTGAATACTCATGGAAACCTTATATTTCTCCTACCTTTAGCGAGTACTATTCACTAACATTCTATTTATCTATTATTTCTCAATCAGGGGAGACCACATTCAAGCTTAGGTGCTCAAACTTCGTTCTTTAACCACTGTGACTCGAGTTTAAAACTCGTACACATTGTGCTGCATTAATTAGAGGAGGTACAGCCTTTCACCAGCGCACCTCCCACTTCCGTTCCACTAGGGCTTCAAACATCGGCGTAAGGGAGAGCTTGATTACACAGATATATAAGAATGTTTGTTGTAAACGTCGTATATACGGTATGTTAGGTAAAGGAAGCAGACTGGGAATTAGCTGGGTAAAGCTGACGTTACCAAACAATCTTGAAGGAAAATACCTTTTGAATTACAATAGAAGTCACATGAAATGGATGCTTAACGCAAATTGGTCCACTTCGCAGAGTGGGTCGATATTCAAAGAAAAGATCCTTTATCAATCATAAGTTGAAAACGTGAAACAACCACCTTTACTTACGGTCGTATTCGTCAACGTCAGTTACTTTTTCCATTATCTTTAATTTCCAAAGCTCTGGATAATATCATTATCTCGGATAACGCTCACTTCTGTATTCACTGGAGAATTAATTATCTCAATTTACCAAAAATCAGTTTTCGTTTCAATCTTAATTTGAATCTTAAATTTGTCTTACTAACACACGGAAAACAAAGGACAAAATGCTGCCACCACTGTCGAAATTTAAAGAAGTTTTGATTTCATTCGGGGTTTGCAAATAATACATCATAAATTATGTCCGCTATTTATCCTAAACCAAGAAATAAGCCTAATATGACTTTCCAAGAGAATGAATTGTTATTGTGTATGGTAGCAGGAAGCATTAACATCATTGAGAATAAGAAAAAAATGATAGCCAAAACATCGTATTCTTCACTCAAAAATAAGGTAATATTCCTTAATTCTTCATTAAATGTCGTCCAATCATGTACCGTACAAGATATAAGCTAAAATCGAGAATTCATCTTAGGCTTACCTAGTATTGGGATTTCCAGGTTATGTTCGATCATGGATGACCCTAACAATGTCGAAGCTTTAGATAACCTAAAATGTGTGTCATCGTAGTCTTCCAAGTATACAGCGCGTTTTTTATCTACCTAGGACGTTTCGTTGGATAATCTTGGTTGTATTCCTCGTCGAGGTAATCAGTCTCCTAGGCAGGGAAATCAGTTTATCGCGTAGGAGTATTTCAGTCACCTTGACAAAGAACATTGGAATGTTTTCGAAACGTCGGTAAAATCTACGGAAGGTACAGGAAATACAACTCGGCTCAATCCGGAATAACGAAATAACTCAACAGACCATGGAAGCTTGAGATCTAAGATACATACAGTACATTTTTATATACATAGATTTAGTAATGTGACTCATATCACTTAACATTCCTGTCCTAAAATGAGCTGTGAAATGAGAAACAGATATATCAACGTATCGGGAGAATTTTTCTGTTAATATTGCTTTTTCTATCACTTCCACACTTACTGTGTTTTTACCGAAACCTTTTAGGCTGGTAGTTAGCATACTCTGGTGGTTATGCACCACAATATGGCGTATACAATTGTACCCTTTTCTTCCCCTATGAGCTCTATCCTTTCTTGCAGATTTGACATCAATGATACATTCAAATCTTTTCAGACCACTAGAAAAACATCAATGAACGTAGATGATGATTAACGATACTGTGTGGATTTTAGTCGAGCAACAGCAGGAACATCGATATTGAATTTAATTTACCCTATAACATGCGTTTCAACAACCTATAAGCATCTTAACTGGGTGTTAGTGGCACGCCTCGCTCTAACTCTAAAGCCATTGTGTCCGCTGGTATTTGTGTGTTATATGTGCGTGTAATCCCTTGCTCCTCCCCCGTAGCTGTAACATTCTTTCATCCTCCTCCTTTCTGTCCGGTGGTTGGAAGGACGCCCGGAGTATTATAGATTTTTAAGCACCAAAAGCCATTCCCCATCGTGTTACCTACGTGGGAACTAATGGTGAAACATGACTACTTGCGAATAATGTGTCTAATGAGAAAGTGTTGAATACATACGGTTTTCGGGACATGAATTTGAAATCAGCCCTCTCCAGAATTTGCACGAAAATACTTGACATATCAAATAATATACTGATAAAATCCGTATATAATATGAACCTTATCCATCCATCTTCTGAGAGCGCTTTCCATGTGGTCGATAGTAGGTTCTCGGTATTTACCTTCTTTGAAAATGATACAGGAATGGAGGGAAATGAAAGAGCCTCCCATGGGTCAACAAGGTAGGGGAAAGAAACTCAGTAAAGAAACATGCACTGGTCTCTTTCGACATATTCGAATAAAAAGCTGAGGATAGTGATACAAATTTGTCCGGAATGAGGATTAGAGACACCAGCGGATAACAGATTGGAGAAAATCGTCGACATCATTCATTTATAAACGAATAGTCGCAGTCATCAAAAACAGTAACCGCAATCAGTGAAATCCGTACTGGGCGATTAGTTATATATGAATTACTCAATTTTGCTCGTTGTGGGCCACGCCAGCAAACCCCCAATTCCTCTACGCTAGAAGTGGTCATTTGGAAAATTTCCATGACGAAACGGTACGTCGTACCTAGAAACGGATTGCGCCAGTGGACGGCCCATTTATTCGCCTAAATTTTGGTCCTATAATATTTTCTCGTATATTTCCGATTTATAGCAAAGATAGACGTAAACCTTTCGACCTCGTGCAAATTACACACGTTTTTCACAAGTTGAGAAATTATTTTCCTCTCCTAATAGAGAGTTATAGTTTTGAATACTGGTAGGCGTAACGTTTCCTCTCACCTACATCGGGTGCACGGTAGATTGGTTTAGAATCTTAGATTAGCCTGAAATTTGAGTATAGTGTCCACTTATTCCTTTCGTTGTTCCATTCTTATACGGCAGCTAGAACTATGCATTTTGCTCACATATGAGCCACAGACGTACCAATAAACCTGCCGAATTTCATGATTCTATCAGTCTTAAAAGTGTGCAAAACAGTAAAATCAGAAAATGCAGCTCTATTTAAGGCATAAGGGACTAAGATAGACTAAAAGTCACGGGACCAAACTTGTGGATCTCTTCATGATGGGTTCCGAATGTATTGTCCATTTGGCTATACGACTTACAGTTTAGCCACAAAATACCTCGAAACGATGATCTGCACCATCATGAAAATTGCCTCCACATTTCGATAATTTTTGGAAGTAAAAAGTTAAACAATGGAAAGTTTTAGAATTTCTCCGTCGGATTCAGGTCAAGACCTTGTAGCCAGATTTTGGCGCATAAACGTGGATGGCATTTCCATATTATATAAATTCGGAAGGCTAGCTGACTCAGAAAACCTATATACAAGAGGTAGCTTCAAATCCGCCCTCATCACGGGCAAAATCATGGAAAGCAGACTTTGAAGGTATGAAAAAGTCTTGAGACGGCCTGACAATAAGTTCACTTGGATATTTACGGAGGAGAGCATGAAGACCTGAATGAACACCACAGATGTAATTGCGAAGAAAGGATTTTTACAATAAACATATCGGCTGTGTTGTGGACAGAAAATCATGAATATCATGGTTTGGGGAATCAGACCCCAAGTAGAAATGAGGAAAGACACTGAAGGACAAAGAAGATATGATATGAACTTCCGAGTTACGGGGACCATGAACTGGAGCACGACGAAACGCTTTATGTTATTTGGCTCATTGCCTTCAAGGACATGTTTTTCTGGCATGCAGGTACATGCTGTGCAACAGTGTATTCATATGGTTCTCACACAGAAAATTTCGAACTATTCAAGGCTGTGCTGACTTCGACGTCTTCAACATTTCTTTTCACTGTGACAGATTCTGAAACAGTCTTTTGATTTATGAGTTACGGAGTGCCGTCCCGTGATCCTTGCTCTTAACATATTTTATGGTTAGAAGTCCTACTTATTGGCAGTAAATGTGATAAACGTTCGATTCATTGAACGAATATATAATGCGAACGAAAAGCTGTGGTATGAACACTGAGATACAAATTTTTTGCACCAAGTGGAATTTATTTACATTGCCGATTTTGAACTAATTTTGCTGTCACTTCTATTTATATCCGGTAGCACTTCTAACATATGCAATTATCTTACAGGAACTTATCAACAACATGCCTTGTTTTAGTTACCGTCAATTTTCTGTATTTTAAATCTTTTGTTCTGGAATTTTACCTCTGCCCCTTGGTATAAATATCACGGGTAAGCAATTCAATTCTTCTTCCTGTTATCCTTATCATCATGGTTATGTGCGGGCCGATGACCTAGATACTAGACCCCTTCAATCAACTCGCATCAGCATCATCATTATTACGTGTTTAACGCACACCAAGAATGCAGTTGTGACGTTGCAAGAAAATAGCGCTAAGACTGGAAAGACAACGAGTGTCTTGTCACTAAGATACCAGCCTGGCATTTAAATGGTGAGGTAAATGAGAAACCACATAAAACCATCTTTAGGGCTACCAGCGGTTGGTTTCAGCCCAGCCCACAATTTCCCACTTGCAAGATATACGACATACAGGCCTATAGTTTGTAGTCAATTTGCTCATTATTATTATTATTATTATTATTATTATTATTATTATTATATATATTGCGAATGAGCCCATTAGAACTACGCAAAGTACTTAGAGACAGGCATTTGCCTTTCTTTGTGCCCACACTTCCTTCATTCGTTTGCTGTGTGCTTCTTTTCTCTCTTGAGACCATGTTGTTCCGGTCTTCTTCTTTGGTTTTTCCTCTTGGTCAACTTGCCACTTATGAACTTTGGTTCTGAAGATAACCCGGCTTTGGATGTCTTCAGGTGTAATTCCTGCCAGTTTGAGATCTGTTTTAATTTCGCCAATCCATTTTATTGTGTCCGTTTTAGCTTTACTTCGGTTTTCATAAAATTCAACTATTTGCTTGGTAAGTCTATCTGGGTTCATCCTTTTTATATGTCCAAAGAATCTTAATCTGCGTTTTCTGATGTCACTGTGAATGTTAGAAAATTGTTTGATTTCCTGTTTCCCTCTAAGGCGGTACTGTTCATCTACGAGTTTTGGGCCTAAAATTTTTCTAATGATCTTGCGTTCCTTTTTCTGAATATTTTCTAGATCAGTTTTCCTGTTCAAAATTAGTGTCTCTGATCCATAGAGGCATTCTGGTTTAATAACTGTATTATAGTGTCTTAGTTTAGCTTGCTTGGAGAGACACTTTTTGTTATAGATATTTTGGGTGAGTCTATACGCAGTTTCCATTTTTTGGCATCTAACTTCATTGGCTTTTGTTTCCATTCCATTCTCCTGAATTATTTCACCGAGATATTTGAATTGCCGGACCCGTTTCATTTTGCCATATTTTGTCTCCATGAATTTAGGGGCTTCTTTGCTGCAGGTTTTGTATTCAGTTTTTTCAAACGATATTTGGAGGCCGACTTTTTCCGCTGTTTCTTTCAGGAGTTCGATCTGGTTTATGGCTGTTGAAACGTCACGAGTTAAGATTAACAGATCGTCCGCAAATGCCAGGCAGTCTACTGCTAATTTGCCCCTACCAAGAGTGATTGGTTGGTCAATCTTGAGGGCAGACTTCTGTTTACGCCATTCCTGTATTACCTTTTCAAGGACGCAGTTGAAGAGTAGTAGAGAGAGCCCATCTCCCTGTCTTACTCCTGTTTTGATCGGAAAAGGGTCTGAGATTTCCCCCATGAATTTAATCTTAGATTTTGTGTCTGTCAATGTCTCTTTTACAATTGCGAGTGTTTTCCGGTCTAGAACCTGTTCTTTTAATATCTGAAACAGTGATTGACGATCAACTGAATCATAGGCCTTTTTGAAATCAACAAAAGTACAAACTACATTTTTGCTACAAATTCTCTGATGCCTTAGGATTAACTTTAGGTTCAAAATTTGCTCTGGACATGAACGGCCTGGTCTGAAACCTGCTTGATATTCTCCAATTCTTGGTTCTAGTTGCTGTTGGGCTCTATCGAGAAGGCACTGAGATAAAATTTTGTAGGCAACAGATACCAATGAGATTCCTCTGTAGTTATTTACATCTGTTCTGTCTCCTTTCTTATGTAAAGGATGAATTAGTGCACTTTTCCAATCTTCTGGAATTTGTTCTGTTTCCCAAATCTCTTGGATGATACCGGTGAATTCTTTTATAGTATTTGGGCCTGCTGATTTGAGAATTTCTGCTATGATCCCATCCTCACCTGCAGCTTTATTCATTTTAAGTCGTTTTATCTGTCTGGTAATTTCTTCTTCATCCGGTGGTACTGAATTTGGGTTTGTGAAGTCAGGTTCCTGCGGTGGAAATCTTTGTGTTGGCTCTGGGCAGTTATTATTATTATTATTATTATTATTATTATTATTATTATTATTATTATTATTATTATTATTATTATTATTATTATTGGTAAAGAGTTGGCAAGGCTTTAAGCTGGAACCAAAACTCAAAAGACGGAAAGGACCTCTGCAGGTAGAACACAAGAAGACTCAAGAAATACCGAGAGGATGTCAAAGCTGGGAGAAGAACAAGATCTAGACACCAATTAAATTATTTGTTATCAGTATCACGCAGTCCATAGATGCTAAACTCGTTACCAAAAGCAGTAGCAGTAGTAGTAGTAGTAGTGGTGCCGATAGACGGTTGAGGCGCTGGCCTTCTGACCCCAACGTCGCAGATTCGATCCTGACTCAATCCGGTGGTATTTGAAGATGCTCCAATACGTCAGTCTTGTATGGTAGATTTACTGGCACGTTAAGGAACTTCTGCGGGATTCAATTCCGTCACCTCGGTACCTCCGAAAACCATAAAAGTAGTTAGCGGGACGTAAATCAAATAACATTTTTTAGTAGTAGTAGTAGTAGTATTCGTCTCCTCTTCATTTTATGCCCAACAATAGATGGATATTATATCGAACGAAAGATGGCTATATATTTATTCCGAACACCTTCCAATATAAATTAACAGTTAAATCATTTGCTAACGAAATGGAAAGCATTATTTTTTCTTACTTCAATTCCCTAAATGTCATAGACCCTTGTCATTTATTTTGCGTACGATCATATTCTGGCATTCGGTTACTCCTTACCCCTATACCTTGTTTTTTTTACAATTTGTTTACAATACCTCGCACCGACACAGATAGGTCTGATGGTGACGATGGGATAGGTAAGGGCTAGGAGTGGGAAGAAAGCGGCCGTGGCCTTGGATAAGGTACAGCCCCACCATTTGCCTGGTGTGAAAATGGTAAACCATGGAAAACCATCTTCAGGGCTGCCGACAGTGGGGTTAGAACCCACTATCTACCGGTTGCAAGCTCACAGCTGTGTGGCCGTAACCGCACGGCCAACTTGCCCGTCCTATAAAAATTGAAGGAACGTAACACATAGTGGTATTGTTATTGCAATATCTGAAATATGTGTTATTTAAATTATTGAAATGTTACCGCCGCCGATCGATGTTTTTAACGTAGATATGTAAGTGGTAGTCTATGGACATATATTTCATTTTTACTGTATTTCAGAGTCCCTTTTCTTCCAGCTATTGTCGGAGGATATCTGACGTAGGAGAGCAAGGATTTCAATCTTGTTGCTTACGATTGTTCGGTGTCGTTTCGTTGAATTTCTGCACATATCTATGGCAGGTGGATGCAGACTCTTCTCCCATGCGATGATCAGTCGTCGAACGCTGTCAGCAAATATTTGTGCGTGCTACTCACAGGAGAACAGTGCTTCCGACAGGCTGGCAAACAACAACCTGTAGCACGTTCTCTGGCCACGTGGGCTACTGTTGCTCATAATTCGAAATCTGAGCATATAAAAATGCTTTCGGAAAAAATAACAAGAGAGAAAATTTTAATTTTCAATGGAATTTTACTGGTAATAATTTGTCACAGAAACCTAGGAGTTTCTCTATGCAGTGTCAATAACGAATAAATTGAAAATATTTTAAATTTAAACAAATCAAACTTAAAAACAAAAGTGTACATTATCATAGTATTAACTCATATTATGTTCAAATTAACGGTCGGAAATGATAATGTGAACGTAAAACTATTATTTGAATGTCAGTACCTAAACTTCGTTTACAGGAAACGGTTGAGATGAAGAACTGCAGGAATTAAAATACACTTGAAGGACCAAACTACTTCACTTATGTTCAGTAGGGAACAATGATATATATCGATGATATTGATGACGTTCATGAATATGTAAGGTTGGAGTAGGAATAAGTTGTTCTGACTTTTTGAACAACATTGAAAAGTTGGAAACCTTTATTTTAAAGAAAACTAAAATATGCGAATATTCTAATTCGTACGAGGAGTAAAAATATATAAAAGGCCAAGTGGGTGGATTCGCTGTTTTAGTCACGTAGCTATCAGCTTGTATTCAGGAAATACTGAGTTCCAAACCCACTTCCGGGAGCCCCTGATGATGGTTTTCTGTGGCTCCCTACTTTCACCCCAGGCAAATGCTGAGGATGTACCATAATTAAGGCCATGGCTAATTCTGTCCCACTCCTAACCCTTTCCAATCCCACCGTCACCATAACACCTGTGTATACCTGTGCGACGTAAAGCAATTTGCAATAATAATAATAATAATAATAATAATAATAATAATAATAATAATAATAATGTAGAAGTATCTAATAATTCATGTCACGGAACATGAAATACGCGGTCGAGGCCTTTTATGCATCTACTAAGAAAATGGGTTTTATTCCTCGTTGTGTTTCAGAATTTTGTTAACAAAAAGAGACTTAGAGTCGTGGAAATGGCACAGGAATGCTTAACACCACGGTGGGCGATGATCTCAAGATTAGATTATGCACTGTATTTGCTCTCACTATCGAAGGCAATGTTCATTTATTTAATTATGCTGTATATCACGAAATATTAGTACACAATATTGTGTGTGTTATGGAGAGAATCAGAGAGTAATTTACAACACCTGATCATTTTCACAATACATGCACATTCAAAGACAGTATCCCAAAGATATTACGATGGGTGTAAATTTAAAATATCTCCAGTTAGTTTAACGTCCTATGAAGGCCGACAGCATCTCGTGAAACTTGCTGACTTAAAAGATATTCAAAAACTTAAGTTTGAAGAATAGGCACGGACGGCCAGTGGTAGCTTGAATCCAATAACACGGAATAATCAATTTAATATTTAGAAACGACGATACTCCTTTTGAAAGGCTTCCCATGATATTTCATTACATTTCAACTCCTGTGACTTGCGGGCGTAAAACGGAGGGTTGTTTCCGAACTCTGGTAATGAGTTTAGAATGAGATTGTAAGGCTACTGTGTGAGTGCCAGGTTAAGGTGAAAAAACTAGTTTTCGTTCGTTTTCATAGCAGTAGCAGTTATGTTGCTCTCAAAATGCCTAAAAAAATTGAACCATGTTGGGACTACCACTTTACTGCCCATTCCGATGCAAAATTTTCTGCCCCAATTTGCCTTACACTTCAATGCTGAGGTTTTTTATGCGCCGTAGTGTACCGTACCCAGGGGTAAATACCCTCTAGGACGATGCCTCCATTCCTGTATGAACATCCGACTAACTCAGGGTTGGGCAGAGAGTGGGCTGGTTGTCGATTGGGTCAGGATAAAAAGTCGAAGTTCTACACTAAAATAGCAATCAATGACAGGAAATGGAGGTATAACACAAATGAGAAACAATCATAGGGGGTAAGATGGATTTATTAATAAATATCCCCGATCAAATCACACGAAAATAATAAAATCAAGAAAAAATAATAATTTGTAAAAAAATAAACTCAAAGTATTGAAAAAAGTCGAAATTAGAAACGTTAATTGAATGATTATACAAATTTGACGTTAAAAAAACAAGTTCAACAAAGAACATTTATATAAATCAAGACTGAATTTCTTCTTATAGTCCAATGTTTATGTTATATGGCAACAAGTGTACACAAACACTGACATGTTGTATTTCCGTATGGAGTTTCACACGATCGCATCCCAACGATACGGTTTCAAAGTTAAGTTAATCCCGAGAGTCGTCGAAATTACAATTAAATAAAAAGTTACATTATACAGAAAAGTTACGACGAAAAGAAAACTAATTAAGACGCAATGGACGCTATGTAATTTATGCAAAATACTAGGGACAAATCCTACACTATATTTACAACAATTCAAATAATCAAACTAAACATATATATACATCGGATATCGAGTAAAATCATAAATGCTACACTGATTCTAATGTGAATCCCGGTTCACTACAAAAGATCTAGACAGAACTAGATAAACCAACAATACTTCAGCACTCGGGATGTTCCCTTTAAAAACAACGAGACAAGGTATACAATCACAAATAAAAATGTAAAACAACATCCTGTAAGGGAAGAAAACATATAAATAACCTTTGATATCATGAAGAAAGCAATGGGCAACATTGCCTCCTTCTGCTGCGTTTGAGCGCTCAACAGCGCGGTCATCCGTCATGTACTTCCGGGTAGATTACGGGCTGTAAAGAAATATTGAACTCCACTATGCTAAAAATTGGATTTTGTCTCCCGAGGCTGCCACAAGGAAATATTGTCTCCTTCGCACATACAGATAAACACAGGCCAGGAATCAGCTTGCCATGAGATAACGCCTTTCATCAACTACACGGAAACTCACGTATATTCATTCCTTCTTAGCATGCTTGGGCCATTTAACAACATCAGACTCAATAGTCTGGAATTAACACTGTCCATTCTGATCACAATACACTCAGAAGACACTAGGCAGGCACACACATCTGCACAATACTCTTTATCTTGTCAGGCATCCAATCAGCCTGCACCAATACATTATAATTCAGCATGCAATTATTATCTCAATATTCCTCATGAATCCCACTGGCCTTTCCACATAATGAGACGCAGTTCGAGTCCTTGGCAGACCATCAGGCAAACAGAATCTAACTTCAAAGATCTTATTTTAACAACGACGTTCTGCAGCTCCTTCTGGCAGCTTCTGTAAAACCATGCATCATGCAAAATAACTATACCTGTCTCTCTGAATAACCGAAATAAAATGAATTGATACGTGTTTGACGTAATATAAAATGAAACTGTCGATCTAGCCCTTCTAGCATATTTATAAAGAAAACTCGGGATATCCTACGCTAAGTAATATACACAAATAAACAACAGCTGATCCTATCAATCCCTCATTTTCCCAAACATCTACTCATAAAGCAAAATGAAAATAAAATAAACATGCATTATTCTCGTATCCGAATCTATCATAGAAACAAAGTTAAACAAACACATGCCGTCAGGCTTACTTTACATGAAAATAAAAATTCTATCTACACTGCCCTAGTACCTTAACATAACTTACATATCATGCCATAAATAATACATGCGTCTTACTTTACATGACTCTCGGGAAACCAGGATAGCAGCTTACATCCTCACTAATTTAGGGATCTACTCCATGTTAATCACATCATTAACAGGTGTGAATGCACTTCCTTCCTCTGCAGGTGTATCCATCATTTTGCTGGAAAATAATTCACTGGAACACAGAAAACTATAGTTGATAATCTCTTCGCTGCTTAATGCTGCGAGCCGAAATACCCTTTCTTTTTACCAGATCAGCTAAACACACTGATTCACATATATATTACACACTTCACTTAAAGGGTAAAAATACCGTTTAAAAAAGCAGCACACGGTTCGGTACGGAAGTTCCACGCGAATACGCGCCCGTCGCGAAATAGTGAAACAATAGCACGTTTCCACTACACTTGTTACTCAGCGGTCACTGAACACCGTCTTTATCAATTGAAAGTAAACTCTGCCAAAATTATACTATTTCATTTACTCAAGTACAGTAAATACTGCGACTGCACAATTTAAAGTATCAATGAGAACCAGTTGCTATTACTGGAATAACACCACGTTAATCACGATCACCAGTCACAGAGTTAATGCATCCGCACCGTTCAAACTTTTACTACAGAGTTACAGAGTTGGTGCATCCGCACTGTTCAAATTTTTACCACGGAATGACGCTCTCCAGAGCTTGGGTTACTGAGGAGGCTTCGGTGACGCCAATAATACTGGGGTTCCCGGGTGTCTGAACCAACCACCAATCAGAGAGTTCATCATATATGATGACACAATACTTATTGTGATATATTTACAAAACACAGCTCAAACACTAGCAAATCTCTTCCACCAATTTTTATAATACATTTCCAAATATATCTGACTTCAGAAACTGTGGAAAACCGATTACCTACAGAAACTGACTTTATCCACAGAGCACGTTGGTCATCCTGGAATTAAGATTTGGCGCGGTGTAGCCTCCAGGTTTGCCAAATCTCTAAGTTCCCATTGACTGAAATATCTTGCTTGGTCAGCATCTAATACACGTGTCGATCCTTGCCAACGCTTGGGTACGCTATCCTTTCTCACGGTCATACGAAAATATGAAGCAATATCCAGCGACTTACTGTCTTGCTCAACATCCGGTATCAACTATCTTGGGGTACGATGCTTTAACATGTTAGACTGTAACTTTTATAAATAAATTTCACATATTTGGTCAAATAATATTCCAATTATTATTATGGGCCGGCAGGATACGGCTCAGTAGTGTACCTCTGATTCCGTACAAACCAAAAATAGCTCCTGCAAACCCCCCGTCCTCTTTAGTTCATAAAATGAATTTGCAGCTTAGTTTCTTCCGCTTCTTATCTTGAATTTAAATACTGAATTTCACACATTTATGTGCCGCCGATTACCCATGATGGTGTTGAGCAGAGCCGTTCGATATGGCAACCCTGTTGTCATAAGGGCAATACTCTTTTCTTAACATGGAATGCCCGGCCCTGAAGCTACGTACGTTTCCACCTTGGTTCGGAATTACCTACAGTATTCTCGTTCCATCTTGATAAGATTTCTGGGTACACTATTTCTGCTTTCTATTATATTTCCTGACAATTTCTTAATCCCAGTGGAGACAAAGGTCTGTATGAATGCTCCAATGCCTTACGGGTTGACCTGGATAATGTATACTATTTTATACTTAGCGTATATGTAATATATTTAATGAATGATTAAATGACGCAGCCTACACCCCCAACAGGGTTCAATAGTAAGCCCACGACCTGCTACTAGTCGTACTTCAAACATGATAACGAAGCTCAAGTTTCTGGTAGTAACCCAGCTATATGATAAGTCATTGCAAGTAAATTAGGAATATACTAAAAATCTGTTTACACCATTATAAGCAATGATTTGAACATGGAAAACCGTCATAAAATATTTCATCACATTAAAATACGTCAAAATATCGTATGTGTTACGGAGTTATCCGTGGAAGTCAGAGGTGAAAGAAGGTGCGGGCTGGAATGGGTCTAACTACAAGTCCGAAAGATGAATTAAAATTTCAATAAAGGTTATATTTTCAAAACTTAACAATGGTGACATAGAATTTTGAGCGTACAACAAATAACAAGTTAAATCAGGTACACAATCAAGAAGTCTAAGATTAGATGAAAACTTAAACCAGTTTCCACTAGGGCAAATAACAAAATCAGGCACCAGAGTAGATTTACAAGGAAAGCCCGAGTTTCGGGTTCTTACAAGCTCTGGGCTTCGTGCCCCAAGTTACAATTCCTGAGCCCTCAGCTCATAACCACAAATTACCAAAGGGCAGAAAACCCTTAATTACATGGAGCATTAGCTCCCAGCAATCAAAATATCACGCCTCCCCGAGGCACCTTTCAAAATACCAAAAGGAGCTGACCCGCTCTCTATCTTTCAAGCCTATTTAAGAGGCCATAAACTGACTTTACACTAACTGCCCTCAAGGCACACTTATAATGGCACAGGGGTACCTCGTACCCAATCTATAGAGCCTTCCCAGGAAGGAAAGAAAAACGGGTTAAACAAATGGCCCAAAATACAAAATTGAATGGAGGCGAGTACTTGCACTCCTACACTAAAGTTTGTTAAAACCTATGTGGCGTTAGGCCGATACACAGGGGCTAATCCCAAGCTAGGGAGATGACTCGTATGAGAAAACTTTAATACATTAAGGAAGAAAAGAAACGGTCGCGAAAACGTAGTCACCTCAATTTCAAATGAAGGGGAGCTCGAGAGGGTAAAGCACTCTCTATATCCGAATTAAATATCAAGAAAACTGAAGATTACCAGGAAAAGGGTTTACATGTTGAATAGTTCACACATTAAAGGTTTCGAACCCTCCCCGAGAGTTAAACTGCTGAGCTAGCACGAAATAAATATGTTAAAAGGCCATTACCTTGTTGGAGATCTGTTGCCCGAAGAAAGAGGCGCTTCCCGCCCCCTGCTACATATCCACACACTAAGCTAGATGTTGCTGAAGTGGCCCGGAGACAAGAAAATCAGCAGTTTTTATACCCTCGTGGAAAATTCGAGACCTTTCAGGAATTTTTATTGGTTGACTAAGAATTACACATGGAAATTTGAAGAAGAAGGCTATGATTCGAGGAAAATTAATTGCAGAAATTTCTGATTGACTAAATTCAAAACAGGCGGAAAGAAAGGATTAATGTTGCCAACCCACAAACCACAGAACAAAATCTAGTAAAGACAAAACTTATGAATACAAAATTTCTTCAAGATAGTTCATTCGATTGCACCAGAGTGTATAACCATAGTTTTTGGTAGAGACATCTGTTAGAGAATGTCCACACTTTTTTATCACTGAAAAACAAAAGCAAATAAAAAACATACAGTGACATCTTCTTATAAACAGTCGAGTTAGTTCAGTTGTTAAAGTTCCGGGTTTCTCCAGTAGAGAAGTTTCAATTGGCGCAAGATTTGAACTTGCGTCGTAGAGGTGTACCGCCCGGTACAATATGAACAACCGGAAACTGATTAAAAATTGCCTGGTAGAATAAACTGAAGGAATAGATGGTATTAGTGATCACGAAGCTGGTTTTGTCATAGTTAAAATAAATGTGATAGAAAGGAAGCTCCTAAAAGGAGGACTACGAGTTAGACAGTGCCGTATGGCTGATAAAACAGGCATGAGGGAGTTTAGAAAAGTAATTATATCGGTGAAAGTCGGTAAATAAGAATGTAAACATACTCCGGGATGGTTTTAAAGGAATTGTTTAGGAATGTGAAAACAGGTTTGTACCTTTAAAGCTAGTAAGGAATGGCAAATACCCGCTATATTGTAACAGAGATATAAAGAGACTAAGAAGGAGGTGCAGGTGGGAAAGAAATAGATTTAGAAAAGTCTGTGGAAGTAAAGAGAAATTGAATGAACTTACTAGGAAATTGAATCTTGCAAAGAAGTCTGCTAAGGATAACATGATGGCAAGCATAATTGGCAGTCATACAAAGTTTAGTGAAAGATAGATACTTTAAGGCAGAAACAGGCACCAAGAAGGACATTCCAGGAATCATTAATGAACACGAGGATTATGTATGCGAGAATCTTCAAAAGGCTGAAGTTTTATGTCAGCGGTATGTAAAGATTGTTGGTTACTAGGCTAATGTCCAAATAGAGGAGGAGACTAATACAAATGAAGTAATATATTTTACCTATTATGAAAATGACATTTAAAACAAGGTACAAATTTTGAAAACTAGAAAAGTGGCTGAAATTAATAAGATTTCTAGAAATATGCTAAAGACAATGGGTTGGGATGTAGTACCATATCAGAAGTACTTATTTCATTAGTGTTTGGAATGAAAGAAATGAATGACGTTGTGTTTCCCCTCGCCTCTCTAGCCATCACTTCTCAGTTACAGTACTAAGTACTTCGTTTCGCTGCCCGAGCAGAGTGTGTGACGTATTACCTGACATCACACGTACACGCAGTTGGCTGACCCTGATCTAAGGCAGACTACTGTCCAAAATGAGTGAAATTAGACAAGGCAAAACAGTGACTGAATGGGTGGCTATATTTCTAGTAAAAATAGAACTCAAAGAACTAGAGTAGGCCTGACCCTGTAATAAGAGAGGAATTCATAGACGCAGTATTCGACCTTCATGTTTTCTTATATGTACATATAAATGATAGGAGGAAAGAAGTGGAATCAGAGATAAGGATTTTTGTGGGTGATGTTATTCTGTAGAGAGAAATAAATAAGTTACAAGACTGTGCGAGACTCTGAAAACTAACTTCGATAATGTTGTAAGATGGACAGCAGACAGGCAATGGTATGTTGATAAACGGGGTTAAAAGTCAGATTGTGAGTTTCGCAAATAGAGAAAGTCCTCTGAGTTTTAATTACTGCGTTAATGGGATGAAAGTTCCTTTGGGGGATCATTGTAAGTATCTAGGTGTTAAAATAAGGAAAGATCTTCATTGGGGTAATCACAAAAGTGGGATTGTAAATAAAGGGTACAGATCTCTGCACATGGTTTTGAGGGTGTTTACGAGTTGTAGTAAGGATGTAAAAGAGAGGGCATATAAGTCTCGGGTAAGACCCCAACTAGAGTATGATTCCAGTGTATGGGACCTTCACCAGGATTACCTGATTCAAGAACTGGAAGAAACCCAAAGAAGAGCAGCCCGATTTGTTCTGGGTGATTTCCAACAAAAGAGTAGCGTTACAAAAATGTTGCAAAGTTTATGCTGGGAAGAACAGGGAGAAAGAAGACGAGCTGCTCGACTAAGTGATATGTTCCGAGCTGTCAGCGGGGAGAGATGGCGTGGAATGACATTAGTAGACGAATAGGTTTGAGTGTCGTTTATAAAAGTAGGAAAGATCACAATATGAAGATAAAGTTGGAATTCAAGAGGACAAATTGGGACAAATATTCCTTTATAGGAAGGGGAGTTTGGGATTGGAATAACTTACCAAGGGAGATGTTCAATAATTTTCCGATTTCCTTGCGATCATTTAAGAAAAGCCTGGGAAAACAACAGATAGGGAATCCGCCACCTGGGCGACTGCCCTCAATCCAGATCATGATTGATTGATTGATTGATTGATTGATTGATTGATTGATTGATTGATTGATTGATTGATTGATTGATTGATTGAAGAGTGGAAATTTGAAGCCTATGTTTATATAACGGACAGCATCATATCTCGTGTAATTTTCTACCATCCAATGGGTAATTTTTTTCAAAAGTTGCTTTGAGGAGGGATTAATGATCACCGTGGGTTACTGTTACATTGAGAAAGTGACGATTTAACATGTTGACAAAAAATGCCAAGGATTTTTGCGGGTGATGTTATTCTGTATAGGGAAATAAATAAGTTACAAGATTATGTGAAACTCTACAAAATAATCTCGATAATGTTGTGAGATGGATAGTAGGCAATGGTGTGATGATAAACGGGGTTAAAACAGGGCGAGTTGGCCATGCGGTTAGGAGCGCGCAGCTGTGACCTCGCATCCCAGCGATAGTGGGTTCGAACCCCACTGCCGGCAGCCGTGAAGATGGGTTTCCGTAGTTTCCCATTTTCACACCAGGCAAATGCTGGGGCTGTACCTAAATTAAGGCCACGGCCGCTTCCATCCCTCTCCTAGCCCTTTCCTGTCCAATCATCGCCATAAGACCTATCTGTGTCGGTGTGACGTAAAGCGAATAGAAACAAAAAACGGGGTTAAAAGTCTGGTTGTGTGTTTTACAAATAGGAAAAGTCCTCTCAGTTTTAATTACTGCGCTTACGGGATAAAGGTTCCTTTTGGGGATCATTGTAAGTACGTAGGTGTTAGTATAAGGAAAGATCTGCATTGGAGTAATCACATAAATGGCATTGTCAGGGTGAATTTCTGACTCCTACTTGCCACACCGAGGCCTGTCTTTCTTTGGAAGAGTCACAAACAAGCATTGGGGGCATGAAAATATGGCCTCTATTTACACCTCTGGTTCGAGCCTGGCATTCCTCGAAGGAATGGAGCAGGAAACGTAAATTCACGCTATTCCTTCCAGCAACTTTAATTGAAATCTTCTGCTGCCTCCACCTCGGATTTTTGTGCCTTTGAAATGGGCATTGGAAAACAGGCGTCCACGTACTACAGTACAGTTGGCCAATGGAAATCCTGCAAGTAGAAGTGGGAACTTCACGACTAATGCTTTTCGTAAGGTAAGAATAGTCAAATTTGTTACCAGAGATCATGAACAACCTCCGTATACATCAATGATATTCCCTCCATGTCGTGAGAAGCGACTACGGTGTATGAATTTACATGGTTTCTCAAACTGGCTATAATGGAGTCCTTTTGTGTCTGTTAATTGCTTCCACTTACTTGAGCCAGGATTCTAACTTTAATTTTTCCATTTCGACATTTATTCGTGAAATCTAGGTTCTTCCATATTCCTGTCGGTGTGAAATTTTCGAGGTCTAGGTCTAGGGAGTCTTCAATGTTGATATCTTTAGTAGCCATTACCCGTCTTTTGCCTTCAATCTTAGAACAGTCGATTTTATTTTCCCTTCTGATTAGGATTAGATTAGAGAATCATAATCTAGTTGTAATTCGACTTAGAAAAATAATAATCGCAATAATAATAATAATAATAATAATAATATCGTCATCATCACACTATTAGTTTCAATTTTTACCTTTTAGACCAAAATATCAACGCAAAGATAAATAATATACATACAAAAACTGTTTTATTCATTTTATTCATTATTTATTCATTGTGTAATTTCAAAATTTTGTGCCGTATTGCATTATTATATACAAATAAATTCCAGTAAAACAGATTATTGTAGATAATTGTAGATTGTAGATTATTGTAGATATAAAATGCAGTAGGGCCTATTTTAAGTCCTTAAATCGATTGTTGACATACCAAAATAAGAGAAAACATGTACTCCCGAAGTTCTTTTTTGCACCTCAAAAATTTCTTCAATCACGCACTAACTCAGTTTAACACAATGCTGTCCGCTCACGTATCAATACGTGTTTCCAAGCACGGTGCTCGGCAGCCGATCACGTATAAATACGTGTTTGTGCAAGTCTGTCTTCTGATGCCATCTAACGGTTATTGAGGAACTATTTGGAGATTATCGTTGATGTGCCTAAATGGTAGAAAAACTACGCTTCTTTTAGTACTGGTTTTGCCCGTTTTAGTGGGTCAGTTGCATTTGTTTTTGCCTTCGAATATCTTCCGTGTATCCATCAATGCTAGTAAACAAAAATGGCAGCCCCGGTAAACAAAAACAGTGGACTGGCTCCTGGTGATATACATGAATTATACGCTGATAATTTGTCATATGTTTCCCGTGATTGTGAGGAGAGTGAAGATGACTTGTCTAATGATAATTCTAGTGCTAGTGTCATGCATTTATGTGGAAGTGATGCGTTGAATGACACGTTTATTGCACCATGTGAGCAATGACCTGATGCTTCAGATAGCAAAGATGGTCTAGATATAAGTACTGGTGATAATATTCTCCCTATTTCTGGCTGTGAGTGGCCTAACAGGATATTATACTGTTTTTGGAGTCATTCTCGTGGACGCCTGGCGTTAAAATTTCGCCGAGTGAACCTGAAAATATAGGTTGTGATGTCAAGTTGTTCATTTGTAATTATTTGTTGGCGTATATGGTGGAGGAATCAAACAGATATCAATACCAGAATGAACCGAAATATAAAATCTCACCAAAAACTTTAAAGTGGACAGATATAACTGTGAATGGACCTAAAATTATTAAATTATGCTACCCTGCGATAACTCCATGTCTCTGCCAAAACCTTCCGGCCACAGGGGCCAGTTATACGTCAGATGGGCCGGACAGCAATGTGTTTAATTTCACTTCGTTGACTTATTCATTGTAGTCGTTCATTAGCTTTCGTGGCTAAGGTTGGTACTATTTGAAAATATTTAAATGCAGCAACCCCAGGTTTTTTCAGCAAGATAAAGAACTTCTGCGTGACTTAATAACAATACTCCTATGTCTCGTAAAATGATGATGACTGAGCATTTCTCTACAGTGATTGTTAGTTATGGCAGATCTTTGGCAACTATAAGTGGATCGTTTGCATAACGAAGTTTATTGATATTTCGCTACCAAATGATATGCTCTCTTTCCAGTCTTTAAAGGCCTCTTTCATAATATACGCAGTATAAATATTGAACAGGAGAGGATGGGGCAGAGGTTCGCCTTCCTGTAATGAAAAAAGCAAACGTATACAACTTAGTCGTCAACTTCGCGCTGCTAGAAGATACTTACAGTAAAAGAGCAGAAACCAGAACGAGCGTCAGTGCCTGAGAATTGAGTAATACCATGAGCATTGAAGCATTGATTATAATCATTTGATAATTATCAAAGTACAAGCTCGGTGGGATGGCTATGTCGCTCGCATGCCTAACACACGCATTCGAAAACAAGTGATTTACTCTCAATTGAAGAACGAGCGTAGTAGTCAGGGAGGAGAGCAACAGCGATGCAAAGACGTTATGAAGGTCAACGTAAAGAATTGTCAAAATGACATCGGCAACTGGGAGGATGTAGCATGCGTTCGGCCCTTGTGGCGATGTATTGTCTATGAGGGCCCAAGACATTTTTGAAGAACAGCGACGATGGCACAAGTCGGATAAAGGAGGTCATGAAATAGAGCTAGACATTCAGAAAAGAAGTGACCAGCTGCTTCTAGGAAAGCAACAAGCACGTTCGTCAGGTTTTACAATATGTGTATGCATTACAGTAGAGCTCGTCGTACTAGAGTTGGTTTCCTCAGTCATCTATGAACCGATCAAGCGTGACCTTGATGCGTTCGAAAGATTTCCTTATAAGTAAGTGCCTATGATGATGACGATCATGATGATAATGATGAAGAATTGATCATAATAATGACTGAGAATCATACTCTGGTATAGATACAGTAAAATGACAAGGTGTCATCGACGTAGAATGGTCGATTTGTATGCATTCCACCAGTAAGCTTGTAGTCTGTTGGAGAAAATGTTGCTATTACCTCGCTTGAAGGCAGAGTGGATTGTATTGTATACAGTTATGAATTATTGTTTGCAAACATTCCATGGTTCCATAAAAAATATATAATAATTCCCCTCAAAATCACAATTGTAACCTTAAATTTTCACTTTCTCTACCTCGTAATGCTATAACTTACATAAGCATTCTGTAATGAGAATAATTTAATTTCCCCTACCGAAATACAGTACAGCATATGAATCCAGTTACAAAAACAGCGTATCGGATTCTTCCCATTCTAGTAGAAACAGAATGGCAATCTAGTATAACGTAAGGTCGAGAAAAGAGGTCACAAAATTGAGAATGACAAGTGGCATTAGTGTGATGAATTTCTACCTTAATCTTGTTGTTTGTTATCAAATTAGCCATTTGTTGTTTGCATCCATGTTAATACTGGGTGTTGAGAACCAAGTGACCCCAAAGCTCCACCTGGCCAGCCTCCGTCATGTTCGGATTATAAAATCCACCGGCGAAACTTAGAGGCCTTCGTGTCATTAGCACGACATAATTTAAGAATCACTGGGCGAGTTGGCCGTGTGGTTAGGAGCGCGCAGCTGTGAGCTCGCATCTGGGAGATAGTGGGTTCGAACCCCACTGTCGGCAGTCCTGAAGGTGGGTTTCTGTGGTTTCCAATTTTCACACCAGGCTAATGCTGTACCTTAATTAAGGCCACGGCCGCTTTCTTCCCATTCCTAGGCATTCTCTGTCCCATCGTCGCCATAAGACCTATCTGTGTCGGTGCGACGCAAAGCAACTAGCAAAAATTTAAGAATCGCTGATATTTTGTACGGGTGAAACTTGGCCATTTTAAAGGCTTTAGAAGCAGAACCTATAGGCATGTCACATTCTTGACAGAGCAACCGGATCGATTTTCTAGGACTTAATTCCATACTCGCTCGGATAACTTAAAGCGGTTCCTCGGTGCGAGCTCGTTTAGGAAATCACTTCTTCCTATCGCTAAGAGAGCCTGTGGCTCTTCACTTTTTAAACAACCACATTATAGTAGATTTTGGTGGTCCAGGAACCTCCGGATAATGACAGTAAAATATTTTTCATACCACTGATGCAAACTGAAATCAAGTGATCTACTTTCAATAGAAGAATGAGTCAAGTAGTCAGGGAGGAGAGCAAGAGCGATGCAAAGACGTTCTGAAAGTCAATGTGAAGAATTGTCAAATTTGTAAATGGCATATGGGAGGATGTAGCATGCGTTTGACCCTTGTGGCAACGTATTGTATATATTAGAGCCCACAACATCATGAAGAACAGCGACGCAGGTACGTCTCAACGACAAATATCCGCTGCTCTCCAGTGTACGGCAACACTGCTATCACAGTTCTGGCACCTTCATATAACCACACTTAACTGCAACTAATAGATGGTGTGGTACATCTTTGCCCGCCTTGTCGGTCAGATGATAGGAGTCATGCCCGGCCAAGTCTGAAGTTGTCCGCCAGGCGGCGGAGACTTGGCCGGGCGGAGAACGCGTAGCACTAGGTTTTGAACGCCCTGTATTTACATTTTGCCTCTACCTTATGAAAATTGTGTTTGACAAAATCAGCCTTCCCATGGCAAATAAAGGCTTTACAGACCACCAGTTCAGTTTCTGTCCGTCTGCCTGCCTGCCTGCCTGTCTGTCTCTCCGTCTGTTTGCATGTATGCCTGCATGGATGATTGTTTGTGTATTATGTGAAAATACAGGGCATACTTTCGTGAAACTCGGCATATATTTATCAGTTTAAAACGTGTAGATGGTGAGATAATTGCCTTACTACGATATTCGAAGCAGGAGGGGAAACTAAAATGGATGGGATATGGATTTTTCTTTTTGCTGAAATTTAGAATAATAGTCAGCATTATTTTTAGAAAAAAGTCAGCATTATTTATAAATGTTTCAAAGAAATCTTATATTAAAATAAATTTGAACATTATCTGTCGTCGCAGCTTTTGTGATGAGCCAACTCTAACAGACATAATCACTAATTCAAATTTCTATTGCTAACTCAATCAACGGCGAATAGTAATAATAAAAATATATTTATGCCTTCGTGCGAATATGCGGTAGTTTTAGTCACTATTGTTCTTGTAAGGTGCATAACCACGTGATCATCTGCCCCTTTTAATCATAAATAGAGTGAAGATTATCAGAATGACAAGGAACGAAGGAACTAACACCCACTGAAATGGAAGGGGGCGGGAAGGAATCATAAAGGAGGGTATGGGGACTTCCTACGCCTCAGATTGTCTAGTTTGATGGTTGCAATGTACAGTGTCCCTAAAGCTAATCAACAATAACAGAACTGTGAGCAATTGTTGTGAGAAGTGCTTTGTTTCCTTATGATACAATTCATTTCTCCTAGTTTATAAATAATAAACCTGTCATTGACAACAGCTACCATCAGATATGTTCCGCTTCGTGTACTCATATATACACTAGTGTCCGAAAGTTAAGTATAATCACTAAACAAGGCCATATCACCTGATAGGAATGTCAGACGGATTGCTGAACAAACGGATGCTGACTCACACACCATATGTCACACAACTTGTCCAAAAACCAGTGTCAGAAAGGTTCAGATAGACAACAACTAACAAAACTTGGCAATGTTTTCCACAACAAAATATGCTGTTAATAGGGTGTATGGTTACCCCTAACGGCCACACACGCTTTGCAGCGACGTGTAATCCTCTCTATCAGATGGTCCAAGAGCTCTTGTGGCAGTCGATTCCTTTCCTCCAAAAGGCAATGCGAAGAGTCTTGGAGGGTCCTTGGTGGAGGCTGACGGGATTCAATTCGCCTCCCAAATGCATCTCAGGCATGTTCTATAGGATTCAGATCCGCAGATATCGCTGCCCAGTCCATGCGATGAATGTCTTTCCCAGCCAGAAATTCATCCACCAGAGCAGCGCGGTGCGGTCGGGCATTATCGTTCATTAAGAGGAAGTCTGGACCAACCGCGCCTCTAAAGAGTCGAAATGTGGTCTCAGTACATCATCCCTGTATCTCCGAGCATTAACAGTGTTCCTCGGACCACCCATGAAGATGTGCAGGTCCGTACGGCCATTCAACATGATGCTGCGCTACACCACCATACTGGTCCCGTTCCACGATGTCCCTGTGGTTGTGTCGGCTACCCGGTTCTCTCCACTTTAATGTGCGACGGGAATCGTTCTGCAAACTGAAGCGTGATTCATATGTGAAGAGCACATGCCTCCATTCATTCATGGTCCAGTTTCGATGTTGAGCGCCTCCTCAGTAAACGGGCCCGTCCCTGTGCTGGACTGAGCGGGATGCACACTGCTGGACGTCTGGCAAATAGCCCTGCTGTTCTGAACCTCCGATATACAGTTTGCCGCGAAAGGGCAACCCCTGAGATGGCTGCAAGTTCCGCCGACAATTGTCTTGCTGGTGCACAACGATTTCGTCGGGCGGTTAAGGCCAGATATCGGTCCTGCTGTGGGGTGGTTACCCTTGGTCGACCTGGTACTGGCCTACGACTAACATCTAGGCCTACTGCGTCTCCAAATCGTCTCCAAAGCCTGGAACTGAAACTTTGTGGCACATTCAAGGATACGTCGACTTCTGTGTCTGGCCTGCTTTCAAGCGGCAGAGGATTCTACCCTGAAAAACGGGGTCCACATGGCGTCGTTGTGCCATTATGTTGTCACGTTCACAACGAGGCTACACTCAGCACCCTATAACAGGGCACACACGACTGAGAGAATATGGGGCGCAGGTACTGGCTGTGTTTACCTAGCGGTTACGGAGCTACTCAAAGCAGGAATCACTCCTTTCCTATACAGAGCGAACACGTAAGGTTGGTAGGTGCACATGTCGTGCGATTTGCGGTCTATTTCCTGTTGCCCTGCTTACTCGTAACTCATGCTTAATATTTGGACACTAATGTAGGAGCTTCATATCCTATCTACTTAGATATCCATGCCCGGAATCTCCATGAATATACGAGGATTGTAAATTAAATACTGGCGCCAGTGTCGGAACGAAATTACAGCACCGCACATTCACTACCGGGCAGTGAAGTGCATCTGTAAGAGGTTATGTCGTTGCACAGCATTCTAGAAGCAGTCGGTGCAACGAGTGTTGTCTGTGTGAGCAGTTGAATAGGATAAGGTATTCTAGCCACACTAACATACGTTTGCAAAGGAATAACAGCGATTGTGGATCAAAATATCGGCGTCCCATTGAAAAATGCACGACGGGCGAGTGTGTTTGGTGAAGGTCGAGATGTGTCCGTGGTTTAACTCCGCACAGATCGGCTGCACATTTCCGATGACCAGGTAGAAGTGGTACGAGACCTCAGTTCCGCAGACCACCGATGGGCTCCCCCAGAATTATCATAAGAACTTGGGATGCCATGAACTAAAGCACGTGCTGAAGAACACTCTTAACCTGAGGAAAATTGCCCTCCTTTGGGTTACCCACCACCGCACCATCTACAGATATCGCTATGAATGGGATGCAACAATGTTCATTCTCGGAAAGTGGACACGAGTATCTGAATCCGTATAAAATCAGCAGTTGAATGAATTGTCCCACCCGGATCCCCGGATCCAAAGAAAATTCGACATGAACCCAGCCGGGTTAGGGTCATGTTGATAGTGACATACGACGGCAAAAGTGTCCTGCATGGTATAATTGTCAATGCTGCGCAGTGTACTATCATTGTTTCATTGAGTATCACTTGCGTCCGGTTGTGTGGTGGAAACGCCTACATTCCTTGCGGGATAATCCACCTTCCATCTTGCATGACAATACCGATTGCCATGTAGCGAAGCAGTGAGTATTGGGTTGCGAAGATGGAGCTCAGAAGTTTTTAGATATCCTCCATATCATCTTCGCATGAGTCCTTGTGAGGTTAATTTGTTCCTTCGGTCGAGAAAACTATCCGAGGCATCATGATTCATGATATTCCATCAGTGCTTCATCGCTGTGATCAACCCCATCGCTGACAGAATCCTACGGCCACCACACACTTTGCAGAAAGCCTAGAAGTTCGGCGATAATAAGCTAATATTGAAGGGTTGTAATAGAATTTTGCTAATGATCACATTAAACTGTCACTATCATATTTAGAGCCCTCGAGAAAGAAACTTTCCGGTTTTGTAAATAGCGGTCTAATTGTATTCCTAGCTTACAGATTTTCACGGGAAACTGCATCCGTAATAATTTTCAAAGGTCCTTTCCCTCCGATTTTAATATTCTCTTCCTACATAACTGTTTCTTTTAAGAACAGTGCGCGGTACTGGCAGAATTTAAGTTTTTATCAATTCTTGAGCAATATCCCATCTATACTGCGAAGTAGTATATTGTAGTAGAAATTCCTCATATTTAGAATAGATTTTTCCTGTTTTTACGAGGAGCCACAGAACAGGACGCCACAATTCATCTAGCTGCACAATCAAAACATTACAAGGGACTCTTCTGAGTGCAGTAACATACATAGCAGAGAAGGACGAAAGAAAATAATATGGATAGAAATAAACTTACATCCAGATGTTCGCTTTGAGACGTGCTACACAGAGTGTCAAAGTGAGTAAGTAAAGCTTTGCAGTAAATTCTGATATTCCATAATGTATGTAGCCTACAGCAATCATGCAAAGTATTGTTGGGAGATCAGAAGAATGCATATGCCCGGTGAGGCACGGGGCGAAGGGGTTTTCACAAGCAGAGTCAGTGACGCAATGGTTACCATAGCAACTCCGCTACTACCCAGGCGACTTTATATTTTCTTCTACTGGCAGCTCTTCGCTCTTGTCAGTTGTAATCCAGCAAAGTGCAAAGTGTGAGTCAATGTTTTCGTGTAGCAGATAAGAGCAGGTAAGAGCCGATCTGTCTGGGCAGAACAGGAAGTTCGTTCTTGCAGGCCACATTCCTCATTATTGCATTCTTCTCATCTCTATACAGTATTTGCTCACCGGGAGAGTTGGGCGTGCGGTTATGGGTGCTTGTCTGTGAGCTTGTATCATGGAGATAATGGGTTCGAGACCCACTGTCGGCAACCCTGAAGATGGTTTTGCGTGGTTTCCCATTTTCACACCAGGTAAATGCTGGGGATTTACCTTATGTAAGGCTACGGCCACTTCCTTCCTATTCCTAGGCCTTTCCTATCTATCATCGCCATAAGACTTGTCTGTGTCGGTGAGACGTAAAGCCAATTCTAAAAAAAAATAAGATACCTGCTCACCGCTACGGCTATGGAGCAAATCTCTGCATTCGGGAGACTAGCGGGTTCGAACTCCACCATCGGCTGTCCTGAGAGTTTTCTCTGGTTTACCATTTTTAACTTCCAGGTAATTGCCGGTACAGTTCCCATTCATAGGCTAAAGACTATTCCCTCCTCATTCTTACCCAGTTTCTTTCACCGCCTCTCATTTCATCTGCATTAGCTCATCAAGCTGCCTGCTGTCATTTCTTGATGGATACAGTACTTTTGCATCCATCTCGTGGCACAGGCCAGAGTAAAGTGTAGCTTCCACCTAAGTGCCAGTCAACATCCATGGCTGTGACAATATGGAAGTTGCAAGGGTATGGTTAGTGCTGAGTAATGACGTTCAGAGCATGACTAGAGCATCTGAGTGTTATGAAAGGTGCTGCTCATAGGGTCAGTCGTGCTGCAATAGTACTTTCTGATCCAGTGAGGAAAGAAATCGCAAACTACCTCACTCCTCATCTTGCCTAGTACGCCTCATTTTGGCGCTGCCATTGGTTTTTGTTGTTTCCTTATAACCGCATAACCTTTGGTGGTGCTATTTGAGGATCCAACCAGCCTCTGGGCTGATGACCTAACAGACAGACATAGCTCATCAAATGAGGTTCCCATCAGGAAGGTGATCCGGCTGTAAAAACATTATTTCATCGCATCTCATCTCATCCCCGACCCCTATCAGGAAAACATGACTGAGGGATAGGCATACATATGCAAAGCATTTCCTTTCATACTTGACACAGATTCCCAGTTTGTCAGGTGGTGTCGAGTAGAGAATTGCCGAGAATATACTAAAAACTGAAAAAATTTAGCCAACCAGGTACCTATGTGAGCCGAACCCTCAATGTTGGATTCTGCGTCCGATGTTCTCCTGATTGAGCTACGGTGGCCTCGATCATTCCAGTTCTGGTGATAGGAAACTGAGCTACACTGCGGTCAGCCAGTTATCCACTGTAGTCCACTCGAAGTGTAAAAAAAAAAAAAAAAAAAAAAAAAAAAAAAAAAAAAAAAAAAAAAAAAAAAAAAGCTTTCATAACCTCATAGTGCCTGAAATATACTTCTAACTTATCAGATCACCCGATCGCGAAAGCCAAGCAATACGACTGAGAGTGTCTTAACGCTAACGACGTGCCCTTCCGGTATTAGCAAGCTAGCTCTCTGAGTTACAGCCGTCTTGTCCGGTCACGGCCCTTAATGAACTGTTGCGCCACGAATTGTTGGCGTGTCGAATATATATATCCCAGATATTTCTGGTTGTCGCAGGAGCCACTTAGGCTTATTTTGATTTTGGCCGCCGGGAATTTAAGCACGGATACCCTACCTGACACCACGTTATTTTTCAACTAATATTTGCAAACCAGATTCCACCGGTATTTGAACCGTGGTTAATCGAGTGGGAAGCCAGCATCTACCTAACGGAGCCACTCACGCCCCCTGGTAAATATGATCAAATATTAGTATTTTCTTTCAGCCTGAGATTAGTATAGACTACATGGAAGGAAATATCCCTTCTTCTTCTTCTTCTTCTTCTTCTTCTTCTTCTTTATCAGTTTACCCCCAGGGTAGGTTCTTCCCTCGGACTCAGCGACGGATCTCACCTCTACCACCTCAAGGGCAGTGCCCTGGAGCTTCAGACTCTGGGTCGGGGGTACAACTGGGGAGGATGACCAGTACCTCGCCCAGGCGACCACACCTACTGTGCTGAACAGGGGCCTTGTGGGTGATGGGAATATTGGAGCCTTAAGTTACGTACCATCCCGGCATTCACCTTGAGGAGAAGTGGGAAACCACAGAAAATCATTTCCAGGATGGTTGAGGTGGAAATCGAACCCACCTGTACTCATTTGACCTCCCGAAGCTGACTAAACCCCATTGCACCCCTCGTACCATTTTTCTAATTTCGTGGCAGAGCCGGGAATCGAACCCGAGCCTCCTGGGCTGGCAGTTAATCACACTAACCACTACACCATAGAGGCGGACAGAAAATATTTCAACCTTCAGAAACTATGAAAGTGGGCCCATATGCCTCCAGAAAAGTAGAGATGGGTTGTGGTACGTAACTTACTCGATATGCAAAGTGTTTATTCATCATCGTATTGAAGGAAATTAATGTCTACAATTAATTTACTTTTGGAAAGATTTCGTTCTATAATTTCAATAAAAATTCATGCGATTTCTCTACCGCTCATCATCAAAAACTCTCAGAGTTCCACAATATCTTGCCCTTTTCTACCCTACTTCGGGAAAATGATAACGCAAAAGAAAAAGACAATTTTATTGTGAACTCAACACTATTGTTATTCCAGTGCCATGTACATTCATTCGCCTATCAGTAAACTACACTTAACTCCAATGTTGTTATATTCAGATAGATCATATTCATTCTAATCCTTCCATTCTGCCCTTAATCTGCTGTAATCGCACCAGAATGCAAATGGTAGTCTAATGCTAACGATAGCGCTCGGTTTGTCATGCGTGACGGACTGCAGTAATTAAACCGGACATATGGGGAACATCCGATAAGCAGAAAATTTAGTCGATTCACTGATTACTCGTGTAAACTGGATTCTATGAACTATTCTTTAAGACTCAGAGGTAAAGATTTGGTATTTCAATAAATGGCCTCCTTTTCCTAGTGATGTTTCTAGTGCAAGTGTACAAATCAGTTCAGACATTAATACGCTGTTTCAGACGGAGGTAAACGATCTCATTTTATAACTTAATTATTTAAGTTATCTGGTAATGTGATGCTAAATAATGTTTTCAGTGTTGATCGCTGACAAAAATAAATTGTAAGAATTTGGGACCAACAGATGTTTAAATTAATTTAAATATATCTAAAGAATACATGATTAATGTTTACCCTCTGAAGTTGATATCTTTAGATTCTAGAAATTCTCTGAACAGAAATATCGTGACAATTGTATATACACGTGACGTATAGACGAATATGTTTTCTGTTTTCTCATCCATTCAGTCAGACTTGGAGAAGTTGTGGAATACCATAAAATTGCTTCCTTCGACTTATCCCAGATAATTGTCGATTTACTGGGGTCACCCTATATTATTTTAGTTTTGACCTAAAGAAAGAGTAGATATAAGCAAACCAAGCAAGAGGCTGTGCGGTTTGTGACACGATATTTCTGTTCAGAGAATTTCTAGAATCTAAAGATATCAACTTCAGAGGGCAAACATTAATCATGTGTTCTTCAGATATATTTAAATTAATTTACAAATCTGTTGGTCCCAAATTCTTACAATTTATTTTTGTCAGCGATCAACACTGAAAACATTATTTAGCATCACATTACCAGATAACTTAAACTCAGCTTGCCTTCGGGAGCTAGTGAGTTCGAAACCCACTGTCGGTTGCCCTGAAGGCGGTTTTCCGTGGCATCCCATTTTCACACCAGTAAAATTCTGCGGCTTGTCTGTGTCGGTGCGACGTAAAGAAAATTTGTAAAATATATAAGCAAACTTCGGACTGTTCAGGAATTAAATCAGATGAGGACACATTAGGTAATCTCGTATATATAAGAAAGTCCTTTTATTACAATAATGAAATCGATTACTGCGGATGAGAGAGATCACCGGTAAATAAGATTTGAACTACTGTGGTTCAAACAAAGAACTAAATAAGTGTCCTCCCGTCATATACTGATATTATAATATTGTTTCTGACGGTGTTTGTTTGAGCTGGACGATGCATATAAGTTATTCATGGATGATATTTGATACAGAGAGAAGGAAAGTTTCGAAATAAAGTGTTTCAGAATTATATAGAATATTGGGTGTGAAAACCGCATTAAAACTAAATGATTACCCCATACATTTAACAAGGAAACAATTAGGTACTTGGCAAAATTATTAAAGAAACTATATCATATATCATGGAATACTTCACACTTACTCTTTCAGTTTTGTGTACAAATGCGTTGTTTAAGATTCGCAGAGCACTTCTAAGGCACGGCTAGAGGTGCAGTAGAGTGAAAAACTTATGTCCTGAATAGTACAAGTTAGAGTAGTATTGAAAGCTGCATTACTTTTCTTCTCACTCGCCATTAATGTTCAGATTATCGCCTGGGAGCAAAGGATATAAATTATCAAGGCACTGAGTATAGATATAGGTAATTCTTTATTAACATCATGACTAATCCCATATTTTCTTTTGGCCTGTCTTATTTATCCAGGGTTGGCGTACTAATCCCAGTTTCTTTTCCAAATATTTTCCCTTTGAATTTATGAATTCAGTTGCCAGAATTTGCGTAGTGAAACTCATTACATCATGGGACCTCGATATGGGTTTGGCGTCAAGATGTTGAATAACATGTTAATAGTATTACTCGAAATTTTATGAACTTTGTAGTTTAGCCATGTTCGTTGTGAAAATTTCATTAATGATACTGATGCATCAATTATAATAACAAGTAGAACCCAGTAGGACCATTCTGCGTATTAAACGGAACAATGAATGAACTAAGCGCCTCATTTAGTCTCTACGAACCAGATGAATTAACCGCACGCTAATAAATTTCACGGCCCAGCTGAAAATCAAACCCAGGGTCCTGCTAGTGCATTGACTACTTGGCCAAGGTACCGAATGATGAACCAGAATGGATGACATTTTAAACATGAATATGATGCCTTCATTCCAAACAAAGCAAAATGTGTGTATTTTTCTTTCTGGTATTTGAGACATAACCCAAAAAATAATGCATAACTTGAATCAAATCTAGCACGTCACTCCAGGCAGGCAAACTTTTCTTTCATTGGTAGCAACGTAAACAATGAAGGTATTATTTGGGAATACAGGCCTTTCCTGTCATTTCGTTTTGTAAATGTTTAGGTTTAAAATATCCTGTTAAAGCTGGAATAATTTTAACTATAACGTAGAAAACGCCAGTAAGATCTTTCTGGGCCGAATTTGTATATAAATTGTACACAGATGTAATTAGAAAAATTAAAATTTATTGATGGGATAATGATTTAGGTTCACAAGTTACCCTAATGTAGTTCTGTGTAGGCACGAACTTACAGGCGGGGTATCTTCTTCAATCCCAAGTTCAAGGAATGTCAATCACATGCCAGTACTTCTATGGATCAATTTAAAATCTGGAATGGTCGACTATCGAGCCTCAACCTCCGAGAACACCACCAATTAGGGCTAACCTTAACGCTGTGGATGTAGACATACCAACGGTAGAGAATAGGAGAAACGAAATCCTACCCGAAAGCATGTTGTATCCAACACCGATGAACATTTGAATGTATTCGAAAAACAACGAATATTCCATCTCACTTACTGTGTTCGGAAATATACCGTACTAATTATCCAGTTTGCACTTACATGGTTGTTTGAATGGGAGAATTGAGCTTTCAGAGTGATAATTGAACACATATTGACATTTCGTCGAGGAGAGTCCCCAGAGATCCAGTTATTACACTGGCCAAAATCATGGCACCGGGCGTCACAATCAGGAGGCGTTTGTTTAATATCAGTGCTACTGAACAGAACTTATTCAAAAATCAATCACGGTTTTCTATTTTTGATGATATGTGGCGTCGACCTCTGTAGAGCTTTTGTCACTACTTGCACCATATGATATGAACCTGCGTCTAATTGTAATTGCGGAATTGTAGAGTGTTGAATGTAAGGAAAGGAACGTTAAGGACGACACAAACACTCAGTCCCCAGGCCAGAGATATTAATCATTTACAATCAAAAACACCTGACCCGGCCGGGAATCGAACCAGGGGCCGCCAGGTGACAGGCGGACGCATTGCACCCCACAACGCGGGGCCGGACAATCATGGGTTACAAGGAAAATAATAACGTGAAACTACCAACAGGATATTGTCGGTACCACGTACCTGGCCGTCGCTTAGTCCAGCGGTTAATGTAGTAGTTGATCGTATGACTAGCTGATGTACCCGTGCTTCGCTACGGGATTCTCAAAAGGATTGACTTTGTCGCTTTCCTAACTGAAGTCCATTACAAAAAACGTCAGTAGGAAAGTAGCGATTAAAAGCAATGTTATCATATAAAATATTCGATCAAATGAAATAGTATTACGGTGTCGATCTAACAGTCCAAAGTACCAGAGCTGGAATGACGAGGCCGCAGACAGCCGTGAACACTCCTTTGCCATTTTTCCGTTAAATTAGCACACTGCTCATTCCAATCAGTGTCTCAGACTAGGAATTAAATAGCTCGAATGCTGTAATGAACCAGTGTGTTATGTACCAGTAGTATCAGAAAATTTATGAACCAAAGGAATGGCATGCTAAAGAAGAAAGTTATCTAGCTCCCCAGTTACTTCCCGACAATATTCAGGCACTCGGTACGACCGGGCGAGTTGGCCGTGTGATTAGAGGCACGCAGCCGTGAGCTTGCATCCGTGAGGTAGTGGATTCAAATCCCGCTGCCGGCAGCCCTGAAGATAGTACTCCGTGGTTTCTTATTTTTACACCAGACAAATGCTGCGGCTGTGCCTTAATTAAGGCCAAGGCCGCTTTTCTTCAACTCCTCGCATTTTCTCATCTCATCGTCGCCATAAGACCTATCTGCGTCGGTGCGAAGTAAGACAAATTAAAAGAAAATACTCGGTACAAAGCAGTAATCCTATATCGGAGATGAGTGACAACAGAAGACACAAGGCACATCACAACAAACAATGGTCAATGTAATGTTATTGTTGATAAATTTTATGAGCTTTCTGTATTGTAGGCCTTCACATTTAGCTTTCATCCGACTCTGCGATATTAGGGCGTCTTATAAAATTATTTATAGCATAGACTGTAGTACCTTATTCTCCCACTTTACATACGAATTTTAATTAAATCCTGTTTACCCATTTTCTCGTGACTCGGCGCTGATATGGACTTAGTAACAAAAATCCAAGTTCATGAATATCTGTGTGATTATAGTCGGTATGGTAACAATGTATAAGACGTAAATGATCGGAGATTTAATACCGGTACTATACAGTATAACTTTAGTTATGTAGTATTTGTCGATACGACCACTAATAATATAACTTAGTTACTTGGCAATTAAATTTTAGGCCTTCTGCTAAACTACCATTTCACTCAGCGCGAATAAAATTGTTTATGGCCTACATTATAGCGAGTTATTCTCCAACTTTGCATACCGATTTTCATTAAGATAGGACCACTAATAACAAATATTTGAGAATTCCATTTTAGGCCTTCCACTAAACTATCACTTCTCTTAGCCTGAATACAATTATTTATGGCCTAGATTGTAGCGACTTATTCTCCGACTTCACCTACCGATTTTCGTTAAGATACGATCATTACTGTGGACACGACTGATACAGAAATACCATCTTCTTCAAATTCTGAGCAATGTACAGCAATGTACTCTTATTTTATATACATAGATTATCCCCTGTACTATACTCCATTCAGACCCAGTGTCGATTACAATGTACATTACTTTTGTACTTTTGATAATTAAATTTTACGCCTTCCCCTAAACTACCATTTCACCCTACGTGAATAAAATTATTTATGACCTAGATTATAGCAACTTATTCTCCGACTTCGCATGCCGATTTTCATTAAGATGCGACCACTAATAACGTAAATATTTGAGAATTAAATTTTAAGCCTGCCTCTAAACTACCATTTCAGTCAGCGTGGATAAAATTATTTGTGGCCTAGATTGTAGCGACATATTCCCCGACTTTGCATACCGATTTTCATGAATGTCTCTTCAGCCGTTTTCTCGTGATGCGTGTACGTACAGACAGACAGACAGACAGACAGACAGACAGACAGACAGACAGACAGACAGACAGACATTACGGAAAAGTAAAAAGTGCATTTCCTTGTTACTGTGGACACGACTGATACAGAAATACCATCCTCTTCATATTATGAGCAATGTACAGCAATGTATTCTTATTTTATATACATAGATTATCCCCTGTACTATACTCCATTCAGACCCAGTCTCGATTACAATGTACATTACTTTTGTACTTTTTTCTAACGCTTTATCGTTGTTTGTTTTATAAAGAATCCTTACTTCTCTTTTCGGTGTTCCTAATACAGTACCAAATAGTCCGGCTCCTTGGCTGAATGATCATCATAATAGCCTTCGGTTCAGAGAACTTCCGGTTCGATTTTCGACCAGACCAAGCATTTCAACTGTTTATGGTTAATTTCTCCAATTCAGAGAATGAGTATTTGTGTTAGTCTTAATGCACTTCTCTGCATATACCCACAGCACGCTACCAACCACCATAGAAATATCCAATAGTGAAAAATATCCTTCCATAGGTTTAACGTCAAGAAAGGCATCTGGCCGTAAAACTGAGCTTAATTCGCACTTTTCTTTTACAGTTTCCTTTACATCGCACCGATACAGATAGATCTTATTGTGACGATGGGATAGTAAAGGGATAGGCGTGGGAAGGAAACGGCCATGGCCTTAATTAACATGCAAACCAAGCATTTACCTGGTGTGACAATGGTAAACTACAGAAATCCATCTTTACGGCTGCCGACAGTGGGGTTCGAACCCCTTATTTTCCGGATACAGGCTCACAGCTGCGCGCCCCTAACTGCACGGCTAACTCGTCCAGTTCAATTCGTACTAGTGCCGACTCCATGTAGTTGACAAAAGGCCAGGAAGAAGAACAAAAATTCAGTTAATTTACCTCTCTTTCCGTTTTTTCTTTCTCCTCCCCCTCCTGCCCCCACCACTCTATCTCTTTCTCTCTCTCTCTCACACACACACACACACACACACACACACAGTTTTCTTTAGTGTGTGTGAGAGAGAGAGAGAGAGAAACTGGAGATAACGAGTACTTGAGTAAGATATCTTACAGAACTGATGTCGAGCCGTTAATACGCAATATTAGGCCCTTGGAGAGGTGGAAGGTAAAAGCTTCCACTATCCTTAACTTCGGCACTTTGTGGGGTAGAGTGGTTAGCTCTTTGCCGCCAAGAATTAACCTGGTATTTAGTTTTGGTGTAGACTGAGTGAACCTCAGAGTCATGTGCACCTCCGGAAGTGGAAATCCCATTTCTTAAATTTTTTGAATTCCTGTCTTCCTGACGGGGAATCGAACCCACGTTCTTGTAATAAAATATGTAAGTGTTAAATGGAAATGTCCTGCTGGTCTCGCCAGTGAATGCGTAAATTCATGGATTAGAAAATAAATAGACGTCCATGAATTTTAAGCAAGTTCAGAAGGCCTTACGTAAATAATGTTATTTACTGTGAACACTTATTGTGAACCAATAAGAAAGAATACCTGAAGAACAATAGGTATTGAGATGAACGAATTTGGCCTACATGAGCTTGTACAAAAATTTCAAGAATTCCCAGCCCTCGATTTTGTATAAAATTGCCATAATAATATTCAGATACACACGTCAGCTTCTTATAATAAAATATCATCATATAATCAAAAGTAGATTTTCAACGGTATAATAAATAATACAATAATTTCCAGCATTTAATGCTTAATCTTCCCACATTCTTCATTCCTGCTATAATTAGATATTTTATTGAAGCGTTCCTTCGTTCTAATCTCCATTTCATTATTAAAATAAATTATTCCTGTAGCAGAGGGCAATGTTCACCAGTGAATTTGCAAGATTATGGATTTGAAAATAAACATACGACGATGAATTTATTACAAGTTCAGTTGTTCTTGTTGTGAAATACTTGCGAAAACATGTTATTCACTACTAAAC
This sequence comes from Anabrus simplex, assembly GCF_040414725.1. Lineage (NCBI taxonomy): Eukaryota > Metazoa > Arthropoda > Insecta > Orthoptera > Tettigoniidae > Anabrus > Anabrus simplex. The sequence continues at coordinate 1,212,659,931 of NC_090265.1, read as the reverse complement.
CTTCCTGAAACAGCCGCAGGTTACCCAAGAACAAGAAATATCCGAAGAACGATAGTTACTAAGTTGAATGATTCACGCCTACTTGAGACTGCATATAATTACTCAAAACTGTGGGTACGAATGCAGATAACTGCAAGGAGGCACTTAAATCATTTACATGAGGTCCATAGGTATGGGTATTCAAGGTCATTATTGAATTATGAGGGTTGTTATAGCGATGTTGTAGATGAAATCACTACCCATTCTAAAGGTATTACAAAAGTCTACAAGTATTCTACTCAGACTATCGAGATAATAAAATAAGTGAGGAGTGGAAAATAGTATCTGCCTTAAAGGTTATGTGGCGTCAGAAATGTAGGACAGAAAATGAATACAATATTAAGCAGTATTCTACAACCCTGCTGAATCATTTTACAGTATCCCGCTGAGCTTACGAGGAAAATACCTAAGTGCGTATTTTTTCTGCGTATTATAATTTATTTCCTAGACAGTAATAGGTTACAGTACTTGCACTCTGTATAATAAAGCGTTTCAGCCACTTGGAACATCCTCCGCCTTCTCTTTGAGAGTGCTCTGCTTCAGCCCAATCTGTGATCCTTCTTTATCACTTGCACGGCACCACACATGGTTGCTCGCACTATCTTCTGGTTAACTGCGACTGCAACAAGAACCGTTACTTTTCCAGGTCGCCAATGTGTGCTTGCTACTCTCCCTTCGCCCCCTACAGTAATTGAATTAATGGTGCAATTATTTCCGGATTCTAATTTTCCACTTGTTCTCTCCAGTAATTTATTTCTTAATGTAATTGTCTTATGCGGCGGTCGTCAACCCACTCCAGGAATCCCATCATTGCGCTCTGCGTCACCGCTCCGTCTTCTGAAATAGAATCCCGGATCAGAAGAATAGTTATAAATGTTTTGGTGGCATGCTTCTTACCCTAAAATGAATTCCAGCTTTATCAGAACACATAATTTTTATTGAACTGGAGCACATGACATCATCCAATACTGACCCACAACACTCACGTCATGCCACTAATATTGTGTGAGTCTAGTCACCCCACCCAGGTCCTGGGTGAGCGGATTATCTCTGAAACGGTGGTATGACGGCAATTCAGGATGAGGCCATCTTGGGCTTGGGCGGCGTGTTGGATCGTAGGAAGCCCTGTTTAATGAGATGTGCGGTTCGACTCTTCGGAGAGTCTAGAGTAAACACACTGTGTTTATATGTTCCGTATGATATCCTCTACAGGGAGTACTTTAATACAAATATAACAGACGTAATAATAATTATACTTTTCAGTTAATGAATAATTATTATTCATATGTTGGTATGGAATCAGCTCGGGCTGTCATGAGATCATTAAGAGCCCGGATAAAGATTTTCAGGTGTTCGAGTTCTTGCTCGTACTACAAGTTATAACTCGGTTAGGTAATTAATTTCCTGTAACAAAAAGTGTTTGCAGCCCCAAGGTGTGAGCTTACCCTATCTGTCGTCTTGGAAAGCCAAGGCTGGCACACTACAGATGCGTTGTTAAAAGGAAGTGTTAAAGATGAAAAGTGAAGAAGGCAACCTAAGGTACTCATAGGAAATTATGTATTAAATTGCTCGTTCCTGAAAAAATACGCAAAATATTCTACAGCGTGTTTTATCCCCAAAACGGGAATCCCTTTCACTTCAGTACAAGTGGGCATGGAGTTTCTTAAGTCAAAAGGTTAAGCTAATCATTTCCGGGGTCTCCTCCTGTGATATTAGTATATGCAGGTTGCTCGGAAAGAACGTGAACCTGGCAGATGAAGGTTAGAGGGTTGGTCATACTCATTAATAATTTGAAAAAATAATGCACGCCTCTGTGGTGTAGTGGTTAGTGTGATTAGCTGCCACCCTCGGAGGCCCCTGTTCAATTCCCGGCTCTGCCACGAAATTTGAAAAGTGGTACGAGGGCCGGAACGGGGTTCACTCAGCCTCGGGAGGTCAACTGAGTAGAGGTGGGTTCGATTCTCACCTCAGCCATCCTCGAAGTGGTTTTCCGTGGTTTCCCTTTTCTCCTCCAGGCAAATGCCGGGATGGTACCTAACTTAAAGCCAAGGCCGCTTCCTTCTCTCCTCCTTGTTTATCCTTTCAAATATTTCCATCCCCCACCAAGATCCCTGTGCAGCATAGCAGGTGAGGCCGCCTGGGAGAGGTACTGGTCATCCTCCCCAGTTGTACCTCCGACCCAATGTCTCACGCTCCAGGAGGGATCCCACCTCTACCGCCTCAAGGGCAGTGTCCTGGAGCGTGAGATATTGGGTCGGGGTATACAACTGGGGAGGGTGGCTAGTACCTGCCCAGGTGGCCTCACCTCCTATGCTGGACCGGGGCCTTGGCGGGGAGAAGACTGGAAGTGATAGACAAGAAAGAGGGAAGGAAGCGGACGTGGCCTTAAGTTAGGTACCATCCCGGCATTTGCCTGGAGAAGAAGTGGAAAACCACGGAAAACCACTTCGAGGATGGCTGAGGTGGCAATCGAACCTACCTATACTCAGTTAACCTCCCGAGGCTGAGTGGACCCCGTTCCAGCCCTCGTACCACTTTCCAAAATTCGTGGCAGGGCCGGGAATTGAAACCGGGCCTCCGGGGGCGGCAGCTAACCACACTAACCACTATACCACAGAGGCGGTCGTGAATAAGTGAATTAATTTTTTCGAAATTATTTATCAGAATGACCATTCCTCTGACGCTTATATACCCGGTTACCATTGTTCCCGACCACCCTGCACATGACTCTTCTTCTTCGGATTTATTATTCCTACACTAAGTGGGGTCACTAGTACACATTAATCTCCTCTAATTGTTACTTTCTGTGATGAGGTTTTCCTGTAGGTTCAGCTCTGTTATGTTATCCTTTTCTTCTTTCCTGCCTTCCCTTTCTCCTCGTACAATACACAGCTACATCTCCATTAACCTCATTCCTGCATAATCTTTTCTGGTCCTCCGTAACAAGACTGAATCACCTCTTTCGTACTTCGGTAACTTTTCTGTTTAATTTACCACATATTGATTGTCCCATTCCTTACTCTACCTCTCTTTGTCAGTCTACATAAATATCTCGGCATCTTCCTCTCTTCAACGCGTATCATTCGTAGTAACCCTCCAGTGATAGGCCACAATTCCGCTCCATATATTATACGAGTGCTGGTCTCACAACTACCTTGTGCCTGGTGTGAAAATGAGAAACCACGGAAAACCATTTTCAGGGCTGCCGACAGTGAGGTTCGAACCTACTATCTCCCGAATACTGGACACTGGTCGCACTTAAGTGACTGCAGCTATCAAGCTCGGTCCTTTGTCATTTATGGCAGTTCGAAATTATTTTCAAATCTGTACCACTGGTATCCTCACACCTTGTGAGTTTATAGATTTTTCATGGCTCACAGAGTTCAAACACTCTTTTACGTTTGACTCACCCTTATCCCACCAACCTCCAGAACATTTCTCCAGGCCTCCAGCAATATTTCATTTCATTTTCTGAGTCTCTACATAAAATAACATCATGGGCAAGACATCATTGCAAGTAGTGCGCGTTTCCTTTCTGTCTTCGTAAGCACATAAGTTGCAACATGTAATAATAAAAAAGCTTAATGCTTGATCCCTCGTGAACTTCTACCTTAAAGAGCCTCTGTTACTCCTGATGCATATGTGGCATATGTTTCCCTGTAAATATGTTGGATTACTGCTCAAGTACACCTTTCCTCCTCAAGCACCTCCATAACTCGTCTCTCGGGATCCTGTCGAATGCTTTCTCCAAGTCAATAAATACCATCAAGCACTCTTTGTTTCTCTCTCTGTATTTTCCCATTAGCTGACGCAGCTACTCTGTTTTAATACTTCGATTCGAAGTCCGTTTTTGAATAAGTTATTGCTTATAACTGGTTAACTGTCTAATTAACTCCTGTTAGTTCTGGCATCCAACAAACGTGAACAGTTTGACTGAGCGGTAATGATCGTCTGGATGAAATGATCAAGTTTACACTTCGCGGTTTAGAAGAAGGGAAAAGATTGGTGCGAGTATAGTTTGACCAGTTGGTTCTTCAGACGAATCTTGGAAGGAAATTGTTACAATTTTACTGCAGTGCATTGTGCTCAGAAATTGTACGATTCAATCCTTCCCTGGAAGAGGGGCTGGTTCGCCTTGGTGGACAATTATAATTCGCTTACAATTAAGATTCACAGAAATCCCATCGTCATATTGTTCTGTTACGTGGATAACATTGCTTCGTCCAGTTTATAATTCAGAACACTCACATTCGAGTTCATCATTTTGGAGTTCACAATGTCCTTTCAGAAATTCGGGAAGAATTTTGGACTCTTCATGCACGTCAGTTGATCAACGAGGTACAGCGTAATTGTCTTCCCTGCAAGATAGCTAGGAATCCTAATGGACAAATCCCTGGCGTTCCACTTCCTCACTACAGGGTAAATCCTTCAAAGGCCTTTGAGATTATAGGCACAGACTTCGTGGGACACATTTGTGTTAGTGTGGGGAGGGCTGTCAACAAGTGGTATATCGCACGGTTTGTTTGTGCTGTCACGCGTGAATACCATCTATAGCTTTTTCCCTCCATTACCAGGTATTAATTCCTACCTACAATGCAACGGTTTTCAGGAAGAAGAGGCATACCGCATGCCATCTACACAGATTTTCCGAAAATATTCCTTGCTACCACCAAGGAACTAAGAGAACAGTGGGCTTCACTCATCGCCTCAATGACTTATTTTCAAATGGAAGAGCACGGTATCACTTTGAACCTTTCTTCCAGGGCTGTGTGGTGTGGAGGATTGTGGTAAAGGATGATGAGCCCTACAAAACTTTGCTTAAGAAAGGTATTAGGAAGGACGCAAATCTCAGAAGTATAAATACTATTCGTATCTTAAATGAAGCAGCCTTAGATTCTAGGCCATTTCGATAAGAAGAAGAAGGAGAATCACAGCTATCGACATTCGTATATTTCCTCTGCAGATATAGACTCACTGCAGTTCTTACGGACCCATATCTGAAGTTCAACATGATAAGGGCGTTCTGAAAACACCAGAAGTTATAGAATGATTAGGGGAAAATATGGACGAAGATATATCTCACCAATTTAATAATATTGCATGAAGCCCACCGATAACACCAAACATCACCAAGAGTCTGATTCGGAGACGTAGCAGTGATTCATGAAGACATATGAGCACGTCACATTTGAAAAAGAGGTCGGATAGTGGAACTGCAGGCAGGAGGAGGCAGGGTGGTAAGGGCCGCCTGCTTCGCGCACCGAGTGGTGATTCAGTCTTTCGACCTATTGAGATATTTCTTTAGAGGTTGCCCAAGGTCGGAAAGATTAAGTCATATACCTGCCGTTTGATTCGATATCACCAATTTTGTCTTCATTACCTTTTTAGCTCTAAATAATCATTGTATTAAGTGAAATCCCTTTCGTGTACGTAATTTCCAAGCATCCTTATCGACCACTCTTTCCCAGACGTTTATTAAATCTATAATCAGTTTAATGCCTCTGCAATTATTGTGTGATTGTATATCTACCTTGTTTTTGAATATTTGAACAAGTGAGCTATTTCTCCATTCTTCTGGTTTGTTTCACTGATCATGATATTGTTGACCAGGTTAGTTAGAAATGTAATAGCTTTATTCCCTAAAAATGTCCATACCTCCAAAGGGATGTTACCAGGCCCGGTTGACTTTCCGTCCTTCATTTGACTTCATGCTACTTTCACTTCAAAGGATTCGTTGCACCTCATTCGGGAAACCTGCTGCATCCCAATAATAAAATGGTATTGTTTTGTTAGTCCTCACCAGACATCTGAAGTTATTAATCGCAGATTTGGGGTGAGGGGGGGGGGGGCTACAAAAGTGATAAGAACACCATGCATTATATCAACCAAATTTAGATAGAATCAAACGTAATTTCCTGTATGTAAAACTGCAATCGTATATTATTTACCCAGATAAACTAAAGGAATCTAGAGAAAATTTCAGAAACCACAATATCCACAATATTAAAATCTTTCCCCGTGGAGGAAAATATAAATATTGATGAAAAATTAAGTAAGTTCCAAAAATACTGTATAAATCTTATGAAACATACTTCTATTCCTTTTTTTGCTTCAAAATTACTTTGGTTTAGTGGAACCTCATTTATAACTCGAGCATGTCCAACAGATTTTCTTACTCCGTATGAATATAAAATCACATTAGGGCTGGCCCCAGTATAAAAGGCATGCCGAACTAGTCCCAGCGGTTCAGTGTGAACTCAGTCAGTGGTTGTGAGCGAGCAGTGCAGCGACCGTGACGGTTCAGTTCTGTGAGGACAGCTTCGAAGCTCAGGAGTCCTGCGTGTAAACTGACGGAACAGTGCAGCTGATCGACGTGAGGCCATAAACAGAGGTCTTTTGTATGTGAGTGCGAACTCTGTACCACGAACAGACTTGTGTGATTGTGTTACGCGAGCGTAAATATTTAAAATGTGCGGCCGCTAAAGTTGTTCACTAAATTTATTCATGAACTACCCTCGAGTACAAGGGATAATGTACGGTTCGTGTGTACTATATCTGTACATTATACTGTATCTGTGTTTTACACCAAAAGTGTTAGGCTGAAATACTACTGTGGCTGGTCAGTGAGAACATAAAGAAAGAGAGAGAGGTAGAAAACTAATGCAATAATTGTAGGCATGTGTTTAAGTGATTATCAGAGTCAGTTAATAAATAACGCTACCAGTCGTATATGTGTCTATTTACCAACCCGCCATCACGTCACACTATTATAAGAATAGAAAATTAAGTCAGCCAGATTTTTGCTAAATTTGTACAAATTATAAAGAAATTTGTTTGCGTATGTTGCGTTATCAAACTCTAGTAATTTTCGAGTCCGGCTCCTTGACTGAATGGTCAGCATCAAGGCCTTGGTTTCAGGGGTCTGGGGTTCGAATCCTAGCAGAGTCGGGAAATTTTAATCGGGTACGAGTAATTCCTATGTCCCGGGAGTGGAGATTTTCGTGCGTCCCAATACCCACCTCTTCATACACCCACAACACATTACACTACGAACCACCACAGAAAATGCGCAATAGCGAACACACCCCTCCATCAGGAAGGGTATCCGGCCGTAAAACAGTGTCAAGTCCACATGTGAGACACAGTTTGCACCCGCGACCCCACCAAGATGTGTAAATAGTGGTATAAGCAGACTGCAGTAATTGTCGAAATGACAGGTAGATACAGATTGTTCAAATCATTACAATGTACCACCCTATAAGATTTTCCATTAGTCTTAGTGACTCAAAATTGTCATTATCCGTTTAACGTCCTGAGTTGGTGTTTCCCTCGGACTCAGTGATGGATCCCACCTCTACCACCTCAAGGGCAGTGTCCTGGAGCGTGAGACACTGGGTCGGCGGTACAACTGGCGAGGAGAACCAGTACTTCACCCAGCCGGCCTCACCTGCTATCATGAACAGGGGCCTTGTGGGAGATGGGAAGATTGGAAGGGATAGGCAAGGAAGAAGGAAGGAAGCGGCCGTGGCGTTATGTTACGTAAAATCCCGGCATTTGCATGGAGGAGAATCGGGAAACCACAGAAAACCGCTTCGATGATGGCTGAGGCGGAAATCAAACTCCCCTCTACTTAATTGACCACCCGAGGATGAGTGTACCTCGTTCCAGTCCTCGTAACACTCTTCAAATTTCGTGTCAGAGCCGGGAATGAAACCCGAGCCTCCGGGGAGTGGCAGCTAATCACACTAACCACTACACAACGGAGGTGACAAGTGTCTCAGATACTCGGTATTTTCGGTTGTTGGTTATTTTCATAATGTTATATTTTGTCGTAAAGGTTTTTTTTTTCATTTCCTTCACGTAGCACCGACACATAGGTCTGGTGGCGACGTTGGGACAGGAAAGGCCAAGTAGGGAGAAGGAAGCGGCCGTTGCCGTAATTAAGATACAGGCCCAGCATTTGCCTGGTGTGAAAATGGGGAAACAGCGGGAAACCATTTTCAGAGTTGCCGATAGTGGGATTCGAACCTACTATCTCCCGGATGCAGGCTCACAGCTGCGCGACCCTAACCACACGGCCAACTCGCACAGTGTCGCAAAGTAATGTAAATGTAAAATTTAATGCAACTTAAAGTAAGATACATTAAACTACCACTTATGTAGATTCCATTCTTGTAGGTCTCCTGTTTGAAAATATGTGGGCAATAGAACCAGTCCTGTAAATTGGTGTAGGTACAAAGATATCTTCGCGTGTGCATGCGAGAGTGTGGTAGGAATGTTTAATTTGGCTTAGTGAAACGAAAATGAATTTGCGTGAGCAAGCAGTGAAAAGAACTAGTATGGTATTTTTCTGTTTGTACTCTATACTTGTTACAGGCTTTAGTGAGCTACCTTTGTGCAATGTGGTGCCTTTTATTCGTGCATCTGTCTGTGGCATCTGAGTAAGTAGAGACTTGGCCTTTGTCCACACAGCTTCAGAGAAAAACCTATCGTAATTAGCGGAGTGATGTTCACTAGTGTGTGTACGCACGTTCTGCAGTGAGATGGAGCATTCATCCTTCCCACAGATCTGCCACCAACAAACTCACCAAGATTTATTTTAATTTTTCGTGGGTGCGGTATATGAAGTTGATTTCTCAGTGCATTCAAGAGATAACACGCAAGATTTATAACACCAAACAAAATAATTTTATTACTTTAGTGAGCTCTAAATAATTACCGTTCATTAAGCAATAATAATTAGATTATATTTCTTAATCCGTTTACCAACCAGAGTTGGTTTTCCCCTCTACCGCCTCAAGGTTAGTGTACTGGAGTGTGAGACATTGGGTCGGGGGGATACAACAGGATTGGAGGATTAGTACCTCGCCCATGCGGCCTCAGCTGTTGTGCTGAATAGGGGCTTTGTGGAGGATGGGAAGATTGGAAGGGATAGACAAGAAAGACGGAAGGAAGCGGCCGTGGACTTAAGTTAGGTACCATCCCCGTATTTGCCTGGAGAAGAAGTGAAAAATCAGGAAAAAACACTCCGAGGATGGCTGAGGAGGGAATCAAGTACTTTCTACTCAATTGACCTTCCGAGGCTGAATAGACCTCATTTCAGCTCTCGTACCACTTCTCAAATTTCGTGTCAGAGCCGAAAATCGGACCCGGGCTTCCGGGGGTGGCAGCTAATCACACTAACCACTATACCACAGAGGCGGACATAATTAGATTTTATTAAGTGAATATTGAATTTTAACGACCACATTGTACTCGAAATAGACTTTCAACGCGTTCGGTCGTGTTCAGTACAAATAGTACCGGTACATGAGAAATGAAATGAAATGGCGTATGGCTTTTAGTGCCGGGAGTGTCCGAGGACATGTTCGGCTCACCAGGTGCAGGTCTTTTGATTTGACTCCCGTAGGCGACCTGCGCGCCGTGATGACAATGAAATGACGATGAAGACGGTACATACAGCCAGCCCCCGTGCCAGCGAAATTAACCAATGAAGGTTAAAATTCCCGACCCTGCCGGGAATCGAACCCGGGACCCCGGTGACCAAAGGCCATCACGCTAACCATTTAGCCATGGAGAGCCGGACAAAGATGAGAAAGATTATAGCGATTAAGAAAAATCGTAAAGAAAAGGGGAGTCGTGCTGAACTTTTAATATCAAATCCACACTCAAAAGGGAAACTTTTTCACCAATCATAATTAAGTGTTGAGTAAAAGGCTTAAATGAATATAAGACTTCTGCCATCGCAACTGGGTTGTGGGTTTGGATGCCGCTGCTGTCCGGTTGACCATTCTTCATTTGTACTTGACATCTCTTCTGTATTTTTTGTGTGTACTGTACATGACGTAATATGTCGGAAGTCCAATATCGACCGAGCTGGCCGTGCGGTTAGGGGCGCACAGCTATGGACTTGTATTCGGGAGATAGTGGTTTCGAACCCCACTCTCGTCAGCTCTGAAGATAGCAGGTGTCGCCTGCTTAACAACTGCTGGCGATACACGGGTCCGTGTCAGTGTGGCTTGAATGAAGTGATCCAAGCCATTGCCGTCTTCCGTGACCGGTGGATCCAATTTGGACTCAAGATCTACCGCGCGATAATCCGTCCAGTTGAGTTCTGTTCTGTGACGGAGAGAGACGAACAGACACAACAGAGATGTAGATACTCGAATGTGAATGGGAATCACATGGCTTGACCGTATCAGAAATGAAACCATACGGAACGCGTTCGGAACTGCCTCCGTTCCAGAGAATATGAGAGTAGGAAGGCTGCTATGGTACAGTTATATGGACGGAGCAGACGCAGAACCCGTTGTGAGACGGGCATTCACGGTCAGCTCAGATAGAGGAAGACTCTAAGGTAGAACGAAGAAACGTAGAATGGATTACTTACGGAAAGTACGCGAGCGTAGGAGTCTTTTCTACCAGATGAGGTTCAGGAAGACAGACCCAACATCTTGACGTGAACAGAGCCAGGAAGAAGATAAGCAGATACGTTGTGAATCATTTGTTTTATTGGAATTATATTATAATGCTAGAAAGTAAGAACGTCTTCTTGACCACTGTTTTAGGAATAAATAAATGTACCCTCTGACTATATTGTATATAGGCCTATGTACAAAATCTCTATCCTGGCTGTCCTTCGCGGCAATATTGAAAAAAATGATAATATTCCAACAACTGAAATTCGTACCAGTTATAGACTGTTATAACAAAAAGCAATGAACCTCTCACGATCATGAATTTTGTACTTTTCTTAAGGAAAAACACATTTCTTTCAGCGAAGTAACAAGGTACGAGGTTTCACTTGGAAAGAATCGTCGATACTCAGCTATTTGCTTTTACGTCGCACCGACACAGATAGGGCGACGATGGGATAGGAAAGGCCTAGGAATGGGAAGGAAGCGGCCGTGGCCTTAATTAAGGTACAGCCCCATCATTTGCCTGATGTGAAAATGGGGAACAACGGAAAATCATCTTCAGGGCTGCCGACAGTGGGGTTCGACCCCACTATCTCCCGGATGCAAGCTCAAAGCTGCGCACCTCTAACCGCACAGCAAACTCGCCCGGTCATCGATACTCAAAGGTTGTATGAATTTCCTTTATTAAGTCAACAAATTATAAATGAGCCGAACATCCAACGTTCTAAAACTCCCCGAAGAATCAAAAAGAGTAATCAAAGGCAAAAGTGGCAAAGATAAGATAGGCAGTCACAGGGAAAAACAACTCAAGATAAAACGATACATTTGGAGAAGGATGAGTTGAGTAAAGTCGCGGGAAAGAGAGAGTAATGGCCCTAAATTCTCCAACCTCTACGTCTAATATAAGAAAGACATCAGAAGATGCAGATGAAATGAGACATAAGGGAGAAGGAAACCATTGCTCCACATTATACTCCTTCACCGAAAGACTAGCTACGCATAGTGAACATTCATTCCTCACTGTCAGAGAGCACAGGTTTTTTTCGCAGAATTAAGATTTACGAGATTCACTTAGATTTGCTCTGCATCCAAGTGAGAGTACAATTTTGTATACTAGAACCGAACAAGTTAACGTGATCAACCAACAGGTTCTGAATAGTCTGATAGGTGACCAAATAACATACATTAGCATTGACTCCGTAGAGTGCGATAATGTTAATGTCTTTAACAAAGCTGGTTTGTACAACGGTACGAGATTGACTTTAGTGAAGCCACACAAAAAAATCCTTCACGTAGAAATTCTGACGTGATCAGCTTCAGGAAGAAAATATTTTATTCCAAGAATAGATTTAGCACCTGCTAATCCAGATATATCATTCGTTCTTAAATGGAGGCATTTTCCTGTAAATTTTAGCCTCCTCTGTCGCAATGAATGTCACCAGAATAAACTTTAAAGTTAGGATAAATCTCTTCACTCTACTGTTTTGGACAGTTGTACGTAGCTTTCTCAAGAGTACGCAGATCCATGAACGTCAATGTACAAGTCCTGTCTACAACTATACTCAATATGGTTTGAAAGGAAACACTGTAATGTCCGTTATTAATCCATTAAAAACCGCAGATCCATGAACGTCAATGCACAAGTCCAGTCTACAACTATACTCTATATGGTTTGTAAGGAAACACTATAATGTCAGTTCTGATTCCATTAAAAACCGTATAAATCCAGAAATGTGAAACCTTTATTCATAAGATATAGGCTATTGTAAGTCCATTTATAATGTCCGATTACTTCGTAGATAGTAATTTCGACTTCGAAGACAGACTTGCATACTAGTAAATAAATAAATATAAATACATTAAATAAATAAGTGTTCAATCTCCTTTGGCTATTTCAACCCTTCGCCCCATTGTGGCATCTGGCTATGAGTTGATATACTATACCTCTCCAAAACGCTGACGCTAGGGCGCCATTGTGACTCCACTGCAAGACTATTTGCATTTTTTGTAATGAAGGCCGAAGATAAAGAGTTATAGCAAGTGGAGGTATATATCTGCCCTAATGCATCTCATTGCATTGTGCTTCATAGGAGGTTTGTTGCGGCATCCCTACAGTGTACCAATAAGCGTGTTCGAGAGCTTTGGCATTCCAGCTGATGTGTCTGCTGCCACACTGGAGCGGAACGTTGGCAATTTCACGACTGAAAAACTAAAGAGCTTGAGAAATATATTGTCAATCGGCCAAATTCAATTATGGTTTCCTGTTTCGAGCTTAACTTGTAAATAAATTAAAGTTATATCAAAATCAGTTACTCCTGAGACGAATATCATTCAGTGCAAACCTTGTACTGTACACATCTCTCATTACCATCTCTATTTCCTTGTAATATGGGTAGTAGAATGAGATACAAATACTTTCATTAACGATGAAGAATATTTGGTTGTTTAAAGCGAAAGAACATGTGGGATAGTGTGTGGGAAGTGTGCAGCTGCCGGTTTAGCGGATGGACCATTACTCATCGTGTCAAATAATAGGGCGATGACGGCTGCCAGCCGCCTTGGTCAGCCTTCAGATCGATACGACTCAAGTGCACAATGATTTAGCTACATTTTCGAGTGCCATTGTGAACGTATTTCAGGTGGGAGTGTTATGGAGTGTTCGCTATGAGTAAGATGGATGGCCTGGGGGGTATAACACCTGTATGAGGTATTTTAGGCCGTATCTACTTCAGTACGTAGGTAGAAGTTGTTTACTAGGTAGTTATACTTGCTGTTTTGGACATACTATACTTAAGTAGATCTCGGTATGCTATGCAGTACACCCCCAATATCCAAACACTCTGTCAATAGCCTGGTAATAATAATAATAATAATAATTCGGCTCCTTGGCTGAATGGTAAGCATAGTGCCCTTCAGTTCAGGAGGCCGCGGATTCGATTCCCGGTCCGGTTGGGGGTTTTAACTGCGTCTGGTTAAATCTTACAAGTTGGTGCCGAGATGCTTATGTTCATCCTGATACACATCTTCGTTTGCATACAAAACAACACACTACAGCATAATCAACCACCGAAACACGCAATAGTTAATATCTTCAGATAAGGTATCCGACAGTAAAACTAGGACAGGTAATTCAGAAATAGTCAGAAAGGATAAGAACAATACAGAGAGAGGTGGTAACTCGGTCCGAGGGGTGTAGCATTTTGCTAGCATTCGGGGGATATTGCGTTCAAACTCCACTGTCGGCAGCCCTGAAGATAGTTTTCCGTGATTTCCCATTTTCATGACAGGCAAATTCTAGGGCTGTACCTCAATTAAGAACACGGTCGCTTCGTTCTCACTTCTAGTCCTTTCCTATCCCATCGTCACCATAAGACCTGCCTGCGTCGGTGCAACTTAAAAACAAATTGCACTTTTATTCCAGTCCTAGACCTGTTCGATCCCATCATCACTACAAGAACTCTCTCATTCGGCGCGAAGTAAAATAAATGGAAAGTAATAATAATAATAATAATAATAATAATAATAATAATAATAATAATAATAATAATAATAATAATAATAATACGAGGGTCGAGTCATGTCATGGAAACTATTTTCTTCTCGTGAACAGGAGACGACACGGGAAATGTAGGATATCCATTGGGAAATATAGGGCATGTACTGTACTTACGCATAGTGCATGAAGACAAATTCTAATTTCAGGGAATTCTAGTAGGAAAGTGACAGAACACAGGCTACTGGTAAACATAGTTTTATTATTGTATAAACAGCAAATACACAAGACTACGTACAAAGGACAGGTCTTCACTGGTTACAGACTTCCGCAATAATTACCCAAGGTTTCCACTGTGCGTTGCCAGCGGTGGAGCAGGCGCTGAATACCATTCGCTGCATGTGCATCGTTGACGTGTGGCACGATGCTGTTACGATGTCCTGTTTCTTAGCAAACCGTTGTCCACCTAATGCTTCCCGCAGATCTGCATGGCATTGGCGTGCATTTCTGCCGCGGAGAACTGCTATTTTAATATACGATCGTTGCTCTTGCATGTTGACTTCCATGTTGTGACGCTTTCACTCACACACTGAACTTGGGGGGCTGCTTGGACCCACACTGTTGTTTAAATACACCATCTAGTGGCATCATACGCAAGTACATACCGTACGTTTCTAAATGCATTTCTTAGATTTTCCGTCTTGTCACCTGTTTGCGAGAATAAAAATAATTGCCATGACTTATGAGTAATACCTACGTAATAAGAATAAGAATAGGAATAAGAATTACTGCTTCAGCTGTTATGTGCAGGCATTTCGATAAGATGACATTTAGACTGCTTGCAGGCCATTCCAGACGTTCCGTTTCACTCTTCCAAATAGCCCATGCGGACGTCGTACAACCATGGTACGATATAGGATTACAGAATGGCCGGTATCCTGCTCTTAAAATCCCGCTACTCTGCACAATTTGAAAATGTGATCCTGGTATCGTAAGGCCAATACCCTACCACTGATCTGTAGTGGGAATTAACAGCCAGGTGGAAGTAAAGTTCTGCTGAATGTGCTCATTTAAACGAGACTATATTCTCATGCATTGACACATTATTATATGTTATTTTTGTTGTTGTTGTTGTTGTTGTTAATTTTGTAAATGTCGTCAACCGGTACAGACCCGAAACATAATCCTCATAATCATTGAAGTCTAAATGAAAGGAAAAACAATTATTACTAAGCAAATATACATTTTTAGTCTTAGACGAATAATAATTCTACCTCCCACTAATTACAGTACTTTTGAGAGTTCTGAAGATGCCTGCTGCCAGAATGTGTTCCTTATTGAGTTATTTTACGCCTCGTTAACAATTTTTGAGATAAGTACCACAGAGAGTACTGTCTTAAGGGTGAAGGGCAGGGCATTCTCTTAAAATTAAACGATCTCCCGTTTCGGTGCATATTCGTAGAAATAACCAGTGGTGGAATGCTCTTCTGTGTTATACTCTTTACGTAATATTATGATCCATAATGAGGTCCACAAATAACCTGATGCCTCTCTATTGAAGAACTATGTTACCGTTTAATTAAATGAAACTGATTTCTCTTAATACGACTGCTACCATAAAGCTCCTCCAGTGGAAGGAGGTTTTTAGACTTCAAGTCTGTTCTATTTGTTGAAATATATACTTTATTCTTCTTCTACCCCCGCCCCCCAAACAACCCAACACTTGTGAGGTCTCGGGTGCGAAATGTGTTGAACATGTGGATTTGGCTCTGTTTTACGACCAGATTCCCTTACTGACGCCAACCCTATGTGGAGGGATGTAATCACTATTGCATGTTTCTGTGGTGGTTGACAGCGTGGCGTGTCGTCTGCATATAAAGAGTAGAGTGTTGGGAGAACACAAAAATTCAGTCCCTGAGCTAGAAGTATTAATAAGTCGCGATTAAAATCCTCAACCAGGCCGGGAATGGAACCCTGGATCCTCTAAACCGAAGTTCTCAACGATGACCATTCAGCTAAGGAGTCGGACTGCTGAAATACTGTATATGTTGTCAATTTAGGTGATTTGTTATACCTTGTCACCTGACAGCCTCTGGTGATAAGTTGAATACATTTTCTTATATATATGTGTTAGAAGTGTTTTTGAGGTTTTCCAGACCAAGAAAAGAAACATAGGATATAGGATGGAAGATCCATCGGGTAAAGGGTATGGTATGGATAATAAGAAAGGGAAGCTAAGTAAGTGTTGAAAGCACATATTCCACAAAAGTTTTAAAATTTATTCAATAATTTAACTTTAGTGTCCGCCTCTGTGGTGTAGTGGTTAGCGAGATTAGCTGCCACCCCCGGAGGCCCGGGTTCGATTCCCGGCTCTGCCACGAAATTTGAAAAGTGGTACGAGGGCTGGAACGGGGTCCACTCAGCCTCGGGAGGTCAACTGAGTAGAGGTGGGTTCGAATCCCACCTCAGCCATCCTGGAAGTGGTTTTCCGTGGTTTCCCACTTCTCCTCCAGGCAAATGCCGGGATGGTACCTAACTTAAGGCCACGGCCACTTCCTTCCCTCTTCCTTGCCTATCCCTTCCAATCTTCCCATCCCTCCACAAGGCCCCTGTTCAGCATAGCAGGTGAGGCCGCCTGGGCGAGGTACTGGTCATACTCCCCAGTTGTATCCCCCGACCAAGTGTCTGAAGCTCCAGGACACTGCCCTTAAGGCGGTAGAGGTGGGAACCCTCGCTGAGTCCGAGGGAAAAACCGACCCTGGAGGGTAAACAGATGATGATGATGATGATGATGAATTTAACTTTAGTGATCTTTGGCCATGTTGTTGCTTCCTGTTCTACTGTGTTTTACTTTTTATACATATTAGCGACCCCATGCGTTTGGTTGTCAGCGAGAAGAGATTAATTAATTTCGTGTGGCTATTTCTAGCCGAGTGCAGCCCTTGTAAGGCAGACCCTCCGATGAGGGTGGGCGGCATCTGCCATGTGTAGGTAACTGCGTATTATTCTGGTGGAGGATAGTGTTATGTGTGGTGTGTGAGTTGCAGGGATGTTGCGGACGGCACAAACACCCAGCCCCCGAGCCACTGGAATTAACCAATGTAGGTTAAATTCCACGACCCGGTCGGGAATCGAACCCGGGACCCTCTGAACCGAAGGCCAGTACGCTGACCATACAGCCAACGAGTAGGACAGCGAGAAGAGATGAATAAACAGAACGAGCCTCTCATTGATTGAGAGAAGATTGCAAGATCAAGAGGAAAAATGAGTAATTTCTGTCAATGCTAGGAAGTAAAAATTAGAAACCTGTTTTACAACGTTTTCAGAATCATTTGTTTCTCTATTCACTAGCGTCGATAGAGCTGTATGTGAGATGACTCTCTTTCAAAGTACTGAGTGCCTCTATTGTGGGTGATAGTGTGGTGTGCTGTGTGAATGTGAAGAAGACGAGTGAGTTTCCACAAGCACAGAAAACCGGTCCCCGAGTCAAAAGAATAAACCATATAGATTTAAATCCCCGACCCGGCCAGGAATCACATCCAAGACTCTTTGAACTGTAAGCCTCAGCGCTGACTATTCAGCCAATGAGCCAGATGTTTCTTAATTATCATCAGATATTAATGATACTGATCTCAATCCTTGGCTTGGCTTCCTGTTGAGAGGGCCCGGTTTTAATTTTCATGCCGAGTGAGGGATCTCTAATACTTTTGGCTCCAGGAATACACTATTTGATCAAATGTAGGCCTATACGGACACCCTTGCACATTAGTAAACAGCAACAAATGATGCATAGTACCGGCGTGAAATGAGGCAGGAAGGTTTACTGTATATTGTTCACTGCGAATACGGAACAGCAGCAAGGGTAGGACAGGTAATCTTAGTTAGGTAATCACAGGGTGCCACATAAGCAAGACAGTTCGACTGCCAGTGAAGTAAACTAAAGTGGAAAGTGGAAACGAATGTACAATCACATAACAGACACTGCCTGGTCGCCACATACACTTTCAGCAAGGGACCGAAGAACATTGAAGAGGGTGGTGCGAGAAAATCGTCGCTTGTCCGCATAAAGTATCCCCAAGGAATTCCGAATTTCTATGCAAAATTCAGCCAGTCCCATGACTGCGCATCGGGAGTAAAAAGGAATTCGATTTCATGGCCGAGCTGATGCCCATAAACCAAATCTTTTTTCTCTGAATAAAACGCGCCTCCTGGCGTAGTGTAAAGGTTTAGTGCCATTTCGTCCAGCAACAAATTTCCTTGAAAAACCTGCCATTCTGTCCAGCTCGGTTTTACAAATTATTACCCAATTTAATGAGTGCCACCTCGTCCAGACGAAATGTTGACAAAGGGTTGAGGCAGTGCAAGTTAACGCTTACGTGCATAACCACGGGTTGTGAGATTTCCCACCCACCCCTGCTGGGAAATTCCATTCCTCCCCTCCCCACCTTTGTTTATGAACAGAGACTTCATTCGTTCGAATGATCTCTATGAATTAACATCTTTGTTAACCACAAGGGGTCAACCTAGTTTATTACTTAACGGGTATCGGTATACGGTTAAGAATGAGAAGTGTGGTGAATTTATAAAACACCTAATTATGGCACCAAAGAAAGAAGCAGATTATTCTGACACGAAAGTCATCAAGATTTACCTAAATCTAGAAGGTCTAAAGAGGAGAAACAAGTACATAGTAATGGACAACAGAATAGAAAGAGCAATTGAAAAATTGGAGAAATCACGAAACATTTAAAAGTTTTTGAGGAACGTCTCCTGCATAATTAAAATGGATTAAGAGGAACAAAAAAGTCACTGATTTGCGTCATCGGACAACGCATTAACTGCGGCATACATTGTACACACTGTATATATTTCTATATAGACACAAAACTTGACAAGGCCGAATGGTCGCTTCTTCCATTGCCAGATTTGGTTTGTGTTTTTAATCAAACCTTTGTAGTAATGTGAAAATTGGCTGAACGTGACTTCATAGCAGTCTCAAGGAACACAGTTAATAGTGACTATATTATCTTATATTTAATGTTTTCTTCTTAATCTGTTTACCCTCCAGGGTCGGTTTTTCCCTCGGACTCAGCGAGGGATCCCACCTCTACCGCCTCAAAGGGCAGTGTTCTGGAGCTTCAGACTCTGGGTCGGGGGATACATCTGGGGAGGATGACCAATACCTCGCCCAGGCGGCCTCACCTGCTATGCTGAACAGGGGCCTTGCGGGAGGATGGGAAGATTGGAAGCGATAGACTAGGAAGAGGGAAGGATGCGGCCGTGGCCTTAAGTTAGGTACCATTCCGGCATTTGCCTGGAGGAGAAGTGTGAAACCACGCAAAACCACTTCCAGGATGGCTGAGGTGGGAATCGAACCCACCTCTACTCAGTTGTCGTCCCGAGGCTGAGCGGACCCCGTTCCATCCCTTGTACCACATTTCAAATTTCGTGGCAGAGCCGGGAATCGAACCCTGGCCTCCGGGAGGGGCAGCTTATCACACTAACCACTACACCACAGAGGCGGACTTATATTTAACTAGCGAATGTACCCGTGCTTCGCTACGGTATTCTACATTGTATTCGAATATCGAAGTAAATAGTGTACATGCAGTAAATAAGATTATTTTAAAATTGCATGTATCTTAGCGTTATCCGAGAAAGAGCATGGGAAGGTCCCAGTACGTTGTTTCCAATGTAAAGTGTTTG
Organism: Anabrus simplex; assembly: GCF_040414725.1. Classification (NCBI taxonomy): domain Eukaryota; kingdom Metazoa; phylum Arthropoda; class Insecta; order Orthoptera; family Tettigoniidae; genus Anabrus; species Anabrus simplex. Next base: position 1,212,640,275 of record NC_090265.1, on the reverse strand, counting down.
TTACGGATTTGTGATATAACGGCAGGCTCACTTGCCTACTGGCATTCAAAATCGAGTTGGGAAGTTTACATTATAATTGCAGGCCCCATTGCCTACTACGCGGACAGAATCTATTTGGGGAGTTTTCGTTAAAATGGCAGCTCCCCCCTTTCCTACTTCCAGACAGATTACAGTTGAGGAGTTTCTATTATAATGGCAGGCAATTACCCTACTATCACTCGAAATTGAGTTGAGCAGTTATCATTATAATGCCAGGCCCATTTTCCTACTGCCAGCCAGCTTACTGCCAGTCACACCAAGTTGGTGAGTTTCCATCAAAATAGCAGGCCACTATGCCTAATGCCGGTCACATTTTAGATGAGGACATTTCTTTATAATGGCGGGCACCCTTGCCTACTGCCAAACACAATCGGGTAGGGGAGTTTTAAACAAAACTGCATGCTCACTTGCCTTCTGCAAGTCAAATCGAGAAGTGAACTATTCATTACAATTGTAGGCCTTCCTTACTAATGACAGTTACACAGGAGTCGGAGAAGGAACCCTTTCCTACTGCCAGTCAAAGTCGGTGTTGGGAGTACTGATTACAATAGCAGACCCACCCTTTCTCGATCGCTACAAATCGACATCAGTGAATATATATAGATCGACATACGAAAGTATATGCGTGTTAAAAATATTGAAGACCTTCATTTACAGATTAACTGCTACTAAACGTACGTCATACGACAAAGGATTATACCATAAGACACGCCGGATTTAGTGGCCTAAATGCCTGGTCCTATGATATGTCATCTATTCTTGGGTAAGATTGAGTTAGAAACGTGGAACAGGGTAAAGTTTTTGTAAGATTATCTCACATTACATTACTTTTCGGATAATTATGTGACAGCTACATACATAGCATTTGGCTCACATATGGCTACTGGGTGGACCAATTTTCCTGAAGAGTTTGATGATTCTGTATATCATATAAGTAACTGAAAGTATGAATTATGCATGTGAAAATTCCAAATTGACTTAACATCGATTAATAGAGAAAAATCAAACGTAAAAGGGATACAGATACGGGAAAAAGTCATAAGACCAAGGTTGTAGATCATTCCAAATTGAACGAATATTGTGCAATCCGTTATGTGATAGGAATTTCCGAAGGTCTGCACCATCATTAAAATTGCCTGCATATTTCTATATTCTTCGCGGATAGAAAGTGAAAAATTTAATGATCTAGGATGTTTTCCGTTCGTTACAGGCTAAAACGTATAATTTTGTCAAATTTCAATTATCTTCTTTTTCTTCTGACAGATTATGCCGCAATCTGGATTTTGGGCGAGGCGGGTAAAAATTAGGACTTTCAGGAAACTAAACCAAAAATTATGGAGATGGTCATTATTACCCCTTAAACGGAAAGCTGTACGAAAATTTCGCCAAAATAGTCAGTGTAGAGGCACACAGTCGTTACGATTTGATTTATATAGATAAGGAATCTGCTCCATGTAAAACACCTTTTGGGCTATGTCCGCTGGACTTAACCTGCAAAACTGACCATTCATGATATCTCCCTTATTAATCCTGCTGACGAAAAAATGCACATGAAGAAAAAGTTTTAGAGGTGGAATTCCATCACGTTTGGTCGATTTCCAGTCACTTTGGTCTTGTTCTGTATACATTGTGGAAGAGTAAAATCACCATATCGGTTCCCTATAAACCGCCAGTCCATTCCGGAACATGAAATATTATTTACGTTGAAAACCTACCTTTGGACAGGTGGATGCTAAATATAAATTTTGGTTCGAATGTCTTCAGTAATTTTCAAGTTGTAAGGAATACGCTTTACACGCACCCGCTCGTGAGTTAAGTCCGATGGGACTTGTACAGAAAAACGGTCCGTTAATGATGTCTCCCTTATTAGTCCTCGTATCGAAATGATGCACATGAGAAAAAAGGTTTAGAAATTAATTTCTACCAAGGCAGGTAGATTTAAATTAACGTTGGTTGTGTATATTTTGTGGAAGTGCAAAATCACTGTTTCGGTTTCGTAAAAACCCCCACTCAGTTCAGAGATTTAGAAACAATATTTGCCCTAAAACCTATCAAGGACAGGTGTATTCTAAATATGAGTCTTGGTGGAAATACATCCAGTAGTTTGTAGCACTCGCGTACATACGGCGTAATTAAGGAAGAAAATAATACAGTTAAGAAAGTTGAAAGTAATAGAAAATGGATTATAACTGAGGACAGTCGGATAACGACAAATATGTAAATGCCAAGTTAATGTATTGGAAAATCAAATGCCCCTCAATAAATTATGCTAGTGTGAGTTATGGATATAATAAAGCGGTAACAAATGAGAAATTTAGGTCCAGTGATTCCTAGGTAAACAAATAATAAGAAGATGACTAATGGTGTTATTACTTAATCTATTCGAGGGCGGTTATAATATCCAACGATATTCCGCCAATATCCCGCAGATAGGCCGATTGACGCCTCTCTTGCCTTCTACCCAAGGAACAACCACGAATTTAAAAGCATGATGAGGAAAATGGCAATACGTTACTTCCCTGCCGGCATGCAGTCAGAGACGTTGCCATGGTAACCTGTAGGTTCGTTGTCGGTCTGTCGGTCACTCAATGCAGAGCAGAATACCAGCGGAAAATTGTAAATTTCTCCGTCATGTGAAGAGTAAGGTAAATTGTGAACATAACGAAAGTTGTTTATAATGAAGAGACGTTTCACGTACGGTAAACGAAGTTTACAGAAAATCAATAGTATAAGAGAAAATGGGGGAAAACCATTCTGGCTTTCCTATAAACACCCCGTCTATTCAAGGATTGTAAAATGATATGCATATTGATGCCTTCCCCGGTATGAGTATACTCGAAATATGAAGTTTGGTTGAGATCTATTCAGCCGTTTCGACGTGATTGTGGAAAAACCATTCTGGTTTTCCTATAAACCCCCCGTGTATTCAAAGATTTTAAAATGATATGCATATCGAAACCTTCCCCGGGATGAGTATACTCTAAATATGAAGTTTGGTTGAGATCTATCCAGCCGTTTCGACGTGATGGTGGAAAAACCATTCTGGTTTTCCTATAAACCCCCCGTGTATTCAAAGATTTTAAAATGATATGCATATAGAAACATTCCCCGGTATGAGTATACTCTAAATATGAAGTTTGGTTGAGATCTATCCAGCCGTTTCGACGTGATGGTGGAACAGACAAACAGACAAACAGACAGACAAACAGACAAACAGACAAACAAACAGACACGAAACGTAAAAACCACCGATTCGGTCTTGAGTTGACCTAAAACGGATAAATATCTGAAAAATTCGCAAAACAAAAGAAATTACAGACAGCGGACCCCCTACAATTTTATTTATATAGATTCCCTTAGGAATGTTTTGTCCAGTGAACTACTTTTTTATTATAAGTCCGATTTTGATGTTTGAGGTGTCAAAATAAAGGGAACTTTCCCTTGATGTTTCGAAAGGATATGATTTTCCTAAATTCCTTTACGGCTCCCTCCTCAAATTCCTTCAAAGTCCCTATGTAATTATAATGAAATAATCAAATATTCCTGGTTGATATATGATAAGATATTTATTTAAACAGATGTTTTAGTAATGCAGCTTTGGATATATTTTAATTATCACCTGATTTGTGAAAGCCAACGGCCGTAGCCGCGTTGAAATACCGGATCGCGTGTGATCTCCGAAGTTAAGCAACATTGGGCGTGGTCAGGAGTTGGATGGGTTGCCACGCGCTGTTGGTGGGGGGTAAGGGAATGGAGGAGCGGAAAGGAACTGGCCACCCTACCGCACGTGAACTCCGGCTCAGAAACACCTCTGCGGAGGTTCGGACCTGCCTTCGGGCAGAATAACCCTTACTTACTTACTGATTTGTGAAAATATTTGTTTTTCTTCTCACGATGTTGTTTACATTATAAGCAGTTCATTGTGAAATATAGTTGACTGGTGGCAAACGAGCGGAGCGAGTAACATCCATTATTACAAACATCAAAAAATTACTTATTTCTAACAAGAAGCGCAATGAAATGAAACAGTTACTGTAGACATGTCAAACTGTCAGTCATAGGTGTTTGGACGAAATAGCACTAGTGGTCCGGTAGAGAGTTAACTACCTGCCTCTGTTCGTAGAATTTGGACGAAATGGCACTTGGACGAAATGACACCTGGACGAAATGGCACGACACGGTGTAAAGAGTAACGCCACTGGACACTGGGAACGGTGGAAGCAGGTAATTTGGAGTGATGAATCGCGTTACAAATTATGGGAGTCTGATGGAGGACTGGGGTATGGAGAATGCCCTGGGAACGCTATCTACCTGAATGTTTTATTTAGGGGGTGTTTAGGAGGCGGCATTATTGTGTGAGGATTTTTCCCATGGCATGGACTCTGCCATCATGTAGAACTGCATAGCAATGTACACGGAGAAGGATATCAACACATTTTGAATGCTTTCGAACTGCCTACCGTGTAAAATATGTTCTGTGATGACCATTTATATCAACATTATAACGCTTCCAGTCATAAAGCGGGTTCTATAAGTCAATGGCTTAAGGAAAATAATAACTGGATTAGTCCACTAAGAGACCAGACCTCAGCCGAATAGAACAGCCGTGTGATGAATTAAAACGGCGACTTCGTTCTGGACACGACCATCCAACATCAACACGTTCTCTTCGGTAAGAATGGGATGCCATTCCATGGAAACGTTCTCATCCCTAGTGGAAATGCTCCCCAACGGAGTCAGTGCTGTGATAAAGGCAAGAGGGAGATAAACATCATATTAACAACTATTAGAGAATATGTTACCAGAAAATTATTGTCTTCAGTTTGAGGGTGAAGGGATTTTGATGTTTTCCGGACCAAAACTTCCATAGAATATAGCATGGAAGATCCATCGGGTAAGGGGTATGAAATGGATAACAAGAAAGGAAAGCTAAGTGAATATTGGAAACATAGATGCTACAGAAGTTTTAAGATCTATTACGTAATTGAACTTTTGCGATCTATGGTATAAGCAAAATGACTTGATCTCCGAGATCGACTGTGCATAAACTTAAAAAAAGTTTTTTACAAATGCACTTAATCTTGAGCTACAAGCCACTGATTGATACTTAAATTAATACAATTATTCCTGGTACTAGAAAGGAACTCTTAGTTGCGAAATAATTTACACGATATCAACTTCCAGGCTGATTAGTGCCGGTATTAAGTAGAAACCACTGATTAGCACTTAATACAATTATAGGCACTGAAGTTTGGTACTAGAAAGAAACTCTTGGTTGCTAAGTAATTTACATGATATCAACTTCCAGGTTGATTAGTACTGAAACGCTGGTTGATAGAACAATCGCCTGGAAAGCCTTACATCTGATCTGATAGTACTGAGTTCTCAATATAAAGAGAACAGGTGCAGCCTTGACAGTTAAATATCACACAAACAGATAAATTAAGAAAATTAACCAAAGTGCCATCATAATGACCTGAATTTTAAAAAGATTACACTAATAAAATCTAAAAATGAAATAGAAAAATATCCTAAACACGAAGGAGAGAAGTGTTGCAAAAACTATTAAGGTTAGATGTTCTAAATGCCAGCATGATTCTTTTTTTCAGTTAAAAAAGACTTCTCATAAGAATGAATAAATATCAAATCCATTGTCGGTTCCGTGTTCAGGCTCTGATCAGAACTTGCTAGACGCAGCTTACAGAATACCAATTCGAGGCAGGAACTTGTCAAAGTTCTAATGGCCAGGAACAGATGTAGAAACATGTCCTTTAGCCGTAATGTAAAACGCAGAAGGCAGGGTGCCTAAGGTAGTGTGCAGAGTGCTGGCAACCAAAGTGAAATGCTGTGTGCTACATGCTGCAGTCTGAAGTGCGTAGTATCAGCCAGAAACCAGCCCTTTTATTCCTAAAGGACGGGAAGATACATGAAGTCATTGGGTACCAATAGCGAATGAAGTTGCCGTAGGCGTGCACAGTATGGAGCGTTAATAGTAAATAAATAAGAAAATTAGATAATTGTGAATGGAGGAAGGCATAATTACCAACCAGAGAAGTGCGGCAGTAAACAGTTAACCGCCGACATGAGAGACCGCATCAACAGGAACTTCGTAAAGGGTGAATTAAAATGAAAGAAGACTCCCTCATACAATAAGCAAATAATAATGACTTTTGGTTATAATATGTACAGCAATAAATTGGTATATCAATTCTGTACATCAAAAATAAATTTGGAGAAATTTAATGTACAGTAGCCAGGCAAAAACTACTTACTTCCAGAACTTTCGTTGAAGCACGAACAGAGGGAGTTGTCCGGATACTTTTGACCATATTGTATAGGTGTGTGGCATACTCTTCAGTCACACACATCATACCATACAAACATCCCTCCACGCAGTGTTAGATTCAGGAAGGGCGTCTGTTCCAACTGCAAAACGACTCAATCCGCATGGGCGAGACAGATCTCACATACGGCCGCACCAGTGGGTGGGTATGCGAACAACAACAGCAGCAGTAGGAGAATAAGTAGAAGACCTGTCTTTACAGTGAGTTAGTAATTGGACCGCTCAATCTATCATAAGTTGTAGGGTAAAATTTTTGAAATACATAAGGTACTTGTGAATTTGATATGACGGTCTTGTAATGTTAAGCTAGTAGTAAGTTCAACATATAGTATTATAAGCCGTCGTGTTAAGTACCGGATATACATAAGTTGTGTGTGAATTTGTATATGATGGAAGACGAACGATATTTTCTAAGCCTTATGAAATTCTCTAGTTAATCTCAGAGTTTTGTGTCAAATTTTGTTGTGGACTAAAGGAGTCCTTTTTTTTCATTCAAATGTCTCAATCAATTCTAAGGCTTCGTCATTATACAAGGGAAGTTTGAACAGTGCTAATTGAGCAGTAGTATGAATGTATAGCTGACAGTGTCAACTTGTAAATACGTTTCAGAGACGCAAAGCACTGATGTGCAATGGTGCCTTCTCGATCAGTGAAGAAATCAACGGGAAACTTCCTCACTCTTAATTTCACAAATACACGTTCTAAGTGACGCCCGGCTTTCGGTATAGGACTAAGATGCCCAGCTTTCACCTGGAAGCTCCTCTAGCTCGTCCAAGGCTTTTAATCCTAAACTACGGCTTTGAACCGCCTCATGAGGTCGTCTGAAGACAAATTTAATTTTTGTACAAACGATCCCTCTTAAGATATTACGCTGATCACGTGCCACTCCTATATCTGTAGATCATCTGATTGAGTAGCAGTCACCTTGTGCTGCATGTTCCATGCGGTACATGCGAGGTATATCTTACGATGGTAGGTAAAGAACCCCTTCAAAGGCAGTTTTTCAAATCTTCTGTATCTTACAGCAACATCGCAGTAGCTCTTATATCACTGTACACTCTAGAATTACTGGAACGTCATCCTATCTGATCACATGATAAAGCATACGCAGCACATATATTCTCGCCATTCAGCGTATGCGGAGTTCCACTTATCTTATGAACACCGTGTGGCAAGATTTACATGAATATGAACACGTCTGCATTGATCTCGGCAAATGCATGTCTCATGTGGATGCTTGGTTTAACGCTGACAAAGCAGCGCCTGAGGCCCTACCTGGAGGGCAGAGCATAAATTGTGAAGCTATCTGGTTATCTGCGCCCCGATGACAGCGAACGCCAGATAGGAGTATGGCCCGTAGGTGTAGCAACGAGAATGAGCGACAATCAGTTAGATATCAGGCTCCATTGGTGGACATTCATGGGTATGAATAAAAAAAAGAGATTGGGAGAGAGAGAGAGGGGGAAAGGGAAAGAGGAAAAAAGGAGAAAAGAAAGAAACGAAAAAAAGGTAGATAGAGATACGATTGGATCTTCGTAATTCTGATATCAACATCATAGCGTTTCAAATTTTTTCAGATCATCCCCCTAACCTAAACGCTAAGGCTAAATTTCCAGGATACTGCGTAGCATAAATAAATGACTAATAAAGCCAGTCACATTACAAACGAGCCCCATATCACAGTGTCAGTCATCGGAGTACTACATATTTCAGAATGACTCTCGATTACAAATTCACGAGTTTGATTCTACCTGGTTTTTGAAAGGCTGTAGAAGTATCTGGAACTCTGAACATTGAACATTCTAGTCATTATAACAATCTGTCTCGAGCCGAAAAAATTTGCACTGCCTTATAAATCTAGCGATCACAAGGTCAATTCGTATTTCAAATGATGTTGTCATTGTTGTTGTTGTTAAGTTGATGCGTCTTCAACTGAACGTCCTAATTTATAATAATGCTATTGGCTTTATGTCCCAATAACTACTTTTAAGGGTTTCGGGGCTGACCTTTTTTAATTTTTAGAATTTGCTTTACGTTGCACCGACACAGAGAGGTCTTATGGCGACGATGGGTGAGGATAGGGCTGGGAGTGGGAAAGGAGCAGCTGTGGCCTTAATTATAGTGCAGCCCCAGCATTTGCCTGGTGTGATAATGTGAAACCACGGAAAACCATCTTCAAATCTGCCAACAATGGGATTCGAACACATCATCTCCCGGATGCAAGTTCACAACTGCGTGCCCCTAACTGCACGGCTAACTCGCCCGGTCGTTTTCGGAATAGTGATTGGATATTCGATTCAGTTTACTGAAACTGAATCGATTCATTTGATTCCGTTCACGTTACTGAATAAATACAGTGAGTCGATTCACTGCTCATTAAAGTCATCGATCCTATTGAATCTGTGTGGTGTGTACTGATAAGACAGCACCCGACAACAGCCACAACATTCAATGCTTGCTGCTGCCATCTGGTCTTCATTCTATGAACTGCTTTCCTATGCGTCATCTAGCTCTCAGATTCCCTATCCTCCTGCAGCCACGTCTTCGCATCAAGTTTTGATGTTACAAAGCCTTCCCCCGACAGTGACAACTCCATTAAATAAGTAGTCCTATATAGAGTTAGTAGAAAATTATTTGTACAAACAATAATCAATGATCTGCAACTTATCAATTGTTTGCCTTGACTTAAATGACTTCAAAGAACTTGGGAATTTCATTATATTCTTGGTAAGTACATAATACAAAAAAGTTAAAAATTGAAATTCAGGAAACAAATAGGTACTTGTGCATTAATATACACCCTTGCTACAACAAAGAACTTACATAGTTAATAAAATAATAATAATAATTTATATAACACAAATTTTATACACTACCTTATGCTTTTCCACACTTCTCTGAAAGTCAGAACTCTATCATATATGCAGAATTAGATGTAAAATACCTGTGTCCACAATAAGTAGCCTATATCTATCTATATATATAAAACTAGCAAGATACCCGTACTTCGCTAATGTATTATAATGAAATTTATAATTGAATGCTTAACGTTTTATATATAATCCGCTGAAATTCACGATCTAACTCGTTTTCTGAGAGAATCCGCCAAAATTCGCGATCTGACTTGTTTTCTGTGAGATTACGGTAAAGTTCCTCCCATTTTCAATCTTTCTTTCCAGCAATCAATTTCGTACTTCCCGGGCTAGGTCCAGGTATTCTACCCGGCCAGTTGGGTCCCCAAATATTTGCTATCTTTTCTTATAAGCATTTTAATATGGATCAAATCCTTGAGGAGATCCGGCGTGGTGTCGTCTTGAGTGCTATGGCGGTACTGAACCCGCGTCCGGACTGCAGTCGTAGTCCAGGACCCGTTTCCAGCGCGGTCCGCACTTTTTGACGACGGTCCAGAACATTATTATTATTATTATTATTATTATTATTATTATTATTATTATTATTACTATTATTATTATTATTATTATTATTATTATTATTATTATTATTATTATTTGTCTGGAACCCAGAGCAAGATGCAAGACCGCTACTTGGCGGTAAATTACATCCTCTGCCATTGTCATTGCTGACAATATGACCAGCACCACGGTCGTGCGTAGGCAAGTGCGCGAGATTTCTGGCGCCACGAATGATATACTTCAACGAATTATTGACCTTATTATAGAGGTGAACAATTGCACGATGAATATCATTCATATCGTTTATTTCAAGCGTGTTTAAATTTTTATTTATATGCCAGGAGAATCTACTGTATTCTAACTTTATGTATTCCAAAGGAAAAGATGGTTCTTGAAAACGAACCCAGGAAAGATTAAAAATGGTCAGTTTATTATCAGAATAAGTACATTATGAACAGTAAAATGAACTGGTCTCAACTCCTCTTTCACCCCACTGCCGTTAAGTTGATTTACCCCCCGCCCCCGAGAAAAGAAGGCATGTTTCCTTATGTTTAAAGGAGATTCCAAATACCAATGTTCACGTCTGTTACCTTCAGTTCTGAGATATAAGTATTCACATAAAAAGAATTCACCTTTTTTCACTTTCTTTCACACTTCCTCCCCCTACCCTTTTAGTGAATTTCCCGTTAAAGATACTTGTCTCTTTAGTAGTAAAGGTTTTTCTAAATACCAATTATCACGACTCTAACATCTTCAGTTTTTGAGATATGTGTCCATATAAAAGGAATTCAACTCCTTTTCACCCCCGCCCCTCAAAATGATTTCGCCCAAAAACGCTCTTTTCTTTGTTTTTAAAGGAGATCCGAATAGCAATTTTCACGTCTGTTAACTTCAGTTGTTATTAGATATAAGTATCCTCATACATTTAATTCAATTAATTTTTCAATTTTCACCTCACCCCCCTCCTTCATTGGATTTTTCGAGAATACGCGTTTGTTTAATTTAAAAGCAGATTCCAGATATCAATTTTCACGCCTGAAAATCTTTCGATTTTGAGATAATAGTATCCTCATACTGAACCCATGACCTTTGTGCCCTAAGAACATTATGCATTATATAACAATTAAATTAAAAGTTGGATTCTTGATAGCATGGATTTGACACGTGACGAGGGGGTGATTACCTTCGGTCCCACGCTCTGGGGTACGTGACGTCAACCACACGTGTCGACGGCGGAAGAATCTCAAGTCATCTTTATGAACTATTTCAAAGCGCGTGTACACGGCGTGACCACGCCAAGTCAAAAAAATATAGTGCCTATCAAAGGAGGTCAATCATCTCACAAATCGAACCCGTAAAATTTTTAAATGTCCATGAACACTACCGTCAGAAATGTAGCAAGCATGTAGTCACTTTCAAAACTCTTGAAATTACAGTTTAGGTAAGTCAGAAAATTTAGAGAAATTTTCTTGGCGGCAAAGGGAGAGATCCGAAGAGAGGGGGTAACTGCTATAAATATGAAGGGACGCCATGACGAAGCTTCCTTCTCCGGCATTTGTGATACAAAGCGGACGAAAAAATTGTTGAGCTGCTCTGCGAAATCAAACCAACGAAAGTAGACTGAGTTCGACTGCAGATTTTAGCCATTGTGGCTAAGTCTTGACTCCATGAGGAGATAGTTTTCTTGAGTGAAATAATTTTACCAGATAGGACGGTCAAAGTACTGTATAAATTCTAATGTGATTAAGTAATTCGTGTGCCGAAATAATTATAGTCCATCGTGTGCGCCCAGCAAACAAGTGAAGGGTATTTTCTTTTTTTTTATGCTTTATTCCAGGAAACCTGAAGAAACACAATGATATGTACAGCCATGAATGTAAAAATGGCTAAATAAAATGCCAGGGTCGCAGGTGAGCCCTATGACGAACAATGGTGTGACTACATAAGGTAATGTGACTTTCCATCTTACTACCTCTTATATCTCGTATCGTGATTTCTAAAAGTGTATTTTGCATGGGGATATACGACGCAGTGGTCACCCCTACTAAGTTTTGTAAATGTGAGAGTACGACTAAAAGAGTCATTTGTTTTATTTTCCACTTGGATAAAATTTTTGAAGTTTTGCGAGGGCCGTATAATGTTGTAAAAAGTTATTGAATAAGGTTCTGAAGTGATATCACGTCCAATGTAGATCGTCATCCGTGTGAGTGTACTGCCTGTATTTTGTGATGTCAATGTAAGATGTTCATTCGATGTAAAATTCTTCTGTCTGCAATTTGACGTTAATAATAATAATCCATGGTCACTCATTTTCAATCGAGTGGAAGCGCGCTGTCGGGTGAGAGCCAAGGGTGATGAATTTGGTCACGGAGAGAAACGTTTTTCTATGCCCATTTTAAACTGTGTCTGACTGACAATAAAAGGATCTAGTAGAATGTTTCAGTCATTTCTCGTAAAAATCAAGTTATTAAATACGATATCATTTATGCGAAGTTATTCATGATTAATGCATTGTGCGATATTAGACGTCGGTATTTCTAGTGAGGATTTTATTCCAGTTCTTTGTCGATGATAATTGTGGAGCTGGGAAACAGAGGTTAGTTTTGTGAATCAGGTTGGACCTGTCATTGAAGCCGGGACACTGAAGCCCGAGGAGTGTTTTATATGAGTTGAGATGAGATGTGCGAATCAGGTTAGAGTCCTGTCATTGAAGCCGGGATATGATAGCCCGAGGAATATTTATAATGTTGGGAATGGAAAGAAATTCATAGAAATCTATAGCGGTATCAATTGGCGACGCGTATAATTAGTGTGGGCATCTTGAAGCATAATCTGTGCATTTTGTTGGGTAGAATATCGTATTTGTTGAATCATGTCGGCAGAGTTTAAAGGGAGCATTTTGAGAAGTCAGTCATCTGTGAATAAACCAGGTGGTTCCTGTAACTGCCAAGCGAGCATGGGGTGAGAGACCTAAGCGGACAGCGGGGATAATAACGGGAATAGGAGTGGAGTTGAGATTGTACTGTATTCTCGGCCAGGGGATATGTTAAAATGCTGGATTTAGTTGAAAATTCATAGCCGGTAATGATCTAAGTATTGTGAAATACTGTAATTGGGGACGTAATGAACATTTGAAACCATGAACTTCGAGTATAAGGAACAGAGTAACCCAATTTCAGGGTTGTCCAAAATATGGAGCGATGGTCGTGATTGATCGGTTTGTCTGCGAGGGGTGTGCAAAATTCAGTGATGACGAGATATGACATCGTAATTATATGGCGAGTTGTTTGGTTTGTACGTAGATTATTAGGATATCCAAGTGTTAATAACGGTTAGGACTAGATTAGATTTTTGAGCATGATATCACGAGATGAGATATATAGCTGGACATGAATGATGTAACAAATTCTTTTCCAGCCAGATAAACATCGCAATATTGAATTTTACATCACAGCTGCGTAGAAATTTGTGAGGAAACCAGAGTCCGCGGAGATAAAATTTGTTGTTTGTTAATATTTCGTTAAATCATTTAAATTTATTAAATTATTAAATTCAGTGAAACCGCATTTGAAATAACTTTAATCAAGCGAATAACTTGGAGATGCATTCTGGAAATTTTAGTTTGTTGTCTGGGGAATATTAAAAATAAAAAGTAAAGATTAAAGGGACATATCCGAAGGAAATGGATTTTACTGCCACAAAGTTTGTGAGCATTGCTATTGTTGTAATTATTGAACTTTGATTGATTGAGCAGTGAATGTGCTGGGGATAGTGAAGTGGAAACTTTGGTCATCAACCGATGTAACTTAATTGTGTTTAGCCTTCAGCCTAGAAACTTGGATGGTCAGGGGGTCATCAACCTCAGTGACTTAGATTAGGGCCATATGCCATTGTAGCATCATTTCCTTGCGGTCATCATCCACAATGACTTTAAAGTAACTTAGAAGATTAGATGTCGGTCCATGACATAGACGCAGGTCACATCGATTCAATTAAGGGTCCATGCCGTAGAACCACTGTGTGGCACACACCGATTGGACGGCCTTAATTATACTCAGAGTCCAGAGTTCGTGTTACGAGGGCTGGACCATAACGAATCACTATGATGGTACATGTGGTCTCACATGGAAGCCGAATTTAAGGATTTCCAGACTTTCCTTTCTTAAATGATTAATAATTGAGATAATGGTTTCTAGTAAGATTGCCCATCAGGCAGTTACCGGTACGTTAAAGTCTCACACCAGTGTTCTGACCATTATGTAAAAATGATTGTGGTGTCCAGTGGACACAGTTGACTTCTATGATATCATTGACAGATTGCTTCAGAATTTTCCTGAATAAATAGGAATCCTTTAAATAGACCTTTCATTCCAGTAGATAGATTAGAATTAATGAACCCTACCTTTACCTCAGCAAGTGACGAAGAACCCGAAACGACCCAAGAGACAGATCTCATGAGCTTTGCTGATAGGTAAGGAAGGTAGGTATCCCTCAATATGGACCTAAAGGGTTCAATACAAATAATTCAAATTATTTTTCATATTCCCTCGTCCCTTTAGGTGAATTTCCAAAAACCAAAAATGCGTGTTCTTTCATTTTTAAAGGAAATTCCAAATACCAAATTTCACGTCTGTAACATTTTCCGCTTTTGAGATATCAGTGTCCTAATTAAAAGAATTCAACCCCATTTTCATTCACTTTTACCCCTCCACCCAAGTGGTTTTTCAGAAAACAAAAAAATACATGTTTCTTTATTTTCAATATGAGATAAAATTATTTTTCACTTCGGTAACATGTTAAATTTTTGAGATATATTGTAGAAATTCTCATTTTAAAATTTCATCCCTTTTTAGTTCCCCTTAAGTGGAGTTTCGGAAAGGAAATCACCTATGTTTCTTTACTTTTACAGGAGACTCCTAATACCAGTTTTTACGTCTGTAACATTTTACGTTTCTGAGATATACTGTAGATATAGTCTTTCTAAAACTTCACCCCAATTTGTCACTCTTGTTTAACTCCCATTAATTAGATTTTCCAAAAACAAAAAATGCGTGTTTCTTTTTCAAAGGAGATCCCAAATATCAATTTTCAGGTCTGTAATATCTTCAAGGAGGCCTTGAACAACGATCTTACTTGATATCATACGTGGTGTTTAATAATGCTGATCACGAAAATTATGACTTCCGTAATGCCATTTAATCAAAATTAGGGTGCAAGAATATGTTCTACGTAAGTAGTAGTGTTGTCTGTCTTGTGCGATCTTCATGTTAAGAGATTCTTCATTTAATTGTGAAATTAAATTAGTGCCAAAGTCAACAGCCATCTTTATTTTATTGCTTGGCATTGATTACACATTGTTCTTCTCGAGGCAGACTAACTTAAACGTTACCAAATCTTGGAAGTTATAACGCACTACCATCTGGCGGAATTCGCATTAGTTACATCTGACATCATCATATGGAGTGGGTATATCTACCCGTTTGTATATTCTACGTACCTCGTATACATTATATTTACAATGTTTTTTTTCAGTATTCAGCACGTCCAATCTATCTTATATTCTCAAAATTATCATTGATCCAGCGCTAAGAATACTTACAGCTCCGATATCTACCTTAATAACTCTATGAAAAACAAAATAATATTCATCTCTTGCCACGTTCAAATAAATATAATGAATTAAAATGCCCAACGTTGATTCACAGTCTGGTGACGAAATTCCATGTCCTATCTGTAATAAATGTTGTAAGTCTACGTTAGGAGTAAATATTCACATAGGCAAAGCTCACCCTGAGAAAAGGAGAAATAAACTCTCAACTCAATATGCTAATACCGGTAACATGAATGTTGGGGAAAGCTTACAGTTGACAGAAGACACCCCAGTGGTCGCTGATCATGAAAATGAAAATATTAATCCTATGAAAAATTGGGAGGATAGGATTTCAAACATAATGCAAAACGGTGATGCTAATCAGCTGGAATCTTTTACTTCTGAGCTTATGCAGTTCTTTGCTGATCAGGTAAATGAATTACCTGGCCCCCAACATCCTGCTGTTAGATTTTACAAAAGTAGAAAATTACAAAATAATCGTAAATATGACCATAAAACCTCTAGTAACCCACAGCGGAGGTCTAAAAGGCAACGAGAGAAAAACAGAGAGCGTTATGCCTACGAGGTAGCCCAATATCATTTCTATAATCAGAGGCGGAGAATTGCTCGCAAAATTTTGAACAAAACGAATAAGGCCCATTCTTGTAAAATCCCAGTAACTACGATTTCGGATCATTTTGAAAAGACTTTTGGTACCGAAAATAACAATTCTCCTCTTTTTATTATGGAAAAAAGCAATGACTTACCTGCTGATATTAATATTTCAGTAGATGATGTCCATAAAGCATTATACAACATTAAAGTTGACACCTCACCAGGCCCAGATCATATTACAGTTCGTGTATTAAGGCACCTCAAGGCTACAAAATTTCTGACGTTACTCATCAACACGATGCTTCATTTTTCCTACGTACCTACAAAACTCAAAATGGCCAGAACAATTTTAATACATAAGGGTGGAGACATAAATGATATTAAAGAATGGAGACCTATAACCATATATTCGGTGATTAGGAGAATAACTGAACGAGTACTAGATATGAGACTGCGTTCATATGTCACACTAAGTCCTCACCAGCGTGACTTCGTGCCATTACCTGGAACTCATGTCAACGCTTCCCTCGTGAATGGTTGCCTCCAAGATGCGAAACGCAACAAAAAGGATTGTTGCATCATTTTTTTAGATGTCACAAAAGCATTTGACTCTATCGGACATGAACATATCAAACGATCTCTTCGACAATCTGAAATTCCTCCTAACTTATGTAGATTAATTGAAGCATTTCTTACAAAGAACACAATTCAAGTGGAAGCTGATAATAAGAAATCAAAACCCATCGAAATTAAGTGTGGCGTAGCTCAAGGGTCCCCTATCTCACCACTGCTGTTCAATTTAGCAATCAATACTGTAATACAAAATCTCACCGACCATGACATATGCCAACGTTATGGCTATACTTTATCTGATGATCTACCGTCGTTATCCTCATTTGCTTTCGCAGATGACCTAGTCATACTCAGCAAAACAGAAAATGATGCTACTACCTTGTTAAATTTAGCTGAAAGCAGCTTTGCAGAAATTGGTTTACATATCCATCCTCATAAAAGCAAATCTATAATCCTGAAGAAAGGAAAATTAACTGAAGGAAACGTCACTACACTTGAGGGATCAACAATCCCATCGATAAAAACACACAATGAACGAATCAAGTATTTAGGAATTGACTTCAACAGTGAAATTTCTCTTGACAGACATAAACTAATAAGCACAATAACTTCTGATTTAAATAATCTGGTAAAAACAAAGCTTCTAAAACCAGAGCAAAAGATCAAGATTATTAACGAGTTTGTTTGGCCGGGTTTGATCTATCCTCTACAATGTGCCCCTCTGACACAACTATCAAACACTTTTCTTAAAGATCTGGACAAAATTATAAGAAGTTCTGTAAAAGAAATAATGATGCTGCCAGATGATACTCCAAATTCGATGCTGTATAGTGCAAGGAAGGTCAGAGGGATGGGAATAATTTGCGCAGAATGGGAAGCAAATATACAGCATTACAATATTTGTAATCGCTTACTCCATGTTCAGGACGTTCATCTACCATACGTAAGGAAGTTACCTGAAGAACAAGATATGGCACTCCACAGACTTGACATAAAAAAGAAAGTCTTCCTTCAAAGACTGACGGAAGAAAACTACGTGAAATTATGAGAAATCGATCCTTTCAGTCGTGGTGCCAGCTACCACATAAAGGAAAAGGAGTAGTGTTATATTCAGGCTGCCCGAAAGCAAACTCCTGGATGACTCGTAAATCACCTCTGTCCTCTTCTGAATACATAAACGCAGTGAAGATGACATGCAACCTCACCGCAGTCAGGTCGGTTCCCGGTAGGTCATTCAACACAACCCGTTGCCGCCAAAATGGCTGCAACGAGACAGAAACCCTTGGACATGTGTTGGGATTCTGCCGGAGTACTGAGCTAATGCGCAACCATCGCCACCATCGTGTAAGAACGTCGATTGCTCAAGGCTTGAGACAGCGTGGATGGGAGGTGCACGAGGAGGTTCACTGCATCTCTACCGATGACTCTAATCGGAGGGCGGACATCGTAGCCATCAACAGAGAGGACATGAAAGCGATGGTCTTAGATCCCACCATTCGCTTTGAAAGAGACCTTAATCAGGCACGGGATGTGGACCTAGAAAAGCAAGCTATTTATGTTCCATGCTTGCCTTACCTTTCATCTAAGTATAAAATACCTATTGATCGGTGGATTGTCACAGGCCTGCTTTTCGGTGCAAGAGGCACCCTCCCTAGTCAGACATCGAACTTCCTACAAAATTTGAAAGTTCCATTCTGCGAGCTAGAAAAAATAGTAATACAGATACTGAGGGACTCGCTGCAAATCATTCATTTCCACCTATACCTGAGAACGTGAGTTACATTCCTCCCCAACTAACCCTGGAAAAAAGAAGATAACAGCATTAACGATTAAATGTTCATCTTTTGATATTTTTAAACCATTGAAATTGAAACTGTATTCCGGATCCAAATGGTCACCCTCATTGGAGGACGGATGATTTATTTCTTTAATAAATCTCTCTCTCTTCTGAGATATAAGTATCCTCACTGAAGGCATTCAACACCTTTTTCACCCCTCCTATAGGGATTTTCCGGAAACAAAAAATGTGTTTCTTTACTTTTAAAGGGGATTCTAAATACCAATTTTTACATATGTACACTTTTAAAGTTTTGAGATATATATATACACACTCATTTTAAAAATTCACCCCACTTTTCAAACCCCCCCCCCCATTAATTGGATTTTCCAAAAACAAAGAATACGTGTTTCTTTATTTTTAAAGGAGATCCCAAATACCAATTTTCAGGTCTGTAATATCTTCAGTTTCTGAGATACAAGTATCCTCATTAAAGGCATTTAACCCCTTTTAAACCAATTTCCACTCTTCCTATTGGGATTTTCTGAAAAGAAAAATCTGTTTCTTTATTTTAAAGTTTACATCAGCTAGTGTTCTTTAAGTTTAATATCTGTTCGGCACATGACCTTCCCTTCCTAAATCCTGCTCTATACCCTCCTAGTTGTGGATCGAGTGTTTCTTCTGCTCTTTTTAAAAGGGCCTTGGGCAGGATCTTGTAGGGTACTAGCAGAAGAGAGATTCCCCTATAGTTGTTACGATCTGTTTTCTTCCCTTTTTTATGTAGTGGATGTATTAGTTCAGATGTCCATTGTGATGGTAAATGGTTTGTTTCCCAAATTTCCTTGATGATTTCTGTTAAACACAATACCATATAGTCACTAGAGTTTTTCCATAATTCTTCTCCAGATGTTTTGTTCTTTTTAAGTTATTTTATGATTTCTTTTATTTCTTCTCTTATTGATGGCTTTGAGTCCGGTGGTATTGGGAATGTGTTGTCAAAACTAAATTCCTCTTTTGGTGAATCACAGTCATATAGTTCTTCAAAGTATTCTGCAAGTATTCTGCAATTCACAGCGTTATTACATGTCGTTTTCTGAGTTCTTGGGTCTGTGAAAAGTAAACTTGGTGGAGTGTATTACTTTAAGCTAGTTTTGAAGGTTTTGTTAATGTCCCTTGTGTTGTTCTGTTTGAAGTTTGATTCCATTGATGCTAGTTGGTCTTTCATATGTAGCAATTTGATATTTTTGAGGCCTTTTGATGCAATCTTTCGGGCTTCTTTAAGGTCGTTCCTATTGTCATCATTTTTGTTTGCATTCCAGATGTTTGAAGTTCGTTGTCTTTTTAAGACTAATTCATCACACTCATCATTCCTCCAGCCATGTTTCCGTTTTTCCTTAAGGAAAATGGTTTATTCTGCTGTCTGTACTATATTTCTTTGAAGTTGTTGCCATGTTTCAGATGTTCTTTTTTTCCAGAAGTACTTTGAAATAATTTTCCTTGGCTAATTTTTGTGTGTCGACTTTTTGGGTTTATATTGACTTTTTCTTCTATATACTGGCCTAATTTGGAATTTAATGATAGATAGATAGTGGTCTGAATCCAAACCTGCACTCTTAGCAACTTTTACATTAAGTACCTCCGGTGCAGACTGTCTGCCTATAGCAACATGGTCAACTTGTTTCTCCCCACAGATTGGATTTGGAGATACCCATGTAGTTTGTTTCCTAGGAAGTTTTTTGATGAATGTCATGCTCTCTGCATAGACAAATGAGTCTTCCTCCATTTGCGTTAGTTCTTTGGCGTGCACGGAATTTGCTAACTACGGACCTATGGTGATATTCTTTGCCGATTTGAGCATTAAAATCTCCAAGTAGAATTATTGTTTTTTGGATGGAATTTAATCCAGTGTGTTTAAGAGTTCTTGCCAAAAAATTCAGTTTGTTCTTTCTGTGTTCTGTTTTCCTCATTTGTTGGTGCATGTGTATTTACAGTAGTGTAAATTGTTTACTGATTTAAAGGTTAGTGTTGAAAGTCTTTCGTTAATGGAATTAAATTTTAGTATTGAGTTTAATATGTTTTGGTTTACAACGAACCCTGTTCCATATTGTGGTACATTCGTCATTACCATTTTTCAGGGCTTTCCCTTGAATATTCTGAATTTTTCTGAATCAAAGTGATTTTCGTCAGTATATCTTGTTTCTTGAAGAGCTGTTATCAAAATATTCTTTTTCCTTTATTAAAGTTATTAAAGTCTTCAGTTTTCCTGTTTTCAAAAGAGAATTTACATTGAAGGTGGCCTGATAATTTATGCTTTTATATTTAATTTTGCATCTTCCTTGCTTAAGTCAGGTTTCATGATGCTCTGACTCATCCTCCGCACATTGTTGTAGGCCCCCAGAATCCGAATGCCTAGTTTTCATTTCCTTGAAAATGGAAGACTGGTTACACCTTGGGGTAAAATGTCCTACAAAGTGCGTATCCATTGTTGATTGATTGTTAGGTTAGGAGAATAAGTCCCCTAAAGATTCTGCTCGAGGTTTTTAGCTCCGAGGAAGGGTTTTCAGCCGCACCTTTGGTGAACAGACGCTGATCACATAGCCGCTTGTTCCAAGACAGACGCGAAGTGGATTTTTCTTGAGTTGCTTCTTCCGCTAGTTCTGCCGTACTGAGACCTATTCTCTCCTCCTATTCTTCACTATAATCCCAGCAAGGAGCCCTTACAAGGTGCTATCACCCGGGCCAGGTGAACCTTGGTTTTCTAACGAGGTTGTTACTCCTCCCCCTCATCCTTCCTCATCACTTGCTGCTGATGATGATGATGCTTGCTGTTTAAAGGGGCCTAACATCGAGGTCATCGGCCCCTAATGGTACGAAATGAGACGAAATGGAATGACAAATTAAAAGGCCAAAATTCTCCACTGACCAGAATTCAAAACATGAGGACGAAAAATGAATGGATGGAGATGAATTTAAAACAATCAGTGGATGCAACCCGCAATGGCTTACATTCACAGATTCTGACGTAAAACAATGATTACTGAACAAGGGACTGCTGCTATAGCATAACATTGAATCGATGATGCATGCAGTCTAAAGGGGGTCCAAAATCCAAGTTATCGGCCTCTCATACCGGTACTTATCGCTAGGAATGTAGAACCATGGTATTCGTCATGCTGCGGTACTAATCAAAAGTAGCAGAGACTCGCGGTATTCCACACATTATGGTACTACTCACAGGTTATGAAATTCGACATATACTACAGACCTATGGTTTTTCTCACATTGTGGAGCCATTTACAGGCAACGCAACCCTATGGTGTTCAGCACGTAAGAGTACTAACCACAGGGACCTTTCCCTATGCCGTGGTGTTCTTCATATAGTGAGTACTAATCATAGGCAAGGCAGAACCATGGTAGCTATCATCCCATGGTCCCGCTCATATGGTGGTACTAATCGCAGGTACTGCAAAAGCCGACCGCACGGTGCTCCTGTTTGCTACTAATCACAAACCTATTTGGTACATAATATAGTTGTACTACGCGTAAAAGCGATCCATGATGTTCTCCGCGTGGTGGTACTAATCACAAGTAGTTTCATGGTTGCAAGACAATCATTCCTTGGTCGCCCCTTTTAGTCGCCTCTTACTACAGGCAGGGGATACCGTGGGTGTATTCTTCGTCTGCGTCCCCCACCCACAGGGGGTTGTGTGTTTGGTCCGCGAGAGGTATTTTATTTCCCTCAAGACCACCGGCAAGCCAGTTAGGACCACTCTATCCGCTACCTGGGACGCGCCACGTGGGAGTATCACCTCTTCCCCTGCTACGCCAGCGTAGTAGGTTCGTGGCTCATCACTTGCATGACGAGTTATAATCATAGTCTATTATTAACATTTTTACGATGAAGGATGATGAAGGGCAGTCATGACCGCACAAAGAATTATTGACATTGGATCAAGAAAATTAAGGATCTATGAGAGACAGTAGTAGACCAAAGTACTGTATGTTCTAAAACAATGAGAGCTGAATCAGCATTTTCTCACGAGGTCATTTATCCCTGACAACGTCATTGACCCCATGACGGCCATGTGCTAGTGTTTACAAACAAGACAACGTGTTCGTGTTTTGACAGATGTGAGGCGCGGAATTTGAATAAGAGAATGACCGTAACCTCACAGCTGTCATCTTGACAGGTCCTAACCTTACGTTTGACCACGTGCACTTGTTTTGACAGGTGTTGGGTGCGGAATTTGAATAAGAGAACAACCTTAATCTCACAGCTGTCATCTTGGCACCACACCTCACACCACGTGCTTATGACAGGTGTGAGGTGTGGAATTTGAATAAGTGGGCGAGGCTAATCTCACAAACATCATATTGAGGAGACTTAACTTCACTGCTCTTGTTTTCAAAGGTGACAAGCGGGGATTTTGAATAAGTGTGCAAGGCTAACCTCACAGACGCTATGTTGGAGGAGCCTAACTACACAGCACATAGTTTTGCGGCCAGTTGCCCTTCCCGACGTCATATTTCCAGATCCCCTTCCCGAAACCATCTTAGAGAGGCCTAATCTCACAGGACTCTATCTAGCTTTAAGGCTATCTGCCCTTCTCGACACCATCTTGCCGGTTGTCCTTTCCTGACACCATCTTGCAGGAGCCTAACCTTACATGTACATGTGTAGCCAGCTCGCAGATATAAGGAGGGAGGTAGTTTCCTATTGTTTTCCATTTCAGGGTTCGAATCCATGCCTGTAATAGATTTTTTATTCACGCACGGTGACTATGTGATTGTGTCTCGTCAAATCTTTGCGTTTTATATATAGATGTGTGGCTAGTTCGCAGAAATAAGGAGTAAGATAGTTTCCCGTTGTTTTCTCATTACTTCAGGGTTCGTTTCCATGTCTATGACAGAGAATTGCTTTCATTCTCACTCGGCGACTATGTGTTAGTGGCTTGAAGTTGGTAATACAGTATATATACTTCAATGGCTGTGTGTAAAATGACTAAGTTCTTTACTGCGAGCAGTGTTGATATATATGCATATGTGTAACCAGCTCACAGAAATAAGGAGTGAGGTAGTTTACCGTTGTTTTCCTCATGAGGGTTCCAATCCATGCCTGCAATAGGGAATTTTTTACTCACAGTCGGTGACTACGTGATTGTGTCTCATCAGAATCTAGGTTGCCTGTGTTTCAATTTCGATTGTTTTGTTTTATACTGATTGAGATATACAGTTGTAAGTTCGTATTTGGAAGATAGTATGTTCGAGATCTAGGTTGCCTGCGTGTCAGTTTCGATTGTTTATTTCTCCCCCACACCCTCACGACGTCCTCCTCATTCACCTAGCATATATTTACAATCAAGGTACCTTTTTCTGTTCAGAACGCAAGGGGTTGTGTGCTGACTGTTCATATCTTTACTGTTTATTTCATAATACATGTATATTTAAAAACTTATGAACAAAGTAAGATAACAAAGGATCATGTACGTTCTAAACACGAAAATATATACGCATTCAAAGAAAATTGTCAGACATGTCGCCATCTTAAGTGGTCACAGCACAATGCATTTCCGGTCGTCTGTAACAGAATAGAACCTGCACAGTTTGCTTGAGCCCTGTCGTCATGTTTAAACGTGGTCTTAAGGAGGAGGCAGGTCACGCTGTGACGTTACGTTATTTGTCTTTCGGATGGAGACGCAAAGACCTGAACTGGGCCAGGTCCCCTCCAAAATAGCGTCCATCGGATAGTGACGTAAAGCCATGTGCAGTCTGCCCAAGAAAGTAGTCCGTCGAACGGAGACGTACAGCCTAAAAAGCATGTCATCAACAAAATGGCGACTAAGATAGGTACAGCTAAAAACAGGACTGAACTAGTTTGTTGCGTCATTCATGTCATCTTTTTATCTTCCCTGTGTTATATAGGGCATCCAGTAGCCTATCCGTAAAACTAGGACAGACGATGAGGAGGAGGAGGGAAGGCATCTATCCGTAAAACTAAGGCCAGACGATGAAGAGGAGGAGGAGGGCATCTATCTGTCGGATGGGGAGGTAAAGCCTTAAGCAGACCTCACGATAACAGTGGTGCACAACTATGCAGAGATGCGTTTTAGGTAAAGGAAGAGGAGGTGTGATCATAGTTATTTGTGCGTCGGATGGAAACGTAAAGCCTCTAAGATGGTGTCGAGAAGTGGAACTGGCAAGATGGCGTCGGGGAGGGCATCTGACCGTAAAACTAGGACCATCTAAGATGGCGTCGGGAAGGGCACCTAGCTGTAAAACTATGCACTGTGAGGATAGGTCCCTCCAAGATGGCGTCGGGATAAGCATCTTGCAGGATAGCGTTGGGAAGGGCTTCTGACCGTAAAACTAGGCCCTGTAAGGTTAGGCTCCTCCACGATGGTGTCGGGAAAGGACTTCCGGCAATATGGAGTCAAGAAGGGCAGCTAGCCTTAAAACTAGAGTCCTGTGACGTTAGGTCCCTCTAAGATGGAGTCCGTAAGGTCATCTAGACTTAAACTAGGGCCCTGTAAGGTAAGGCCCCTCCAAGATGGTGTCGGGAAGGGCATCTAGCAAGATGTGTCGGGAAGGGCATCTAGCTTCAAAACTACGAGATTGTGAGGTTAGGCCCCTCCAAGATGGTGTCGGGAAAGGGATCTGTCAATATGACGTCAAAAAGTGCATCTGGCCGTAACACTATGTCCTGTGTAGTTAGGCCCCTCCATGATAGCCTGTGTGAGGTCAGCCTTGCACTCTTGCGCGCCTCACCACGTGGTCGTGTTAACGCCTGTCAAACAAGTGCACGTGGTCAAACAAAACAGCATGTAGAGAGCGAATCCGCCCCTCCAAGATGGCGTCTGAGTGGTTAGCCTTGCACACTTATTTAAATCCCCGCTTGACACCTTTCAAAACAAGAGCAGTGAGGTTAAGTCCCTTCAAGATGACTTTTGTGAGGTTAGCCTCGCCCACTTATTCAAATTCCACGCCTCACACCTGTCAAAACACGAGCACGTGACCTTGTTTCTAAACAACAGCACGTGGCCGTGACGTCATGGGGTCAATGATCTTACCAGGGGTCAATGGCCTCGTGGGGAAAATGCTGATTCAGCTCCCATTGTTTTAGAACATACTTTGGTCCACGAGTAGAGACTAGGAAATTAAATATTTAAAATCTAATACTTTTGAATTCGAAAGAGGGATTGTTATTGTTACTTAACTAAAGGGGCTTGGGACATGTAGTCTGCAATTTCAACAATTACTGCGTGAGAAATCTGTTTTTAAGTGTAGGCCCTTTATTTGCAACTCATTTGATTTTGGATATGAAGGGATTGTCGTATAACAGATAACAACATAGGCCTGGATTTGTGAACAGAAAACACTAAATAAATGCCGACCTCAGCGGCAAACTTAGTAAGTCACTAGCTGATGTACCCGTGCTTCGCTACGGAATTCTACATTGTATATAGAATTCTAGATTAGGTAGTGTACACGTTGTGAGCAAGATTGTATTAAATTGCATAGCACTTAACGTTACCCTATAAACGCGACGGGGAAGTCACTAAACATATTTTCTCATTTGAATACTGGGTTAGGGAATTTTCATTGTCATGGTAGGCCATTGCCTACCATCAGTCATAATCAGGTTGGGGAGTTTTCATTATAATGGCAGACACTCACTCTCCACCTGCCCTTTTACATCCTCAGAAAGACCGTCTTAGTAGTTTTCCCAACTGAAGTGAACATAGGTCATTACAATGAAGTCAGTGGGAATGGCGCGATTAAAAGCAATGTCTTCATATGAAATACTCGATCAAATGAAAAACCACACATTTTCTCACCTTTAACGAACAGTACTATGCTGAAGATTTAACAGTCCAAAGTTCCAGAGCTGGAATGACAAAGCCGCAGACAGACGTGATCCGTGAACACTCTTCGTATTATTTCGGCCGGGTGGGGGTGTCGAATAAAGAAGACTCCCAGGGCAAAAACTATTCCCTTTTACTAATCTGTTTCCTAGGAGTACCCGATGAGTCGGAAAATCTCAGTTCACTACACAGGCGATGGAAAAATCTATGTGACTTAGAGGTAAATTTGAAAATCTCAGTTCATTACACAGGCGGCGGAAAAATCTATCTGACTTGGAGGTAAATTTTTCCTTCATGCCAGAGGAGAAACCCCCTCTTCACTGCTAATTTGGTATAAAATGAATGTAGAATTTATTAAAGTGAAGAAGAAAAGCTTTTCTTAAGAAACGGGTTGAATTTTGAGTTATTTAGTTAAATGTGGTGCTATAATTTGGAATAAGCCTAAATTGTAATTCTAGAACAGGCCATACTACTACTACTACTACTACTACTATTAAGTGAGCCTCTGCCGTAAGCATGCACACTACTCATTCAAAACAGCACGGCAGAGTAGGGATCGAATAGCTAGAATACTGTGATGAACCAGTCTGTTACGGCAGCTATTTCCCGCTAATATTCAGTCAGGTTGTTATACTCGGTACGCAGCATTAATCCCATCTATCTGAGTTGAGCGGCAGCGTAAGAGACAAAGAACATCACAATAAACAGTGGTCAATGTAATGTTATTGTTGATCAATGTTATGCGTTTTCAATATTGTAGGCCTTCACATTTAGTTTTCTTCCGACTCTGAAATACCACTCTTATCATAGTCGGTACGGTAAAACTGAATAAAACATAAATGGTCGGAAATTGTATTCTCTATAACTTTTGTTATGTAGTACTTCTCGATAGGACCAATAACACAGATATTTAAAAATTAAATTTTAGGCGCCTTCCCCTAAACTACAATTTCATCCAGGGTGAATAAAATGGTTTATAACTTAGACTGTAGTTTCTTATTCCCCGACTCTATATACCGACTTTCATTAAATTCTGTTAACCCTTTTTCTCGTGGCTCGGCGTTGATATGGACTTGGCAACAAAAATACAAATTCATGAATACCTGTTTTATCAAAGCCGGTACGGTAACAATGTATGACATAAATGATCGGAAATTTAATTCTATATAACTTTCGTTATGTAGTATTTATCGATAGGACCACTAATAATATAAATATTTGAGAATTAAATTTTAGGCCTTCCCCTAAACTACCATTTCACTCAGCGTGAGTAAAATTATTTATAGCCTAGATTGTAGTGGTTCATCCCCCAACTTCACATACCGATTTTCATTAAATTCTCTTCAGCCGTTTTCTCGTGATGCGTGTACAGACAGACAGACAGACAGACAGACAGACAGAAATTACGGAAAAGTAAAAAATTGCATTTCCTTGTTACTATGGACATGAACGATACAGAAATACCATTCTTTTGAAATTCTGAGCAATGTACAGACAAAACTCTTATTTTATATATATAGATTATTCTACTGTTTCCAAGATAGCGGGGTTAGATCTTGACTGCGGTCGATAATATTTGAGGTTGCTTAATTGTAACTACATCTTGCCGAGGATTCTGTCCCGTTAAAAAGCTCCAGCGGGAATAAATTCCGACTGTAAAGCCTTACTAACTCTAAAGCAGGCCTGACAAGGACACTGGTCACTACGAGAGAGATGCAGCAAACAGGGCTCGTGGCTAACTGCTGCTGGTGACGTAGTTTGATCTAGGTCAGCATGCTGTACACACAAACCTCTCTATAGTAAGTTATAAACAGAACACTATAACAATAAAAAGGAACGTCCTTGCGTCCTGTTCATATTGTACGTAAAATAAATCTATATGTTGATTCACATTTAAATAGATTTCACACAATGAGATCACGGGGAAAATGATAATTTAAAAACCGGGCGAGTTGACCGAGTGGTAAGGGGCGTGCGGCTGTGAACTTGTATCCAGGAGATAGTGGGTTTGACACTGTCGGCAGCCCGGAGGATGGTTTTCCGTGGTATCCCATTTTCGCACCAGGCAAATGCTGAGGCTGTATCTTAATTAAGGCCACTGGCGCTTCCTTCCAACTCCTAGGCCTTTCCTATCCCATCGCCGCCATAAGACCTATCTGTGTCGATGCGACGTAAAGCCACTAACAAAAAACAAGATAATAAAAATCCTTGTAGCTTGATTACCCCTTTAAAACAATTACGAAAGCGTACTGTATAAATAAGAGAAATTTATATCCTTGTAGAAAGACAGATGCAGAGGGGAGAATACATAAATCTCATGTATGCATGTAGTGGTGACCTCCTGGACGGATTTTTATATGGTCTTCACTGTTATTTAGAATATTTCCTTAGAAACGTTTTCATATATAAAATGTTGCTCTTAGATTAAATAAAACCGAGGAGTAACGATTTCTGCGGAACAATATGAAGAAAATAACGTTAGGTGGCAATTGTATCGTCTTACGCTACCTAAGTCATTAACAATATCACCACACTACATGCATACGAACTGCAGAGCATTGCGTAAGATTAAATACTTACAGTATCTTCAAAAATTTCGCCACAATAACATTTCTTACGAGTTTTAATAGTAGAAATCTTACGATGGACATTGCGAAAGTATTCCGTAAGTCGAGAACCGCTGAACACATTTTTATGCGGTTTTCCTTTTTGCCAAGATGACGTCTAGGGAAAGAGTTCCATGTATTAAATATTGAATTGTAGTGAAAGGAAACTGAGCAGTAACAGTTATTCACCGTATACCTTCGCCAACATTCGTTCCATACGACATTAGGGCAGGAATCTACTTGCAGAAAGGATAAACTCTGAGAAAATAGTCCTATAAAGCGTGTTCTGCCAGACCCCGCGCCAGCCGCAGCGCCGTTGACATGACGAAGGGATGCTCTAGTCCAGCAAGTACACAAATACTTGTAGCTACCCTATCAGGGCATTTATTCAGTGATATGAATAATTTAAATTACGTAAAGCAACAAGCCGCATGTTATCACTTCTACAAGCAGTAATAGCGGTAGCGAGAATGAAATACCAATTTCAAAACGAATTTGAATTATTTTTTGGGAAATACAGTAATACCAAGCGTGGAACAATATAGCCTCCTCAAAATTAGCGTACGCCAACCTATTACGTTATGTCTGATCTCTCATTATTTTGTAAATGATTATGAAAATTCGTCGTATTCAAATTTTACCTCACTATTGTGGATTTAGCCGAGTTTACCGTAATAATAATAATAATAATAATAATAATAATACCGGGCGAGTTGGCCGTGCGCGTAGAGGCGCGCGGCTGTGAGCTTGCATCCGGGAGATAGTAGGTTCGAATCCTACTATCGGCAGTCCTGAAAATGGTTTTCCGTGGTTTCCCATTTTCACACCAGGCAAAAGCTGGGGCTGTACCTTAATTAAGGCCACGGCCGCTTCCTTCCAACTCCTAGGCCTTTCCTACCCCATCGTCGCCATAAGACCTATCTGTGTCGGTGCGACGTAAAGCCCCTAGCAAAATAATAATAATAATAATAATAATAATAATAATAATAATAATAATAATAATAATAATAATAATAATAATAATAATAATAATAAAAGGAATTAGAAGAAAAAGAACAGCATCAACTAAGATAACAAGGATATTTACAATATCCTTGAATAAGTGCTTGTTTTTCCCTTTTACTTCTAGTGTTGACATGAATATTGCAGCCCATAGGAAGTTTCAGCACGTCGTATTTGCTATCACTCACCATGAGGGAATTAGGGCGTTTAAACATTATACACTAACACTAATTTATTGTTTTAATTATATGAAGCCATGTTAACATACGACAGGATGCTTGCGTTCTTTAACTCACTATCCCATTATACCACTGGTATAAAAAATGACCTTGTGTGGTACTTGACATTCAAGGAAAACAAGACGATTTATGAGCTTTGATGTAAGGCAGACTATAGTCTATGTTGATCATTACCGGTGAGCTGAAAAAAGGTATGTATGTGGGGACATCCAAGCTTTGTTTTGTAACATATTTTTCTTCTTCTTCTTGGTTTAGGCCTACAATGGACCACGTGATTCTTAACTCTTCTTCAACCAGTATTCCTTCATTCTAGCACTGTGGATGTCTTTTTGTTGCTATTTGCTTTACGTCGCTTGGACACAGCTAGGTCCTACGGCGACGATGGGACAGGAAATGCCTAGGAATGGGAAGGAAGCGACCGTGGCCTTAATTAAGGTACAGCCCCATCATTTACCTGGTTTGAAAATAGGAAATCACGGAAAACCA
Source organism: Anabrus simplex (assembly GCF_040414725.1). NCBI lineage: Eukaryota > Metazoa > Arthropoda > Insecta > Orthoptera > Tettigoniidae > Anabrus > Anabrus simplex. The sequence continues at coordinate 1,212,609,730 of NC_090265.1, read as the reverse complement.
TCTTCAGGGCTGCCGACGGTGGGATTCGAACCCACTATCTCCCCTATGCAAGCTCACAGCTGCGCGCCTCTAACCGCACGGCCAACTCGCCCAGTAGATGTCTTTTCTTTCTTGAGTCCATTTCGCCCGTACTGATGGACGCAGTGATTTAGCTGTTAGTGACTGGACAGAGTCAGATATCTTGATTAACATTCTGAACTCATCTCGGTTGTAAATGTCAATGTGATCAATGTTTATGTATTTTAGATCATTTCGAACTAAATTCGTCCATTTGGAATTTGTTGCTTTCCCTCTAGATACATTATTGAAGACCCTTGAAGTGAGTCTCTAACTGTCCATCCTAACTATTTGATTTCTTTTCATCATAGCTGTTGTAACGCTCTCTATTTTACTGTACAGTTCCTTGTTGTGCCTGATTATGTAACCATCTTCGTCTTTAATGGGACCCATAATCCTTCAGAGGATAATTCGCTCATTCAGTTGCAGTTTCCTGAGTTGCCATTTCCAGGTGATGTTTAGGCATTTTGAGGCGTAGAGTACAGATGGTCTTACTGCGGTGTTGAAGTGTTTAAGTGTAAGATTCAAGGAGAGGGATTTAGACTTGTATATGTTCTAATTTAGTGCATCTACACTTCATTGCAAGGTCCTCATTAATATTTGGGGTTATCCATTCTCCAAGATATTTGAATGAGTTGGCCTTTCGTATTATGAAGTTGGGTGCTTCTGTGATGTTGGCCAGAAATTCTGTTTTGTGGACAAGTTCGGCGAGCCACCCGATCCGCCTCCTGAGACGCGCCCGATGGAGGAACAGGAAAATCCCCAGGTGATTATTATTATTATTATTATTATTATTATTATTATTATTATTATTATTATTATTATTATTATTATTATTTTCTTAATCCGTTTACACTCCAGGGGTTGTTTCCCTCGGAATTAACGGGGGATCTCACCTCTAGCACCTCAAGGGTAGTATCCTGGAGCGAGAGATTTTGGCCTTGGGATACAACTGGGATGGAGGTCCAGTACCTCGCCAAAGCGGCCTCGGCTGCTATGATGAACAGGGGAATTATTGGGAGGGGGGGAATTGGAAGGGCGGATATGGAAAGGGGAAGAAATCGGCCGTGGCTTTAAGTTAGGTACCATCGCGGCATTTGCCTGGAGGAGAAGTGGGGAAACCGCGGAAAACCACTTAGAGAACGGCTGAGGCGGGAATTAAACCTCCCTCCACTCAGTTGACCAAATAGGTGGAGTGAACCACGTTCCAGTCCTCATACCAGTTTTCAAATTTTGCGGCAGAGCGAAGAATCTAACCCGGGCCTCCGGGGGTGGCAGCTAATCACACTGTCCACTACGGCACTGATGCGGACATTATTATTATTATTATTATTATTATTACTATTATTATTATTATTATTATTATTATTATTATTATTATTATTATTATTATCGTCATCATAGGAGCTGATTTCTTCAATGTTTGGACCAAGAAGACATACTAATATTGATAACAAAAATGATTTATTTAATGTAATATGTTAGTACAGTAATATAGCACAAGCTTACTGAAAAGTGACTTTTTTTCTACTTGCTTTACGTCGCACCGACACAGATAGGTCTTACAGCGACGATGGGACACGAAAGGGCTAGGAGTGGGAAGGAAGCGGCCGTGGCCTTAATTAAGGTACAGCCCCAGCATTTGCCTGGTGTGAAAATGGGAAACCACGGAAAACCATCTTCAGGGCTGCCGACAGTGGGGTTCGAACCCACTATCTCCCGAATACTGGATACTGGCCGCACTTAAACGACTGCAGCTATCGAGCTCGGTAAAGTGACTTGTAGTTCGATGAAATAGCCCCGCTGGTGCTATACTTTGCATTGAATAAGAAGATGCATTTATAATGTAGTATACATAAAACACTTTTCTACTTCACTCGTGCTCAAAGAGAATGTGCGGAAGATTCCTTTTTCGTTTTTCTAGTGACTGCATATCATTTAGAAAACATTTGCGTGGGAAGTCGTTCATTAGATTAGTTCCTGTTCGTAACCGACCACCTTTTAGCCGCTGTTTGCATACAGACTACAAAAGCGTGAGTGCAATTATTGTTGAGTCTGTGTAGAGCCCTTGACGTAACACGTTGCGCCGGTCGGTAAAGCAGGAGGCTGCAACACATGCAAATGGGCTTAGCATTCAAACATAGAATACATTTTATAATCGTTTTGGAGCGCAAGTTTAATCTGGCGAAGTCGTCCCACTCTTCTTTCTGCAGCCGAGATAACGAAATTTTACGGCAATATTCGAGAATAATCGAGTTTAATTGCTTGAATTAAAATCGACCCCAATCCAATTACGTTATATATAAGCAATGTTTTTTAAAGTAGGTTTTTGTATCCGATAAAGTTCCGTGGCGAATATTTGAAGTCATTAAATTGGAAAACATCTGCTCCTTGCGACTTAATGTCATTACACTTCTCTCCTTAGCTTCCCTTTTTTTTGTTAATATTTTGTGTAGGGATGGAACACACAATTTCCGTTTCTGCTTAATTCCCCGAGGAAACATGATGAGCGCGAAGTGTTGCAAGTTGTTTAGTATACGGCCGTGAAATAAGTAGGTATATCCTTCGTATTCCTAACTGAGAATCGTGCACACATTCTATATCCGTAGCTGTGCAAGTTCAGTGATGTCCGGTTAGATGTTAATAAGATTGTTATTGTTTTTATCTTGACTATGTCCGGCTGCATGGTTCAGTGGTGATTGTCTTGACCTTCGATGCTCGGGGTACCTGTGTTTGATTCCCGGACAGGTGAAAGTATGGTTAATTCTCTTGGCTCGAAGACTGAGTGTTTTCTTACAGTCCCCTACATTTCTACAACTCACACACCACACACAACACATCCGCCACTACATTAACACGTAGTTTCTCATATGCGGGAAATGTCGTCCACCCGCATTAGAAGATCTGACATGCAAGGGATGCACAAAGCTGTAATATCCACACGAAGTTATACAATTATAAATTGATGATGATGATGATGATGCTTGGTGTTTTAAGGAGCCTAACATCGAAGGTCATCGGCCCTAATTATAAATTACTATCATTGTGTTCGTTATTATAAACAAATACCCGCGTAGCAATTTTAGGTGTAAAGTAACGAGAAATAATGTAGAAAACTAATGCAAAATTTATGCGAAAACAGAAAACAGAATATTCCATGAAAACTTGCATCGAAAATGAATTACAACAAATTCAGGAAAATAATAAATGATACTACAGTGAAGACAATTAAAATGATAAATTACTTACAAGTAATGCACCATAATAATTACAAGTATATTAGAATTCACATGGAATTTGTTCTTAATCTGTTTACCTTCCAGGGTCGGTTCTTCCCTCGGACTCAGCGAGGGATCCCACCTCTACCGCCTCAAGGGCAGTGCCCTGGAGCTTCCGACTGTGGGCCGGGGATACAACTAGGGAGGATGACCAGTATCTCGCCCAGTCGGCCTCACCTCTTATACTGAACAGGGGACTTGCGGGGGGATGGGAAGATTGGAAGGGATAGACAAGGAAGAGGACAGGAAGCGGCCGAGGCCTTAAGTTAGGTACCATTCCGGCATTTGCCTGGTGTGATAATGGGAAACCACGGAAAAAAACACCATCAGGGCTGCCGACAGTGGGATTCGAACCCACTATCTCCCTGATGCAATCTCACAACTGCGCACTCCTAACCGCACGGCTAACTCGCCCGGTGAATACAACTTTAAATATACTATTAAGAGTAGCGTAATATAATTATTACAACGCAGTCACATGGGAAGCCACACTCATTTTACAGATTAAACTTACAGCATTAGTTAAAATCATGTAACTGAATATACTAATTGCAACAACAACCAAAACTCTACGGTTTGTTTCCGGACTCGTAAATCTTTCGGGTGTTGGTGATTTTGATACTTTTATGAAACATTTTCTATCCGTACAGGGCAGTGTTCTGGAACTTCAGACTGTGGGTCGCGTATACAACTGGCGAGGATGACCAGTACCTCGCCCAGGCGGCCTCACCTCTTATACTGAACAGGGGACAAGTCAAGTTTCTTAGTTTCGTACTATAAATAGCTACTAAAGCCTAATAAACCCCCATGGCTCTACAACTCTTGAAGGGCCTTGGCCTACCAAGCGACCGCTGCTCAGCCCGAAGGTCTGCAGGTTACGAGGTGTCGTGTGATCAGTACGACGGATCCTCTCGGCCGTTATTCTTGGTTTTCTAGACCGGAGCCGCTATCTCACCGTCAGATAGCTCCTCAATTCTAATCTTGTAGGCTGAGTGGACCTCGAACCAGCCTTCAGGTCCAGGTAAAAATCCCTGTCCTGGCCGGAAATCGAACCCGAGGCCTCCGGGTAAGAGGCAGGCACGCTACCCCTACACCCCGCTAAAGCCTAATGCAATAGTTAATTTACTCTGTATCATGCTCTTGTGGATTTTTGCTGCAGGGCCCAAAAGGGAAGTGTATTGCAGAGAAGTTGCTATGATCCTTCTTACAGAATACCCTTGATCGCAACTACGAGCTCGCTGCAATTGCTTTTCTGCACCTTGATTCAATCTCACTTTTTATCCTAAATACAATTATCTACCTGTTACAGCTTTGTATCTCCAATCTGACATTCAGCTTTCTTGGATTTTTTACCTACTGACATCCCGAGATCCTTTCCAACAGAACAAGGATGAGCTAGGTCCCAATAGCTCAATTAGTAGAGCAACCGACGCGAAATCGGAAGATTCTGGGTTCGGATCCCACTGGTGTCCGGTTGGCCATTTTTGTTCTGTACTTAACATCTCTGGTACGCCTCTGTGGTGTAGTGGTTAGTGTGATTAGCTGCCACCCCCAGAGGCCCGGGTTCGATTCCCTGCCCTGCCATGAAATTTGAAAAGTGGTACGAGGGCTGGAACGGGGTCCACTCAGCCTCGGGAGGTCAACTGAATAGTGGGGGGTCCTATTCCCTCCTCAGCCATCCCGGAAGTGGTTTTCCGTGGTTTCCCACTTTTCCTCCAGGCAAATGCCGGGATGGTACCTAACTTAAGGACACGGCCGCTTCCTTCCCTCTTCCTTGCCTATCCCTTCAAAACTTCCCATCCCCCCCACAAGGCCCCTGTTCAGCATTGCACGTGAGGCCGCCTGGGCGAGGTACTGGTCATCCTCCCCGTTGTATACCCCGACCCACAGTCTGAAGCTGCAGGACACTGCCCTTGAGGCGGTAGAGGTGGGATCCCTCGCTAAGTCCGAGGGAAAATCGACCCTGGAGGGTAAACAGATTACGAACGAACTTAACATCTCTTCTTCACGTGCTAAATGTACGCAACACGACTTAATAGGGTGAAAGTCGGTTCCGATTACAATGCGGTCGTTAAAATTCAATATTCAGGATCATTAATTTTACATATTAAACAAATCAATTGTGCTACTCCTTGGCTGAATGGTCGGTGTAGAGACATTCGTTTCAGAGAGTCACGGGTTTTATTTCCGGCCAGTTAGAATATTTTAATCGCGTATGATTAAGTGTTCTGGCTAGGAGACTGGGTGTTTATGTTCATCCCAATAATATCTTCTTCATACACACACAACACTTCATATTGCCAACCACCACAGAAATTAATAACTGCTATAGATAATAATTGCTATTGGTTTTACATCCATCTAACTGCATGTTAATATTGTTTTCGAAGACGCCGAGCTGCCAGAATATTGCCCCACAGGAGATCTTGTAATTTGCAGTAAAGCTACGGACACGAGATTGACATATTTGAGCATCTTAAAACACAACCGTACTGATCCACGATCTAACCTACAAAGTCGGGCTCGGAAGGAAAACGCTTTATCATTCGAACTACTCATCCTGACCACACCACCACAGAAATACGAAATAGCGAATACATCCCTCAACATAAGGTTGGCATCAGGAAGGGCATCCGGCCGTGAACAATTGAGACGTGCGACACAGTTCGTACGCATGATCCCGTAAGAGTGTCTGGAATTATGGTAAAGGTAGAAGTTTGTCTTTTTTCCTTTTTTACAATTTTGTTTTACACAGACAGGTCTTATTGCGCCGATAGGATAGGAAAGGCTTAGGAGTGGGAAGAAATCACCCGTAGCCTTAATTCAGCTACATTTGTCTGGTCTGAAAATGTGAAACCATGGAAAGCCATCTTCAGGGCTGCCGACAGTTGGGTCCGAAAACGCATTATTTCCTGCATTAAATCACACAGCTGCGCGACCCTTACCGCACGCCCAACTCGTCCGATAATAAGAGTACTTGTGTCTCGCTATTCATGCACTGCTAAACAAATAAACTTACACACTTTATACATTCATTCCACTATGATACGTATACACATTGTATGAAATCGGAGATGTAATTAAATCAAACGTTCTTCTTTACAACAAGTAAGAATAATTGAAATGAGTAACGTTATTTTGACATTCAGTATGTGAAGTCATTGCGCACCTGCCATAAAAAATGTGGTGCCTGGCTATACACCAAAACAGAAACGTGCTAACCAAGCATCTTAATAAGGAGCATTGGCACTTTATGTAGATAACAGCATTATAACGCCTTCTCATGCTTCTGACAAGGCGCAGCACTTTCAGTTGAGGTAGACCTCCACTCTTCTAAATGGAGTCTTAAAAGGCTTGTACAGCTTGGGTTGATTATTTTTACTCGGGTGCGTTGCTCCAGGTGAATCCCATTTTTTCTTTCGGATTCAAATCGGCACATCTGAATGGTCACTTCATTCGTTTCACGTGGTGCACTTCCTGAATTCTCCAAACGATTATGGAATTTTGAACTCCAGCATTTTCTCCAATTTGTCTCCCGTGAGAAGTTACATGTGGCACAAAGATATCGCCAATGTACCCCCGAGCAATTAGCAAACCAAATGATCAGGAGATCGGTTTTCGTATCAAAACTTATGCTTTCCCACACCATAACAATTCACCTCCATAAGCAACGACAGCTGTCGGATAAATACATTCCCCTCGCCTTCTTCAGACTAGCAGATGACCGGCTGAACTTTATAACGGCAAATGGGATTCGTTTGAGTAGAGCAGGCATCGTCAATCGAGAGCGAAATGCCTTCGGAGCCAGTTTTGCTCCCCGCTCTCGAGGAACGAGAGCAGCTTAGCGAGCAAGTAGGGGAAGAAGTAGAAGAAGTGCATGACGTCGTATGTACTGAAGGCCAGTGGCGCAAGTACAGTACGGCCACGGTATGCAACCCGCCTGACTGCTGCTCTCTTGTCACGTGACAAACACTCGTCCCGAGTGGAGCAAGTAACACCGGCTCCCTAGAGCAACTACGTGATGACGTCTGGAGTAGAGCATAGAATGCCAGTGTCATAGTTTCCAGTGCGGAAAACGTAAGCAAAGTACAGTCCCCTGCCACTATGTCGTCTGCACTTGAGCTGGTCGTCGGAATCTTAAATTGGCCTCTTGAAGCTTAAAAGAGTTTCTGACCGTTTTATCACTAACTTGTACTTCAGAAGCCTGCTGTAGGCCCACCTGTAGTGCTCTTGCTGTAACTTGGCGGTTTTAGAGAGCTTGTAGATGCATAAAATAATCCTAACCTGAGAGTGTTTACCCTTGAGGGCCAATGTTGGAATGCCTGGCAACACTTCGAGCCTCCATGAAACGTTTCCACAGATACCAAATTGTATTCTGAGCAAACTGTAATTTTATGGCAAGGTTCCTCTGCGAGTAGTTTTCCTTGAAGCAGTGAAAGGGCACGAGTAACTTCATTCAACGACGACTAATACCCCACCGTTGCCTCAGTCCACAAGATTGACCGTGAGTTGTAAACGCTGCCCCCCCCCCCCCCCACACACACACACTTTGAATTCAGGCATTCGTATCTTTCAACTGACAATGACAAATCCCACTGGAAGCCTCTGTTATGTCAAGAATTATTATTGCCATTCTCACAATGCATTCCTGTAATGTAGTCGAGAACATCAAAAGACGTGATCAGATTTCATTTCTGAGTAGTGTATGATATCATACGTGTATTTATATAATTCTAAATAATACTTAACTCCATGGCGCAACAGCCCCGAATGGTCATGGTCTACCAAGCGACCGCTGCTCAGCCCAAAGGCAAGGTGCCGTGTGGTCAGAACGTCGAATCCTCACAACCGTCATGCTTGGTTTTCTAGACCAGGGCCGCCATGTCACCGTCGGATATCTGCTGAATTGTAATCACATAGGCTGATTGGACCTCGAACCAGCCCTTAGATCCAGGTAAAAATACCTGACCTGGGAATCGAACACGGGACCTTCGGGTAAGAGGCAGGCACGCTACCCCTACACCGCTGTGCCGGAGGGGGTAAATACACAAACTTACTGCTAAATAAAATTGAGGTCAAATGTACTGCTGGATTTTCTTCATTCAACATTGACAATCTATTGTGAACACACTTACTTAGTTTTAACAGAACATGGTAAATTATTTTTCTGAAACTTATTTTTTCACCAAAATGCGATGGTGAATTATGAAAACTACCGTGCAACAGTTTTAAAGAATTACTTACATTCTGTTTATTCTATGACATTTCTAACCCTCCTTGAGTGTGTACGCGTAGTATTAGCTGACTTGCCTTAAAATCCTTTCTTGCAAGTTCTCTTCGAGAACTGGCGTACTAATTCTAAATGCAACTACTATTTTTAAAGCTAACATATTCACTTCACCCCATGCATATACCACGCATATATATAAGCAAGTCGGTTTGTAGCGTTCTATGTATAAAGGTATAAAAATGAAAATAGACGTGAATTAATGAGGCACTTCCAGGTATCTCAGAACCTTACAACTTGGTACCAGAGAAGCTGATGACTACAGGACCCCCAGAAAAGTCGAAAATTCTCAAAATTCCCTGAGAGGGCACGGTGGGTGTTTACAATTTTGGGCTTAGAATAAGAATGCAGTCGTATGCATATCCAAAGCGATAAAATACAGGTTTCGTGGGCTTAAAAACTTTCAGAAAAATTTCTAATTTTTAGCCCCCCCCCCTCGCCCCCAAATCAACGTTTTCATTTTTAACCCCCGAAACACACTTAAATATGGAGGCAATTTTATTGACGGTGCAGAAATTCTTTTCGAGGCACTTTTTGGCTAAACGGTAATTGCTATCGACAACCGGATTGCAATTTGTTACCTGAAATGGAGTGATCTACAACTTTAATAATGTTCTTTGTTTTACGTCCCACGAACTACTCTTTTACGGTTTTCAGAGACACCGAGGTGCCGGAATTTAGTCCCGCAGGAGTTCTTTTACGTGCCAGTAAATCTACCGACAAGAGGCTGACGTATTTGAGCACCTTCAAATACCACCGGACTAAGCCAGGTTCGAACCTGCCAAGTTGGGGTCAGAAGGCCAGCGCCTTAACCGTCTGAGCCACTCAGCCCGGCGATCTACAACTTTAGTCCTATGAATTTTTATAATATCTCTACCCTTTCCACTTTAGATTGAGCTCCGCCTTCCCAGCTTTGGTCAATTTTGTTTATTTTTCATATATTATTTTACTGATCCACATACTTATAAGACTGATAGAAGCACAAGATTGAGCAGGCTCCTTGACACGAGCAATGGTCATATGCAAATCAAATTTTGTTATTCTATCTGCAATCCATGCATGGGAAAACGAAAAGATTATGTGGAAATTGTACTGCAATTTCAGCCCAATCTTAGTTTCTAAAGCAATCTAATATGCAGCCGATGGAGATACGATAAAACAGCAAAGAACCAAAGTTGTAGGTCGTTTCATCGTCGATACGCCTGCCAAGTTTCAAGACTATAGTTGTCTGATGAGTTGGCAAAATAATTTTTCAACTTGTGAAAAGCGTACGAAATTTGACATGGATCGAAATATTCACCTCTATCCACGGTATGAATAGCCGAGAATAGTCATAGGACCAAAAATGTATGCTACTAAAAGCGTCGTTTGATGCCGCGCTCGTTTCTAGATACGACCTAGAGTATTGCCGTAATAAATTTCTAAATGAAGTTCTGCACTATTTAACGTGCATATTCCCTGGCTTTATCTTATATAAGCAAGTCGGTTGGAGCGATCTATGTATAAAGGTATAAAAATGAAAATGGGCGTGAATTAATAAAGCAATTCCAGTCATCTTAGAAACTTACACCTTGGTACCAGAGAAGCTGATGACCTCTGGATCCCTATAAAAATCGAATATTCTCAAAATTCCCTGCGGCGGGGGGAGGAGGGCTGGCTGGGAGGGCTTCAAATTTTGGGCTCAACATTAGAATACAGTCATGTATATTATCCAAAGCGATAAGGAAATTCCTAATTTTAACCCCCTCGCCCCAAATCAAGATGGCGGCACAATCTGCCAGACGAGCAGAAAATTGAAATTTGGCGAAATTATAGCTTTTAGCCAGTTATTGAATTATGTTTATATTTTTCACATTTGGACCACTAAAATATCTAAATATGCAGGTCACTTTAATGACGGTGCTGACATTCCTTTCGAGGTATTTTGTTGCTAAACGGTAATTGCTATCAGCAAACGGATTGCACTTTCGGTACATAAATGGAGAGGACAAAAACTTTCGTCCTCTGACTTGTTGTCCTATCTCGACCCATTCTACCTTAGATTGGGCTTCGTTTTCCCAGTTTTGGTTAATTGTGTTTAATCTATATATATAAAAGCTAGTCGGTTTAGAGCGATGTATATATAAATATATAAAAATGGAAATATAAGTGAATTAATGAGGCGCTTCCATAAATCTCAGAAATTTAAAACTTGGAACCGGAGAAGCTGATGACCCCAGGATCCCTAGAAAAATCGAAAATTCTCAAAATTCCCCCTAGGGTGCTGGGACGGCTTCATATTTTGGGCTCAGCGTAAGAACGCAGTCGTATAATTTATCCAAAGCGACAACCTATAGGTTTCGTGGGCTTAATGAATTTTCAGGTATTTTCTAATTTTTATCCCCCGTCCTCCCCAAATCAGGATGGCGGCACAATCTGCCAGACGAGCTAGAAAATTGAAATTTGGCAAAATTATAGCTTTCAGCTTCTAACCGACGGAAAAAATCCAGGATGTTCAAATTTTCTACTTTTTACCACCACAGATATCGAAATATGAAGGCAATTTTAATGACTGTGCAGACATTACTTTTGAGGTATTTATTGGCTAAAGAGTAAGTCGTGTCACAAAACGGATGGCACAACCTCAGTTCAATTTGGAGTGATGTACGACTTTGGTCCTATGTCGCATCTCTATCCCTTATTCGTTAAATTGGGCTCCCTTTCTGGATTGTTCCTGAATTTTGCAACTTGCACACGTATAAGTGATGGTTTGAATCACTTATAGGATAGATAGGATCATCAAATTCTACACGTATGTTGGCCCACCCAGTAGTCATATGTGTGCCAAATTCTATGTTTTAAGCTGTCACATAAGTATCTGAAAAGTAATTCAATATGTGAAAAGCTTACACTAATTTCACTTTATTCAACTTTTCTAAAACCATCTTTCCTTTAAATAGATGAGATACGTGAACATATCATAGGACCAGCCATTCAGATCGCTGAATGAGGCCAGAGGCGTCTTATCGTACAGTCCGTTTTTTGATATGACGTCCCGTTTAGCAGCAGTTATTCTGTAAATGAAGGTAAACATCCATATACTACCGTATGACGATCTATATTCATTCATTGAAGTCGATTTCTAGCGATCTAGAAAGGGTGTGTTTGCCATTGTTATTAATACTTTGCAAATCGATAGTGACTCTCAGCGGGAGGGCGCCTGCTATTATAATCAGTTCTCCCCACATCGACTTTGACTGGCAGTAAGAATGGGGTCGTCCTCCAAATCCTGTGCACCATTGTAATGAATAATTCCCTTCTCGATTCGACTAGCGGACGACAAGGGAGCATACATTTTTTTCCAAAACTCTTTTACCCGATTCTGTTTGTCAGTAGGCAAGGGTGCCTCCCATTGTAAACAAATTTACCCATCTAAAATGCGACTGACGTCTAGCTATTATAATGGAAACTCACCAACTCGGAGTGACTGCCAGTAAGCTGACTGGCATTAGAAAATGCGTCTGCCATTATAATGATAACAACACAACTCAATTTTGACTGGCAGTAGGGAAGGTGCCTGCAAATATAATAATATAATCTATCTGAAAGTAGGAAATAGGGCCTGCCATTGTAATGAAAACTACCCAAATCGATTGTGGCCGCGCAGTAGGAAATGGGGCTGGCCGTTATATAAAAACGACCAACTTCTTTGTGAATTGCAGTAGATAAGTGGACCTGCCGTTATCATCGCGACTCCGCAAGTTGAACTTTACATTGGAAACAACGTCTGTGGACTTCAGAACATATGGCATCCTCCCTGTTTTGTTCCTTGGATAGCCCTAAGAGACATGCCATTTAATATATCTTACTCACTACGCGTGCTGTAATTAACTTAGAAATCCGTATACATGTTAGAATACCGTAGCGAAGCCCGGGTACATTTGCTAGTCACAAATAGAGGAGACTCGGTGCCCTGCAGTATGAATGAAATATTCCTCTTGGGAACGATTCGCAGAATGACATTTATAAACTAGAACAACTTTTACTTATATTATAGTATTTTCTACTGCAAAACAGTATTTTAATGTAATTTTCAATTGTTTCTGTTTATTAAAATTGTTTTTCTTCGGCTAAACCCACCGCAGACATGGCAATGCCGCAATATGATATTGCGCATTCCATAATAGTCTGTGAATATGTTGCCAATAACACTGCAAATAACCTAGTACTTGAAATTAGTAATACATATTGTAAAAGGACATCGTAAAAAATCCTATCTTCCAAACGCACCGTAAGGACCCACTGAATAATTTACAACTTTTACTGTCAGAGCATAAGGTATGTTTAGAGTACGTAATAAGCCGATAAGGCCTCCTCACGCTGGGGGAAATATATATAGTATTTTCGGTTACTGCGTAATTATATAGCCCTCCCTTACCATTTGTCGTAAATAATATTCATTAAGAACATATGGACACCATCAACGCTCTAGTTGCGCCTACAAACTCAAAGAGTAAATGTTTACACATGAGGAATATTCTGATACCCGTATGCATTATGTCAGCGCTCAGGGACATTTTAACGGGCACTATCTAGAATCGTTTTTCTTCTAATACATTTAATTCCCGAAACCATTTTCCCCAACGAATATCAATTCCCAATTTTTTAAAATATACTTCTTCCAAATTCAATGATTTCAGATCTTACACTTCACCCAGAAACTCTCGTTTTCTCCAATTTATTTTTGTTTTCTTTATATTGTTGGCATGGTGAAATAATTTTGACGATGAGAGTCTCATTTCATGCAGGGGCGAACTCAACATTAACCAAGCTGTACTTCGTTCAACATTGTTTTAAGTGTCTACCTCTTTCTTCTGTAATTCAGTGCTACCACTCGGAAAGGCTATTTGTCTTCGGAAGTCTCTGAAGTTGTGCATCATACTGGTTCCAAATTTCTAGTGGATATTTGCTTTTCGACCTCCTATTGATCTTCTTGTAAGAAATGAATTGGTCTCAAAATTCCTGTCTTCAAAGAGCGGAAGTTAAACCCTATGTATTAGTCTGTAAACGATCGGCAACACTTCAGTGCCTCACAGATAGTAAATTTCTCTCCTTGGGAATACTGAAGCTAAAACAGATTATTGGAAGCATTTGTAAACTTCCCTCACATAAATTCTATTGCCACATTTAAGACAGTTTTGTTTATAAGAAGAGAACGTGACATATTTCACCGCCGTACACACTGTGTCATTTTCTAAAGAAAAATACGATTATTGATAACTTATGAATGACCGGGCGAGTTGGCCGTGCGTGTAGAGGCGCGCGGCTATGAGCTTGCATCCGGGAGATAGTAGGTTCGAATCCCACTATCGGCAGCCCTGAAAATGGTTTTCTGTGGTTTCCCATTTTCACACCAGGCAAATGCTGGGGCTGTACCTTAATTAAGGCCACGGCCGCTTCCTTCCAACTCCTAGGCCTTTCCTATCCCATCGTCGCCATAAGACCTATCTGTGTCGGTGCGACGTAAAGCCCCTAGCAAAAAAAAAACTTATGAATGCGTATTATTGACATTTAGGTTGAAGTATGACGGTACAAAACCCTCTTGTACTTACTAAGTAACTGTTTGTGTTGTGCAAGACAAATTTCAATGAAACTTGATAGAATAATCATTTACCATACAATAAATTTAATTGAGTAAATATGTTTTCCAGTAAAATCAATGGTAGAATTATAATTGCTTGTTACCAAGCTAGTGACTGCGTAGTTTGGGTCATGTAGCTGTCAGCTTGTATACAGGAGATAGTGGGTACGAACGCTACTATCGGCAGCCCTGAAGATGGTTTTCCGTGGTTTCCATTTGTCACGCTATGCAAATTCTACCTTAGTTAAGGCCGCGATCCTTTCCTTCCCTCCTGATACCCGTCTCCAATCACATAGTCGGTATAAGACCTATCTCTGTTGTTGCGAAGTAAAGCAAATTGCAACATATAGGGGTAATTTTCTGAATCTAATACGTGCATTGTAACAGGCAATTTTAAGTGCACTGTGGAAATCACAATGGTAGTACATTCCACAGGTACTAATCCATTCTTCAATTATTCCTCTCCTAAACGTTCAATAACTTTGTAATTAACTTAATTGTGAATTTTTTGTCTCCCGCTCTATAAACAGAGACTGACAGAGGAAAAGGTATTATTAGATTACTGCATATCAGGTTTAAGTTACCCCGTTCATCTTCATAACGACTTCCCTAGGATTTTATTCACGAGTTAAGTTCCATCAAAAGGATTACATAACGGATTTCGTTAGGTGGATGGTTTCTGAATGTTGCATCAAAAGCTTCCAACGCATGAAACATGCACCTAAGCCGCAACCAACTGGGACTCACTATACCACAGAGAAACTCCATTAGCGCTCTCCTTTTAAAGCCTTACAGTTTTAAATTCACTCTGTACAATTTAGTTGAAGAGTAAAGGCGTCCTGTGTATAATATATCCCTATGGAAAAGATATCTGGGTATCAGGAGGAATATTTCTCCCCTGTGATTTTATAGAAGAACATTCTGATATTCTTTTTAAACGGTCGACACGAAGATCTCTTACTTCCCCATTGCACATATTAACGAAGTTGAGATTTCGTTGTTGAGAACATTATACCAGCAAAGTTTACATATAATTAGGTTCATTCAATCATGCTTAAACGGCGAAAACTCGTCCATGCAACCAAAGTGTTCTGCCTTGAGCGTTCATATTAACTCTAAATTATGACCCGCAGATCATTCCGATGGCCAATACAATAAAATGGGACTCTCTTGGTCGTCCTTCTCTCCTCTTGCCAACAAAGTTTCCTTTGAAGGTTTAAAATAGCTGATCATGTGCCTAAAAATGTGATCTACGGCTTTTGCCTATTTAATAAGGCTTCTATTTTGCCCGTATATTTCTTGGAGGAGCTGAGTGTTACTTGCATTCTGTGTCCCTCTTGTTCGGGTCATTCTTTTCCATAACCACATCTCCTTTGGATCAAATCTCTGCCTTTCGCGTTTACCGAGTGCCCAACTTTCACATCCGTACATAAATACAATCCAGGTACAACTCTTCACGAATGCCTTCCATATTCGCCACTGCTAAAGTCAATAAATAAATAAATAAATAAATAAATAAATAAATAAATAAATAAATAAATAAATAAATAAATAAATAAATAAATAAATAAATAAATAAATAAATACATATTTCTATATTAATGTACGGTTAGGGGTGCACAGTTGTGTGCTTGCATTCTAGAGATAGTGGGTTCGAACCCCACTGTCGGCAGCCATAAAAAATGGTTTTCCGTGGTTTCCCATTTTCACACCAGGCTGTTCCTTAAGGTCACCGCAGCTTCTTTCCCACTCCTAGCCCTTTCCTTTGCCATCGCCGCCATAATACCTATCTGTGTCGGTACGACGTAAAGCCAATTGAACTTATGTACACATTTAAAAAATAGGGGAACTTGCTTTTGAACGTATGCCATGCTCCACAAAAGAATACCTCACACACAGGTATATTACCAACTAAACTTTTATTCTTTACCGTTGAAGTATACAAAAGAACATCGATGGATTCGCGTTCATTTTCAGAACACAAACGGAAATGTCCAAATAGGGGCGAAAACAAAGTGATAACAGTCCTCCTGGATGGATTTTTATCACAGTTGGAGAGCTTCAGTGTGGTGTATGTCCCATTCTTCCATGAGAGCCTGCTCGAGGTCTTGGAGAGTCTGTGGTGGAACAGAACGCCCACGAACACTTCTGTCAAGCCTATCCCAAACATGCTCGATGGGATGTTCGGGACTCACTGCTGGCTATTCCATCTCTTGAATGTCCAGTTTTCGCAAGACAGCTCTGGGGCAACACCGTATGCAGCAACCAACACATGCTGTAGCGGTGAAATTACCACGGATGACGACAAAATCCGTACGGCCATCAATAATAATGCCACCCCACATCATCACAGAACCTTGTCCTAATCGGTTGCCTTCCTGGACAACATTTGGAATGTAATGCTCACCACGGCGTCTCCATACACGCTGACGTCCATCACGCTGTGTCAGGGGAAATCTGGACTCGTCTGTGAACAACACAGGTCTCCATTGGTGAAGTTGCCAATTGACGTGGGTACGGGCGAACAGAAGGCGAGCTGCGCGATGTTTCAGCGTTAAACGGGGCACTCGAACAGGACGTCTGGGTCGTAAGGACACTTCTCTTAACCTGTTCCTTACTGTCTTGTCAGACACCGTGACTCCAGTGACTCTCCTGAGGGCTAGTTGCAGGTCTCTGGCAGTTGCTGAACGACGCCGCAACGCACAAATGGTCAGATATCGGTCATCCTGTGTGGTTGCCATGGGTGCACGAACTTGTCCAAACCTCCTTGTGAACTGGCCTGTCTCATTGTAGCGATTCCACAACCGTTGAATATTTGACGGAGAGACATTAATATCTACAGCAACACGACGAAAAGTGAGGACCCTTGCGACTTGAACCTCGTTAAGATGTCTCATGGGATGTGCTGGTTTACGTACAACGTGCTCAAATGACGGCCAGTAGTCTGTGTACCTCACGACACACTTTGTTTTGAGGGGTATTCTGACAGTTTAATGCATGGCTACACCTACAGATGGAGTATAACTTCGATTTGACATACGCTGAGTAGCTAGGGTCTCAAGGTATGCTGTACGACTATTAGATCCCAATCTACCAAATTAACGTTCACATACCATACGTTAAAAAACGTGTTCCCCTACTTTTTTGGAACTGTGTATTTACTGCTTAGTATATACAGAGTGGGCAAAATAAAAATGGCCCGAAATTTTTTACAATAGGAGTGACGTGGGATTGACCCATGTTAGTAAACATCAGAGAAGATTCTGGAAATGGCCTCGTCTGAAGAAATGAAAAACTGAGGATCCAAATGTTCTGACTCCACTTAATTCAGAAACCACCGGCAGAAATCAACACGCGAAAGTTCATCGCTGTAACGCTTGCACAACAGTAAATTTGTAAGGACACATGTGCATGTCCTTGGTAATGTTTCGACACGACAGTCTCTTAATAATAATGTTATTGGTTTCATGTTCCACTAACTACTTTTATAGTTTTCGGTGACGCTGAGGTGCTGGAAGTTAGTCCCGCAGGAGTTCTCTTACGTGCAAGTAAATCCACTGACACTAAGCGGGCATATTTGAGCATCTTCAAATCCCTTCGAACTGAGCTAGGATATAACATGTCAAGTTGGGGTCATAAGGCAAGTGCTTCAACAGTCTGAACCACTCATCCCGGCTCCATCTCTTAATTCCCATAAAGGAAATTGTGATAGACATAAAGCTGCATTGCATGTGAGCTTAGGGAAAGCATTTTTTTATGATTATATTAGACATGTTTTCCACCGATCATAGTTACTTTCTAAAAGCTCTCTCATGCCTACTTTATCAGCCATAAGGTACTGCCTAATATTCCTACTTTTAAGACCTTCCTTTCTATCACATTTATTTTTAACTACGATAAAAACAGCTTCGTGATCACTAATACCAACGATTACTTCGGTTTCTCTATAGAGCTCATCTGGTTTTACCAGCACCACGTCCAGAATATTCTTCCCTCTAGTTGGTTCCATCACTTTCTGAATCAATTGTCCTTCCCATATTAACTTATTTGCCAATTGTTCGGTGGTTCAGTATGAGCTCAGTCAGAGTGTGATTGAGAGCGAGAGTGTAGTTCTGCCAGCGATCTTGACGGTTCAGTTCTGTGAGCGACAACGCTGTGAAGTGAGTGCTTCGGAGAACTGACGTCGAGAACGAACAGTCCAGCTGAGCGACGAGGGAACAGTGAATTGAAGACTGCCGTGAAGAATGGACTGTGTACCACGGGCTGAGTCGTGAGAATGTGTGTCCACGATAAACTACAGTGCGTGCGTTTGTGAACTGTGTAGTGTTACTGTTTCAGCTCTAAGTGTTAGACTGGGGCCGATGACCTGGATGATGTGCCCCTTTAAACAACATGCATCATCATCAGTGTTAGACTGAATTAATAGTGTAACCGAACCATGATAACAGAGAGAGAGAGAGAGAGAGAGAACGAGAGCGGTAACTAGAGTACTTGTGTGCATGTGTGTGACTTCTTCTTCTTCTTAATTCTCAATCCTAAGATTGGTTGGCAGCAATTCGTCTTCTCCACACTTCTCTGTAATCCGCTAATCTCTTCATTTCCACATATGAGCCTGTTCCTACGTCATCTCTGATCTGTCTTGAATATTGCAGTCTAGGTCTTCCTCTTCCTCTTTTACCTCGAATCTCTCCTTCTATGACATTAACTATGAATCCATTGTGCCTACAGAGATGGCCAATTAACTGGTCTCTTCTTTTTCTTATTGTAGCTAAAAGGGATCTTTTTTCACTTATTC
Organism: Anabrus simplex; assembly: GCF_040414725.1. Lineage (NCBI taxonomy): Eukaryota > Metazoa > Arthropoda > Insecta > Orthoptera > Tettigoniidae > Anabrus > Anabrus simplex. The sequence goes on along the minus strand of NC_090265.1, from coordinate 1,212,590,693 downwards.
GTCGAAGAACTTCTTCATTGGTGAGTTTTTCTGTCCATGAGATCTTTTCCATCCTCCTCCAGCACCACATCTCAAATGCTTCCAAACGTTTCTTATCACGTGCACTAATAGTCCACGTTTCTGAACCATACAAGGCCACACTCCAGACATAGCACTTAATAAAACTCTTCTTGGTCTCCACATTTAAATTCCTTGATATAAGTAGTATCCTTTTCTTGTAAAAAGCAAATTTTGCTTGGAAAATTCTGCTCTTTATTTCGACTGAACTTTTGCCATCTGGAGTGATTTTACTTCCTAAGTAGGTAAAGGCATTTACTTGCCTTAGTGGTATATCACTAATTCTGATGTCGACTGCAATATGCTGGCGGTTGCATACCATAATTTCGGTCTTTTTTGTATTAATTTTCATGTTGTACTTATCTTTCAATATCGTATTCATTCTTATTAATGCACTTTGTAGTTATGACAGCTATGTCATCAGCAAATCTTATCATTTTGATTTCTACTCCATTTATCTTTATCCCTTCCATTTCCTCTTTGTATTCTTCAATTCCTTTCTCAATATACAGGTTGAACAGCACTGGTGACAAATTACATCCCTGTCGTACTCCTTTCTTTATATAAGCTTCCCGTACTTCACCATTTATGTTTATGATGCCTCTTTGGTTGTTATAGAGTTCGTATACTATTCGTCTATCTCTAAAATCTAAACCAACACTAGTCATAATCTTCATTAACATATTCCAGTTCACATTATCAAACGCTTTTTCTAAATCCACGAATGCAATAAACAAAGGATTCCTTACGTCTAGCATTTTGTCTATAACCTGTCGTAATGTTAGAATAGCTTCTTGTGTGCCTCTATTCCGCCTAAATCTAAACTGATCTTCAGCCAAATGTGGTTCAATTTTATTGCGTATTCGGTTATATATTATTCTTGTCAATATTTTTGACATTTGCGACAACAGACTCACGGTGCGATGTTCTTGACATTTTAGAGTTCCAGGTTTCTTTGGTATAGGGATTATGAGAGACTTCTGGAATTTCTCCGGTTTCATATATTTCCGTGATCAGTTTAAAAATATAGCCGTGTGTTTCATCATCCATTCTCTGTATCATTTCTCCAGTTATTGCATCGCATCCTGGCGCTTTATTAGGTTTCAATTCTTTCACAGCCTTGAGATATTCTTCTTTTGTTAAAGAGGGTCCCATTTGGTCACTTGTTATGTTGTCTTCATTTTCAAGTTCATTTATGTCAGTAGGCAATTAGAGTTAATTATTAAATATTAGATTGAACGCTACCAGCCCTGTATTTATTTATCTACCGCTCCGCCAACACGTTACAATATAATATAGCTTTGAAGGGCTTTCTTTTCTTCGCCTCATGGATACTTCTGTTGTCACTGTGTGACTTCCCCTCTCGGAGAACAATCATCAAACGAGAAATGCAACCAAGCAAGCAAAGGGCGCCAATCTTTAAGTTGAGGACTTAAAGATAAAAATTTATAATCAAGCTTGGACAGACTCTTATCACAGGGGTGAGGTGATAGTGCACTAATCATTAAGCAGGAGAATTAGAAATCAAAAGGCTAATTAAGGCAAATTGATTAAAGTAAACTAGAAAAATACTATTTATTATATTTAATATAAATGACGACGGTTTAACGAGAACTGAATTTAAAATAGAAAATGAATTTAAGAAAAAATTGAATGACTCTACTTCGCGAAAACTTGCAATATCTTTAACTCGCTTGCTCACCATGTCGTCTTGTTCTGCTGGTCCTTGGAAAGCTTCCCTCCTTGTAGCGGGAACATCACCGTCCGTCTTTGATATCTCTTCATCTGCAGCTCAGTACCATTCCTGCCTTGCCAATTGCACCCACCACTAATTGGAAGATGACTTCAAAACTAACACTCCCTATTATGCTTTATCCCATAGATTGGAGATAAGCCCTATGTCTCAGTTAGAAGAACCACCTTGGGTTATATGGAGAGGATACTCAATTAAGAATCCTTCCAACTTTACTGAAAATGTTCTCTGAAGTTTCATTTCTATCTAGATTAAAACTATCTATTGACTTAGACTGGTTCAAACCGGTCTTGCAGCCGTGCTGTACGTACTTCCTCATGAGAGTGGCTATACACACCTCATTCAGAATTTCTAAGTATCGAGACGCAGAATCAAGTAGAAAATCAAGTAGAAGCCTCGTAGAAGATCGTAGAATAATGTAGAGAGACTCGCAGAAGCGAATAAGACGTTGTAGAGAGCCCCTCCAGGAGCTCCAACACGCCCTCTTATAACCTTCTCTCGCGCTAATTACAGGCCGCTACACGTGGTCCAATCAGATGACACTTCTCTCCCCACTCTAGATATTAGAGTTGACGGGCCAAAACCATGATATCAACTGTTCTTCTATTCGTCCTTTCACTCAGTATCCATGGCAACATGACGCTCCTTTGAAAATAGAGGCGTTGATCAGTTCGAATAATTCTGGTCGAAATACGGTAGCTTACGTTAGGACGCGTGGACACGTGCTCGCATTTCTCAGAACTTGGTGTTTAAATTTGTCCTTCCTTCCTCCTCGGTGATGTGGCAAGATAACTGAAATCTACTGCAAGTTAATTTTAACCAACTGTCGCAAGAATCTAAGTGAATATTAGGATATTCAGCCCTCGTTTATAAGTCGTAGTTACAAAGTAATGAAATGATAGTGAGCAAATGATTAAACATGAATTATAATACAATTACATACCAAGAGAAATATCATGACGTTAAATTCCTGAATTAATTACACATAATAAAATTAACATAATTACACTGTAACGTCTGGAACGTTACATACGCCCCCATGAGTTCTTAACAAATATCACATGAGTTGAGAACTCACACACTAACTCCCACATTGACATGAAATACCTCTATTACCTGCCCATAACGAGCGACAGTATTTTCATACAATTAATTATATCTCTCTGTTTCCATATCTCGCTTAGACTGCTTACCATTGCGACTGTCTGTTATTTCAGTTCATCTTGAGGTTTAGATGCTAAATTATGCCCATCATGAGCAACTTTTCACTTTTGTAAAAAAAAAACAAGATTATTCTAGAGAATATAACATAATATATATACAATTCAGATTACAAACTCTGCCGAGTGTCTATCTGTCCTTTGACTCCCCATCTTTCCGACATGCTTTGCTAGATAGCAGTAACACGTTCTCTTCCAATCTTTTACATTAAAAAATGGAAAACATATGATACAAATAATTTACACTTTTATCACTCTTTCGAATGTTTCACCTTATCTTGAAGCAGGATGTAATACACTTCACACACATACACACGTGATTTAAGCTCACGGTAAAACTATTGCAAGTTAGAAATGCACATACGGGAAAATTAATTATTTGCCGTCGTCAGCTTTAATTAGCCTTATGTAACCTCTCAGAAAACAAATATATAAAATTTCATGGCCTCACATACGGAAAACAGATGATCTATCGTCAATGAACGCGTAAATCTACCGCCACACAAACACTTTCCTTGTTTACAAACACAACTAGGAAATACCACCACGATTGAGACGTAAACACATACCGCTCGTAGTCTGACATAACAAGTAGCAACTTCCCCGAGTTACTGACCTATATCTCACAATCCGGTTCAGCCACCTCACACGACAGGTATCTCCTTAAACTACTAATGTTGTATGAACCATTCATTACGCTCTCGCCATCCGCTAACTTGTAAGCACAGGGTCCTAGTTTTCTATGTACTTTATAAGGGCCTTGATATAAAAGAAAAAATTTCTTCGTTACCTTATCCTCACTATTTGACAACATGGGAACTCTCACCAAAACCATATCACCTACCTCAAAGTTATCCAGTACCTTACGTTTTTGTTGCCTTTTACGTTTATCTCCAGATTTAATCAGGTTCTCCCGTGCCAGTCGGACGTAAAATTCGGCATTACGAGGGGGTTCCTCAGGCAAACCTAACACTCTCACTAGTTCATTCTGAGGCTTACAACCAAAATGAACTTGTGACGGCGTCAATCTCGTGCTTTCATGTTGAACTGCATTGATCCATGTCTCTATGCGGGATAAATGAGCCACCCAGGCTGTATGCTTATCGAACACTAAGCATCTAAACATGCGAGATAACTCTTTCATAACGCGCTCACACATATTACCCTGAGGGTATCTAATGGATGAATGAACCTGTGTAATACCTAGCTCTCTGATTATGGACTTCCATTTTCTCGAAATAAATTGCGGTCCACTGTCTGATAATATTCTAAGAGGAGTACCTAATTCAGGGATATACTTCTCTTTGATTATACGACTACAAGATTTTCCAGTGGCTTTTCTCATACCGTATAATCTGACCAATTTCGAGAAGGCATCAATAATGACTAAAATATATTGGAAGCCGAACTGTCCCTTAACCACAGGTCCAAATAAATCAGTACACACCAAGTCACCAGGTCTTTCTGAGATTACTGCCTGACGAGGTCCTTCTAAATAGCGGTTAGGAACTTTGCTACGCTGACACAGATCGCAAGTGGAAAGAATTTTTCTTATATCTCTTCCCATCTTGTCCCATATAAAATTCTGTCGGATCTCATACAGAACTTTATTAGCTCCAAAATGTCCTAATTCCTTGTGGATAAACCAAATCAATTCCACACGTAGCGCTTTGGGTACACAAATCCCCCAGAGATCCTCGCCACATTTCCTGGCTAGAAACCCGTTAACCAGTTTGTACATGTGCCTACCATGCGACACTGTAAGCTGCTCTCCTCCCTGAAGTACAGACAAAGGTTCCCGACATTCTTCGTCTACCGACTGTTCAACCAATAGGTTACGTAGTCTATTTAGAGCAGTTTCATTTTCCTTAGACAGACATGTACATATAATAATGCCCTCACGTGGCTCTAGAAGGCTACCTTCTTCGCACAACTTCGGATCACGTGACAATAAATCAGGAAGGACATTATTCTTTCCCTTAATGTGAGTTACCTTAAAATCATACTCTTGTAGGGCGAGTATCCATCTACTAACTCTGTTAGATGATAATTTACACTTGGATACAAAAGAAAGAGCATGATGATCCGTCCTAATTTCAAATTCGGTACCTAAAACATACATCCTAAATTTACTGAGGGAGTATACGATAGCTAGGAATTCTAGTTCCGTTATAGTATAACGCTTTTCAGCAGCACTTAAACCTCTAGAAGCTAAAGACACAATCCCTAAATTACCATCATCATCTACTTGACATAGTGCACCAGCGATACCACAGTGAGACGCGTCCGTCAGCAACACATACTTCCTATCGGGCATAGGGTATCTCAAAACAACTGCCTGCCTGAATCCTTCTTTTAATTTTAGGAAAGCTCTATCATGATCTTGTGTCCATTCCCACTTACTGCCAGCTTTCAATAGTTCTCTAAATGGCTCTAGTAAGTTACCAAATCTCACTACAAATCGTCTGAAAAAATTACATACACCAATATACGATCTGAGCTCCTTAATATTTCTAGGTGTCGTAGTATTCAATATTTTTTCAATTCTTGTGCTCTCAGGCGTCACTCCCATTGCCGATACACGGTGCCCCAAAAAAGTCACCTCTCGTCTACTGAAAACACATTTGTCAAGTTTCAGAGTAAAACCAGCATACTCTAATTTAGAAAAAACCCTCTCCAAGTGGTCCAAGTGCTCTTCAAAGGTACTAGATCCTATAACCAAATCATCGATATAAATAGTAGCATAATCTCCAGTATCATCTCCCAAGGCAATACTTAGTGCGCGAATTAAAGCTGCCGAACTCGTACGGGTCCCAAAAGGAACACGCCTAAATTGGTACAAACTATGCTTATAGCTGAAAGCAGTAAGAGGCCTGTCTTCTGATCTCAAAGGTATCTGCCAAAAACTACTCCTAAGATCTAACGTAGAAAACCAACTCTTACCCTGAAAATTCTGTATCAACTCTTCAATGGTTTGTGATCTCAACTGATCAGCACCAATGCGTCTGTTCATCTCCCTGCCATCAATACACAAACGTATTGATCCATCAGACTTAGGCACGACAATTAAGGGATTGACATATTGACTGTTTGATAATTCAATCACATCGTCTGCTAACATAGCTTGAATTTGATCCTCTACGGCTTTTGCATATTTGTGTGGTATCGGATACCTCGGTCCGCTGAATGGAGTCTTATCCAGCACAGAAAAAGAATGTTCATACAGATGGGTAACACCAGGTTTCTCGGAGAAAATCTCCACGTGTTCACATAACACTTCAAATAACTTGTCCTTCTGGACTTCATTCAACTCATTTCTACTTACGGCTTCTTTCAAGCCACATATTTTATCCTCATTAATCCACAACTGACACAACTTCAGGCCCTCACTAGCCTCTTCATTAACTTTAGAAACCTCTCTCATTCTCCACACTGTACTAACTTCCGTTTTCCTCTGAATTTCCTCCTCAAACTTGACCTTAATATCCTCATTATTCCACCTCAAATTTAGCACTAGATCATTGTAATTTAACTGAGCCAATTTTAACGTTAACCAGTCAGATCCCAAGATAAGATCAAATATCAAATGCGGAATTACCAAACATATCTGAACGCTAATAAAATTATTAATACAGATCGGGACAGCTACTTGTTTACAAATTTGCTTAGACCTCTTTCCAACAGCCGTAATGATGAAAGTAGACTTAACAGGCATTTCCTTCAACTGAATACCCTGTTTCACTAATGACTCATACCACTGAGATCTAATACATGATATTTGGCTACCAGAATCAATCAAAACTTTAACCCACGCCCCCCAGACTTTCAATTTAACAACGGGATTGACTACTTTATTACTTGAATCTCCATTATTCTGCTCGGGTTCATACAACAAATCGTCTCTAACATCGAGGTCATATGGTAACACTTTCATGGCAAGACACTTCGCTACCTTCTTACTAGGCTGGAATTCTGACCTAACATTACAGCCTCTCGTTAGTTTAAAGGTTCCCTTTGAGTATTGACGTTGGACTCATTAGTACATTGCTCTGGCCTCTGTTGGGAATTTCCTGTCCTATATTCAGATGCTTCTCTCCTGCTGTTCTGCTGAGGTCTGAACTGATTGCGAGCTTCGTGATTCTGTGTACTACCGTCATGTCTCATTCCGTTGTGATGACTAAAGTTCTGAATATTCTCCGTTCTACTCCTAAGGTTACCTAACGCATCAAAACTGCCTAGTAGGTTCTCCATCTCCTGAATAGTTCCAACTTTTTGCATACAGGCCGCTTCTCTCACCCTGTCCGGAAAATGTCTTAAAAGTAGTCTTACTACATCAGACCCTTCGGTTATACCATCTAAGTTCTGACAAATCATGATATGTGCCAGGAAGTACTCGGTCATAGTAACTCCTTCATGCTGTTTGTACTTCCCAAATACCACCCTTTCTCTCTCCCGAGCTTGTATCGCTTCATTCCAGAATTTCTCTCTAAACTTATTTCTGAATTCTTTCAGGTTCGTCATCGTCTGCCTATATACCATGAACCAAGACCGAGTTTCTCCTACAAAAGCATGGTCAATATTTTCCATAACGTCTTCCCAGTCCATAGACCCTTCCTCTAGACGCTTTTCAAACCGTTTCTCTATCATCTTAAGGAAATCTAGCGGGTTCGTTTGTTTCCCATTAAATTTAGGTAGTTCAATTTCCCTAATGTAGCTATTTCCTAGACATTGCCTTCCCGTGAAAACCTGTTTATCCTTTGCCACCTGTTTTAACTGATTTTCTGCTTTCTCCATCCGGCATTCTACCTCTTTGTCTCTCCTATCAATTTCGCTCTCCAAGTTAACCTGCTTCTCTTTCAATGTCCTAATTTCAATCTTATTCTCTTCAGCTATCGCAAACCTTTCTTCACTTGCCCGGGTCTCATCTTCTATTCTAAGCTTTACCGTGTCAATCTCTTGTTGGACGTGGTCTTTAAATACCCGTATTTCCCCTCTTTGAGTCTCAACTCTCTTATCAATACTAGTGACCTGCCTCATTACTTCCTCCCTAGTAGAGTTGTTTTCCTTCCCCATTAATTCCAGGAATTCACTTCTCTGTTCCGCAAACTTTTCTTCTACCTTTTTCCCTTGCCGTACATATTCACTTTCCTGGTCCTCTAATCGCTTACTAAAATGTTCATTTTTTACCACCAGATCGCGTAACTGCCTACTGTGTTCGTCCATTCTCCGATTCGCTTCCTCCTTATTTTCCCTCATCTCCCTACTTAATTCAGCTTTAGTTTGCTCTAACTGTTCTTTAAGTTCATATTTAATACTCTCAATTTTAGTGTTATTTTGTTCTACATCTGTTTTAATTTGTTCCAATTCACTTTTAAGCTCAGATTTAGTGTCCTCTATCTTACTTAACATTAACTGCATCATTCCCATTAACTGATCATTATTATTACTTTCATTGTTAGTGTTGACTTCCGCTTCGCCCCCCATCCTACTATCATCTGACTCCATACTGACTTCTTTCTGCTTGCCTTCACTCTCCATACTACTTACACTTCTATCTTCAATTTCCTCTACAAGACTACACAACTCTTCCTCTGAACTCAATACATTATTGCCTTTTATCGCCCGTCCACTGCGCAACATCCTCTCTTCTTTCGTCTGATCAGCCATGACCCTTCCCACAATCAAACACTCTTAATGAAACGTGGATATCCAAATTTTGCCCACAATACGAATTCTGATATTGTTACTGTTATTAACTGCTCCGTACTTAATGATTTTCTCGCCACACGTTGGAGCGGCATTTATGTGACTTCCCCTCTCGGAGAACAATCATCAAACGAGAAATGCAACCAAGCAAGCAAAGGGCGCCAATCTTTAAGTTGAGGACTTAAAGATAAAAATTTATAATCAAGCTTGGACAGACTCTTATCACAGGGGTGAGGTGATAGTGCACTAATCATTAAGCAGGAGAATTAGAAATCAAAAGGCTAATTAAGGCAAATTGATTAAAGTAAACTAGAAAAATACTATTTATTATATTTAATATAAATGACGACGGTTTAACGAGAACTGAATTTAAAATAGAAAATGAATTTAAGAAAAAATTGAATGACTCTACTTCGCGAAAACTTGCAATATCTTTAACTCGCTTGCTCACCATGTCGTCTTGTTCTGCTGGTCCTTGGAAAGCTTCCCTCCTTGTAGCGGGAACATCACCGTCCGTCTTTGATATCTCTTCATCTGCAGCTCAGTACCATTCCTGCCTTGCCAATTGCACCCACCACTAATTGGAAGATGACTTCAAAACTAACACTCCCTATTATGCTTTATCCCATAGATTGGAGATAAGCCCTATGTCTCAGTTAGAAGAACCACCTTGGGTTATATGGAGAGGATACTCAATTAAGAATCCTTCCAACTTTACTGAAAATGTTCTCTGAAGTTTCATTTCTATCTAGATTAAAACTATCTATTGACTTAGACTGGTTCAAACCGGTCTTGCAGCCGTGCTGTACGTACTTCCTCATGAGAGTGGCTATACACACCTCATTCAGAATTTCTAAGTATCGAGACGCAGAATCAAGTAGAAAATCAAGTAGAAGCCTCGTAGAAGATCGTAGAATAATGTAGAGAGACTCGCAGAAGCGAATAAGACGTTGTAGAGAGCCCCTCCAGGAGCTCCAACACGCCCTCTTATAACCTTCTCTCGCGCTAATTACAGGCCGCTACACGTGGTCCAATCAGATGACACTTCTCTCCCCACTCTAGATATTAGAGTTGACGGGCCAAAACCATGATATCAACTGTTCTTCTATTCGTCCTTTCACTCAGTATCCATGGCAACATGACGCTCCTTTGAAAATAGAGGCGTTGATCAGTTCGAATAATTCTGGTCGAAATACGGTAGCTTACGTTAGGACGCGTGGACACGTGCTCGCATTTCTCAGAACTTGGTGTTTAAATTTGTCCTTCCTTCCTCCTCGGTGATGTGGCAAGATAACTGAAATCTACTGCAAGTTAATTTTAACCAACTGTCGCAAGAATCTAAGTGAATATTAGGATATTCAGCCCTCGTTTATAAGTCGTAGTTACAAAGTAATGAAATGATAGTGAGCAAATGATTAAACATGAATTATAATACAATTACATACCAAGAGAAATATCATGACGTTAAATTCCTGAATTAATTACACATAATAAAATTAACATAATTACACTGTAACGTCTGGAACGTTACAACTGGAGACATTGTTTCCGAGATAACAAACTTACTCACTTGTTTCCAGGTACTAGCATGAAATTTCCGAGTACAAAATTATCTAGGGAGTGTTTGGCCGTTGCTGTAAAACCATATTTATACTGTAAAATTTTAAATAGTGGATACGTTTAAGATTTGAATCGGAATACCTCTCTCTACGATATGAATTTTCCGATATGTCTATTTTTCATATTACACCAACAACTACTATTGATGAATAGTTGTTTGTGAAACATGTTTTTATACATCGACTATCTGCCCGCACCGGCTTTGCTCGGTCTAATGATTACAAAGTCTCTCGTTTTTCTAAAGTCTCTCTCCTTATAAAAAAGCAAAATTCGTATCAATTTATATCGTACAGACTTCAAAATGACATGTCACAGGTCCGTATGGAAATAATTAAAGTAGGGATGGTCTTACAGAGAGAAGATGATCAAAATAGGCTGAGGCACTGAACTTCGACAACGCAGAATAAAGCTTTTATTGATATATTAATGTCTATGACGAATGAAAGTTCCATGTAATAAATTTCAGCGTGGTTGTGTATTGACAAACTACAATATTATGGACTAAAATAGAAGTTTAGTTGTCCACGTAATCAGTACAATTGTATTTTATTTACAATTTAAAATTGCATAAACATTACATAAGTCATCAGGACACGTATCGACCTATTTTAGTCATCTTCAGCTATTAGTTTATATAATAGGACGACATGTAAAATATCTGAATATTACATAGTGAATCTTACATTCTTATATAATAAAAACAGTTTAAAATATTGCATTTTAAACATCAAGAAGTAGAATGAATCACAAATGTTGTTGAATAGTTAATAAAATTGAAAATTTAGTGCTTAAAATCCATAAAATCTTGTGGGAAATATAGTAAAATGTTCTCCTAAATTAATGTACATAATTTAATAATACTGTCCAAAACTCATGTTAAAGACCAAATTTGTGAAGTTCCAAAAATTTGTGTGGACATCACATCATTATATTACCAACCAACGGAAAACGTTGGTTATAAGTTAGTTAAATGAGGAGTATGAAGCTGTGAGTGGTCGTGGTGATTATTGCTTTAAGAGGAAGTACAACTGGGCAACCATCCTCCATTATCACTGATCAGAAGGAAGAAAACTGGAAGAGGTCCGCCACTTCGAAAAATCAAGGTATCGGCCAAAGCAAGACAAGGGGCTCGAAGGACGTGAAAATGAAATTCTCCCTAGGCCTCGGGGACCCAATACCGTCGGGGTCGGAAAAGAACAATTTTTTCCCAAGGGAGGTCGTATAGGAAAGACGAAAGTGAGGATCCTGGCACAAGAAAGTGGAAGCAATGCCAGAACTCATCTGAGGGACCCGTGGTCGCCAACCCACGCTCCCAAGTTGAGAGCCTCTGGAGCCCCTTTCAGTTGCTTCTTACGACAGGCATGGGATTCCGTTGGTGTTATTCTACCGCCCTCATACACAGGGAGTATGCGCTGTGATAGAACACAGAAACACGTCTGACCGTATTGCTGTAAATGAGACGTCTGCACGTCCGAACGTATTGCTGTGAGACAACTGCTGGCTTCTTCTCCAAAGGCAATAAACTGCAACAACACACTATTAAGCTCATTGTGTTAATAAGAGTATGGAAATGTTGATCAAAAAATAAATATCTCGCAGATTTTGTTTTTACAATTTGTTTTACGTCTCACCAACATAGATAGGTTTTATGGCGACGATGGGATAGGAAAGGACTAGGAGTGAGAAGGAAGTGACTGTGACAGCTCCAGAATTTAATTGGTATGAAAATAGGAAACCACGGAAAAACATTTTCAGGGCTGCCGACATTGAGGTTAGAACCCACTATATCCCGAATGCAAGCTAATGGCTAAGTGATCCAAAACCACACAGCCAGTTACTCGATCAAATTCGCAGTCTGCACATAGTCTCGTCTCACAGTACTGTGATTTCATATGACGATTTCAGCGCCTTCTAATTATTATTATTATTATTATTATTATTATTATTATTATTATTATTATTATTATTATTATTATTCTGTCTCTAATTCTTCTTCCTGGCCTTTCACCAATTATCTGTGGTCGGTAATACCAACGGAGTAAGCCAGGATATTCTGATGTTGAGCCAAATCAATAATTGACTATGCACATTTGTATAAAATTTGAGTGATAGAAAGTTAATTAGAATACGTACATCAATCAAAGGCTTCTATGACCCATAATTATGGCAATGGTAGTAGAGACGAAAGATATTTTACTCAGTCAGTTTTCATTACCAGCTGATGTGATCACCAGTCTTCCAGACCACAGTCACTCTGTGAGGACACCAGTTAACGCATCATAAGTACGCATCAAACATCTTTCCCTCCACGTATATTTATTAGTGTCTTCAGGATTCTCCTTATTTGGATACATTCAATGTCCTCCTGCAGCGTAAGTTATAGCAGAGGGTATTGAGTGTGAACAGAATGACGGTGACTAGAATGGCAATCGCAATGGCTAGTAACTCTCTGATACTGATTGCAGAGCCTCTGGTAAATTGTGCAGAATATCATAATCAACTTCCATTCTCCGTGATTTCCATTCATATTAAACGAAGATGTTTATCGACTTTTTGTTAGTGACGTTTCAAATCAAGTAGGCCCTACTAAGCAATCTTGATACAGGCTATAGAGGCCCCTTGAGGGGTGAAATATAATTTTTTTCCACTGCTCGTGATGATTCAATGCATAAATCAAAGTTTCGTTTCTAAATCCCTCTAAATTCGAAACGGGGATTGGAACTATCGTCTTTCCATATAAAATGTTCTAAGTGCGTAACTTTCCTTTGGTTGTAAAATTGTTCGTTTTCTGTACTGTAATCATAAGACAAGAAAATCCACCTTTATGTCATCAAATCTTCATCTTGTAACCGCACAATCTATCTCATCCTTATTCGGGTGAATGTGGATCACACATGTCGTTAAAACGGGAATCTCTCCGCCTGCCGTACAGGGTTCTAGGTACGGTGAGCATTGTGTGGATGATGTTTACTATACTCGTATATAACCCTAGTTATAAACTCACGTGTACATCTATTCATGTGTCATGACAGATGACATGAGTAATTGTACGTGTGTGATTGTGTTTGTAATAACAATTCTTCGGTACTTAAATCGAGAAATATTACTTGAACATACTATTATTGCACTATTATGATGGATGAATGAGATGAAATCTAAGGCTAATAATCATCAAGGGCAGCAATGTAAACACCGTAATAATCGGAACTGAAACTCAAAGTACTAGAAGACATACCTTGCCAGTGCTCTTGTACAACTTGTCATAAGGTTGTTGAATTTCACTGTTGGGTTAGTAAAGAGGGGTACTGATTGCTTTCATTCTAAAAGTAGTCAGTGGCCTTAGAGAGACTGCTGTTTAGTGTAACTGAAGACGTTAAAGTTTTAAATACGCTGTTATTCGTACGTATCAACTACATCAAGGAATTCTTCTTGGGGAAATATTCCAGCCCCCTTTAGTAAATATAATATTTTTCTGCAGCATGGTTATTAATGTTCTTAACCACCTAAACATTACGCATAATGGTTAGCGTCAATGATCATCTGCTTTAAGCTTTTAAACATTTGCTTGGTTGTCGCCGTTACTAACGACCTATTTTTGTTAATAAAAATTATATGAAAACTCCAAAGTAATTTAATTCAACATTTCATTCCTTATATTTTAATGGACAATTTTTGATCTGTAATTCGGAAGGAATCTTCATATTCTTTGCATAATGGGACACTGAAAATGGGCATATGCTGTGCTGCAAATATAGGACCACGTTTTCTTAGAACAATATTCTCCAGCACACTTTTAAGAAGTTTATAGGCTATTGCTTGGTATATTTATCACATTAGCACACCTGATTCCCGTTATGTATTATTATTTATTATTATTATTAATATTATTATAAGAAGAAGTAGTGAGCTCGCATCCGGGAGATAGTGGGTTGGAACCCCGCTGTCGGCAGCCCTGAAGATGTTTTTCTGTGGTTTCCCATTTTCACACCAGGCAAATGCTGGGGCTATACCTTAATTAAAGCCACGGCCGATTCCTTCCCATTCCTAGGCCTTTCCTCTCCATCTTCGCCATAAGACCTATCTGTGTCGGTGTGACGTAAAGCAAATAGCAAAAAAAGAAGTAGAAGAAGAAAAAGAGAAGAAGAATGCTCTTTAATTAGTCTATCTATCTCTCTCTCTCTCTCTCTATATATATATATATATATATATATATATCGATTTCCTAGTTCTACTTTAATACCACGTGTCTGACAATGCTCTTTCAATCCTTGATTTTCCTTTAGACTGTTCTCCCCTCCCCGCTACATATGGATATTCAGTCCATCGGAATAATTTTTGTTGTGTTCATTTTCCTATGCCTACGAGTAAAGGCTAATGTACCATAAAAATAAATTACTTGTAGGAGTGCGTAAATACGCCATGCAAACATACAATCCTACACTACGGTAAGTTACATCTTCCTGTACACGTTATCTAACGAAAATGGACGCAACGAAAATTGTTGTAATGGATTGCATATCCATATATGGCTGAAATATGAAGAGATAGAAGATTTAATACAATATGTAAAAGGTGACGAGAATCTAATTGTGATGGGAGACTGGAATGCAGTGGTAGGCCAAGGAAGAGAAGGTAGTACAGTAGGGGAATTTGGATTGGGACAAAGGAAAGAAAGAGGAAGTCGGCTGGTTGAATTCTGCACTGATCATAATTTAGTCCTTGCCAATACTTGGTTCAAACACCACAAACGACGGCTGTATACGTGGACGAGACCTGGAGACACTGGAAGGTATCAAATAGACTTCATTATGATTAGGCAGAGATTCAGAAACCAGGTGTTGGATTGCAAAACTTTCCCAGGAGCAGACGTGGACTCTGACCACAACTTGTTGGTCATGAAATGCCATCTGAAGTTGAAGAAATTGAAGAAAGGAAAGAATGCAAAAAGATGGGATCTAGACAAGTTGAAAGAAAAGAGTGTGAGGGATTGTTTCAAGGAACATGTTGAAAAAGGACTAAATGAAAAGGCTGAAGGAAACACTATAGAGGAAGAGTGGAGAGTCATAAAAAATGAAGTCAGTAGTGCTGCTGAACAAATGTTAGGAAGGAAGAAAAGATCAACTAAGAATCAGTGGATAACTCAGGAGATACTAGACCTGATTGATGAACGACGAAAATACAAGAATGCTAGAAATGAAGAGGGCAGAAAAGAATACAGGCGATTAAAGAATCAAGTGGATAGAAAGTGCAAGGTAGCTAAGGAAGAATGGCTGAAGGAGAAGTGCAAGGATGTCGAAGGCTGTAAGGTCCTGGGAAAGGCAGATGCTGCATACAGGAAAATCAAGGAAACCTTTGGAGAAAGGAAATCTAGGTGTATGAATATTAAGAGCTCAGATGGAAAGCCACTTCTAGGGAAAGAAGACAAAGCAGAAAGATGGCAGGAGCATATCCAACAGTTGTATCAAGGTAAAGATATAGATAATTTGGTTCTGGAACATGAAGAGGCTGTTGATGCTGATGAAATGGGAGACCCAATTTTGTGGTCAGAGTTTGACAGAGCTGTGAGTGACCTAAATAGGAATAAGGCACCTGGAATTGATGTCATTCCCTCTGAATTACTGACTGCCTTAGGAGAAACCAGCATGGCAAGGTTATTTAATTTAGTGTGCAAGATATATGAGACAGGAGAAGTCCCATCTGATTTTCGGCAGAATGTTGTTATACCTATTCCCAAGAAAGCTGGTGCTGACAGGTGTGAAAACTACCGCACCATTAGTTTAGTATCTCATGCCTGCAAAATTTTAATACATATTATTTACAGAAGAATGGAAAAACAAGTTGAAGCTGAGTTGGGAGAAGATCAATTTGGCTTCAGAAGAAATGTAGGAACACGTGAAGCAATCCTGACTTTACGTCTAATCTTAGAGGATCGAATCAAGAAGGACAAGCCCACGTACATGGCATTCGTAGATCTAGAAAAGGCATTCGATAATGTTGATTGGACCAAACTATTTATGATTCTGAAGATGATAGGGATCAGATACCGAGAGCGAAGAATTATCTACAATCTGTATAAAAATCAGTCTGCAGTGATAAGAATCGAGGGATTTGAAAAAGAAGCAGCAATCCAGAAAGGAGTGAGGCAAGGCTGCAGTTTGTCCCCTCTCCTTTTCAATGTTTACATAGAACAGGCAGTAAAGGAAATCAAAGAGAAATTTGGAAATGGAATCACAGTCAAAGGAGAGGAAATCAAAACCTTGAGATTTGCCGATGATATTGTTATTTTATCTGAGACTGCAGAAGATCTCGAGAAGTTACTGAATGGTATGGATGAAGTCTTGGGTAAGGAGTACAAGATGAAAATAAATAAGTCCAAAACTAAAGTAATGGAGTGCAGTCGAACGAAGGCAGGTGATGTAGGAAATATTATATTGGGAAATGAAGTCTTAAAGGAAGTAGATGAATATTGTTACTTGGGTAGTAAAATAACTAACGATGGCAGAAGTAAGGAGGACATAAAATGCAGACTAGCACAAGCCAGGAAGAGCTTTCTTAAGAAAAGAAATTTGCTCACTTCAAACATTGATATCGGAATTAGAAAGATGTTTTTGAAGACTTTCGTGTGGAGCGTGGCATTGTATGGAAGTGAAATATGGACGATAACTAGCTCAGAAAGAAAGAGAATAGAAGCTTTTGAAATGTGGTGTTACAGAAGAATGCTGAAGGTGAGATGGATAGATCGTTTCACGAATGAAGAGATACTGAATCGAATTGGTGAGAGGAGATCGATTTGGCTAAATTTGACGAGAAGAAGAGATAGAAGGGTAGGACACATCTTAAGACACCCAGGACTTGTTCATTTGGTTTTTGAAGGAAGTGTAGGTGGTATGAACGGTAGGGGTAGACCAAGGTATGAATATGATAAGCAGATTAGAGCAGATGTAGGATGCATAGTTACGTAGAAATGAAAAGGTTAGCACAGGATAGGGTGGCGTGGAGAGTTGCATCAAACCAGTCTATGGACTGATGACTCAAACAACACATATGGTTGAAAGGTGTGACCAGTCTCAAGAACAGTAACTGATCGGAAGAGCATTGTCAGATACCTGATATTAAAACCAGGCCCACCGGGCGAGTTGGCCGTGCGCGTAGAGGCGCGCGGCTGTGAGCTTGTATCCGGGAGATAGTAGGTTCGAATCCCACTATCGGCAGTCCTGAAGATGGTTTTCCGTGGTTTCCCATTTTCACACCAGGCAAATACTGGGGCTGTGCCTTAATTAAGGCTACGGCCGCTTCCTTCCAACTCCTAGGCCTTTCCTATCCCATCGTCGCCATAAGACCTATCTGTGTCGGTGCGACGTAAAGCCCCTAGCAAAAAAAAAAAAAACAGGCCATCGATATTCAAAGTGAGTTGACTGCGTTATTCGGACCAAGTTTGAGGACTCGGCCATTACAGCATGGAAGTTCGTAGTCCCGCAACTTCGAGCACTGCAGACGATTATATCCAGACGATTATATCCGGCTAGCCGGTTAGAGAAAAGTGCGGTAGACATTACTGTGCGAGATATTTCAGCGAATAAGATGAATTTTCTTTGCTATCAGTTCCTAAACTCAGTTCATTGTGTGTTGTGTACTTCAATCATGTATCCTTATGTGGCTTGATTAATTTAATAGTTCAGCATGCAGTACTGTTTTGTGCCTGGCTGGTGCAGTTGAAGATATGCTTTTTTTCACCCCAGAAGGATATGAATAAATTTGAAAAAAGGTCCAGAGCTATTCCACGGAAGGATATTGAGTTAACGTGCAATAGCGGAATATTTTTCATGTTCTTTTCTCTGATGATTTGATAGTAAAATCAGATAATTTTATAGTGAATGGTGAAGAAATGAATATCTGTCGTGTGAGATAGAAATTACGCCTAGGAAGCGATTCCTCACATTTTCCCTAATTTGCCTAAATACCTTTCAAGTGAGATTAAT
Source organism: Anabrus simplex (assembly GCF_040414725.1). Classification (NCBI taxonomy): domain Eukaryota; kingdom Metazoa; phylum Arthropoda; class Insecta; order Orthoptera; family Tettigoniidae; genus Anabrus; species Anabrus simplex. Next base: position 1,212,572,358 of record NC_090265.1, on the reverse strand, counting down.
GCCAGTGAAACTCGCAACAGGAACAAGAACCAAGACACCATCAGGAAAAGAAGAAAGAAAATTGAATACGGGAGTGCAGCAGCGAATGGAGAATCAAAGGGTCAGTCTAATGCTGATCAAAATTAGGGTCATTCTAGTGTGCATTCTGATGCCGAAAAGACAATATTATCGCTCAAATTGCGCCTGAAAAGTGCTAATCGAAATTTAATTCGAGCTAGATCCAGTCAAAACACAGCATTCTCTACGAGAGAATAATCAAAGTAAATTTTCAGTTCTCATCGAAGTAAAAGGGTATGGTTCGAGCAACGGTGAAGTATTTTGAACACGTCCTTCGAAAATTGTATGTGACATACTTTTCTGGGCCGAGAAAGTAATTTATGGAAAACTGAACTCAAAATCGATGTGAGGCGATTTTTTATTGTTTTTTTTTATTGTATCGATTCCATAGAAAAAAATCCAGTTGATTTTTGAACATGTTATGGATATAATCCCCAGACTTGTTTATCATTATCTGAAGCGCCTATTTTGCTTCGGAACGAAAGAAATTCGGCGAAATTTACAATCTCGAACATCCACCAAATCTTCACGCAAGCTTTCGAAAGTCCAGCAATCGACAAATTGAGTTCGTAAGCAGAGTATTACCTTTAAATAGTTCATAGGTGTTTGCTTAATTATGCTGGTAGATATGCGCTGTTTATTTGTATATGTAGGCAGTACACCCCAGTAACCTGCGCTTTCTGCAACGTGTGATGAAGTTCGTAGGTGTTATTTCCAGGTATGATTTTTTCCATTGTTCCCCGCCGTGTTATTCCTAAGACCAGCTGATCAGTACTGTGGAGCTTGCCCACTCTAGCGCTGCCTGGCGGGGCACGCTTGAGCTGGAGGAGTCCTCATAGTTGTTCTTATATTCGTCATGCTCGGAAGGTGTACCTGCAAGCGTGCAGGAGGTTGTGGGTTCTCATCGTTGCTATAAGTACGTGCGACGTAAAATTAATAGCAACAATACCAAGAGAAATAAGAAGAGAAGACAAAAAGAAGAAGCCTGCCTTATGGTCATGACAGTTAAGAATATTGGCTGATACGGTAGGAGATGTGGTGATATGCAATTTCCAATGTCTAGATTGCGAACTAAAAGTTCGGATTCAATTACAAATCTCTTTGCAGTGCTCAGATGGAGTGATGATATTTGACTCTGGCGATGGTAATTGGTCCTTCGGATGGAGATGTTAAGCCTTGAGCAGATATATCAGTGCTGTACGACAGGAGTAGGCTATGTGCCAGCACGGGCTTTCACTCTCTCACTTCCTACTAGAATATCACACTTCATTTACTTCATCTTATAAAGTTCTTTGAGTAGGTCGACGTCAGGATGGGCATCCGTTTGTAAAAGTCCGCTACGAAGATTAAACTCTATTCGGGGGATAGTCGGTTCGAACCCCATTGTCGGCAGCCCTGAAGATGGTTTTCCGTGGTTTTCCATTTTCGCACCAGGCAAATGCTGGGGGCTGTACCTTAATTAAGACCATGGCTGTTTACATGCCACTCTTAGCCCTTTCCTGTCTTATCGTCACCATAAGACATCTCTGAGTCGGTGCGACGTAAACCAACATGTAAAAAATAAGATTCAACTCACTTTCTACCCGAGCCCGTGAAGAAACAGGAAAAATGTTGGTCACTTAATAATAATAATAATAATAACAATAATAATAATGACATTCCTTGAAAAGTTGTAGAATTTCAGATACGTCAGAGCGGAACAGTATTGCCTAAAAAGAGTTAATTAATGTGCCGATAAATAACATTGCTGTTGGTTTCACATATTTGTAATTAGCACCACCAACGGCTGAGCGTTGTAAGAGAAACAGCAAAATTTGATCGTGGTGCCATAATGAGGGGTGTAGGGCATGATTAGAAGTAAGGTAGTTTGCCGTTGCTTTCATCGCTGGGTCGAAAAGTGTTATTGTAGCACGACTAGCCCTATCAATAGCCCTTCTCATAATATCCAGATGGCTTAGTTGTACTCCGAATCCCATTAGCCAGCATCAACAACACTAAAAGTCTGCATTTCCCATTTGCGGTCGGTCGAGTGAAGGTAGGCGTGAAGTTGTCGTACTCCACTACGGTGCGCGATCCGTGTGACCGCTTGGCGCTAGGCTGTCTGAGCGAATACGTCACATTCGGTCCGACTGATTTACACTCGCAGTCTCTGTGACATTTGCTGCAAACATGGAACGCGAGTCAAAAGAGACGATGAAGTAAAACTTAGGAGGAAAGAATATGGGTTATAAATGAAATAAGGGATGGAAAATGAAGAAGTATGGGAAAACTACTTCGCGGCAGTAGCAGCGGCCAATGGTCAACATTTAGGCTATGTGTCCTGCAAACGTAGTGTTTCCCTATTGACGTTTGCATCTTATTACCTCACATTTGTAAACAAACGTTCTATGATATGGCCTAATGCATTGCATCAATCAAGCGAAAGTGCGCTAAAATGTGTGCCACACATACTCCCCTATTTACGATCGCTTCGAGGACAGAATCCCAACATCTTTGCCAATAACTTGCTAAAGCTGATTCAGATTATCCCCTTCAAAAATTTCACTAAACACCAAAGTGCCATCCACCGGGATACGGAAATACGGGCTAAAAGGTTGCTTGAAATAAGTTCGAGCTACAGAGAATAGTGTATACAAAAAGATACGTGGACGGATCCCTTACAAGAAAATGCATTACCTTACTGTTATCGTTCATTTTATTAATGAAGACTGAAGATTGAATGTATAGAAAATAAAGCTGTCGGAGCTGGGGATATATCCTGAACGTATGAAGAAAATAATCTTCGTGACCGATAGAGGAACAAATATTGTTAAAGGTCTTGAGCTCTACCACAATTATCCATCAGTACTTTGTAATAAGTTGATGACTACTGATATATAAATAAAATCATGAATAAAAATATATAAATAAAATTACTCAAAAACTTAATAAAATTAATAAGCATAATTAACCGAAATGTCCGTAGTATGGGCGCCAGAGTTCACCAGAATGGATCCCTCGAATTTAGATAAGAGCATGATAAACTTTATATCCCAGGGCGTGTACATAATGCTGCGTACTGGTACATCTGCTGCAGGCCTTACCTAACCTCCTGAAAACGACTAATTAGGTAGGAACTGCACCTAGGTTCATCAATAACACTGATTCTAAAATAGCTAACTATATTCTGAACAAATTCCGTGCATGAGCACCTCATCAACATACAACATTATACATATAATACACACATAAAATATTGCTGGAAGACTCCATATTTACAACAACAACAATAATGAAAACCGTGGGAAAACGAAAGTGAGAACTAAGCTACCATTTGCAGATAGTCCGATGAACAATGTACATGTATGAAGATAAATACCCTTCACTGTCTCTATATCAATTCGACTTACCGATTCTCATAATCGGCAGTTATCACTTCACACAGATACTGTACCTTGTACTACTGTGTTCACATATTTTAACACTTGTAAAGATATATACACACGTCTGTCGATCCTCAACATATAAATTTATGGAAAGTCTGAGATAGCTTTCACCAACATATAATACTAGGCCGCCACAAGTGCTACAATACTTAATGCGCAAGCACTCTCCACAAACATAACACGACTACGCTCCACGAACGTTTGAAGTCCAGTCCATTGCAGCCATGTCAATCCAGTACCGTGTATCAGCACCACTTCCTTCCCGTACAGTCCGTCAGTTGTAGTTGTAGTTATCTTCCTTCTCGTTCCTATACAATCACCTTCACAATCACCCTTACAATGTTTCTCATACAATCTCACTTATAATGTCTCTTATAATGTCTCAATACAATCATCTGGTTGCCGCCGTATCATCAACCTTTATAGACATCAACATCCCCCTCCTCTCAGATGAGACGTCTGGATTGGTGCTTGCCAGCCAATCATGAGTGATCTCAAATCAAGACCAAGCCCTGAACTACTTCTTCCTCCCAAGATAATAACAAACTCTGGGGAGTTTTCATGAATCACCAAACTTTCCCTGGTACAACAACAAGCTCATCTCATCAGGCTGGGATATATACATGACAAATGGAATTCCCTGACACAAGTACATCACAACACACACTGGGGTAGCCAGATGACTCATTCAAATTACCAGAGTTATTACAGCAATGTTTTCCCACTGGTGCAAAACAAATTACTCATACCTACATATGTGGATATCTTCCAGCTTACCAATATAAATGGCAAAATATACAAATGAAATACTGATAATAATAATAATAATAATAATAATAATAATAATAAATCGAATACTGACAATAATATCTCTAACTTCTACATATAATTCGGGGGTGTGATATATGTACTATCACATAACGCCCCCTTGGTGAATCGATGATACCGGGTATCACATATTATGATTCACCATAAAACAGAACTTCATACATAATCTTATAATGGCATAACTGAACACATAATTTACTGTAATAATGATATATACATTGCGTCTACTGCATTGTATTCGCACACACGAAATACAATTTGTCCAAACAATAATAATAATAATAATATGGCTATATACACACAACTCTGATTGTTTCATATAGCATTGAACACAATCCCTTCTTGCTACTGTACACATACATTAATATTGATAATATATACATCCAAGGTGCAGATCCTATCTCTTATATCTGCGAAGGCTATAGATATTAAATGTCCCAAGAACCTTATTTTCAGCGGTTAGGAGCCTATAAGCACACTTGCCTATTCTACTGTCCACAGTATACGGACCCTAATATAAATGAAAAAACTATACATAAACTTAACATCAGCATCGATAAGCGAGGAATGCGTACCGTAATAAAACTAACTACTTCTAGAATACACTCTATCTCACACACAAACATTCATACCATCCAGTCACACAAGAATCATACAATCTTTCATTCGGAACATTCATAAAAAGGAAATCCCTCTTTCTGAAATGCGCGGGAATCTCACTACGTTTACTCTTCCACAAAACCATAATTAATGCAAGCAAACAGATCACATACTTTTTCACACATTCCACATCGATATCACTCAGCAAGTCATTCAAATCTTTCACACAACTCTCAGACTTAAATAAAACATTACACACACGCTTGGATAGACTTTCTTTCATCTCACGCACCCTTCCATTCTCACTTACGCTCACTCTATTACTGAAATTCTTACCATAATACACTTCGAAATTGCTGTCATTACTACTTAATGACCCAACAATCAAGTCATCTTCACCACCTTCCATATCAGCTACTACTCGCACTACTTTCATGCCAACAACACTGCTACTTTCGACTCTCTTATCAGAAGTTTCATTAATCTCAAAGTCACCATTTTCACACATAATGGACCTAACTTTACTCTCCTCACGTACACTTAAATCAACAAAAACATCCTCATGATGTATACTCCGTGAACATTCTTCACTTACTAAACAACCTTCATCAACTTCACAAAAAACTTCACTTACAATTTCAGAAACTTCTGTAAGATTATCGATCGCAACATCGCTATTACCATCACCACTAGTACAAAGTAAGTCATCCGACACATCTTTCTTACCTTCATCACGCCCCCTATTCTCAAAATCTCCCTGAACACAAAACACATGGTCATACAATAATTCCTCTTTCACGTCTACCTCATAACTTACCTGTTTCATCACGTGAATAGGAATTTCGGTATCGGACTGCCTATCTGACCCAACTAAGAAGTCCGATTCCGGTTTAAATTACTTGACGTGGACTGTTCACTATTATCATGTCTCTGCACTTGATCTGGAGGTCTTTGATCCGTACGCCCCCTACTTTCTGATTCCCCTTGATTAGGTCTTCTGCCATAATATTCCTGGTGATTACCTCCTTGGTTAGAGTGTCTGTTTCCCCTTCCGGAATTACCACCCTGATTCCCGTGCCTAGAATGACTGAAATTCTGATTATTCCTATCTCCCGCTACCTGATTACCTTGTCTCCCATTATCCCCGTAATTTCTACCTTCACTTTGCCTAGTCCTCCCCTGCCCTTCCAAAGCATCAAACCTCTCTAACAGCTGCTCTAGTTCATTGATCGTAACAATATTCTGCATACATGCAGCTAATCCGACCTTCTCAGGAAAATGCCTCAACATCTGGCGGACTGTATCTCTCTCCGATGCTAGACCTTCAATATTCTGGCTGATCAGAACATGCGCCAAGAAATATTCCGTCATAGATACACCTTCCTGAGGTTTATACTTGCCAAATAGCACGCGATCTCTTTCCCTTCCCTGAATAGCTTCACTCCAAAATTTAGAACTAAATTTCTCCCTAAATTCCTCTAAACTCGAAATACCCTGTCTATAAACTTGAAACCAGGATCTCGCTTCTCCAACAAATGCAATATCCAACATCTCATCAACCATACTCCACTCGATCAAACCATCGTCAAGATTCTTGGAAAACCGTTTCTCCACCGTTTTCAAGAATTCCATCGGATTAAACTGCCGACCATTAAACTTGGGTAATTCAGAGTCCTTCGTACAAGATACGTACCTATTACATATGCTGCTACCTAATTGGATTTGACTGATCTCCTGCCTTAATTTCACATGACATGATTTAATTCCTTCTTCCACTACCATTCTGGCATTTCCTTCTACTGACTTGAGGTCATCTTTTACCGACTTAAGGTCTTTCTCCAATTTCTCATTCTTCTCATCTATACGCTTCGCTAAAACGTTCTGATTGGATTTAATTCTATCTATTTCTTCTACTTTATCTTCCACTATTTTTATTCTCTTATCACATTCCTTGCTGTTTTCAACAAATTCTTTCCTAACTACATTAAATCGGCATTCGATTTTCTCAGTCAATTCCAGGCGTTGAGATTCAACCTTATTATTGACTTCCTGAATTTCCCTGCTTTGATGGTCGAACTTCTGGTTCAATTCATCTATTCTACCATTCACAGCACTACTTAAACTATCAATTTTACTAGACAATTCAACACTCACTAAATTTAACTCCTTACTTTGATTCTCAATCTTACTGGACAATTCCGTACTAACTGAATTTAATTCACTATTAATACTGTATATTTCATTACTTAAAAAACTCAGTTCACTCTTCAACTCTTTACTCTGACTATCAATCTTACTGGACAGTTCACCCTTCAACTCTTCATTCTTACTGTTTAATTCATTACTTAAAGAATTCAATTCACTCTTCAACTCTTTACTCTGACTATCAAGTAGTGATTTAAGCATAATAAGCATTGAAGCCTCGCCTTGATCCCCTACATTCTGAGTTTGAGACGGGTTACTCGGTTCCTCACCTATCGTTACCGATTGATCTTTCCTACTATCAGCCATTTCGCTATTCTCACTTAAATTAGATAAACTCGATGTGGTGGAATTCTTTTGCCTTCTCTTCTCCTGATTCTTAGTACCAGCAACTTTCAAAACCTCTCTACTTCTCAACTTTATAATACTCGACTCGCTACAACATTTCTTCATACTCCAACATACATATCACGTACATATAAAACACTTCACTGACATAGTTTGTAGAATTCCATCCACACCTGACAAGTGCACCTACGCTAATAAGCCTAACAGATGTACCAATCATTCAGCCACACGTTGGGAAGCCAATTGTAATAAGTTGATGACTACTGATATATAAATAAAATCATGAATAAAAATATATAAATAAAATTACTCAAAAACTTAATAAAATTAATAAGCATAATTAACCGAAATGTCCGTAGTATGGGCGCCAGAGTTCACCAGAATGGATCCCTCGAATTTAGATAAGAGCATGATAAACTTTATATCCCAGGGCGTGTACATAATGCTGCGTACTGGTACATCTGCTGCAGGCCTTACCTAACCTCCTGAAAACGACTAATTAGGTAGGAACTGCACCTAGGTTCATCAATAACACTGATTCTAAAATAGCTAACTATATTCTGAACAAATTCCGTGCATGAGCACCTCATCAACATACAACATTATACATATAATACACACATAAAATATTGCTGGAAGACTCCATATTTACAACAACAACAATAATGAAAACCGTGGGAAAACGAAAGTGAGAACTAAGCTACCATTTGCAGATAGTCCGATGAACAATGTACATGTATGAAGATAAATACCCTTCACTGTCTCTATATCAATTCGACTTACCGATTCTCATAATCGGCAGTTATCACTTCACACAGATACTGTACCTTGTACTACTGTGTTCACATATTTTAACACTTGTAAAGATATATACACACGTCTGTCGATCCTCAACATATAAATTTATGGAAAGTCTGAGATAGCTTTCACCAACATATAATACTAGGCCGCCACAAGTGCTACAATACTTAATGCGCAAGCACTCTCCACAAACATAACACGACTACGCTCCACGAACGTTTGAAGTCCAGTCCATTGCAGCCATGTCAATCCAGTACCGTGTATCAGCACCACTTCCTTCCCGTACAGTCCGTCAGTTGTAGTTGTAGTTATCTTCCTTCTCGTTCCTATACAATCACCTTCACAATCACCCTTACAATGTTTCTCATACAATCTCACTTATAATGTCTCTTATAATGTCTCAATACAATCATCTGGTTGCCGCCGTATCATCAACCTTTATAGACATCAACATCCCCCTCCTCTCAGATGAGACGTCTGGATTGGTGCTTGCCAGCCAATCATGAGTGATCTCAAATCAAGACCAAGCCCTGAACTACTTCTTCCTCCCAAGATAATAACAAACTCTGGGGAGTTTTCATGAATCACCAAACTTTCCCTGGTACAACAACAAGCTCATCTCATCAGGCTGGGATATATACATGACAAATGGAATTCCCTGACACAAGTACATCACAACACACACTGGGGTAGCCAGATGACTCATTCAAATTACCAGAGTTATTACAGCAATGTTTTCCCACTGGTGCAAAACAAATTACTCATACCTACATATGTGGATATCTTCCAGCTTACCAATATAAATGGCAAAATATACAAATGAAATACTGATAATAATAATAATAATAATAATAATAATAATAATAATAATAATAATAAATCGAATACTGACAATAATATCTCTAACTTCTACATATAATTCGGGGGTGTGATATATGTACTATCACAACTTTAACATGTGTCAATAAGAGAAATACGTTCTTATTATTTATATCGTTCATTATGTTTTGCAGCCCACATTGACGTCTGTACGAGATGTAAATACACGTGTACGATGTATTTTTAGGAGTGGAAATAGCCAAAGCGGATTTACCGCCCACATTTTCATGCATGATTTGTTGTGTATTTTTAATAACAATTTTAACATAACTTGCATCCTGTCAGCACGAGACCACACTCATGTCGTATCATTAAAAATGTCAGAGACTCGTGTTATCCCCGCCTGTCATGATGGATTATTTTAACAAAAGTGCACTCCTGTAATTTTACATTAATTAAGGCAAACGAACGTTCAACGAAAACAGACATCAGTGTTTTCTAATCTACACTACTGTGCATTTTCTGATTATATTATACCATGGACGTACACAAGTTCAGATGTGTTATGGGTGTCAATTTCATGTCTGCAGCTTCTACTTTGGAGGCAGAGGTTCTTTTTTGGAATATCTGCTTTTAGTACATTGCGAGGGCTAGTCAATCATACTCTTTGTGGAAGTAATGCTCAATGAAAACCACAGGAAGCCGAAGTTGAGTGGCTAGACTCTGGATGAAATCTTCTTTCGAAGTTCCCTTTACATACTGAATATTCTTATTATTGGATTTACCGTCAATTATTTCGATTATTTCTATCGACTTAATGATTTATTATACTGTAAGAACTGACGTTCTTGTTCATAGATAAGATAAAATATAACGAGGTTTTAGATTTCACTTTTGGCCAGAATGTCAGTGTTTGAAATTTAAATATTAACAAAATTGTTCTTAATCCTTCGTATTTTTTATTTCAGTGATAAATTATGACCAAAAATTTTAACCAAGCGCTATTTCTAAAAGAGGTGTGATAATTAAAATGATTATTTGTTAACAATATCTCATATACGGTACATTACTCAATTCGGGGCAGGTCCTGCTAGTTCAACCTTCAAGTCATAGCATACAAGGGTAAGACATAATTTAAATAAATTGGAATCTGGGTCAGTCCGCCTCTATGATGTAGTGGTTATTGTGATCAGCTGCCACCCCCGGAGGTCCTGGTTCGGTTCCCGGCTCTGACACGAAATTTGAAAAAATGATATGAGGGCCGGAACGGGGTCTACTCAGCCTCGGGAGATCAAGTGAATATAGGGGAGTTAGAATCCCACCTCAAACATCCTTGAAGTGGATTTCCGTGGTATACCAATTCTCCTCTAGGCAAATGTCGGGATGGTAACTAAGTTAAGACCACGACCGCTTCCTGCCCTCTTCCTTTTCTATCCCTTCTAATCTTCCCATCCCCCCACAAGGCACCTGCTCAGAATTACAGGTGAGGCCCCTTAGGCGAGGTAACTGCTAACCGCTCTACCCCTTCACGTGCCGAGGTTACGAACAGTGGAAGCCTTTACCTTCCACCCCTCCAAGGGCCTTAAATAGTGGCAACTATTTATTTACAACGGATACAAAAGCGTTACATGTTAGCTGTCTTTACCGTCCTTCAATGTAGTCACCAGCGTTGTGTATATCCCGTTTCCAACGATGTGGAAGTCGTAGTATACCTTTAGCAGAGCCTGTTCTTTTGATGGTGGGAATGGAACGGTCTACTCTCTGTCGAATCTCTGCAACAGTTCTGAAGCGAATGCTCACGTATGGTTTCGATCACTGTCCAGTAACGCGGCAAGAGCATGCACTTCTTCTTCACTTGTAGGACGACCTGCTCGATGAATGTCCGCCAGTTTGCCGACCATCGTTGAGGCTTTTACTCAACGTGCCACTGTTCTGTAAGGCAATGCAGATTCCCCGCAAGTCCCTTGAAGACCCTGATGACACTGTCGTGCTGTACGAAACACTGGCACATTCAATCTTGATCCAACTCCGTTGTTCCTGTTTGGAAAACATAGTGACAACGTTACGTTAGACCGCTAGCTCACACGTGACTGTGTTTCTCTCGCTTGTGCGCACGCAAGTGACGTGGGAAGGGCGAGTCCATTTGCTCTGAGGTAAGGTAGGTATGTAACTAACTTGTGTTAGCAGCGACAATATTAGATTCCGTAGCATAGCGTCTCCACAGCAGTGTTGCCACTATTTAAGTTACAACCCTCGTATACATACATAAACATAAACATTTAATGTAGTAACTTATCATACATTCATTCTTAGAATACCAGAAAATATAACAGATATGCTGTACGCCTGAACATTTATTCATCTCACTGATTAGTGGAAAGGCATTAAGACATGTTCAACAAAGCCGTATGTCGACATATTGAATATTCAAAGGAGTTCGATATTACCGGGACCAATTGGAAGTGGACATCAAAGAGAGATAGGAGAACGATGTTGCTTGTCAAGGGATGCGGACTGCTGCGGGACACATCAAGAGGAGATGACATTTATTACTCTGGAGCTGTGCTGTCAGAGTTTTGATTAATCATGGAATCTGGTCCAAATTTTATTACAGCGGATTAAACACAAGAATGTACACATTAACAAGAGTCGTAGACAGCGTTAAGGATTTAGACAAGGATAGGGAAAGTCGTCTGTTTTGGTTCAGGAAGATAATGGCTTCCTTTTCAATCAGAACGTAATATCCCTGCGGGTTTTTCATAAATTCCACTTCGTTTAATAATCAATAAGTTTTTTATAAATTAATGAATCTTCTTTTTACCTTACCATTATTGCTTTAAGCATAAGTATGAACCGAGAGAGTTGGCTATGTGATTTGCGTCCCGTAGCTATCATCGACAGATAATGGGTTCGAATACAGCTGAGAGCAACTTTGAAGATATTTTTCCGTGATTTCCCATTTTCACACCACTAGATATGTAACTTAATTAAGGCCACGGTCGCTTCCTTCCCTGTTCCAGCTCTTTCCTTTCCCATCATCGCTACATTACATCTGCGTGGATGCGAAGTAAAACATATCGCAAAAACAAACGTGAGAAGTATGAATATATAAGCACTTCAGCTTGCATCTACTCAGAAGAGAAAGATGGCTTTTTTGTTTTAATTTATTTTAGTTTCACGTACCACCTATCTTGAAAAATGTCAGAGTGCTAGAATTTGGTTTTGTATGTGTTTACTCAACGTACCAGTAAATACAGTATATTGATAAACATATCAAACTTTTAAGCACTCTTAAATGCCTATCAACTCTATCGGAATTCACTTCTGTGAACTTGAATATGTAAGATGAGTGTTTTCTTCAACTGCACTGCTCAGATTGGTGCATTGCCGTTTGGCGGTAAAAGCATGACATATCACTGAATGTGAGTTAGATTTCTAATAGTGGATAAAACTTTCAGTTCGTTCCCGTTTGAGAAGAATTTCCCCTTAAAATTCAGGCAAATAAAGAAAGCTTTGTACAATTACTGTCAACAGAATACGAGTTAAAGGATAATGGGATAGATAATACCCATCTCTCATTAAAATATCTCATCTTACTCAGAGAAATGTTTGTGTAGTTGAATCGCTAAAGTAGTCTGCCGGTTAGCTCGAATGAAAAAAAGAGGAAAGAAGTGCGTTAGCAATCGTCTGTAGTAGCGAGTCGTTTGTAAATTGCAGTGCCAGGGACTATGTCGAGACGATATCCATAAAGTGAGGTACACTTCCCTTTGTCATCTCCAGTAATTCCCAGCTTTGAACTTCTCTGTGTAAGGTACAGTATTTTCAAATCCATGCGTCGCTTTATTCTCTGTGCTTTCATATAAAGGATGGCTCTGTGATTCCACCTGTTTACTTTTTCAAATGCTACATTCCCGTTGTACATCTTGTCGTTTACTTTCCGTACTGTGTACTGTTTCGTAAAAGGTAATTTTGGATGTTTATTCCTCACTAAGAGCTGTAAGCAAATGCGAAGGTTACAGTCAAGTAACTGGAACACACTGCACAGGAATTTGAACTAGTGAATACTCGATGAACACGGAATGCGAACTCCATATTACTTAATTTTCTACTGTACATACAGAGTTAACCAAATAAAGTCGTCATTCTTTATTTGTATAGTTCATATTACATTTACCACTGATCTGCATTTAGGGATTTCATTCAGTTGTCAGATTCCCTTTCAATTATTTACCTATCCTTTTTAAAATGATTTCGAGGAAATTGGAAATATATCGGACATCTCCCTTGGAATAATTATTCCAATCCCTAATTCCTCTTCCTATACACGGAATATTTGCCCAAATTTGTCCTCTTGAATTTCAACTTCACCTTCATTTTGTGATCTTTTGTACTTTTAAAAACTCCAGTTAAGCTGTTTTTTCTCCAAATTTTATTCCACACGACAGCTCGGAATATACCGCTTACTTGAACAGAGTAATCCCTACTCTTTTCAGCCCAAAATTAGCGATATTTTCGTGACTCTGTTCGTTGTCAAAAATTACCCAGAATAATTCGTGCTGTTTCCGTTTTGATCTTTTCCATTTATCGAATCAAGTAATTCTGTTGAGTGGCCCATACACTGTCGTATAGCCGTACTTGTGACACGCCTTCTCCAATACATCCTAAATACCAATATAAAGAGACATGCAACCTTTATTTACAACCTCGTTAAATGTGATTACCCCAATAAAGTTCCTTCCTTATATTGACACTTACAGCATTCCCGATGAAGTACATTCACTCCATCAACTCAGTCAATAAAAAAAGAGGGGACATTTCCTCTTCGTGAAACGTTCAACCTGACACTTCGCCCCATTTCTCTGTGTACCATTGTCTGCTGTCCCTCTCGCGACTTTTAGTGCAATAATGCCACTATACAAACAGGAAAACACAAACATTCTTCATTCTATTAAACAGTGCAGTTAGTTTGGGCGATGAAAAATGAAATGAAATGGCGTATAGCTTTTAGTGCCAGGAGTGTTTGAGGACAAGTTCGGCTCGCCAGGTGCAGGCCATGTGATTTGAACACCCGTAGATGACTTGTGCGACGTGAAGAGGATGAAATGTTGATGAAGACGACACATACACCCAGCCCAGTGTCAGAAGAATTAACCAATTATGGTTAAAATTCCCGACCGTGCCGGGAATCGAATCCAGGACCCCTGCGACCAAAGGCCAGCACGCTAACCATTTAGCCATGGAGCGAGACTGTCTGTCTGTCTGTCTGTCTGTCTGTCTGTCTGTCTGTCTGTCTGTCTGTCTGTCTGTCTGTCTGTCTGTCTGTCTGTCTGTCTGTCTGTCTGTCTGTCTTTGGTTGTTTCTCCGAACATGACGGGAAGCGGCTCGATTCGTAAAAATCGTTATTTAAATTCATGAACATCCGGTGAGTGTCCTAATTATATTATTCGATTATATTGTTTTAAATTGTTTCTCCGCGTATTGGCTGCCCCAAGATAAACAATACGTTAAACAGTGACTTAAAATTAAATTGAAATGTCTCGAAACTATAAAGAAGATTTTAAACAATTCTAAAAAGCAATGTGTGATATTAAAGACTACGAAAACTTAAAAAAATGATTGAAAGAACAACTTCAGAAATTAATTCCTAAAAATATAAAGCATAAGTTTGATTCCGATGCAGTGGCTTAGCAATATTAAGGGGGACCAAAACGGGAAATGTAAAATTTCTCCGTTAACATTACGTACGTTGAAAACTTTTACCTCATAAAAAACCAAAAACCCATAGCGCTACAGCCTCGAAGGTCCATGGCCCGAAGGCTTGCAGATTACGAGGTGTCATGTGGTCAGCATGACCAAACCACACGGCCATTACTCTTGGATTTTTAGATCAGGGCCGCCATTTCACCGTCAGATAGCTCCTCAATTATTTTAATCATGTAGATTCAGTGTACCTCGAACCAGCCCTCAGATCCAGGTAAAATCTCTGTCCTGTCCGGAAATCAAACCCGGGCCTCCGGGTAAGAGGCAGCCACGCTCCTACTACATCACGGGGCGGACTGTACCTTCTAAAATTTGGATGAAATATAATTCCCGATGTCTTATTTTTCTGCACTTATACTTTACGAATAACAACTGAGATATTCTCTATTATTACACGTTTCCCAACCTTCCCGATTCCAACAGAAATATGTTCTATTTAAACAGCGTACAAAAATTATAAAAATCTACTTTTCAATCCATTATGTCTGATATATTTTTATCATTCAAGTTATAATAATGGAGATATTGGCGAACATAAAAGGTTTTTTTGCTAGCTGCATCAACGACGAGCATCTCTGACGTGTAAATATTGTTCATTCTTCATGGTGATGAACTAGCTGGTGATGGTAGTGCTCGTTTGTTGGTTTTCGATAAGGTCAAAATCTTCATCGCTCCGGTCTAAGTGTGTGTATGGCGTAATAGGAGGCAGGGGCAGCCTTTCCGTCGTCGGAAGGCCCAGTAACTCAACGTAATGCAGACATATTTTAACATGTGATAGCTCTAGGCAGTTAACTTGAGGGGAAGGTTTCAAACTTCTATGTTAATGTAAAATTCTAAAGGATAATTTTCAGGCAAGCCTGAGGTCTTTGTTCAAATCCCTGCTGGGAAATATGTAACTTATGGAATAAAGAGTGTTCACCCTCCATTAATTCCCATTCAACTAAAACTCAAAATTCTTCAAAAACTATGTTGGTACTTCATATTTCGCATCTAGTCACCCCTCTACAACTTTAGGCCATAATCCCACGTAGGATTTTAAGTGTATTTCAAAAGGAGTACAACCGTTTCGCCTCCCAGCATTTTGTACAAGGCCTATCGTCTTAAACCCTTTATTTTGTACATTAAGGCCATTCAGAATGGGCACTCATTGTCCCTGTTTAAATTATCATTATTTACGGATGAGTGTGTAATGGACTGTCTAGCTAATGTGACAGTAAATGCATATTTTGAAGGCTATCTAGAGTAAATTTGTGTAAGAAACTGGGGGCTCTAAGAGGCGGGATTGTATTAACGTTTGAAGCTCAAATTACTAGACGATGTGAGAGGAGAAAATATGCTCTTTGAAATAATGTACTTTCAGAGCTATAATGCTCATTCCTTTGTAAATTATTGTGTCAAAAATCTCCTCTTCTATACCTGATTCTTGGACTTATCGTCCACCCTTATTATCCATGCTGACAAGCTCTTTAACTCTTATTTATTGTTGCTTGTTCAGATTATCTCTTAAATTTAAAAAAGAGGAAAGAAAATATTATATTTTTTGATTTTAACTTATGCTCTCATCTTTTCTCTGTCCATCCATTCACACCAGCACCTTCTTACACCTATTGTGTTCCACAAATTACTCAGAACAATAATAGTAATAATAGTAATAATAATAATAATTACGTTCTAAATAAACACATTTTTTCGGACAATCTACTAAGTGGCGAGGGGGTGAAAAGAAATGATGAAGGAGCTCAGTTATTTTTATGAGGATAATTATATCTCAAAAACTGAAGATGTTACAGGCGTGAAAATTCGTACTTGGAATCTCCTTTAAAAATAAAGAAACACATATTTTTTCGCATAAGTTCACTTCATTGGGGAGAGAGTAGACCGACCAGAAGGAGATGAATTATTTTATGAGGAAACTTATATCTCACAATTTGAATAGGTAACAGATGTACAAATTGGTGCTCGGAATCTTCTTTAAAAATAAACACGTACCATTTCTCTTTTCAAAATATTGAAAAAACGGGTAAATTTTTAAAATGACTTTATTTCATAAACTTAACATGTTGTGTATTGTACCGGTTACAACCTGTACATAAGTATTTTTTTGAGCATAAGTTACGTTTATTTACCACGCGTAATGTTCCGAGCGCGCCTGGTTTGTTTACCAGCAGCGAGGACCAGCTAGCGAGTGTATGACGACTGTGAGCTGTGACGTAGCCACAGCGGCTAGCTAGACCGCCCGCTCGTCTCAACACGTGTTACCAGCCTTGACTGGTATTTTCTGGATTCCACGTCACTTGTTCTAGAGAGTTCGATGGAGAAAATTTGGAAAGTTCTATAATAATTGTGCTAGCGAATTGAGCGATATGTCATCTTGTTTGGGATCACCTAAACGTCCCAATGCTCGAGTTTCAAGCAAATCCATCGAGGGATTCGGGAGATATTCAATCAAACCGTATGATGACGTAGACATCCCGGATTGAATAAAAAGGGGACCTACTGTAGCCTATTCACACAGTCTCAGCTGAGTAGTCAGCGCTGACACTCTTGCTGCTACTATCATCGTGGAACTCTGTCATTATACAAGTGCAGGAAGACGATTCTTCCAAGTTTTATAAAGTGGACTCATAAGACTTCGAGCGTTGTAGAAATTTTTCTAAGTCTTCGTAATTGAACTTCGAATATTTACAAGTGTTCATTAAATGGACTTGTATTATTTACGTGTCTCCGAAGCTGGAATTTTTCTAAGTGTTCACTGAATGGACTTGTATTATTTACGTGTCTTCGAAGTTGAAACTTTTCTAAGTGTTCACTGAATGGACTTGTATTATTTACGTGTCTTCGAAGTTGGAATTTTTCTAAGTGTTAATTGAATGGACTTGTATTATTTACGTGCCGTCGAGACTGAAACTTTTCTCAGTGTTTGGACTTGTATTATTTACGTGTCTTTGAAGCTGGAATTTTTCTAAATGTTCACTAAATGGACTTGTATTATTTACGAGTATTCGAGATTGGAACTTTTCTAAGTGTTCGTAAAATGGACTTGTGTTATTTACGTGGAATATTTGCAACTGTTGAGGAACTCATTCTTCTAATAGACAGTGATTGATTAACATTGCTAGTGATGAACTTTAACTTCCCAACGGCTTTGAACAAAGTTAGGATTTCACTTGCATTTACTCAAAGACTTGTACATTTGCCAGTGTTGGTTTAAAAGACTTATACATTTCGTCAGTGAATTTATTTATGTGAATGGACTTGTGTTTTCGTCAGTGGTCACTCAAAGACGTCATGAATTTCACCAGTGATTAACTTTAAATATATTCAGACTTCCAAGTGAATGGACTTGTGTTTTTTCGTTCGAGTTTAGGCAAAGACTTGCACCTTCGCCAGTAATGAACTTTGAGTTTAACTATAATTTCACAAGAAGGGACTTGTATTTTTCGTTGCCAAACGTTATTCAGAGACGAAGATTTTCCTAGTGATGAACTCTAAAATTAGTAATACCACTCATATCATTTTAGGAGTGTTGGAAGTCTTGATGTACAATTATCAAGATCTCTGCTTGTAAGTTGATCATCCAAGGTGTTCATGGACTCAGTGCTACTAGTGACCTTGGGAACATCAATCCTCTCAGTCTCATTGGGCTGAGGTAGTACATGACTATCTACAACATCGCCTGGATCATCGGGGTTCAACCCGGGCCTCAGAGTTCGAGACATCTCTACTTGCCGTCAATCCAGACAGTCCAGCTGCCTCTGTCTGGAGTATCTGGAGTCCCTGGAATCCCTGGAGTCTTCTGGAACGTGCTTCAACCAGCTTGGCTTGGTGAGCTGGAGAACCCGAGCCATACTATTGGAATACGAGGAAGACAGTCCATTTCTACTTAGAGGTGATGTGCAAATTCATGACTTATTTGAATAAACTATTATACAATCAGAGTCAAAGTTTTTCTGTAGATAGGACCCTACCTCCTGTACCGAGCCCTAGCTACAATTAATCCAGTTTTTCACCCTGAGAACTCTATTTCATGCCACTTTAAAATTTAATCTGAGAGTCGGGCTCTTTTACTGGTACAGTATGTATGTTGGGTATTCAGCCCTAAGGCTGGTTTGATCCTCCACAGCTCCGCCAGCAGCTGTCATAAACAGCCTAGGCGTCACTGAAGAGGCATACTAGGGAAATGAGGAGTGAGGTAATCCCGTTGCTTTCCTCACCGAGTCAGAAGTTGCTCTTACATATCAGTCTGCCATGCCCACTGAAATACATGCACCAACTGACCCTATCAGCGATATTTTCACACCATTCATAACAGGGACTGGCTGCATAAGGAATGGTATTACTAGCATAGCTCATACCTCAGTCACTTTCATATTTTCAAAGCCAAAGATGAGGCTCAGACAGGGCAATGAAAGTAACAAATTTATTCTAGCCCATACCAGAAGATATAGTGCACTGTAAACACTACGTCCCACCAGCAAAGGCATCTGAACATGTTGCAGATGTGAAGATTCGTATTTAAGATTCTCCATTAAAAATAAAGACGTATTTTTTTCTGAAAATCGACTTATGATGGGGAGAGAAAATGAGTGAAGAAGGAGTTGCATTCTGTTTATGAGGATACTTCTGTTTCTCACATGTAGAGTTCCATGTAGCAAGTTCCAGAGATATCTCTGCCAGTAGCTTTGTTACATTAGCCCCAAAAGGCAATACCAAAAACGTAGTTTACTGAGAGGTTCTCGGGTAAATGAAACTCAATTTTCGGTGAGTTTTTATACTTTAGGGAATTTCAGATAATGACTCAGTGCAGTACCGAAGAACGATTACTTTTTTTCAAACTATGAAATCCACGCGAGCGAAGCCGCGGGTAATAACTAGTTTGTAATAATAATCTCTTACGTCGTCATCTGAGGCCTTGTTAGTGGTCTGAGATTTGATCATTTTAACACATAATTTTAGTTATAACTGAACATATCGGCTGTCACTGAATGGATCAAGTAGGTATATTAATTACGGTAACTCTCTTGTTCAGTTCCTTATTATTTTACTGTTCTTTAGAGCAAAGCAATTAGTATGCAGAGTACTACCAGTACTTTAATACTAACGAATCAGTCATCGCCAATGTACCTAGGTAGTTAACAGATAATCACAAGTGATACTGACATTTTTCCTTTTCCACTCAGATAGCTAATGTTCAAATCGCGGTCGACACAGGATTGAAAATATCACCAGAAAAATCATGTGCTATGAAGAAGAGCATCCGGTCTTTAGCCCCGGCTGCAACGAAAACAAGACTAATTTAGTTTAACCAGAAATAGAAACACCGAACCAATTGCATGAATTCTTTATTAATCACAAATCATACATGTTATTAGTATATTAATACTACTACAGTCAATTAGTCAGTTGACTGGCGCCTACAGTGCAGACAACACGGCGTACACTCATGTACTACAGTCAATAACAATTTTGCATCTCGTCAACGTCATCAGCGAAATTTTAGGAACAGCACGACCTATCCCATTATAAATTATGTTATTATTTAATTTCATGATATTCAGCACTAAGTGACATTGAGTATATCTTCTTAACTGCTATTCGACTAGGTGTAAGAAGATGACATTGATATATCAGTAAAAAAATGAATTCCTCTGCACAGTTTACAACACATGTATTTTTAGGCGATGAAATAATTTAATTGTCAATTATTTATCCCATATTTATTTCATTTTGAAATAAGGTAGAGAGTTAAAATAGGACTGGAAAATAATGAATTGGCACTTATTATTCTCACCAAAATTTAATCAAAAAAAGTATAAGAAACCTATTCTCTGAACTCAAGCACGATCTACAAACAAAGCTGCTAGTTAAACAACTATGGATCTACGTATAAGGAAAATTTTTGTTGCTCATACTGAATACGAACTTATATAATAACTTCAGTATTTACCTCATTAAGGTACCTACGACGAAGGAAGTACCTAATGGACCATATTTATCATTCTTCTTCTTCTTAAGACGCCGTCTCCGAGCGGTGGTTGGCGATCCACGTAACTAGCTCTGATCTTGACCGCGCAGAATGGAATACCACTTCTGAAGTACAGCAGTGCCATCTTCGAAGGTCTTTCAGCCATGAATTTCTTCTTCTCCCAATAGATCTCTTCCTCTGCATCTTTCCTTCGATAAAAATCTTTAATAACTGATACCTCTCACCTCTCATGACATGTCCTAGGTATTGTGTTTTCCTCTGTTTTATGGTGAGCAGTAGTTCTTTTTGCTTTTTCATCCGACGAAGGAGCTCGGCATTGGGGATTTTCATTACCCAGGATATCCGCAAGAGACGGCGATACAGGAACACTTCGAAGGCATCAATACGTTTTTCTATGATTGGATCCGGAGTCCAGCTTTCACATTCTTATAGGAGAACAGAAAATACATAGCAGCGGATCATACGAATTCGTAGTTGGAGACTGAGATCTGACCTCACAAAGAATTTCTTCATGATAATTAATTGTTTCCTGGCCTGCTCAATTTTAGATATTATCTCCCGTTTGGAGTTACATTGGTCATCCAAGATGGTACCCAGATATTTGAAAGAAGACACTTGCTCAAATATTTTATCTTTAATTGTGAGATTTGTCCGAATTGTCTTCTTAGAGAACACCATCAGTTTCGTCTTTGAGGGGTTAACATATAATCCAAACTCATCACTTTGCTGAAATAAGGAGTTTGTCATGCACTGAAGGGCAGGCATATCATCAGGTATGACAACAGTATCATCTGCATATCTGATGTTGTTGATTATTTTCCCGTTAATTTTGATGCCACCATAGTCTGCCAATATTTCTTTAAAGATTGCCTCGGAGTAAATGTTAAACAACAGAGGTGACAGTACACAACCCTGGTGGACACTCATGCTGATCGAAGCAGTTTCTGACGTTCTTTGATGAGTTTTGACATTTTCAAACCGATTCCAGTACAGGTTATTGATTATACGTAAGTCACCGGAGTCAATACCTGTTGATCTCAGAATCTATATCTGCTTATTGTGCCTGACACATTCAAAAGCTTTCTTATTAACTAATGAATATGTTGCGCCTAGGCACATGACAAAGTCATTTAGTTTAACCAGAAATAGAAACACCGAACCAATTGCATGAATTATTTAATAATCACAAATCATACATGTTATTAATATATTAATACTACTACAGTCAATTAGTCAGTGGACTGGCGCCTACAGTGCAGACAACACGGCGTACACTCATGTACTACAGTCAATAACTTCTTGACTTGGCGCCTACAGTGCAGACAACACGGCGTACACTTATGTACTACAGTCAGTAACTTCTTGGATTAGCGCCTACAGTGTAAAGAACACGGCGTACACTCTTGTACTACAGTCAGTAACTTCTTGGATTGGCGCCTACAGTGTAGAGAACACGGCGTACACTCTTGTTCTACTGCAGTCAATAACTTCTTGGATTAGCGCCTACATTGTAAAGAACACGGCGTACACTCTTGTACTACAGTCAATAACTTCTTGGACTGGCGCTTACAGTGTAAGTAACACAGTTAGTCAACATGTTCGTGGACTGGCGCTAATAGTTCAATGATCACAGTTTCTGACCTGTCTTTTCGCGTCTTTTTACCATCGTGGTCATCTGGATGATTTCAACTTGATCATCTCAAACGTTTCCCTAGCGGATTTTTCTAATGTTTGGGAGAACTTGAAAATTTCCCGTTGAGCCTAATTTTTGGCAGAACTTGAAATGTGCCCGTTATCGTTGACGTTCAACCACCCTTCACAACGGAGACCGTAGTTCTTCTTATACTGCATGCACGCAGCTGCCTCTTGCTGGGACCAACAATGAACTGTCACGGCAAAATCCTGTGCTGCAAACTTTCTACTGTAGTGCACCACAGGACATTAGACGTCCATTCCACGAACTTAATGACTCTATACGTATTATCATTACGGTACATATTTATAAATACCTGAGTATTCCAAAGCAGCAGAGTTCGGCTCATAATCATTGTCCATGTCGTTGCCATTGAACATTATTTTCTTCCTATAGTCCAGTTGTCTTCAGCCATCTTGATGTTTGATAGGCACATCACTACATAACTGAAAGTTATGATAGTTGCCTAACATGATGGCAAATGGCAGCACCAAGAAAACCACTGGAGAGTATTAGTCAAGTCTGACACTGACAGAGGTAACTATCAGTAGTTAGTGCAGCATATTAACAGCATATTTTATATTTTTGTGGTTTAGGCATCTATGGCATTGAGACACTCAACTAGAATGTTGAATATTGTAGAGTGCTAGATTGCATATTAATAAAGAGAATGACAATAATTGGGTAAATAAATGGATTGGTATTAAAATTCACCTAAAGAGCAACATCCTGAATTCAAGTCACGTTTCTAGGCAAATATGAAGATGCATAACAAAGATAACTTCTACTTCTTAAATATATCTTTGTACGTTAATATTTACGCTGGACAACTTACACATTCTTAAGTCTAACACGTGCTATTAGCAACAATTTCATATCTGTAAGCAGAAAATACATCACCCATTAATGAACATAAACTGAGCTGGGAACACAAATATTATATTATTGCATTCACATATGTACTATTCCTTTTCACACGGCCCCTGGTCCCTTTGAGAGTCATTCAGTAACTTCATCATTCACAATCACTGCACAAAGCTCCGTTGCACATGGTTAACTGTTTGCTAATCGTCAATAGTCTTACATAAAATACAACTAAGTAGCGAACTATGTACCATTTTCCCTGATTTGTCTACATAATTCTGATTATCCACCCATTTGTTTTCCGCACGTCTCTGTATAAAACGTGAGGTATGTGGTCCCCTTCAACACCTCCTGTTCTCTCCTTAACAAATATTTAATCTTCTAATGCTGCTCAGATTATTCAATTTACCACACGTCGGATTTTGATTGACGAGCATAGAAGAACTTTAGAGCCCAAGCAACTCTCTTCCTGTGTACTATCTGAACAGGTGAATGCTGGTGGAAGGGGCAGAAGGGAGGAAACTTTCTTATTTATTGAAACGAAGACAAATTGAATCTGAAGCATTTCTGAAATTAATTTATATTTATTCTGCGCTTTCGACTGTTTGCACAAGAATATGGCGACGTAGTCTTTTGAAACGGAAGCGAGGAGAAAATCAAATATTGGAGTCAATATTACAGGACTGGAAAAATATTTCACGTGAGAAGGTTCGTCAAGTGCTTGACGTGAAAGATAATTGATGGTGTCTATGGATGCAGTCTTATCAAATGTAATATAATACTACAATTTACGCCATCTAATATAGTGTATTTTTCTTCTTGTAGTTTTCCTATTTAACAACTCACATTCTCAATATTTGCTTTACGTCGTATCGACACAGATAATTATGTGAAGATGATGGGCTTGGGAATGCCTAGAAGTGGAAAGGAAGCGGACGGGCTGTAGTCGAGGGTACACGGCGGTATACGCGGTATGTCCTCTGCTTAATTATACTCATTACAATATGCCTCCTGATTTGTTGCGTATACCTCCTACTTTCGTTTCTTTTCAATATCGCTATTCTGTCAGTGATTTTTATCTCTCCAGCTACGATCATTGATTTAAACCTGAGAAACATTTGAATAAATTGCTGACGAACCACCGTACTGCAACACACACCAATTTAAGAGTGTGATAGCAAATCAAAAGGGGCACCTTGGATTTTCTTAATAAATAGCTAGAAGTAGGTCCAGTATAAAACTACTGTGTAATCGAATCAGGATTTTCAAACTAGTGCTTTAAAATATGGATTCGTTCTTTCTCATCGTAAAATGCCTGATTTATGCCAAATTGAAGGATATTTGTTGTAACCAGCAGTAACCCATTAATTTTAAGCACCAGGGTGGTCTAGCATCCGGGATTTGTTAATCCCTAATTTATGAGTACACCCTGTGAGGATGTTGTGTTTGCAGCTCTCGGTATAGCCCCAGCATTCGCTCGGTGTGAAAATAGGAAATCTTCAGGGTTACCGACAGTGGTGTTCGAACAGGCGCAAGCTCACAGCTGCGCGACACTAATCGCATGGCCAGAACGCTCGGTGAGTTCTTTTTAAATTCGTTGGGTAAACATTTTTTTTTTTTGCTATTGGATTTACGTCGCACCGACACAGATATGTCTTATGGCGACGATGGGACAGGAAAGGGCTAGGACTGGGAAGGAAGCAGCCATGGCCTAAATTAAGGTACAGCCCCAGCATTTGCCTGGTGTGATCGGGTAAACATGAAATATATCACAAGACATACTGACATTTTTTCTTTTCCTTTCAGATAGCTAATGTTCAAATCGCGGTCGACACAGGATTGAAAATATCACCAGAAAAATCATGTGCTATGAAGAAGAGCATCCAGTCTTTAGCCCTGGCTGCAAGGAAAACAAGACTAATTGGCTGCAGGGATCCCAGAAACACTTGGGATAAACTGAAAGAAGGTTTCCTCGGTTCCTTGGCTGGGTGATCAGCATTAACGTGGCGCGCGGCTGTGAGCTTGCATCCGGGAGATAGTAGGTTCGAATCCCACTATCGGCAGCCCTGAAAATGGTTTTCCGTGGTTTCCCATTTTCACACCAGGCAAATGCTGGGGCTATACCTTAATTAAGGCCACGGCCGCTTCCTTCCAACTCCTAGGCCTTTCCTATCCCATCGTCGCCATAAGACCTATCTGTGTCGGCGCGACGTAAAGCCCCTAGCAAAAAAAAAAGCATTAACGCGCTTGGTTCAGAGGGTCCTGGGTCCGATTCCCTTCTCTACCGGGGATTTTAGCCACGTTCGAATAATTCCTTGTGCTTCGACGCTGGGTGTTTGTGTTTGTCTCAGTACTCACAACACACGACGCTACCAATCATCTTAAACGTGCAATAGATAATGAATCCATCCACATAGCTTTGGCGTCAGGAAGCGTATTCGGCCGCAATACATGGCCAAATCCATACGTAGGACTTAGTTCGTATCTATGACCCCACTTGAGCGTGGGAACCAACAGTAGAAGAATAAAGAGACAAATAGTTCACCCGTCCAATTAATATGAACATTAACACCGAAATTAACTGATTAAGTCATCATATTAATTGAAATTGTGTCAGGAAAACACCCGTCCATAAAATCTTGGTAAAAGCCAAGTCGGCTCATCTGATTCCAGAAACATTTTTCTGATATATGTACTCAAACCAGACAACTCTGAGAGGTAAATCTTACGAACAAATAAGGTTTTATATATCTACATGCTCTAGGAAAGGAAAGATTTCGAAAGTAAATGAGAGACAGTTTCCAAAAGTTGAGAAGGCATAAAAGACTATAACATGTTACGAGTTGCAGGTTCGTAACGATATTTAGTAACGGAAATCTGTAATTTGCCACGAAATAGCGACCCTTAATTCTTTATCATAAGGTTGTAGAATGGAATCTGGAACCCTAAAAAAAATGAAATGGCGTATGGCTTTTAGTGCCGGGAGTGTCCGAGGACATGTTCGGCTCGCCAGGTGCAGGTCTTTTGATTTGACACCCGTAGGTGACCTGCGCGTCGTAATGAGGATGAAATGATGATGAAGACGACACATACACCCAGCCCCAGTGCCAGCGAAATTAACCAATTATGGTTAAAATTCCCGACCCTGCCGGGAATCGAACCCAGGACCCTTGTGACCAAAGGCCAGCACGCTAACCATTTAGCCATGGAGCCGGTCTCTGGAACCCTAAATATATGGGAACATGAACGCAATAATCATGATGATGTATGTTATGTCAAAACAAATTACGAAGTGTTAAATATATTTTAAGTATACTACGCTATCAAAAATTAAATTTTTATATCCAAACAATGCGATCAAAACTATAGGAAACGTAGCTTAAAACATGTCCCTAGACTATAATTGAAAACTACGTGAAAAAGGAATGTGAACTAATTGAGGAATACACTTCATGAAAAGTTCCAGGTCCATTTAAAAGGACAACACAATTTGGAGACCGCCATATCACGCGGATAATGTTTTTGTGACAGCTGGATGACTGAAACGGGGATCTGAAGAGTGATACACCTAGAATCACCCTAAAAACCATTATAAATCTTATTCTGAAACCGAGTTGCACCCTCAGACACTGTGATGATGATGATAATAATAATCATCATCGTATGGCCCCTGCTTCAGTGAGTGGGCCAATTAGGCTATCTGCGTGTCAATTTGACGTTCCATTTTACTCTACCAGACGAAAAAAACAGATCCCTGTTGGAAGATCAATGGCTGAGTTTTCAATTTATTTTTGTCGGGGAAATACTTGTTACCTGAAGTCTCCGTCTTGCCGACTTTGTGCGACATGTAGTGCCGAATGGGCTTTTTCAAGTCTTCAAGAATCCGCCCTTCTCTGCCAGGTTTGAATAAGTGACAGTGAGATCTGGGGACCTACATTCTACCATTGAACCACAGTGAGAGCTACAAGGTAACAGATGTGATATGATTCATGTCATATTGTACACTAGCGTGCTGAGAATCTGACCCAATCCGAAGATCGAAACGCTGGCTTTTTCTTTCGTAATTTTTCCGAATTTACCTAAGCGTCACATGACTCCACCTAGCCATTACTGCCTTTCTCTGACTGTGTTAAAGTAAATCGGGAGAAACAAATACGAACTAATTAACAATGTTTCATTCGATATGAAATCAAGAATGGGTCAGAAATAGCCTACCGTAAATAAATTTAGTATGATTGGAAAAAGTAACAAAGTGAAATGCTAATTATTTTGAGGGAGGTAAGTAGCTTGCCAGGAGCCTCCGTGGCTCAGGCGGCAGCGTGTCGGCCTCTCACCGCTGGATACTGTGGTTTAAATACCGGTCACTCCGGTGCTGGACAAGCGGAGGCGGGGCAGGTTTTACTCCGGGTACTCCGGATTTCTCTGTCACCTTTCATTCCAGCAACACTCTCCGTTAACATTTCATCTGTCAGTCATTTATCAACGCCCCAGAGGAGTGCGACAGGCTTCGTCAGCCAGCACATTTCCTATCCTCGCCGGTAGAGAGGGGCTTCATTTATTCCATTCCTGACCCGGTCGAATGACTGGAAACATGCTGTGGATGAACATTTTCAAGTAGTTTGTCAATCATGCTGCTAGAAACTTCAAGCTGCAGCTCTCGCCTGATTCTGAGAAAATGGAATATGAATACTTCGAGAGTGCTTCACTAGACCAGCACGTGGCAGATTCCCACAACTAACGCGAATAGCCACGAACAACTTATCTGCTTGTGTGAGCTCGTGGTCAAAGGATCGAGTCCAGCCTTCGTACTCTTTTTGTTTGTTTCTATTTCTCATATGTCTGCTTTTGTATTGACGATTTCAAAACTGCTAGCCGATACAGAAGCACATTTCTCAGTGTGCTAGACGGAATATAAATGACTAACTCTCTTGATTTTATGATAAGTACCATCCTGTCCGGATGGATATCTCAGGCAGTAGAAGCGCTTGGCTTCTGAGCACACAAGTTGGCAGGTTCGATCCGGCTCAGATCGATGGTATTTGAAGGTGAGTCTTGTGTCGCTTGACTTGCTGACAAGTTAAAAAATTCCTGCGGGACAAAATTCCGGCACCTCGGCGTCTCCGAAAACCGCAAAAGTAGTTACTGGGATATGAAAATAATAATAATAATAATAATAATAATAATAATAATAATAATAATAATAATAATAATAATAATAATAATAATAATAATATCAGTACTATCCTGTTTCAAGCAGTAATCTCTAGTCGCAACTCAACACTTACAACGATGTACACCATACTTCAAGTATTAGGCAACAAAATATTGGCAAAGAAGTGCGAAAAGGATTTTGTGAAAGTTTTTGTTACCATCGTTTATCAAATGTAACACACCAAATGTAACACAAGAACGGATACGCTCGTACCATTGTGGCACTCATAATAATCAGTTATAAGTGTGCCTACGTAGTTCTTGGCACGGCCAACGTTTGAATCAAGGTACTCATATTTTGAATATGTAACATCCGATTCTCCACGGAGAAACGCACATTTGTGTACCAGTATTTAAAATACATGTTACTGCACATGTCTTCAATCTGGTTGTAATGCAAGTAACACACAAATTGAACGTTAAAACAAATCCATGAATACGCTATCGAGGCAAGATATGATCACACACTTGTGAAGCGGAGCGCTTGTTGGATTCCTTGTGCGTTTATTGTGATCATTTGTCACGTGAAGGTTTTGTGAAGAACATCCGAAATATTCAAATTCTATTTTCTCAGATTAGGATGGTAGTAGCGCCTTACAATTTGGGCCAGTAGTAGTAGTCGTCGCCATTTTCTGGACTTGTATAAGATGAAATCTGTGCCGACACATTGGTAAGATTAGTAAGTATTAGAAATAATTCATGAACCAACTTCGTGACAAGTATTGTAGCTGTTGCCGTTATAGTTTGGGTCATCAGTCTATAGACTGGTTTGATGCATACCGCCTATTTTATTAATGTTGTTTGGATTCATTCATTTTCATAAGGCACTTCTTCTCCACGATTGTGTCCATAACATCCATCGGTATTTCCAGATCTTATGCAGTATCAGAAAAAATAACAATATCATTGGAAAATCTCCCAGTTTTGATTTTCTTTCCTTGGATTGTGTTTCTCTTTCCAAATCCCTTTTCGATTTATGAATATTAAAAAGGAGAGGGGACAAACTGCAGCCTTGCCTGGTTCCTACCTTGTTTGATACTTCTTTTTAATAGCTCTCGATTCTTATCACTGTGGACTGATTTTTGTACATATTTCAAATAAAAATCATTTCTCGGTATCTGATTACCCTCCCCGTTTCATAGTTTCAAATAGCTTTGTCGAATTAACATTAAAAATTCTTGTTTTTGTGATGTACGAATTATATGCACATCGGCTTGTCCTTCTGAACCCTTTCTAGCCCGGGCCGATGACCTTAGATGTTAGGCCCCTTAAAACACCAAGCATCATCATCATCAACCTTTCTAGTCCAAGCATTGAAGAACATTTTCTGGATAACTTATTACTGTATTCTTAACAAGCATTGCCTAACTAAGTTAAGTTAACTAAGTTAACTAACTAACATTTCAAAATTTGAGGTTGAACCCACATTGCTTTTCCGGGTATGGAACTTAAAAGTCCCGTCCGACATCTAGAAGCAGGTTTTCGCGTGTGAACATAGTTAAAATAATCATCTTGCATTGGACAAATTTGCAGCAAGTTACGCTTTTAATGCCAACGGCCGTAGCCGTGTTGAAACACCGGACCCCGTGAGATCTCCGAAGTTAAGCAACATTGGGCATGGTCAGGAGTCGGATGGGTTGCCACGCGCTGTTGGTGGGGGGTAAGGGAATGGAGGAGCGGAAAGGAACTGGCCACCCTACCGCACGTAAACTCCGGCTCAGGAATACCTCTGCGGAGGTTCGGACCTGCCTTCGGGCGGAATAACCCTTACCTACTATTTTAATAAAAGGACACAGGAGTACAATTAAATCAACAGTTTGTACAACTAAACGTAATGACACACAGATCATATGGTTTATGGGAGAAAAACATATTTTATATGAACATTTTCACTGTCCTTTTATCTGATCTCAGACTAGCATATCGTGGTATGCCACGAAGCAATTCTTCTCACTGAGAAACAGGAATACAATACAATGTGAACGTTTGGAATGGGATCTCCATTCAAATGTTTGGGAGCTGCAAACTTCACATCGCCCCCTACCAGGCAAACATTTTCGGTAGTGGATGTCTGTGTTGCCCGTGTGGAAAAATGAAATGAAATGTCGTATGGCTTTTAGTGCCGGGAGTGCCCAAGGACAAGTTCGGCTCGCCAGATGCAGGTCTTTTGATTTGACTCCCGTAGGCGACCCGCACGTCGTGATGAGGATGAAATGATGATGAAGACGACACATACACCCAGCCCCAGTGCCAGCGGAATTAGCCAATTAAGTTTAAATTCCAGACCCTATCAGATATCGAACCCAGGACTCCTGTGGCCAGAGGCTAGCACGCTAACCATGTAGCCATGGAGACGGTCGCCCGTGTGGACATCGCGTATAACCGGGAAAGCTGTTTACCATCGTTTTATATCTGACTAGCTGATGTATCCATGCTTCGTTACAGAATTCATTTTATACAGAATTGCAGGTCTGTTTCTTTTTTCTTTTCCTTTTCTTTTTTGCTATTGGCTTTACGTCACACTGACACAGACAGCTCTTATGGCAACTATGGGACAGGAAAGGGCTAGGACTAGGAATGGTGTGAACATGGGAAACCACGGAAAACCATCTTTAGTGCTGTCGACAGTGGGGTTCGAACCCACTATCTCCCGAATACTGGATACTGGCCGCACTTAAGCGACTACAGCTATCGAGCTCGGTGAAGGTCTGGTAGTGCGCACATTGTGAGGAAGATTGTATTAAGTTGCACAGCTCTTAAGGTTACCCCAGAAACGCGATGGGAAAGTCAACATAGGCCTACATATTTTCTCATGTGAAGACTAGGTTGAATTTTCATCGTGATTATGGCCCTCTTGTAGTTTTCATTATAATGGGAGGCACTCACTCTCCACTTGTCTTTTGTACATCCTCATAAAGACTGTCTTTGCGGGTTTCAAAATTGAAATCAACATAGGTCATTACAATGACGTCAGTAGGAATGTTGCGATTAAACGCAATGACATCATATGAAATACTCGATCAAATTAAAGACCGCACATTTCCTCACTTTTAACGAACAGTACTACACTGCCGATCTAACTGTCCAAAGTTCCAGAGCTGGAATGACCAGGCCGTAGACAGCCGTGAGCCATCCTATGCCATTATTTCATTAAGTTTGCACACTGCTCATTCCAATCAGTGGCCCAGAGTAGTGATCGAACAGGTGAAATACTATGATGAACCCGTGTGTTACGTACCAACAGTATCAGAAAATGTATAAACCATAAGAATGGCACGCTAAAGAAGAAAGTTTTCTAACTCCCCAGCTATTTCACGCCAATATTCAAGCAGGTTGTTATACTCGGTACGCAGCAGTAACCCCATATATGGGAGATGAATAAAATTGTAGCATAAGATAAAAAGAACATTACAACAAACAATGGTCAATGTAATGTTATTGTTGATCAGTTTTATGAGATTCCTATATTGTAGGCCTTCACATTTACAGTACTTTTCTTCCGACCCTGAAATACCACTCTTATCATAGTCGGTACGGTAAAACTGAATAGATCAGAAATGATCGGAAATTGTATTCTCTATAACTTTTGTTCTGTAGTCATTTTTTGTAGGACCAATAAGATAGATATTTAAAATAAAATTTTTGGCACTTTCCCCTGAACTACCATTTCATTCAAGGCGAATAAACTTATTTATAACCTAGACTGCAATTTCTTATTCCCTGACTCTACATACCAAAATTCATTAAATTCTGCGTACCCATTTTCTCGTGGCTCACCGCTGATATGGACTTAGCAACAGAAATACAATTTAAATGAATATATCTGTTATCATAGCCGATACGATAAAAATGTGTAAGACATAAATGATTGGAAAAGTAATTATATACAACTTAGTTATGTAGTATTTATCGATAGGGCCATAAATAACATAAAGATTTGAGAATTAAATTTGCGGACTTCTCCTAATCTACCATTTCAGTCAGCGTGATGAAAATGATTTATAGCGTAGATTGTAGTGGCTCATTCGCCGACTTTACATACCGGTTTTCATTTAATTCTCTTCAGCCGTTTTCTCGTGATACGTGTACATACATACAGACAGACAGAAATTACAGAAAAGTAAAAAGCGCATTTCCTTGTTACTGTGGACATGACCGATACATATAAATCATCATTTTCAAATTCTGAGCAATGTACAGACAAAACTCGTCCTGTCTGCCTGCCTGTCCAGAATTTCTTTTCTGTCCACGTGATACACCCTTCATTGTCATCATCCCTTGCGCAGTCCGGCTCCATGGGTAAATCTTTAGCGTGCTGGCCTTTGGTCACAGGGGTCCCGGGTTCGATTCCCGGCGGGGTCTGGAAATTCAACCATCATTGGTTAATTTCGCTGGCACGGAGGCTGGGTATATGTGTCGTCTTCATCATCATTTCATCCTCATCACGATGCGCAGGTCGCCTACGGGAGTCAAACATAAAAGACCTGCATCTGACGAGCCGAACTTGTCCTCGGACACTCCCGGCACTAAAAGCCATACCCCATTTCATTTCATCCATTGCGCAACAGAGCTTCTGAAATCTAGCATGGCTAATTTCGTCAATGAGGTCATTATGCAACACGTAGGCAATGACAAATGTAATATCCTGTGCCACAATTCCCTAGACTTGCAGTCCACAGGATAGAAGACACGAGGACTCTCTGCGAGGTCATCACCTCCCATGAACTGGTTATAGTCCAACACTGTCTCTGGACTAGTGTTATGCAAAACACGCCCTTTGCTCGGTTCACATTTGTCGAGTTTGTTCATGACCGAATGTACTTCTCTGAGGCGAAGCGACCTCTGTTCGTTCGCTTGCCCCGTGATGCTCACTCCTTCACTCCCTGTCTTAGTCACAGGTAGACGTGCTCGCGATACCGAGCTCGATAGCTGCAGTCGCTTAAGTGCGGTCAGTATCCAGTATTCGGGAGATAGTAGGTTCGAACCCCACTGTCGGCAGCCCTGAAAATGGTTTTCCGTGGTTTCCCATTTTCACACCAGGCAAATGCTGGGGCTGTACCTTAATTAAGGCCACGGCTGATTCCTTCCCACTCCTAGCCCTTTCCTGTCCCATCGTCGCCATAAGACCTATCTGTGTCGGTGCGACGTAAAGCAACTAGCAAAAAAAAAAAAGAAGTGCTCGCCTCTCTACGTACTTGTTTAGCCATATTCAGTTAGGTTTATCCCGCGTACTCTTATCTCCCGAAACATTACACTTTTGGCACAATGATGGATTCTTGACTGAGCATGAAACTGTATCAGGGAAGCAATGAAAATAGTAATAGTACTGGAGTAGTAGTAGATGAGTTAACCATTAATTTTGACCTGAAGTTCAGCATGCCTTGCGAATCGACGGACAGCGTTGTGGCCAAAATTCAAAGCAGTGAATATAAACTAATCAATAGAGATGGGCTCAGTTCCACCACCAGCTACTACTAATACTACTACTATCATTTTAATTCCGCCGTCTCTCAGGCCAGAAGATTTGTTACGGTAAAGGAGATGTGCGGAGAAGGTGGAGAGGTTTGTTTGACGTGGCATATACTAGAAACTGTTCCGGCATTCGCTTTAGTGCAGGAGAATGTGAAACCACGGAGAACCATTCTCAGGAAAGCCGACGGTGGAGACCAGCCCCTCTACTACTACCTATTTCTACCACGTACTTGCTCCTTCACGCCGAGACCCACTCTACATCTGCCAACTCACAACTCAGCCTCACTCAGCATCACCCTTTTATAACCTTTTATACCTAGGAATCCCGGGACTTTGCTGTGAAAACAAGAGCTTACTCATCTCTGGATGAACCACATTGCTTTCAACGCCAGTAAAGCAAGCAAGGTCATCGTCCCTAGTTAGCAAACTTTGCTTCGAACATGCCTTGTCGAAGGAATTGGAGCAAACTCGGATATTTTAGCGTACAGGCTCCACTCATGCGTGATAGTGGTTGCATATGCAGAAAGGCATATGTTGCTCCGCATTGGTTACCCGTCTCATGTTCGATCAATGCACGACACTACTCTTTCAAACTACGGTTGTTTTCAGCCATCGATCATTGTTTTTTGTACATTGGTGGTTTCAGTTCCATGATAATTCGAGATGAGATGGACAGCTGTATTATCTTTTCTCTTATAAAGTCATATACCCGAATCTGAGAAGCGATAATCACAATCCCCACGAGTCATCTTGTTATCCACCAATTTGTCTGGGAAGCCATGTCTAGTATGGCGAATCGTCCCACAGGCCAAAGTTTCTCCTGATTTCAGTTTTTCTATTAACCTTACGGTCGAGAAAAAAATTGTCGAAAAATACAATCCTTCCCTGTCCCCAAAATTGTCTTGCCAACTGCAGAACAACACGTTCTCCCAAACTGTATTCAGCAAATTCTGCATGTTGTTCCCCCTTGACTTGTTAAACTATGAATGAATATATCCCCTTTGGTCAGCTACAGTCCACAGCTTGTAACCGCGGCGTTTCAATGGTTTCATAGGATTGTACTGTTTTAGCGAGCTTCTGCCTTTGAATAGTATAATAGATTCATCGACACTTAGTTCATGCGTACCATTGTAAACCTCCTTATATCTGACATTTAGGCTGTTGAGCGTTGATTTTAGTTTGTATAGTTTACCCCATTGTTTTGTGGAACTTCATGTGCAAAAAGAGCAAAATATCTTCAAATCTTTTTCTAGGCGTAGTCTCAGCTACCACTGTTACACCCAAACCTGCAGTTTGTAGCCCAATAATGCTTCTTTGACGGTAAACTGTTGTAATCCATCAGAAAGTTTATTCCAATAAAAGAAAGTAATTCATCTTCTTGTAGGTTTAGAATCTTGCCATTCTGAGTAGCATAAAGGTTTTATTGCTATGTTATATCTTTGAATATAGGTTTTACCCATGTCAGAAAGTTATCCGGTGGTGTCGGCCAATCTGAGTGTAAATCATGCACAGCATCTGCAAAAGCAGAAATGCAGTAAATCATTACCAACTCTAATTTACAATCACGGACGGATATGCAACACATTACAGGGTAGTGATGCTAAACAATCATGATTTCTTACTTTCTGGTTGTTTGCTCGGTCGCAATATTTTTGTAGCATTCCTTTTCTTCCAGCGGTGATCAGGTTCCGAATGTCTCTTTGCGGCATTTCTCTCAGCACCTTCTGCAGACAAACTGGGTACAGAACTGGCATCGTTTTCCCTTATATTGTTATCAGGAAATTGATTCTCAGCATTTATAAAACCGTTAATAATGACCACTTCATTTGAACCATCATTTATAAGAGCAAATGTAAATACACAATGTGTGTTATTTTGTGAAGCATTACTAGAATTCAAAACAGTCAATAAAAATTTTTTATCATCATTTTCGCTGTCAATATCAGGGTTTTGAAGGTTATATGGTAAGTCTTCGAGTAATAAGTCAGTTATATCAGTGTTACTTGGCCACAGAATGTACTCTTGATGCCCGACGGGCTTTTCAGTCCAAAGTAGATTTCTACAGTTCAATCACGTTACATTCAAACAACAACAATATATCTGAATTGCTAAATACACACTTCAAAATATTATTACACCAATAGCCACTTCCAGGACGCCTCACTTGTTTCACTCACAACATAAACATAAAACGTCATATTTCACACAACATAAAAGAAAGGCTCATGCCGATTCGAACTGCTCTCTAGCGATAAATGTTTACATTACTGATTCACCAGTTCTTGTGTATATACTGCACGGGGCAAGAGATTCCCGGTAGGCATATAGGGTTCAAAAATACCTACCATACATTTTATATAGCGAAAAATAGAATCGGGACTTAAAAGTCCCGCTAGGCAAAATAGGGTAAGAAATCAGACTTTTAGTCCGAATTGCTTCACGTGTTCCTATATTTCTCCCCAAGCCTAACTGAGCTTCTGCCATCTCAGCTTCCACATTTTTTCCCATTCTTGTGTAAATAATCCAAACCAAACGCCATGGCCCTACAGCTCTGATGGGCCTTGGCCTACCAAGCGACCGCTGCTTAGCCCGAGAGCCTGAAAATTCGAGGTGACGCATGATCAGTGCGGCGAGTCCTCTCGGCCGTTATTGTTGGCTTTCTCGACCGGGGTCGCCATCTCACCGTCATATAGCTCCTCAGTTTTAATCACGTAGGTTGAGCAGACCTCGAACAAACTGTCAGGTCCATTTAAATATTCCTGACCTGGCCCGCAGGCACGCTACCCCCAGACGGCGGGGCCACCTGTTGTAAATAATATCAATCAATCAGCACTGGTCTGCATTTAGGGCAGTCGCCCTGATGGCAGATACCCTATCTAATGTTTACCTAGACTTTTTCTAAATAGTTACAAATATTTCGGAAATGTACTAAACATCTTCCTTGGTAAATTATTCCAATCCCTGACTCCTCTTCCTGTAAACGACTATTTGCCAAAATTTGCCTTCTTGAAGTCCGGCTTCATGGCTAAATGGTTAGCGTGCTGGCCTTTGGTCACAGGGGTTCCGGGTTTGATTCCCTGCAGGTTCGGGATGGCTGGGTTTCTGTGTCGTCGTCTTCATCATCTGTCATCCTCATCACGACACGCAGGTCGCCTACGGGAGTCAAATCAAAACACCTGCATCTGGCGAGCCGAACATGTCCTCGGATACTCCCGGCACTATAACTAAATCCAAATTATCTCCATATTTTGATCCTTCATTCTTTTAGAAAACACCACTCAAATTTATTCATCTTATAATGTCGTTCCACGACATCGCCATCTCTCCCCTGTCAGCTCAGAAGATACCGCTTAGTCGAGAAGCTCGTCTCCTTTCTTCTAAGTCTTCACAGCCCGTGCTTTGCAACATTTTCGTAACGCATCTCTTTTCTCGGAAATCGAACTGATTTTATTCGGAATTTTTCCAGTTCTCGAATCAGCTAATCTTGGTGAGGGTCCCATACATTGGACCCATGCTTAAATTGAGGTCTTCACAGAGCCTTATATGTCCTGTTCATTACATCCTTACTACAATATCCAAATACCTTCAAAACCGCGTGAAGAGGCCTGTAACCTTTATTTACAATCTCAGTAATGTGATTAGCTCCATGAAGATCTATCCTCATATTAACACCTAGAGAATCCCCAGAAAGAACCTTCATCCCATCAACGCAGTAATAAAAACTCATAGGACTTTACCTATTAGTGAAACTCACCACCTGGCTTTTAACCCCGTTTATCAGCATACCATTGCCTGCTGTCCATTTCACAACAAGGTTGATGTATTTTTGCCGTTGCTTACAATAGTGTAAATTATTTATGACTCTATACAGCATAACATCATGCACAAAAATCTTTATCTTTGATTCCAGTTCTTCATTCATATACTTTATATCTATACGAAAATATAAAGTTCCAATAATACTGCCTTGAGGATTTTCCCTCTTAATGATCACAGGATCAGATAATCCTTCACCTACTCCAATTCTCTGAGCTACATTTTCTAAAAGTTTAATCTTTCATTCAAGCACTATTTTTCCTAGACCAATTGCTGTCAAATTTTGCCTCTAGTCTCCCATGATCGACCCTGTCAAACGCCTTAGATACGTCAATCGCGATTTAGTACATTTGACTTTCTGAATCTAATATCTCTCTATATCTTCCTGGAATCCTTCAAGTTCAGCGTTAGAGGTATAACCTTTCCTGTTAACATATTTCAAGCAATTATGCGTTTTTTTCACACTTGTAAATACCTGCTTTCTTTCGAGCATGTATAACAATAGTCGGTCTAATTCGAACAGCAATTCTCCAGTATCATACATCTTACAAAATCAATGAAATAACTTAGCCCTGTCGGTTTCTCCTAAGTTAGTCAGTAATTCTGACGGCATGTTATCAATTATTGCAGCTGCCTTCTTCCTATTTAGGTGTGTCAAAGCTTTCTTTCTTTTTTTTTTTTGCTTTACGTCGCACCGACACAGATAGGTCTTATGGCGACGATGGGACAGGGAAGGGCTAGGAGTGGGAAGGAAGCGGCCGTGGCCTTAATTAAGGTACAGCCTCAGCATTTTCCTGGTGTGAAATTGGGAAACCACGGAAAACCATTTTCAGGGCTGCCGACAGTGGGGTTCGAACCTACTATCTCCCGAATGCTGGATACTGGCCGCACTGTCAAAGCTTTGTCTATTTTCATCTACCTTTCCTCCAAACATACAACCTTCAACATCCTCGCACTTCTCATTCAGCTATTCTTCCTTAGCTATCCTACACTTTCTGTCTACTCTATTCTTTAATCGCCTGTATTCTATCCTGACCTACAAACATTTTGAATTCTCGTATTCTCGCAGTTCGTCAATCAGGTCTTGTATTTCGTAAGTTATCATCTGATTCTTACTTGATCTTACCTCTGAGTTGTGGTCCGAGTCTACTCTCTCTAGTCTAGTATATCCTACTTGATCTTGCCACCGAGTTGTGGTTAGAGTGTACTATCTGTAGTCTAGTATATCCTGAGTTATCCTCTGATTCCTACTGGATCTTGCCTCCGAGTTGTGGTCAGAGTCTGTTTCTGCTCCTGGAATGTCTTGCAAACAAATATGTGGTTTCTGAATATCTGCCTTGTCATAATGAAGTCTCTTGATACCGTCCAGTGTTTCCAGGTCTTACGTATTCAGCTGTCGTTTGTGGTATTTGAACCAAGCATTAGCAAGTACGAAATTATGATTGGTGTAATATTCTACTAGCCGACTTCCTCTTCCATTCCTTTATTACAGCTAGAATTCCTTCTCTTCCTTGGCCTACCGCTGAATTACAGTCTTGCATCACATTTAGATATTCATCTTTTCACATATTGAATCTCTTCGTGAATGTTATTACGATTCCATCATCCGCTTAACTAGTATGGCATAGAGACATGCACTATTGGGATGGGCATTGGCTTGGTGTCTATCCTGACAATGATCCGTTCAAATTGTGGGTAGTTGTAGCTTACCAACTGCCTTGTTTTTTATTTTTTATTAAACCAACTCCTGAATTTTCTCCTGTTTGATTTTGTCCTGATAATTCTATAGTCGCCTGACCAAAAATTATCCTCTTCCTGCCAACGTACTTCACATATACTAACAATTAATACACCGATGTAATCATGAAAATCTTTAATTGTTTCGTGCGATTAAACTGTACAAATGCATATATTTTTCATTCATTTTTAACATTCCAACACCTCTTATATATTCATCAATAAGCTAATTTATTTTTCAATTTGAAATCAGATTGTTTGGAATCTGTTTATGGCATCCAATTGTAATTTCCATTCTCCAACAGTCACACTGAGGCTAAGGACCATATAGGCCTATATATAAACTAGCAGACGAAGATGTTTTAGATGAAAATCCTATCCTACAGACTGGGATATGAAACTCGAACATCACAACGGCAAGCCATCGCCTAAAACGTTTCTGTGATAAGCTACCGTTACCTTCGAATATACTCCGTCTAGTCATTACTTCACTTTCCAGTTGTGTCACTGATTACATTTTTTGACACATTTACGCTAATTCCCTCCAGAGCACTACAAGGTTTCATTAGCTCCTGTAAGTTGGAATACAAATTGAAGAGTCACATTTAACGCATCTCATTTGTTACATGATAATTGGTAAAACAAACTCTCAGGATTGTGCGTTACAGCAGGATAAGAAGTGTAATAATGACAGATATAATAAATGAAGTGACTTAGGTGCCGTTTAGAAGCCTTCAGTGAATGACATTGAAGACCTCCAGTTACGATGTTCAGCTTTCACATGTCATTGAATTAGTGGTCCTTAGTAAGTGCGTTCATGAACATATTATGTTTGTGTGTTCCTGGACATATACTTTTTTTCGGCAGTCAATCCACTCCTTTTGTAGATGCCAAAACCTGTAGATGTTTAGATTCATAAATTCCCTACATTTCCTCACAGGTAATTCATTAACCCATCTGTGACTATAGTTTGAATAACTTAATGTGCCTGTTGTTAGGATGGTGGCGAAGTTCTTGTAATACAGGCCATACGATGAATTTCGCTGACATCTAATATATGTGTTAGTTTTATTATGACGACGATGGGATAAGAAAGGGCTAGGAGTGGGAAAGAAGCGATCGTGGCTTTAATTACGCTACAGCCCCAGCATTTGCCTGGCGTGAAAATGTGGAAACATGGGAAACTATATTCAGGATTGTAGACAGTGTGGTTCGAACCCAATATCTCTAGAATTCAAACTAACAGCTCCGCGACCCTAAAAGCACGGCCAACTCGCTCGGTCTGTGTCTTAGTGTGGTAAAGGGTAGTGTTATTTGTCGTCTGTGACTTGGAGAAATATTGGGAACGGAACGAACATCCAATCCACGAGCCAGAGTAATTACAGTAACTGTTTAAATCCTCGAACCGGCCAGGAATCGAAACCAAGGCCGCGGAGAGAAGACGCTGACCACTCAGCCATTGAAATGCACGATTGCGACTGTAACTTCATTGCTTAATACAAACTGGTTTACGCGTTATGTGTGAAATCTCTTTGAGTTATTTGTGGGCATGTTCTTCCTATTACACCAATTCTACACAAGTGCACTGCTAAAAATTTGTTTAATTTATTATATCAGTCTCAGATACTCAGCATAGAGTAGACAGTTAAGTCAAGAGTTTAAGTTCAATTCTTTAATTAAATCAATGATGTAAACATTGAATAAGGTACAATTTTACACAGATCCTTGAGTCAGATCGGTTTGCAGAATGTGGCACTTAGAATAATAATCCCCAAACCGAATTCCAAACTGATCGTCAATTATTGAAAAGTTCAACCCATTGGAGTAAGTTGTAACAAACGTCAGTTCTCAAAAGTTTTAATATTTTCCTTCCCGACTGAGCAATAAGCCAATCCGAAGTCTACAAATGTGGCAGTCGGTACATGTTTGATATCCAGAGCATTATTAATAATCTCGCTGAGTTTAAAAATGTCTTGACTTGTAGACTTAAGGATTCTAAAACCTGATTGCTCATTTGATATGATCTTGTCAGTTTCAGGTAGCTAGTTAATTTTTCTATTATCCTTTCCATTGTCTTTGAAACTATTCTTGTAAAGGATATCGTTCTGTAGCTACTGGTACCTATATCTTTGCCCTTATCCTTCTCACAGTACGAATTGTTGACTTTCACTGAAATGATGGCAGTGTTCTATTTGCCTTAATGTTTGGAACGATCTTCTGATTGTTGTTCTTATTTCAGTATCCATGTGTTTCAGACATTTCATTAATTTTGTATGCTCCAGGAAACGTTTATTTTCTTAATTGCCAGCTGAAGTTCTGAATAACTGATTGGTGCAGCATATAGTTGTCCATATGATCTGTCGCTTGCATTATCCTCCCCTCGTTTTAAAGCTTTGCCCTTCCTTTTAAATTCCCTTAATCTGTTTCTGGAAAATGTAATCTGCTTTTATTTTTGTTCTAGTACATATGACAGCCTAAAATTGCATAGCACTGTTGTGAATCAGTGAAATATGCATTTTTGATGAAGTGAGAAAGTAATAATTCTGTCTGACTCAAAAGCTGCAATACAGTCTGTAGGTCTGAGTGATAGAACATCAGTAGAACCCTGGGAATGTCAACTCGAAACAGAGGGTATTCCAGTTACTGTAAAGTTGTTGATACCAGGACACTGATGCGCTCGTCTAGAGAGGTACTAAAATTCAGGAATTATGAATAATGAAATATTTTATCAATCATTCAAACTAACCGTCAAAATGTTATTTAAATAATATAAAAATCAAGCTCTAGAAACGAGAACATCTCGAATGGCATTGAAAAACAGAAGCTCCAGCTGCTGTAGAGTTTCGTCTGTAGCCCAACACTTCGAACCACATAGAATGGCTGGACGGACAACCATTTTGTAGATTTTGCCCTTAGGTGAAGAGGAACCTTCCTGCTACACAAAACACCGACAGCTGCCCGCCACTTCAACCAGCTACTGTTGACCTGGTCGGTAATATCTCTGTCGATATCTTCATTATCCTGTATCAATGATCCAAGATATTTGAAGGTATTGGTTTCTGCTACCCCTTCCTTCCCAATTTTAAACATCCTGGTCATCAAGATCAGTCATGCAGAGATTAGAGTGGAGATACTCTGTTTTAGTCCGGCTTATCTTGAACCCATTTCTTGCTAACGTATCCTGTCAAGTGTATGGCCTCTGATGTAGCGTTCCTAAGCTTTCTTCCACAATCAGTACACCATCTGCAAACAGCAGACTCCACGGGGCAATATCCTGAATGTAATTTGGTAGTTCGTCCATGACGATGACAGAAAGGTATGGGTGGCTGAGAGCTGATCCCTGATGAAGGTTCAACAATGCAAATTCTTCTGTAGTTCTACATGAATTTCTTACAGTCATCCGGCTTCTTTGGTATTAAATCAACTTCATATACTGATAAGTGATACACGACTATCGATAGAATAAAACTAAACTAATTAACAA
Organism: Anabrus simplex; assembly: GCF_040414725.1. Taxonomy (NCBI): domain Eukaryota; kingdom Metazoa; phylum Arthropoda; class Insecta; order Orthoptera; family Tettigoniidae; genus Anabrus; species Anabrus simplex. The sequence goes on along the minus strand of NC_090265.1, from coordinate 1,212,529,255 downwards.
CATTTCTCTAAGAGAAGTTTTTAATCTTCCAGAAATTACACACGACCACAAGGATGGAGACAACTACAGTAAGTTTATAAATTAATATCCTACAGCAGTTTAGAATGAAGGAAGTTAAACACACGTCATGTGCAACAGAAAGATATAGCAGCACATAGAGTGTGTTAACATGAGGATGCATGGAGGTGCTGTCTCAGTATCCTGACCTATCCCTTTAATGCTCTGAGGGGAACATTGTGGATTATCGTGGATTCTGTGTCTGCTTCAGTAGTCGACGAAGAATGACGTAAACGTGTCCCTTGCTCTTACAACTTCAAGGACATATTTATGAAGATCGCAAGTTGAATCCTATATATAAATTTTACCCTTGTCGACTTCTACTGGCAGTCTCACATCAGTCTTGAGTCTGATGGTTGGGTCTTTTATTCACTCGTTTTAGGCTTTTTCTTCGAAGATGGTGATGTTTGTTCGACGAATGCTGCCAGTAGTGGAGATGTCGTGAACCCCTTCATGGGACCGTGCCAAAATATTTCAAGTGTTTGGCCGGGAGGAAACGGATTCTGTGGTGTCTTGTCATTAATCATATTTTCGTTGTGCACGCCGTGACCTAAGTCCTGAGAGCACCGCTTCGATCTCGTCGTGACAGTGTCGACAGGGGTTGCCGTCGCAGGTCCTGCCTTGAATAACTCGAACTACTGCTACGTTGCCTTCCATCTCAAGGCCACCACACCATTCGCTGCTAGTGAGTCGTTGGTGGTTTTGAACCCAATTTTTGGCTGGTTGTATTGCTTGAAAAGAACCTCTTTACCATTCTGGAGTAGACGGCACTAGTTTTCATACGGTGTATCTCTCAGAGCATTAAGTACTTTTCTACAGTCCAGAAATACCGGGCAAGTTGGCCTTGCAGTTACGGGCAAACAGCTGTGTACTTGCATCCGGGAGATAGTGGGTTCGAACCCCACTGTCGGCAGCCCTGAAGATGGTTTTCTGTGGTTTCCAATTTTCACACCAGTCAAATGCTGGGGCCGCACCTTAATTAAGGCAACAGCCGCTTCCTTCCTACTCCTAGGCCTTTCCTATCCCATCGTCGCCATAAGACCAATCTGTGTCGGTGCGACGTAAAGCAAATAGCAAAAAAAGGAAAGAGTCGAGAAAGACGTGAGTGCATCTAACAGGTTTCCGCCCCGTTTAGGGAATCAAACTGATCCGCCTCCTCATCAGTCCACAACGAACAATAATTATGGCAATGAAATGTACAGCCTTCTGTATGTTTAATTGCCATTTCCCTAGCAGGCAGGTTCGAATCTGGTATAGAGGATGAGGTTTAACTATTGGATTTCTCGTCCTCTACATTATTAAAATGTTAAGAATTGTACACACTGGTTTGGGTCACTTAGCCATCAGCTTGCATTTGGGAGATAGTGGTTTCTAACCCACTGTCAGCAGCTCTGAAGATTGAATTCCATTGTTTTCCACTTTGAAATCAGAAAAATTCTGGGGCTGTACCTTAATTAAGGTCACGGTCACTTCCTTTCCACTCCTAGCCCTTTCCTGTCCCATCATCTCCGTAAGACTTATCTATGTTGGTACGCCGTAGAGCAAATTATTAAAAAGCAGAGAAGAATTATTTTTCATATACAATCATACAAGTCATAAAAGTGACGTGTGATAACTGATACCGAGTGTATAGAGATTTCCATTGTGTTGTATTTTCAGTTCCTTGAAGCTATGGATTCTTCCTCGTGAAGTCGTCTTGTGTTGGTGATGTAAGGTTTGTTGGCTGTTTGAAAACATTTAGGTGAATTTATTTGTTGTAAGAAGGCTTCCCTTGTAGTTCTGAAAAAAGTATACCTCAAATATAAGTCTTCATCTGTAATATTATAAACACAAATCATTTAAATTAGTGTTTGGTATTTGTATCTTCATTTTTATCCTTGAATGTTATGGCATCTAAGAATGTATGTTTCTCATTACAGGTAAGTTCAAGACAGGGCTAATGAAGGAGCTGACGGATCCTATTGAACTTAGCGGTAAGTCAATGCACTACACTTAGACATTACTAGAGTTGCGACGATGTATAAAACCAGTTAGGTATATTTGGTACAATACGACAAGTTTGGTATTAAACCGTTTAAAAACATGTACAATTGGAGTAATTTGTTGGATTAAGAATTTCAATGCGCGTAAAGACAAATAACATCTAAATACTGCTACAATTCATGTTTTATTTCTTAAGTACTACATCCTCCATAGTACAAATTATAGAAATATTTTTCGATATGAACTCAAAATTCTGTATAAACTTACTTGAATATTAGGAACAGATATTTCATTATAATAAAACATTTTAAAATGTTTACCTCATATAGTCTACCGTATGGAATAGGATAGCAAAGTATAAAGAAATAATTTTCATTTAAAAAGCACAAAAACAAAGATATTATCAATTAATCTCCGGAACAAAGAAAAAGTAACTTCTAGTACTCTATAATCATAATATTAGTCAGATTCGTTTTCACAGGATAACTGGAATGTTCTATTACCTTTGTGTCACTGATGTACCTGAGGTTCCACTGTGTACAAACCAGTTTTCCAGTTGTACCTGGAGACAGTCTGTTTCGTAGTAGAGTGTGAATTCGTCCATGAGCTGACCAATTAGACTCACTTGCTCCTGTGGAAGGTGGTACATTCAAACAATTGATCATTGGGGTTGTTTAGTACATTAGCCTTTCCCCCGTACAGAAGGACATACAAGTATTGCTGCAATCCATAAATCACTCTGTTGGAAAAGTCTTCGACAGCCCAAATTGAGGCTAAATTTCCCAATAATAACACCACTGTCATACCCCAATACTTTACTCATTGTAGCGATGAATTCTAGAGCCTGTGTTTCCTTCTGCTGGCTGGGGGTTTCCCTAAAAAAATGGGGATTCAACGTATTTGCCGCAAATTAATAGATTTAGATGCAAACTTGTGCCTCAGGTTCAAGGCATCTGAAGTGGAATATTTGTCTACTGGAGAAATTGTATGACATTATAAGAGTACAGCGTCTACTTCCCTCGAAATGCTATCACAGAATTCATGTACATCTGAAAGTACACCATTATCGGCTTCAACCTTGCGTATGGCTTCTGACATTGGTCCCTTATCAAATTGCTGCCATGTTTCAGCTGCTGACTCAGAAGTTTTAAGTGTTCTGTCGCACTGCACAGTTGGTCATACAATAGTTTCTAATGCAGCCTCTTTATTCTTAAGTAAACCGTCGAAACAAATCGCAGTATCTGTCCAACGAGTTTATGATGGAAGCTTTAGTGTCACAGAAGTATGACCATATTGCTCTTTCCTCTTGGTTTTCAGTAAAGTATGGGGTACATGGCGATCTTTAAAGAATTTCCCTATATTCTTCGCTGGATGAAAGCACTCTTGCAGCGTTCTCAGTGACATTACGTCCCTTATTAGTATATTAAATATATAATCCTGCACATTCTGTGAGTATATTGCTCCACTATTATTTTCCACGCGAGCATGGATATATTGCGTGTTGTCTGTGAGCACTACTTAGAACCTCTCCGCACCTAGTTCACTATTAACTCCAATTAGATTAGAAGCAATATACTGTGCAGTTTCTCATTCCTCACCAGGTATCATTTAATCGAATGTCGCTTGAGATGTTGTCCGATAAACTTCATGACATTATTCCCTGATACATCAGTCCATCCATCCGAAATCAATGCAAGAGCAGTTGAACAATCCAACTTCCTCGTGACAAATGCCTTCACATGATGATATTTGGCAGACAGCAAATAAGATGTAAAAAGCAGGTGGTGACTAGGAGGCTCATAGCCAGGTCGTATTTTCTGAAATATCCGGCTCGTTGGCTGAATGGTCAGCTTACTGGCCTTCGGTTCAGAGGGTCACGGGTTCGATTCCCGGCTGGTTCGGAGATTTTAACCTTCATTGGTTAATTCCAATGGCTCGGGGACTGGATGTTTGTGCTGACCCCAACATCCCTGCAACTCACACACCACACATAACACTATCCTCCACCACAACAACACGCAGTTACCTACAAATGGCAGATGCCGCCCACCCTCATCGGAGGGTCTGCCTTACAAGGGCTGCACCTGGCTAGAAATAGCCACATTACATTATTATTTTCTGAAATGCTTCCCGCCAATATTTCGAATTCGGCATAGATAGTGTAGCAGCTCAAGGATATATAGCCCTAACAAAAGCGTCGTCAATGTCACTATCTGTTGGTTCAAGTCACTATCAGTTATTATGCCTGTACGAAGAGGGTTGTGGTTGAATCTGTCGGAAGTTGTTCACTGAGAGAAGAACCAGAAGGCATGGATGATGGCATAGGTGAAGACGCTGTCCTTGATACTTCAATCTTCTGCAGGCCATTATTTTCTATTTTTTTCTTTTTACTTGCAGTGCACCATCCGAAGCTACACGTTTAACAGACTGAGGGCAACAATAGTATCTGATAATATGTTCTTTAAATCGTGACACCAGGGCGTTGTGATATTTAGTTTTACAATATTGACATGTTGCCTCTGTCTTACCACAAACTTGTCCTGAATGGATTTCACACCTTTGATCGAGAACGCATTCCACTAAGTAAAGTATGCGGCTTGATTGCGTAAGATAGCTCAACCTCAGCGTAACGTAAACTGAGGTGTGTCAGCACATTACATTATTATTTTCTGAAATGCTTCCCGCCAATATTTCGAATTTCTATATTTATATAGACCAGTGACCTTGTTTGAAGATGTTTCTGGATTCATTCCGTTCATTCTAGTTTTATAGTCCAGATGTTTTTGCAGTACATGCTTCTGTATGGTATAGAAGATTGCGTGAAAACAGGGAAGAAAAAACTCATTCCTACCATTTTTACAGGATTTAAAATGGTTTAAAAGAATACGTTTATCAATCCAACAATATTAAGCCGTGTTCTTAAATCTCTAGTCATTAGTAGTAATTCTTCCCTACCCATAATAATACCCCTATCATCTTTTAATTACTGGTTTATTCTGATCTTTACTGCAGATTAGAACCCTTTAAATGTGATGCATTTAGTACGAATTTTGTTCACAAAGTTTACAAATAGTTCATAGGTTGCCGAATGTCATGTGATCAATTCAGTGAAGACATTGGTTTTGGAAGTTGGAGTATAACAATAGACCCAGGGCTGATGAATTTTGATATTTGCTTCTCTAACATAATTGCAGTATATTCCAAGTGCTAGAATTGATGAGGGTGAACCCAAGAACTATAATTAGTAATGTATTTATCTAAGCAATTGACCATATTTATTTTATAGTATTAAAAACCCTGAGGAGTAATACATCAAACGTGCGAAATACTTGTGCATTATATTTTGACAGTCTGCTCGAATATTCCCATTTCGGGAGACAGTGTGTTCCAACCCCACTGCAGGCAGTCCTGAAGATGGTTTCCCGTGGTTTCCCATTTCCGCAGCATGATAATGCTGGGGCTGTACCATAATTGAGGTCAATGTCGCTTCCCTCCCATTCCTGGCGCTTTCCTGTACTATTATTTAAAGATATACAAGCAGATAGATAATCAGGCACACAGATAGATGTAAGGTGGGCTTAATTTTCAAGCCAAGTGAAATATTATGTGTCCTCTGATTTTCTCCTGTTGTGGATCATTCATAGAACTGTAGGTCTACGAGAGTGTCCGTCACTGGCTGCAGATAATGAAGCCCGTAGGAAATAGTAATTTTCTCCGTCATTTGAAGAGTAAGTGAAATTATGTAATTTCTTTTAAAATTTAAAATGAAGGGACATTTCACACATAGTCTACAGATCCTACAACCAATAGCGCAAGAGAAAATTGAAAAAGAAATGTTCTTGTCTTTATATAAACTTCCATTCTATTATCACCATCATCATCATCATCATAGGTTGTTCTGACAACCGACAGGTCCAATCATGGCTGTGACCTCCATATATCTCGATCTTGTGCCCTTTTCTTCACTTCTGCATAACCTTCCTTTCATTTTTAAATGTTGTATAATAACTGATATCGTCTCCTATCCCTTACTCGTTTTCCTTTTATCATCCCTTCCATTGCTATTCGTAGAAAAGTATTATGTCTTAGCTAATGACCTGTCCAAATTTTCTTCCCTTTTTGGATTACGGTCAGCATGCTGCTCACTTCTCCCACTCTCTGCAGAACTTCCTCATTTGATATTCTACCTTCCAAGCTCCTTCAATTCTTCTCCAAATTCTCATCTCAAATACCTCTATTCTTCTCTGTTCTTCCTTTCTTAATGTCCATGTTTCAGCGCCATACAGAGCTATACTCCATACGTAACACCTTGCAAGTCTCTTCCTCAAATCTGTCTCTAGCGGGCCACAAAGCAGTTTTTTCTTCTTGATGAAGCTTTCCTTGGCTAAGGCAATTGGAGCTTTTATGTGTGTTATAGTTTGAAGTTCTTCAGTCACAACACTATTCAGCGATTTTTAAATGACATGCGCTTCAAAACCTGCTACTGGATGAGTAGACTCTAAATATGAAGTTTGATGGGTAGATAATCAATAGTGTAAGAGAAAAAATGAACCTCTGTTTTTCCTATAAACCCCTCAGTCTGTTCAGTGATTTTTAAATTATATACATATCAAAACCTGCTCCTTGATAAGTAGACTTTGAATGTGAAGTTTGATCCAGGTATAATCACTAGTGTAAAAGGCAATTGAAGAAAACTCTTCCGGTCCTTCTATAAAGCCTCAATCTTTTCAGCAATTATTAAATGATATGCATATCGAAACATGTCGCTGGATGAGTAGACTCTAAATATGAAATCTGGTCGAGATATAATCAATGTTGTTGTTCGAGTCATCAGTCCGTAGACTGGTTTGATGCAGCCCTCCACGCCATCCTATCCTGTGCTAACCTTTTCATTTCTACGTAACTACTGCATCCTACATCTGCTGTAATCTGCTTGTCATATTCATACCTTCGTCTACCCCTACCGTTCTTACCACCTACACTTCCTTCAAAAACCAACTGCACAAGTCCTGGGTGTCTTAAGATGTGTCCTATCATTCTATCACTTCTTCTTGTCAAATTTAGCCAAATCGATCTCCTGTCACCTATTCGATTCAGTATCTCTTCATTCGTGATTCGATCTATCCATCTCACCTTCATACAATGGAAGTTAAACACGGACGATAACTAGCTCAGAAAGAAAGAGAATAGAAGCTTTTGAAATGTGGTGTTACAGAAGAATGCTGAAGGCCATGATTGGACCTGGTTCTTCGTTCTCGGTATCTGATCCCAATCACCTTCAGAATCGTAAATAGCTTGGTCCAATCAACATTACCTAATGCCTTTTCTAGATCTACGAATGCCATGTACGTGGGCTTGTACTTCTTGATTCGATCCTCTAAGATCAGACGTAAAGTCAGGATTGCTTCACGTGTTCCTACATTTCTTCTGAAGCCAAATTGATCTTCTCCCAACTCAGCTTCAACTTGTTTTTCCATTCTTCTGTAAATAATACGTGTTAAAATTTTACAGGCATGAGATAATAAACTAATGGTGCGGTAGCACCGGCTTTCTTGGGAATAGGTATAACAACATTCTGCCGAAAATCGGATGGGACTTCTCCTTTCTCATACATCTTACACATTAAATGGAATAACCTTGCCATGCTGCTTTCTCGTAAGGCAGTCAGTAATTCAGAGGGAATATCATCAATTCCAGGCGCCTTGTTCTTATTTGGGTCTCTCAGAGCTCTGTCAAACTCTGACCTCAAAACTGGGTCTCCCATTTCATCAGCATCAACAGCCTCTTCTTGTTCCAGAACCAAATTATCTACATCTTTACCTTGATACAACTGTTGGATATGTTCTTGCCATCTTTCTGCCTTTTCTCCTTTCCCTACAAGGGGCTTTCCATCTGAGCTCTTGATATTCATACACCTAGATTTCCTTTCTCGAAAGGTTTCCTTGATTTTCCTGTATGCAGCATCTACCTTTCCCAGGACCATACAACCTTCGACATCCTTGCACTTCTCCTTCAGCCATTCTCCTTAGCTACCTTGCACTTTCTATCCACTTGATTTTTTAATCGCCTGTATTCTTTTCTGCCCTCTTCATTTCTAGCATTCTTGTATTTTCGTCGTTCATCAATCAGGTCTAGTATCTCCTGAGTTATCCACTGATTCTTAGTTGATCTTTTCTTCCTTCTATCACATCTCTTCAGCAGCCATACTGACTTCGTTTTTCATGACTATCCACTCTTCCTCTATTGTGTTTCCTTCAGCCTTTTCATTTAGCCCTTGTGAAACATGTTCCTTGAAACAATCCATCACACTCTTTTCTTTCATCTTGTCTACATCCCATCTTTTTGCATTCTTTCCTTTCTTTAATTTATTCAACTTCAGATGGAATTTCATGACCAACAAGTTGTGGTCAGAGTCCACGTCTGCTCCTGGGAAAGTTTAGGAGTCCAACACCTGGTTTCTGAATCTCTGCCTAATCATAATGAAGTCTATTTGATACCTTCCAGTGTCTCTAGGTCTCGTCCACGTATACAGCCGTCGTTTGTAGTGTTTGAACCAAGTATTGGCAAGGACTAAATTATGATCAGTGCAGAATTCAACCAGCCGAGTTCCTCTTTCGTTCCTTTGTCCCAATCCAAATTCTCCTACTGCATTACCTTCTCTTCCTTGGCCTACCACTGCATTCCAGTCTCCCATCACAATTAGATTCTCGTCACCTTTTACATATTGTATTACATTTTCTGTCTCTTCATTTATATTTCCTCTTCATCCGCTGAACTAGTAGGCATATAGACCTGCACTATTGAGGTGGGCATTGGTTTGGTGTCTATCTTGACGACAATAATTCTTTCACTATGCTGGTCGTAGTAGCTTACCCGCTGCCCTATTTGCTTATTCATAATTCGGTAGTCGCCTGACCAAAAATCCTGTTCTTCCTGCCAACGTAGTTCACTTATACCAACTACATCTAACTTTAGTCTATCCATCACCCTTTTCAGATTCTCTAACCTACCACAACGATTCAAACTTCTAACATTCCACGCTCCGACTCGCAGAATGTCAGTATCCATCTTCCTAATGATCGCCCCCTCTCGTGTAGTCCCCACCCGGAGATCCGAATGGGGGACTAGTTTACCTCCGGAATATTTTACCCGGAAGGAAGCCATCATCAGTACATCATTCATACAGAAAGAGCTGCATGTCCTCGGGGGTTAGTTACGGCCGTAGTTTCCCGTTTCCCGTGTAGCAGTATCAACACAGCTAAGCCATGTTGAGTATTATTACAAGGCCATATCAGTCAATCATCCAGACTGCCGCCCTTGCAACTTCCGAAATGCTGCTACCCCACTTTCGATGAACCATTCGTTAGTATGGTCTCTCAACAGATACCCATCCGATATGGTTGCACCTGCGGCTCGGCTATCTGCTTCATTGGAACACGCAAGCCTCCCCATCGCGGCAAGGTCACATGGTTCGCAGGGGAGGATATAATCAATAGTGTAATAAAAAATGAAAATCCATTTTTTGTCTTCGTACAAACCTCAGACTATTAAGTTATTTTTAAATGGCATGCATACCGAAACCAGCTCCTTAATGAGCAAACTTTTATAAATATGAAGTTTGGTCGAGATCTACTGAGCCGTTTACCCGTGATGGTGGAACAAACAAACAACAACTACTGATACGAATAAAAGAGATATATATTTATGCGGAACAAAGAGGAGAGATGCGGGGTACAGTAGGAGAGCGGTTACAGCCTCACAAGGTCGGCCGCTATTGGAATGGTGAGAAAGCTGCACAGTCATCTGGTAGAGATGGTTGGGGGCGTCTTACGGGCCCCACGGATAGGGCCGGTCGTGTCATCATGGGGGGGCGGTCTTTTTCTCACCAGGGATGATGACATGGCCGGACAATCAGTCGTTTATTATTATTTTTTTTTACTTTTTATGCAGCGGGGTCGATGGGCGTGGCATGTAGGGACTGAGGATGACTACTGTGTTGATCCTCCCTAGGGAGTGTCACGTTTCCGGAGTATCGGATGGACCTCATGTCATGCCCTGAGAGTCGCATGTTTTTTTTTGTTCCTTTTTCCTTTTTCCTGATTTTTTAAATTTTTTTTTAATTGTAACATGTATTTGGGGCTGAACGCCGGTAATGTTCAAGAATAAATACAATATAATACAACTACTGATACCATCTTGAACTAACATAAAACGGATAAATATCTAAACATATGGAGAAATAAATGAAAATACAGACAACAGACCCCGTACAATTTTATTTAGGAGGCGATTGGCAACCACGATCATACTTATATGCCGGGCAGAATAGCTCAGAACGGTAGAAGCGCTGCCTTTCTGTGCCCAAATTTGCGAGTTCGAACAGTCCGGTGGTTTTTGAATGTGCTCAAATACGCTTGCCTCGTGTCGCCATCGTTATATTTTCTTCTCATGTGAGACCAAATTCCGGCAAATCAGCATCTCCGAAAGCCGAAACATTAGCTTATGGGGCGTAAAACCAATTGTATTATTATTATTATTATTATTATTATTATTATTATTATTATTATTATTATTATTATTATTATTATATACATGACTAGGGTTAAATGCTACAATATTTTAACTCCATTTTACAGAAGGATTAAGTATATATTCATATGTTGTACATATTGGTAAAATAGGTTTGTAGGCCATAGAGTGAATTCTGACATAGAAAATTTTCTACTTTGTCTTAGAGAAATGAAAACCTAGCAGTACTATGTATATTCAGCCCTTGCCCCGTTTCTCTACGGAGTCGAATATGAAGTGACATGAAACTTCATAGCGACATTTTTCGAACGGATACCCTTCCTGTCATCAACCTCATTAGACGAGTTGATAGTAGGTAGGAAGAGGGTGAAAACCGGTAAGGGCACACTACTTTTAACAGTATACCGTACATTTTTCCATATTTGGAATGGCCTTTACAAAAATGGTTCAACCGAGTGGAAATCTTTCTTACCACCCTAATAATTTTTCAGTGTGAAGCCACGTGAAAATATAACACGGTACCACAGCTAATTAGCCAATAATTTGTCAATATATTAAGTAACTGATGTTTCAACTGCGTGACATTTTAGGTACATTTTATCTCATTAATGATGTATCTCAGGTAATCTCACACTCAGCGACACGCAAGCAAACTGAGCACACATCACACAAAGGTACTAATGCTGCGTCCTCTATACTACTACATGCATCTGGATACATACATCAGAATAGTTATGAGACTTTACGTCACACTGACAATTCATTACCCATTATCAGATAATTTACTCTCTAGTTAGGGAATAATAATAATAATAATAATAATAATAATAATAATAATAATAATAATAATAAGAATAAGAATAATAATATGCTTGGCGGCTAGCTGAAATCATTGATACAAAATGTTTGAGGCGATGCTACCTAACAGCCGTTGATGGATGGCCATGACCGAGAGAGGTGGTGGTGATTATTGTTTTAAGAGGTATTAAATCTAGGCATCCATCGTCTATATAACCCTAATCATAAAAAATGGAAGGGATTCGACACTTCGAAAAATTAAGATATCGGCCAATGAAGGACAAGGGCCGCGAAGGGCGTGAAAATGAGACCCCCTAGGCCTCGAATGCTCTAATACCGTCTAGGTCGGAAATGAATACGAGTTGAACACGGGATATCGGACAAGATAAGTTTAAGTGATCAGCTTGACTCAAGGAACTGGAAGCACTGCCAGAACTCAGCTAAGGATCCCGTGGTCACCAACCAACGCTCCCAAGTTAAGAGTCCCTGTGACCCCTTTTAGTCGCCTCTTACGACAGGCAGGGAATACCGTGGGTGTTATTCTACCGCCTCGACCCACATGGGGTGACCGGGAGACATATAAAACGTATTTTTGTTTGGCTTTCAAATAGGGAAACATACATTTTTATGTTAAGTTTGGTGGGAATATGCTATCCGTAGAATTTCACCTCCTCCCCGCCCCCCCCCCCTCTCCCCCACCCCTAGGTTTAGTCTCAACAACCAACTTATGTTTTTATAATTTGTTCTCTTTTACAATTTGCCTTACGTCGCACAGATTGGTCGTATGGCGATGATCGGTAGGTAATTGCTATCAGTGAGAAAGAGGCGACCGTAGCCTTAAGCAAAGTACAGTTTGGTCTGAAAGTGGAAAACCATATGCTGGGCTACCGACAGTGGGGTTCGAACCTTAATAATAATAATAATAATAATAATAATAATAATAATAATAATAATAATAATAATAATAATATAGTTTGAATTCGAATGACCTTTTAACCCGGTTTACTTCTACTGAATACACCTTTTTCACTGTCTGAGAAAATTTAAATTTCTTAATAAATCAGTTCTGAAACACACAGAATGAGATTAAAAATGTATTGCTTGCTACGTTTCTGAGCCATTTATAATGTTGTCGTCAGTGTTATCTTTATACATAGAATAAATACTAGTAACTTAAATGCCAGTTCCAGCTTAGTAAACGAAAGTGTGTATGTAAGTATATGGCTACCTCTTTCTGATAGGGGTCGGATTTAAGGTGAGCTGAAATTATATGGCATATTTTCACAGAATTTAAGAGCTAATGCAGATTATAGTGAATGGAATTTGGTAAGGAAGGGGAAGAAATCAGCTGTGGCCAATGAAGAGAACCTATCCCGGCATTTCCCTGGAAGTGAAAATGGGAAAAGGGAAGCAGCCGACGGTGGGGTCCGAACCCACTCATCTCCCGATTGTAGAGTTTGGGTCGCTAGCCGTAGCGCGTTAACACATGCAGTGACTTCGCACGGACAAAAGAATAGTGTTACGAATATCTTGCAAACTTTGGACTAGGAAGACTTGAGAGTAAAGAGACGAACAGTTCGCTTATGCTGTATGCACCGAGATGTCGACGGAGATATGTCGTGTAGTGAATGACATAAGCTCATTAGCGCTATAGGTTGCCATATGGCAACGACTTTCGCACCTTTTTCTTCTAGTACTGTTGGCGAAAAGAAAGAATCTGGAAGGCTGTGGTGTTTGAGAAAGGTTTGTAGAATCGAGCAATCACATTTATTTAATTTTAAAATCTGTTGTTGTGACACAAAGTGTGGTGGACTGTTGGTTATTTTCAGATTCCCCGCGAAATGGCTGTAGGCTTTGCGTGAGTGGGATATAAAACTCATAAATGAAGTTGTTTCATTAGATTTTGTTTACAATAGTATTGTGCACACTTCATTACACATGTTGTAAGAATTTGAAATAATATAGGAACACAATGCCGCAGTAGTGCTTGTTGAACCTTTAGTGTTGCCATATGGCAACTCTAGGCGTTTATAGTCAGTAAGGTTGCCGCAGCTTTCAGGTCATATTATTTTATCCGAATTAATACATCATCTTTGTAAGATGGGTTTTTCCCTATCAGAAATACCGGATATGCAACTGAAAATCTCAATGGTGATATTTTTGTGCAAACGCCCGTTCTAAGTGTACTCACTGACGAGAACTGTGATGAAAATGATGGCGAGCTTATTGACAATCTCAGCTCTCGACAGTTATGTGACAGCTTGTAAATAGTGAAAAAATAGGAGTATGTTACCAGAGGAGAAAAAGAATTGACAGTACAATTGATATTTGGACAATTTGTCCAAGTGGTGCAGCACTGTTCTCATATCTGAGCTTTCTTGGATATTCTCCAATGGGACTATGAGGGAAAATAGCAGAGGCGTACGTTCAACATATTCATTACCCCAGCTGCAAAAACGTTTTGGAAATATAAACAATCGTAGCCCCACTACACTCTCTAAAGTCAACATTACCATTTTATAAGGCTGCGTCCTTCTTGGAAAAGTCTACCTGAGAATGACCTTTCAAGAATATTTTCAACCACACACTCGCACATGCTTCCAAACTGATATCCACGGCAGTGACAGCACCATCATAACTTAATCTATAGCAGATTTTAAACAATGTTCTTACAGTTTCACCTGCTGACGCTTCGTGATAGTACAGTCATAGTTTTCACAAAAATACACCGGGACAAACTATTTGCTTTTTATTTTTTATTTATTTTTTACTTAAAAAACTTAATCTAAACTAATCAGCAAAATTTAACTGGTATTTTACCGTCGCCGAAGTTTTATAGTCTCACTCGCATAATGAGTGTACGTGCATCTACGACAAACGAGGGAAGATATTTGTCACTACGTATAACACACGTTATATTCGTGACGATAGCCACAGAACTCGCCAAACCTTCACCTATAATCCAAGAGGAACACTAAAAAGTTCACTATCTACCACCATCACAGACAACCAAATACAAAATTATTTTACTTCGTGCTTAAAACTTTGTTCATGCTGGGCAACCTAAATATTTTTCTGCGGATATCAGAACTCATACTCTACACGGCAATCAATGAATTGCTCGAAAAAACTCTATACCGACCGAAATCGAAGACTAAGATATATTCTTCCATAATACAATTGATTCCATATACTGGCTGTATTTTCATTAGCAAGACCATGTGCAAGTGGCTATACTGTTAAAATGTTGATATTTTTCTTGCAGTCTCTAGTGTGTGGCGCTGAATACTTCGAGTGTCAAGTATTAAAACTAACATTACCTTACCTAATCCAGCTGGCCTGTCGCTGTAAATTGCTTTCGGGGTGCGCTTACAGCTCCGCACCACTCCCAGGATAAGGAATTTTCAAGTGCATACGTCACACAAGCGACCTTAAATTTCGCTGGCAAGGAAACCCAGCTCGGTGGAGAAGCTGAACTGCGGTATTGCGAGCGGTTTGTCGAGACAGCTGTACTTGGCTTGGATGTTCGCAGTTTTTTAAACATTATAAAAAGCGTTCTAATTAATAAATAGAAAATGGTAATACAAAATTCTATGCGCCAGCTGCACTGGGGTAGATGGGGTTCAGTGCACGCCACTGGAGAATAGAATTCCTGAGGAATTCCCAATTTGGACTAGTTTGAATAAAATTGAATACCGATCAAAACTGTAGTGTATAATTACAAGCTACATCATTTTTTGAATCACAAGATGTTTGCCATTATATTATTATTTTATTTTATTTAATCCGTTAACACACTAGGATTGGTTTTCCCCAGACTCACCGAGATATCCCATGTCTACCGCCTCAGAGCAGTGTCCTGGAAAGTGAGACATTGTGTCTGGGATACAACTGGGGAGGAGGACAATCAGTAACTCGAGCAGGCAGCCTCACCTGCTATGCTGAACAGCGACCTTGTTGATAATGAGATTATTGAAAGGGATAGGCGAGGAAAAGAGAAGGAAGCGGCCGTGGCCTTAAGTTAGGTACTACCCCGACAGTAGCCTGCAGAAGCGGGAAACTACAAGAAATCACATCGAGGGTGGCTTACGTGGAAGCTGAACCCTCCCTACTCAGTCCCAAGTGGGCCCTGTTCCAGTCCTCGTACCAATTTTCAAATTTTGTGACGGAGCCTGAAATCGAACCCCGGCCTCCAGGGGTGGCAGCTAATCACACTAACCACTACACCACTGAAGTGGACATAGTAATAATAATAATAAGAAGAAGAATCATAATAATGAAAATCCACAGCCTGTTTCCAGTCATTTGACGGTGTCAGGAATGGAATGAAGGAAGCCCCATCTAGCGGCGAGGATAGGAACTGCGCCGGCTGCCGAAGCCTGTCGCACTCCTACGGGGCAATGATTAATGAAAGAAAGATGAAATGAAATGATACTGGAGAATGTTACTGGAATGAAAGATAACAGGGAAAACCGGAGTATCCGGAGAAAATCCTGCCCCGCTTTCGCTTTGTCCAGCATAAATTTTGAACAACGGAACCCAGAGGCCGGTGCGCGGCCACTTGAGCCACGGAGGCTACAAGAATAACAATTTTTTGATTTGATTTGATTTGATTTGATTTGATTTGATTTGATTTGATTTGATTTGATTTGATTTGATTTGATTTGATTTGATTTGATTTGATTTGATTTGATTTGATTTGATTTGATTTGATTTGATTTGATTTGATTTGATTTGATTTGATTTGATTTGATTTGATTTGATTTGATTTGATTTGATTTGATTTGATTTGATTTGATTTGATTTGATTTGATTTGATTTGATTTGATTTGATTTGATTTGATTTGATTTGATTTGATTTGATTTGATTTGATTTGATTTGATTTGATTTGATTTGATTTGATTTGATTTGATTTGATTTGATTTGATTTGATTTGATTTGATTTGATTTGATTTGATTTGATTTGATTTGATTTGATTTGATTTGATTTGATTTGATTTGATTTGATTTGATTTGATTTGATTTGATTTGATTTGATTTGATTTGATTTGATTTGATTTGATTTGATTTGATTTGATTTGATTTGATTTGATTTGATTTGATTTGATTTGATCACTTATCTGCGATACATTTGAAAGCGTTCAGCAAGGTATTATAATACTAATCTCTGCAATTGTTTACCCCTGCAAAGCACTCACATGCTTACTATCTGCGTCTCACGAGTAGTCGCGGCAGCTTGTAGTAACGGACACTATATTAAGCTACTAATATTAGTCGTGATAAACAGTGCGAGCTCTCTGAAAGAGATGCGAGTTCATTATTAAACTGTTCATTGTGCAGTACTTACAGTAAATGTGTAACTGAAGCGCAAATGCACTACCAATTTGAAACTTCAGAGCAGGATCTTTGTTCACAAGAATCACCGCGGAACGGAAACGATGTTTATTGTCAGGCCCTGAGACTTGAGTCTGGCGCTTGCGCAGCAGCCATGCTTACCCTCCGCACCCCTTACCCCACATGCACCCGACTTCTCGTCAGACGACCATAATACTTGCCGGAGAAGTTGTTGCATATAGTTAGTACATTGTTGCAATTGTTATACATTGTCGCAAATCTTCCTGTTTAAAACATTAGGATTTTAGCATAATAACATTTCTTGAGAAGAACACACTAACACCCGACTGTATGGATTCAAAATGAGCGCCGAGCGCGCAGGCATCATGGGGGACAGCATGCAAGCAGGCGCTGCTACAGAGTGCCAGCCTAGGCCAAGCGACGTCACACCGAAAGTTCTATCACGAACGGAAGGTTAAATCGTAATTTCGAGAACGTCACTTTATAGGCCTGGACAACAAATGCTACTACCCAAAATTTCATTAAAATCGGCGGAAGGATGGCCCAGACATGAATTTTTTTAGAAGCTCATATTTCCAGTCTCGCCGTCCAACCTTGAGCAATAGAAGAGCTTCGCCAGCCTCGAGGAGATCAGAGTGTGTCAGTGTGTCACAGTGTATGTCACAGTACTTCGTTATGAACCAGTCGTCTCGCTGATGTGATACAGTTCGTTACTCTGTCCGGCTAAGGACCGGGGTTTGAAAGTACGTAATACGAGTGTTGAAAGCCTTCTCAGTGGACTCCGCGTGTAATCGAAAGCTTATTCAATGATAATATTGGTCTGTCGAGCCGAGTAACGTTATCTCGTTTTGTGAATTGTGTAATTGTGTAATTGAAGAGACTGTACAGTAATCACTTGATATTTCTAAACTGTGCTTAAAGGACTTAGGGCATAAAGACTGTGCTTCAGTCGTTTCCTCTACAAGAGACCGTGTTAGGCTATTTCATAAAATTGTGCCTTAGTGAAAGTACAATTCTTTTTATGGACAGTGTCAATTTGTTTCATAAAGGACAGTGCAAACCTTCCTTTTAATGAGTGTGTCAATTCACCCCGTGGAAATCAGTGTTGACATTTTCTTTCATAAGACTGTGCCAGCCTTCATTTAAAAAAAAAATTATGTCAATCCATTTCACAGAACTGTGCTAACATTTACTTTCATAAAACTGTGCCGATATTTCCTTTCAAGGACTGTGCTGATTCGTGAAATACGGTACGTTTATTTCTTTTCAAGGGACTATATTAATTCCCCTCATAAAGGACTGTGTCTACATTTATCGCCGAAAGGTTGTATGAAATTACGTGCAAAAATGTGCCTCAGTAGGAAATTTATCTCTGAGAAATTACGTGATTTTTGTTAAGACTGAGTCGCAACAGAACTTGGTTGTTTTTTACGAGACTGTGTCATAAACTAATTCTTTTCTGTCTTCGCAGAAACTTTAGTTTATTTCTACGTGTGTGTGTGCTAGAACATTGCGTGTACTCATTACAAATAGTACAGAGACTGTGTCCGAAGGACTTAATTTATTTTCTTTTGCACTGAGATTAAGTGAGTGGTAAACCATCGTATCTCAGAAAGTTCCAGATTATTTCCATTGCCTATCACTTCAAGTACGATAGTGACTATTGCACGAACAATATTAATCATTCTCACAGAACTGTGATTTTGAATTCATCCCTTTCTTCAAATGTGCGTCCAACACCATTTAGAGTGGAACTTATTCGGTCAGTAAACAGTGTCTCGCCATAATTTGCAGTGCAGTGCGGTAGAGAATTGTCGTATCAGATTCTATTGACATTCTGTGCGAAAGTTTTACATTTCTCTGCTCCTTTCATGGGACTTAGTGGAATACAAAATTCAACAACTATTCCACGCTGCACTATCATCAGACGACCGCAGAACGACGCCTTCTCAACATCTTCTAGGACATTCAAACCATTCGTCTGTAAAAGTTGATATAATTTCCATGCATTTTTCTGAATAACCTGCAAGTTCCACTTTAAATATGAACTCACTTCACTACCCTTCTCTCGTACTCTCTAAAGCAGGCTCGGCCAACTGGCAGGCGTGTGATGTAAGCGAGACCGTGTGACGTCGGAGAGACCACGTGACGTAAGAGCGCATAAGGTGGGGAGCCGCTGTCGTAGACTGGAGACGAAGAGACAGCCTCACTTTGTAGTAAACACGTGAAGTTCCATACATGCTGTTGGCTACGGCTTTTATAGACACTTTTCACAACAAGCCACACAAATCAAAAATGTATCTCTTAGTTCTCTATCACACTGTAAATCTAATAACTCTAACTGTAAGTCTAGATCAACGTTATCTACAACTGAAAATGGCGTGGTTAAAAGTTTGTATCACGCTGCAGATTATGATCAGTATCAAGGCGAGGAAAGGGTACGTGTAATTACAGAACTAAAAGGTAAAATAAATAACCATGTCGAGCATTCGATCAGTGAGTCAGCAGTTCGAATGAGTTATAAAATTTCATATTTAATTACAAAGAAACTTAAACCGTTCAGTGGTGGTGAATTCGTAAAGGAATGTTTAATTCTAGCAGGTGAGGAGTTTTGTCTAAATATCATTCAAGAGTTCGAAGCTACCAGCTTGTCCGTGCACACAGTATCGACAAAAATTCAAGACCTATCTGATGATGTCCACCTACAATTATCAGAACTGACAAATAGTTTCCGGGCATACTCCTTAGCAATTGACGAGGGCACAGATATTTCTGACACGGCCCAGCTAGCCGTTTTCATACGAGGGGTTGACAAAAACTTAACAATTTGGGAGGAAATACTGGATTTAATGCCTATGAAGAATACCACGAAAGGCATCGACATTCTCAACTGCATTGTAAGTATTGTTGAAAATGCTTCTTTGCCATGGAACAAACTAGTTTCAATAGCAACAGAACCTTCTATGGTAGGGCGCAATTCTGCAGTAGTTGGGCTCATAATATTAAAAAGAAAGGTTTCCCCTATTGCATAGGTTTGCAGCGGGAATGTTGAGTATATTAGGTTCCACGTATGCCTGTGAACGAATCTTTTCTATTTTAAATCAACAAAACCAAAATTTTGAAGCCAGTTGTCAGATCACGATTTGAAGAGTGCTCTTAAACTTAGTGTTTCCTCAAACATTAACTCCAAATATTGCAAAACTAATAAACAAAACAAGACTACAAAAATCAAAGAAACCCACGAGTGGCAACTGAGTATCGATATCATGAGATAAAACGTATGTTTCGAGTTTACAGATTACTCTCTGTACTATTTTTGTTGTAAAACTGTGCTGTTTGTTACTATTAGCACTATTTTTTACAGTGGGTGATATTGTAAAACACAGCAATTTTGTGTTTAATATCAGTTCCGAAGATTCACCGGAAAAAGTTAGTTTAGTTTGTATATGTAGAAATAAAGTTGCTTTATAACTTTTATATTAATTCATAACAAAGTTACGTTACAATAAATTATGTGGAGAGAAATATGTACTACACATACCGCATTGTACTACCTGCAGCCCTCGGGCCTCCCTCTACGAATGAAGTTGCATTTCCCCTCGCCCCTCTAGCCTTCACTTCTCAGTTACAGTACTAAGTACTTCGCTTCGCTGCCCGAGCAGAGTGTGTGACGTGTTACCTGACATCACACGTACTCGCAGTTGGCTGACCCTGCTCTAAAGCATGAACCGTACACGCCTTGGCGTTATCTATGTTCTCCAGAAAACTGAAGTACGGGCGTTCCTGTTTCAATATGTTATATTTATAATCATATCTGTACTTGGTAGACTTACAAGTAAGGCGTAGTAGACTGTGTAGGTGACATATTATTCAGTGGATGGCAAATAAATAGATATTTTTCAACCACATGATGAGGTTGTTTTGAGACATACAAGCGGTGGAAGATATAGAATCGGTATAATTCAATCCTGAGGGTAGTCAACGTGTAGAAACTCAAGAATTTCTATGAAATTATTTCTTAAATTTAAGTTGAAATCTGCTCCTTATCTCATATAAACATAACTTAGAGGTACAAGCCATTCTGTAGCGAGTATACCTTCTCGGCTAAGTAAATATCATCTAGTGTGGGTTTTCAGATTTGACACGACGTCATACTACGAAACTAGTGCTCTAGATAAGCTCTTACTTACCATTCTTATTCAAATTAAAATTAAAAACAGAATTATGAATGCGGCTTCGAAAATCAGTGGTATATTTTAACTTCAAACATCTCTTAATGGCTTGAATACCAACAGTTTACTGGTAAGACAGAATATTGATTCTCGTTTTCATTGTGTACACTTATGGTCAGGCTCCTTGTCCGAATGTTAAGCTTAGTGGTATTTGGTTTATAGGGTCCCGGGATCGATTCATAGTGACTTTATCCGTACTTATTTTATTTGTTCTGGCTCAGAGACAGGGTATTTCAACAAAGAAATTATATATACAACTCCGATACACGGAATATTAAATTCATCACTCCAAAAAAGTTTGGCATCAAGAAGTGCATCCAGCCGTAAAACATGATGAAGTCCACGTGTGTGGCACAGTTCACACTCTTAACACCACTAGGGCCTGGATAAAGGGACCGAAAATGATTTTGTGGTCTTATGTATCGTAAGATGCAGATCCATTATGCATTGTCATTGTAGGAAATCTCGTGGATTTTACGTAGTAAGAATGGGCATTAATGAATCCATGATACCCTTATACTTCGGTGACAAACATATCAGCCTCTATCTTACTTAGATACCCTCTGCTCTTCATGCTTGAAATTGCTTGAAATTGTTTAGGAATGTTTTACGGGTTCACGAGAGAATGTTAGTATATTGTATGACAATGAAGTATAATAGAAGTATTTATTTTAATACAGACAAAAATATTGTAGCACTATACAGCACGTATTTTACTAATTTCATGATCATAGGTACATACTCATTAAACACTCTGTGCAAATTTGACAGATTTATAATATCAAATTTAATATATTTACAAAATATTATAGGCTGCATTAATATATAAATGCTACTGAAACTGACATCTTTATTTTCTAAATAAGTAGTATTTCATACTCCTTGGGTAACAAATAATGCACAAATTTGCAATAAATAATTTAATGATACATTGCTTGTTACCAAATGAGGGCCACTTAGACTGCATATAAAATTTGTTTAGTGCAAAACATGAGAAATGCATTCCGTTTGTCTTGAAGGAAAGATATACTTCACACGCAAAAAAATTCTTCAAATGTTTTTAGGTCGTTGAACCCTGTATAATTGTACTGATACGTGAATCACTAAATGCACTGTCTTCTGAAAAGCTGAGGGCAGGTTTTCATTCCCGTGCCAGTAAATTTAGCAATACTTAACTATCACATTCAGGCAAAATTAAAACACACGTAATATACTGATATGATTCAAGGCTAATGACCAGTATATTAGTTGAGCTTCTAAGGTTGGCGATAATAAATGCTAAAAGCGATGCATGTTTTTATAAAATAATGTCCAATGAAAACAAAAGGTTTGATTTCATTTTGATATCTACCCTGATATTCAGAACATAATTTTTCTAAAAATAATTTTTCGAAAATTATTGCCTGTACAGAGGAGTACAATAATAACTTCATTCTCAGTCTCATATAATATGTTGAAAAATTATTTTATTGGCAGGAATATATTAGTGATTCACCACAAACCTACCCGCCTTGGGGTTGAGCGTGAGGCTGCCTCCACCAACTCGTTGTCGGACTGTGGGAATAATAATCTGATGCGCTTCGACTTGGTATTTCATCCGGGTAGAAGTCCGGGTTGTAAAAACTATGATCGTATTTTCCTGTCTTGGGATCAAAGTCACCGTAGCCGCTCTCTGCATTAGGAGAAACTCGCACATTAGGTTTTACACTTACTGAACCAGCAGATACTCGGCTGTCGCCATATGGGTTCCAGGCCACACTTCGTTGAGTTGCTCCCTCTGAGTTACTGTAGTTAGGCTTCCCTCCGTGTTTGTTATATCCAGTGTCGGTCCCTGAGTTGTAGGGAGGTTTGTTATAGTTATAACCAGGCGTGCTGTAATATTCATTCTCGTAGGAAGGCCTATAACCAGGTGTCACAGTGTTGGTGTCATCATCTCCCCCAAAACGATCAGCATAATCCGGAGCCCACTGTTTCTTTATCATGTCGGAAACTCTCTCTCCAATCATAATTGCAGGGGCATTAGTATTTCCCGATACGACAACTGGAATGACAGATGCATCAGCAACTCGTACACCTCTGACACCGCGGACTCTC
Organism: Anabrus simplex; assembly: GCF_040414725.1. Classification (NCBI taxonomy): domain Eukaryota; kingdom Metazoa; phylum Arthropoda; class Insecta; order Orthoptera; family Tettigoniidae; genus Anabrus; species Anabrus simplex. Next base: position 1,212,506,206 of record NC_090265.1, on the reverse strand, counting down.
AGCTGAGGATCCACCACAGCATCAGCATCATCTTCACGTCCCATACGACAGCTTCCAGCCTGATGATTTTCTGGTGAGGTTTCATAACGGATAGCACATTCCCAGTACTGATCAGTGCCGAAGGTTAAATTTTCACATCCTTTAACAGGTGTTCGGTCGAGTTCTAGCCCATAGCGTTCACGCAGAGCTTTAGCATCAGCAAGTCTTAGAGCAATCTTTACTGCAGACACTAACGTCGCTATATCAGAAGGATCATCCAAATAATTGGCGTAAATTAGAGGATATTCCAATGGATTTGAAGAGCGTAGAGTTAAATTGCCTCTTGATTTTGGATGCAGAACCACAGGAACCATGTAGATGTTTCGTTTATTCTCTGGTGCACTCTCGTCCATCAACTGTCTCACTTCTCCTGTCTTCGCACAATTCGCCAGGTATCCAGCAAAGAAGAACTGTAGATCTGGGTGATTTCCAGAAGGATCAGCGTAAGGAGAGTTGAGAATAGCGGTCATTTGTGAGAGCCCTGTGCTAGATAATGGTCCTGTCCTTCTCAGCATGTATTCCGTCGCTGCAGCCCAGTCAAGATCAAAAGTGGCATTCTCCTTGTTAACTGAAAAGGTAAGGGTATAGGCCACATGATTGTGCAAGTTCCTGCCAACACCTTGAAGGTCATGGACTAAAGGTACTCCGACACGAGCCAGTTCTTCCTTGGGTCCTATTCCAGAAAGAAGTAGCAGCTGGGGAGAATTGATAGCACCTCCTGAAACCACAACTTCTTTACCAACTCGGACCGTCTTCTTACGACCCTCATGGAAGAACTCCACCCCTCTCACTTGCTTCGTGTTTGTATCCATCAGTATCTTAGTAGCAGTGGCATTCAGCAGAATATGTAGGTTTTCCCTGTTGGCAGCAGGACGGAGAAACGCTTTGGCGCTGCTTACCCTGCTACCATTCCTGAAACCAAAATAAGAGAATAATTATTATTCATAATAATTTAAAAAAAGAACAAAACACAAAAATAAATCAGCTCAAGAAACAAGCAGGAAAGGCAAGCTTCCAGATCTCCTTCGAGGGAACGGAGTTTACAACGAATATCAAGCCAGCGCTAAAAGCCTAGTGTTGACACAAGGAAAAATCAACCAAGCAGGAACGTGTATAGGTTCCAACGTCTCCGAGAAAGAAGCCTTCTCGTCACGCATAAACAAGATGAAAAAATCGTACCAACCAACTGTGTCTACAATAAAAATTCATTATCCTCTAATGGGAAGCTGAGGCACTACTGAAGAGTCAACTGACCAGAGGTACATAACACGCTGCAGAATGTCTCACGGTGATTGAAAAGGAGGCCAAACAAATAAAATATTTTTGGCCCTGTCAAGGAAAATGGTAAATACAGAAGACGGCACAACCACGAACTATACACCCATATTGAACAAATAACTGACACCATCCGAAAAATAAGGATCAACTTTCATGGGAACGTGACGTAAATGAACCTACCAAGGTTGGCCAATTGGATCATTAACTACTTTCAGGATTATATATAGTAAAATATCATCCTCAAATAGCCTTACTTTTGATTTCAGTTCTTTACTCGTGTCATTTACGTACGCAAGTCAATAAGAATCTGCAATTTGGCTCTATACCATTGTGTGCTCACAATGGTACCGTTGTCTACGTCTGTGGTAGGTTTCAGCGTTATCAGATCAGTACAGCTTGCGCTGCTGCGACGTAAGGATGGCCGCGCCACTCTCTGCTTGCACCAAGGAAGAGCAGCGTTCCGTAATCTTTTTTTTTTCGTTTTTTTTTTTTTTTTTTTTTTTTTTGGTCTGAGGATGTACCAGGAGCGAAAATTCAGAGAAGACTTTCAGCACAGTATGGGGATAATGTATTGTCACAGCGAAGTGTTTACCAGTGGATTAAGCAGTTCAAAAGGGGTCGCACGAGCGTGAAGGATGAGGAAGGATCCAGGCGTCCATCTTCTGCCGTAACTGTTGCCAATATTTAACAAATGCGTGATATAATCCTGAATGAGAGACGAGTGACCTACCACAGATGTAGACAACAGTACCATCTAGCGGCTGGTGAGTACACTACGCCATAGAGCCAACCTAAAAACAATTTGAGCAACATTGCAGATACTTATTGAATTGCCATCGTATATTCATAAGAAAATATAATTTCCTATAATACTGCCTTGAGGACCCTTGAGGATCAGATAAAGCTCCATCCATTCTTGCTCTCTGAGCTCCGTTTTCCAGAAATTCAACCATCCTCTGAATTACTCATTTATCTCGTTCAGTAGCCTCACCTATTATCGGCACACTTTATCTTGGTGCATTTACACCCTAGTGCTGAATCGGTCGACCTCGGCAATTTTCGGGATTCGTACTGGCAACCTTTGAAACACAAACTATGAATCGCTTAAGCATCGTTGTGCGACATCTGGTGTACACTTTACGTACTAGTACTGTTGTTGTTTACACAGCAAAGCCAAACTATAGAATTCATGCTAGGAACAAGATTCGCATCGAGAAATGTTATATAATGTTATATAATGTGTATGCGACATAGTTGTTGGCGTAAGATAATAACGGTTTAGAAACTTCATATCGATCGATCATATTCTCGATTCAATTCAGATTTCATTTTCAATCAGTTGGCAGCACTATCGGAACCGAGACAGCTCCCTCCTTACTCCACACCCCCGTACACCAATGCACCAAGATAAAGTGTGCCGATAATATATCAGTAGTACCCCCCGCCCCCCTCCCCCCCACGTTATCTACCCTATCACGGCCCTGGGTAGATCAATAGCTATACAGCTTGATACAATTGATCCTTGAAAGCAAGATATAATTCAAACAAGGGCGTCGAACATCCAGTTGGCTCGACATCCACGACACGGCAGTGTTAATAGGAGAAGTCCAAAATAGGGAAGTCACTCGATTACGATCTTCGACCTTCTGTAAGGATACAACACCAGCAGCAGCAGCAGCAGCAGCAGCAGCAGAAGAAGAAGAAGAAGAAGAAGAAGATGATGATGATGATGATGATGAGGAGGAGGAGGAGGAGGAATAAGAAAGAAGCAGGAATACATCCATACAGGTTACCAGACAGGCTAAATCCGCCAACAAGAGCTTTCAAATTTGGTACGAGCGGCAGTGAACACAGTTGGCGATGCAATGCAATGTAAGCTTGCATTCGGGAGATAGTGGGTTCGAACAACTTTGGCGACAACCCTGGAAATGGTTTTCCGTGGTTTACCATTTTCACACCAGGTGAGTGCTCTGGATGTATCTTAATTAAGGCGGCGGCCCCTTCCTTCCCACTCCTAGCCCTTTCTTATCCCACCGTCGCCATAAAACCTATGTGTGTCGGTCCGACGTAATGCAGCTCGTAAAAAATGTCTCAGCCAACTCCAGTTCGTTTCTAACACTAATGTGACGTTATAGTGTTTACAGTTCCTAAGAAGTATTTGATTTAATGACTATGATCCTTTCCTTTATTTTGTTGATATCTTCAATTTTTGAAAGGTCGAACCTCTACCTCATACTGATATGTTTAGAGTTATAATAATAATAATAATAATAATAATAATAATAATAATAATAATAATGCTTTTCCCTTCCTCTAACTAATGTTACGGCTTTCGGAGACTCTGGGTTGACAGAATTTCGTGACGCATAAATGCCGTTACGTGCTGGTAAATCCACTGACATGAAGCTGGCGCACTTTAAGCACCTCCTGATAACATCGGACTGAACTGAGATCGAACCCACTAATTTAGGCTCTGAAAGCGAACGCTCTACCGCCTGATCCACTCAGTCCATATATTTATTATCTTGTTGCATTTTACCACCACAGAATGCGCACGTGAAAAGTTGGCTACTCGACGCCATCGGCCATGATATTCAAAGCCCAGTACAAAAAAAATCACAAGTTGCTTTACATCGCACCAACACACAAGTTTTATGGAGGCGGTGGGATAAGAAGGGGCTAGGAGTGGGAAGGAAGTGGCCGTGTCCTTAATTAAGATACATCACTTGGTATCATCCTGAAGACGCACAGTTATTCCACTGTATGGCCCTCGAGTACAAGATGTTTTGCGCCCTTATATATATCCCAAAACATAGACATATACAGCTTACTACATTACGTCATGCTCTTCCGTTAGCATACTTCGTAACGCAGTCTTACAATTATATTATTTATAGTCAGAAGCACAGCAAGATGGACCAACAGTTGCTGAGTCTTGTATGATCGTAAATAATTTTTAATATATAAATACATTTTCAAAGCGATGACGGCATTGGAATATGACTAAAATTGTTTAATGAAGTTCGTTTAAAACTGATAATGATGGAATATTATTTTCTTCCTTGTGGAATACACTTTTAAAATGGATGCGTGCTGTTCTAAATGCTTCTTCAATATCTGGTGGGTGAATATGTTGAAATTTGTCGGCTGATTTGTGAATCAGTTTATCTGAGTTTTGACCGAAATAAGAATCTCGCGGAAAACTCCTTGTAAACAGATATACTCATCGCAACATGAAACTTTCCTCATTCGTATCGTGAAATATCCCTTTCAGAATGGATGCAAAACTTGCTTTAAGGGGATAGTCTGGAGATAAGCAGATATACATATCTACGGTACATAATGTATGGATTTTAGTGAATTTTTCGGAGAATGTCTTCCAAATACTTGGAGAGTTATTCCAAAACCTATTGAAGATGTATTGTTAATTGATCTGTGAAAAGAATGAGTTCAATTGAAACTTTCATTTCTTTTTTCCTTAAGTTGCATTGCAAATTGAATGAAATTTTGGAATAAAATGCACAATATAAATGCATCTCACCATACTCCGACCCAGCATCAAGAAACTGGTTTATTGGGTAGAAGTATAAGCCAAAATCATACAGTGTATTTTTCTGTAGTAATATAACAAGAGCTCTAGAATTTATGAAGAAAGAATCTGAAACGTCAATTGTATTTAATTTGAGTATCTAGCGAAGAACTACAAAATGGAATAAGGAAAGATAATAACCGGGTATAAATGCAAAATAAATCAAATACATAGGTATGCATTATCTATAACAAAACAAAAGTTTCAGTACCGAAATATACCATTTTACTTTTCATGTAAACTGCTTGGCCCAATATTTCTGCTGTCGGCTTCTCCAGAATAAAACAGTTACGTCGGATTGATTGTGTTGTCTGTGCACAAATGTAATATTGAGTATGTTCCCGTGAAGAATTTATATACAAGCAAGTGCACGTAGATGGAATAGAACGAAAGTGATAACACGAAAACGATAACATTTTGGCGATGGACAGCTGTTGATCTCAGAAGTTCCTGATATTCTTATACAGTATACTATTGGTTACTGCAGCCGCGAGTTAAATAGAAACATAACGTAACTCCTGAAGGGAAGAATTCCGGCACCTAGGCTCCTCGAAGAATTATAAAAATGCAATAGGTGGGACTTAAAACCAATAACATGAGCTAAATAGTCTGTATAATAATTTGAATTCATTTGCATTTGATGGTTATCAGCAGCTCTCTTTTCGAGTTTGCTCTCTGCAATATCTGTTCATTGGAGATATGCTCTATCCAGGAAACTTTTAGCATTTTAGTATGAAACCAAATTTCCAGAGCTTCCAGCCCTTTAATGGCAGTTGATTTTAAAGTCCATTCTTCTACTCCATAAAGCTAAATTGACCAAACATAACATTTAAACGCAGTATTACAGATGAAATATAAAATTCGAAATGGAAAAGTGGAAATTTGGGAAAACGCATGACAAATTTAAATGTAGTTTTCTGTGCTAAATCACTAGCTAAAATTTTCCAAAACCATTTATTTCCGGTGAATTCATCCAAATACACACTTTTAACTCCATACTGTTCCCTTAAAAGCATTATGGACACAGTTAATTGATTGCTGTCCCCATGAATTTGCTGCTCTGGTCCCAGGCCCCTTTGGTCCTTACTTCAATACATCCCTCGTTATAGATCATCCAACCATAGCAAGATCTTAGTCGTTATGCCCTCTTATTTTACGTAAACTTCTGTGGAATCACGCAAACTGTCACGTCTAATACTCTTAGTAATGTCCTATCGTTCTGGTGAAGAATCATCTTCAGACATTGGGCACTTAATGCCGGTTACATATTATTTTCTTTTCTGAAAATAAAGGAGGCAATCTGCGAAGATAGACTGTGCACAGTGGCTAAGTTCGGGACGAGAAATTAGAAGCGTGAGAAGAAGATACGGAGAGAGGGCGAAAGTTAAATTAATAGTCAGTCCTTCCCCCTCCCGAATCTTCCAACGGAAGGAACTTGACACAATGGATTCTAAGGAAGTCATTAGTTAAACTGGGGCATAAAGCAGCAGATAGAGTGGAACAGTGTTCTAAGGCTTTGTGAATAGCTTATGAAATGTGTTTCTTTGAAGCACGCAGAACAGAATTCTTGTGTTTCAGAAGATTTTACAATGTTGTCTGGCAGCAATTTTAGAGTCGAAATGGTGAGGAAATAACGGAGGGATTGTATTCAACTTGTTGTGATGTTTTCGTTGTTGTTACTTCAGGAAAGGAGCTTATAAAATCTTAGTCAGTGGCTAAGAAGTTAATTCATGTGACTTTGGGGACGTGTATTCGTTGTCTGTAATATTCTTGCAGTATACACACCATACAATACACATCCCTGCACTGCAATGACACATAGTTTCCGTACCACGATAGATGCCGTTCATCCCCATCGGAGGGCATGTCTTACAGGGACCACACCCGGCCGTAATTGTCACACTATACTACATCACATGGTCTACTACCACAGAAACAGGCCGTGGTTAAATACGTTCTTCATGCATAAGTGGCTTCAGCATCGAGCATCAGGAAGAGCATCCCTGATTATCGGTATGTTCCACCTACCTCCGAGGAGATGGGTGGTTTGTGTCGTACCGATACCGGTGCGCCATTCCGCGCTCCTCTGTCGGTCTGTTATGAGTGCACATCGGTTGCGTGTTATTATGTGTGTTTAAACTAGTTTAGTTTTAAAACAGTTAATGTGCGGGTGGGTGGTCACCCATCCAGGAGCTGACCACGTTACGAAGTTTGCATGGGTTTTAACCGACGTCGTAATGTAGTGACTAATACTTAGTGAACTGAATGTTGACTTTTAGTGTAAGTGTGCAATGTTTATAATATGTACGTAGCATCGTTTATGGGCAGCATATAGCATGTGCACCGCCTCGTCTCCGAGAACCAGTGCTTCATCCTATAGGTGTTAAGCATTTTTAACCCTGACAGTAACACTTCTATAAAGGTTGCTTTACTTACACCACACGTCTCGAAGACGTGCCACTCAAAGCCTATTATTTAAAGTTACCAGACGGAATGAACAAGAAATAGTGGTGGTGGAGGGGATAAATCTCCCCGCCCTTTGAGCACTAGATGGCGTTCAATCGCACGACACGTCAAAAAGTCGTATGGTCTAATTGTCAGGGTTAAGAAGGCAGTATGCAGTTAAGGAAGTGAGAACTTGGAACTAGGTTGGTCTTGATTTCTTGGTGGGGGTTGATGGGGCTGGGGTGGGGTTCCGGTTGTTACTTTGCGCCAAATCCTTAGATGCGAGCAGTGGCGAAAAGTGGGAATTCCCTTTAGGAAAGTTGAACGAAACATATCCTTTCACGAAACAATAAAACAAAATTAAATAATCATAAAAAACGAAACGGCAATATAATAATAATAATAATAATAATAATAATAATAATAATAATAATAATAATAATAATAATAATAATAATAATAATAATAATAATAATAATAGTCAGGTTATTTGGATGAATGGTCAGCGCTAAGAAATTCGGTTCAGAGGGAACCGGATTCGATTCATGGCCTGGTCGAAGTTTTTAACCACATTTGGTTAATTCCCCTTACTCGGGGACTGGGTCTTCGTATATTTGTCCCTACATTCGCCAGTTTACATATACACAATACACCACACTGTCAACCATAAGAGTGACACGCAGTAGGGAGTAATGGCATCAGAAAGGGCATCCGGCAGAAAAACATGGCCAAGTACACGTGTACGACACAGTTCGCAGCCGCGATCCCACCTTAAGGGGGAAAATAATAATAATAATAATAATAATAATAATAATAATAATAATAATAATAATAATAATAATAATAATAATAATAATAATAATAATAATAATAATAATAATCTATTTGTTTTACGTCGGTTCAACGCAGACATGTCTTATGGTCACGATCGGATAAGACAGGGCTAGGAATGGAAAGGAAGTCACCGTGGTTTTATTTAATGTAAAAAGCAAAACCAAAGTCACCTCCGTACAGGCCACGAAGGCCCTTGGAGGAGTGGAAGGTAAAGGCTTCCACCATTGTTAACCTCGGCACGTGATGGGGTAGAGTGGTTAGCTCTACGTCCGGCCGCCTTTGCCCCCAGGAATTAACCTGGTACACATTTTTGGTGTAGGCTGGGTGAACCTCAGGGCCATATGCACCTCCGAAAGTGGAAATGTCGTTTCTTAAATTTTACGACTGACTGACGGAGACTGACGTCCTTCCGGGCAAACCGAGCACGCCTTTACCGCCTCGGCCAGGCATCCCCTTTTATTTAATGTGCAGCGCCAGAATTTGCCTGATGTGAAAATGGCAAATTTTCAAGTCTGCCGACTGTGAGGTTCGAACCCACTATCTCCAGAATTAAAGCTTACAGCCTCGTGACCCAAACCACGTAGCTATCTCCCTGGCTTATACAACCAGATAAATAGGCCAATTTGCAAAAAAAATGTTTGAAAATATTAATATAAAATAATATCCCATGTATATATAAACGTATTGTATCTGTGTTATCGGGAGGCTGTCTACCTAAGGCGATAAAGACGTACTCGGTTCACCCAGAACGATGCAGGTTCGATTCCTCGTCGGAATTCGTCAGCATTGCACTAAGGTTCACTCAGCGTACACCAAAAACGAGTACCAGTTTAATTCCTGGTAGGAAAGGCTACCAAAGAAAGAAGGAATGAAAAATTAATTACCGTATCATACAGCTCGTTTTTCCTCATCATCATCATCTGTTTACCCTCCAGGTTCGGTTTTTCCCTCGGACTTAGCGAGGGATATCACCTCTACCGCCTCAAGGGCAGTGTCCTGGAGCTTCATACTCTTGGTCCGGGGATACAACTGAGGAGTATGACCAGTACCTCGCCCAGGTGGCCTCACCTGCTATGCTGAACAGGGGTCTTGTGGAGGGATGGGAAGATTGGAAGGGATAGGCAAGGAAGAGGGAAGGAAGCGGCCGTGGCCTTAAGTTAGGTACCATCCCGGCATTCGCCTGGAGGAGAAGTGGGAAACCACGGAAAACCACTTCCAGGATGGCTGAGGTGGGAATCGAACCCACCTCTACTCAGTTGACCTCCCGAGGCTGAGTGGACCCCGTTCCAGCCCTCGTACCACTTTTCAAATTTCGTGGCAGAGCCGGGAATCGAACCCGGGCCTCCGGGGGTAGCAGCTAATCACGCTTCGTTTTTCTTTCCTGGTATTTTTCCTAGTTATCTAGGGTGGGCACTAATGTTAAGCCTTGTTTTACAGCCGCATGCCTTTTCTGATGCCTACCATTCACTATCGCGTATTTCTGTGTTAATGGGAAGTGTGACGTGTTGTATATAAATGAATATGTATTAATACGATCAAAAACACCTAGTCCCCAAGCTGTAGGAATAAACTAAACTCAGTTAGAGAAACCGACCCAGCCGGGAATCGAAGGCGGAGGTCCATGAACAGAAGTCCATTGTGCAGATCATCCAGCCAAGGAGCCACACTACTATCATAATAATTGTATGTAAGCTCAGTTACATTACTTTTTTCAGTATTATTACTCTATCAAAAAGCATAGTGACATTATGCTTCATGGCTTCCCACCTAATTCGATCTTCTGAAACATGGATGACATCGCGCATTCTATGCACAATGAGCGACTTTACCATGTATGTCCAAAGATCTGAATACCCTCCGCTTGGACGTTTACCTGTAGCTATTGGTATTTCATTGCATGATTATTTTTCACTGCCTCTTCTGCAAAAGTTAAAACTTTCGTGGAAATAAAACCTACATATCATTGTACAGGCATTTTTCGATAGAAGTTTTAAAATAGATGTATTAGTTCAGTGCTGTATCAACAGTATTCTTAGCACTCACCGAACGAATCCCCATGGCGCCACAGCCCTCACGGGCCCCGGTCATCGGGCGACCGCTGGTCAGCCCGAAGGCCTGCAATACTACGAGGACACGCATGGTCAGTGCCCCGAATTCTCCCGACCGCCACTCTCGGTTTTCCGGACTGGGGTCGCCATCTCAATTGTTATCACGTAGGCTGAGCGGACATCGAGCCAACTATCATGCCAGGGTAAATATCCCTGACCTGGTCGGGAATCGAACGTGGTGCCTTTGAGTCAATTATTAGTCACTACTGATCTGCATTTAGGGCAGTCGCTCAGTTGGCAGATTCCCTATCTGTTGTTTCCCTACTCATTTCTTGAATGATTTCAAAGAAATTGGAAATTTACTGAAAATCTCCCTTGGTAAGTTATCTGAGAAGTCTGAGAAGACTACCGAAGACCACGGGGCCGGCTTAGCCTTCACCTATACCTACATCCATACTTGAAGAATATGATGTGATGTGATGTGATGTGATGTGATGTGATGTGATGTGATGTGATGTGATGTGATGTGATGTGATGTGATGTGATGTGATGTGATGTGATGTGATGTGATGTGATGTGATGTGATGTGATGTGATGTGATGTGATGTGATGTGATGTGATGTGATGTGATGTGATGTGATGTGATGTGATGTGATGTGATGTGATGTGATGTGATGTGATGTGATGTGATGTGATGTGATGTGATGTGATGTGATGTGATGTGATGTGATGTGATGTGATGTGATGTGATGTGATGTGATGTGATGTGATGTGATGTGATGTGATGTCCATAGGTCAGGTTTTTCAGATAAACATGACATTGATAAATATCAGTGGTTTTATTAATTCTGACTTAAATTTGTTGGATTGTATCGGAATCTCTCCACATTCCAGTTAACCTAGTTATTGTTCTATATGGTCCCTTGTTGTCTCTGAATTCCTTATTAATGAACCAAAACCAAAGCAAAAACGTAAGGCGTGACACAACACTTTAAGGGCTTTGGCCAGCTAAAACGACTGTTGCCCACACAGAAGACTAACATATATTTGAATCAGCGTATTGCTTGGCTTTCGTGACTGGGTATCCGTCTTCCGTATCAGACAGTTCCTCAGTTTAGACTCAAAAGGCTGAGTGAACCCCCTTCCTGTCCTCAGTCCAAAATAAAAATCTTTACACAGAACGGGATTCGAACCGAGGTCTCGTGTAAAAGGCATGCATGCTGCCCCTACTCCACGGACTGACTTATTTGTGACCCAAGTTTCATTCTCCAAGACTGGAACCTCTTTGGGCGGAAGCTCAGCTGATTATCATTATAAACTATAATTATTAGCAACACAATTAGAGTTTGTCTTTTTATGGTACGTATGAGTGAAGTCTTACTTTCTCCTTCAATGAAAGATATGCGTAGCGTTAAGGCGATGGATAAATTAAAAATTAAATGCTCAAAATATAGCCATGAGAAGGTGTCAGTTGACCCTGAAGAGGATGACGAGATTACATGCAAAGTGGGAAGAACCCCAAGGACGCCTGCCTCTCCGGCAAACATCAAAAATAAAAATGAATAATGTCAACTGCACGTGAAGATAACTTCGTCTTGCTGTTGGTTATCGCAGAATTGGTCTCTGGTTACTTCAATTTTCTAACCAACGAAAGCACTCGCACAGTTGAAATACTGACAGTCGACAAGAAGGTATGATCAGACTTAATCATTGATCTCACAGTTCGATTAGAAACTCATAAAGGTCAAGCACTGCCTGTTTATCAAGAAAAGAAAAACATTGACGAGCCCACGGTGAAGTAGTTCAAAATTGTGTAATCGTGGTGTAAAGTCAGATTGTAAGTTCCACCAAGTTTCACCAAGCGGTAAAGGCTTCTCACTTTTAATTACTGAGTTGATGGAGTGAAAATTCCTCATCGGGGTCACAGATGTAAGTACCTAAGTAAAGGTAAAGGCCTGCTCGGTTCGCCCAGAAGGACGTGGGTTTGAATCCCCGTCAGGAAGTCGTAAAAATTTAAGAAACGAGATTTCCACTTCCGGAGGTGCATGTGGCCCTGAGATTCACTCAGCCTACACCAAAAATGAGTACCAGGTTAATTCCTGGGAGCAAAGGCGGGCGGGCGTAGAGCTAACCACTCTACCCCACCATGTGCTGAGGCTAACAATGGTGGAGCCCTTTACCTTCCACTCCTCCAAGGGTCTTCATGGCCTCTACAGAGTTGACTTTGCTTTGCTTTGCTTTGCTTTGCTTTGCTTTGCTTTGATTCAGACCCATAGACTGAATCTGTAAGGTAAATCATTTAATATAAATTACAGCTATTATTTATAATTCGTGCTGTACTAATATACAGTTTAACATACAGCTTAAGAAGTTACCAATACTGTATTGCAGGGGTAGCGTATCAGCCTCTTACTCTGAGGCACGGGTTCGATCCAAAGCGCTTACAGGGATATTAAACCTAGACTTATGACTGGAAAGAGGTTCCCTCAGCCTCGTGAGACCAACTCAGAAGCGGTTTCGTATGAGAGCAATGGACTGGTTAAGAAATTAAAGTACTCGTAATATAACTGTGTATGTCATCACACAGACACCCAAACACCAATCTCTACCAACCATCTGGTTTGGCAGCAATTCCTTTCGCAGACTAAGGCCCTTAAGTTACGCTGTGGTTTTCTAATGACAAGTGATGGTGGTACTCTTGGGGATCCAACCAAACTTTGAGCTATGGTCAACCTGCAAAATACTGTTTCTTTTCGGAGCAATGCTATTTTTATCGCAGATTGTTCTTCAGTTTTGGAACGCTCTGCTTATGGTAGAGGTCGCGGTAACCTCATTTAGCTGCAAGGTGAGGCTGATGGTATCAAGTCAGATATAAGCAGAAATGTCATCTGAATCATAAAATAACATGTTGTGTGTCTACAAACAGGATGAGTCAGGACCACATTACCTCAGCATCTGCCCTTGACAGACACGGTATTGGGACTAGCCTATGTGTTAACTCGGATCTGCCTGATTCTTGGACAGAATATTTTTTAATATTAATATTTTGTTAATAATGGATTAATTAACATGGAATGAGAGTTTTTTCTTAAAAACATATAATAATAATAATAATACTAATAATAATAATAATAATAATAATACTGTTATTTGTTTTACGTCCCACTAACTACTCTTTTACAGTTTTCGGAGACGCCGAGGTGCCGGAATTTAGTCCCGCAGGAGTTCTTTTACGTGCCAGTAAATCTACCGACACGAGGCTGACGTATTTGAGCACCTTCAAATACCACCGGACTGAACCAGGATCGAACCTGCCAAGTTGGGGCCAGAAGGCCAGCGCCATAACCGTCTGAGCCACTCTGCCCGGCTTTAAAACATCTATTTTCCTTCTAGGGTGTCGTATCGTACGGAGCCGCTAGGCAGATATGAGTGCAAATTTCTTTAATTTCTAATATGCTTATTTTAGAACTTAATACAAAAATGTACAATTAAAAATGAAACATTCAACTAATATATTTATTACTCCGCCTCTGTGGTGTAGTGGTTAGCGTGATTAGCTTCCACCCTCGGAGGTCCGGGTTCGATTCCCGACTCTGCCACGAAATTTGAAAAGTGGTACGAGGGCTGGAACGGGGTCCACTCAGCCCCGGGAGGTCAACTGAGTAGAGGTGGGTTCGATTCCCACGTCAGCCATCCTGGAAGTGGTTTTGCGTGGATTCCCACTTCTCCTCCAGGCAAATGCCGGGATGGTTCCTAACTTAAGGCCACGGCCGCTTCCTCCCCCCTTCCTTGCCTGTCCCATCCAATCTTCCCATCCCTCCACAAGGCCCCTGTTCAGCATAGCAGGTGAGGCCGCGTGGGCGAGGTACTGGTCATTCTCCCCAGTTGTATCCCCGACCCAAAGTCTGAATCTCCAGGACACTGCCCTTGCGGCGGTAGAGGTGGGATTCCTCGCTGAGTCCGAGGGGAAAACCGAACCTGGAGGGTAACCAGATTAAGAAGAAGAAGAAGATATTAATTACTTTGTACCTTAGTGGCAACACGGTGCAGTACAGTTCCTCACGATTTGTTTTACGTCGCACGGACACAGATATGTTTTATGGCGACGATGGGATAGTAAAGGCCTAGGAGTGGGAAGGAAACGGACCTAGCCTTAATTAAGTTACAGCCCCAGCATTTGCCTGGTAGGAAAATAGTAAACCACAGAAAACCATCTTCAGTGCTGCCGACAGGGGGGTTCGAACCTACTATCTCCTGGATGCAAGAAATTGCTTCTATCATTCTTATAAAAATGCCTGAAGAAAACAAAACCTTTGTCTTTGACATTTAGGCCTACGAACATTTTCTGATTTTGTGTGGAAGCCTGCAAAACAATCGACAAGAGCCCCCAGCTGCCAGTTAAGGGATCGATTTTTACTTTCGTACTATTGACAGTGGAATTCCTCGCCAATTATTGATTGAAATAGTCATGAAATTCTCCGATTTAACTGTGCAAATGACAAAGTGGTCGTTTGGTGCCATCAGAAATATAAATTCAACCAAGTGCACAGTAGTGAGTATACACCTGTAGACGTAAGCAGGCAGCAAATAGTTGTAAAACAGCAGAAAGATAAACAGTGTCATACTCTACAGTATGATATAGGAAACAGGGCTTCCATTTGTGGTAGGAATTTGTTATTCCAACTTGTTATGTTTTGTGGTTGTGGTAATCGTGCCTCAACATTATATTATATCACTCGTGTATATACTATTATAACTTGAAACAGATACCTGTGCACAGTGCAGAAACCAAAAATCATACTCCCACACGAGCAACAAACACAACAGAATTCCCAGTAAACATGTTTTAACCGAACGAGTTGGCAATGTGGTTAGGATCGCGCAAATGTGAGCTTACATTTGGGAGATAGTGGGTTTGAAGCCAACTGTCGACAGCCCTGATGATGGTTGTCCATGGTTTCCCGTTTTCACACCAGGAAAATGCTGGGGCTGTGCCTTAATTAAGGCCATGGCCACTACCTTTCCAATCCTATCCCTTTCGTATCCCGCCGTCGATGAACACTTTGGGTATGTTAGCGCAACGTTAAGCAAGTAGCAAAAAAAAAAAAAAAAAAAAAAAAAGAAGTGTCTTACATGCAAGGTAGGCGGATGTACAGTAGAATCGGCTTCAGTCGTAACGGTGCTGGACCGTGACTCGACAACTCTGCACTGCATTCCGACCGAGCAGAATACGCTTCGGCTTACCAGTGTACACTGCTCTGTGGTGGCTCTACGGCTCTACATTCGGGAAACGGTGCGGAGTTGGTCCCCACCATTGGCTGTTCTGAGAATGGTTTTCCCTGGTTTTCAGTTATCCTACATTAAGGCGACCGAGTTCGATAGCTGCAGTCGCTTAAGTGCGGCCAGTATCCAGTATTCGGGAGATAGTAGGTTCGAACCCCACTATCGACAGCCCTGATAATGTTTTTTTGTGGTTTCCCATTTTCACACCAGGCAAATGCTGGGGCTGTACCTTAATTAAGGTCACGGCCACTTCCTTCCCACTCCTAGCCCTTTCCTGTCCCATCGTCGCCGTAAGATCTATCTGTGTCGGTGCGACGTAAAACAACTAGCAAAGAAAAAACATTAAGGCGAGTTAGTATTGGCCACGGCCGCCAACCCCCTTATATTCTCTAAATACCACCTGCACCACTCCTGATCTCCTTGGCCTGGGAGAAGGCATCAGCTTCTAAGAAGCCCGCACTACCCCTTCATGGTACAGAATGGAAACCTTTTGTAGTAGTCATTGTTGTTGTAATATTTCATTCTCATGCTGCCAGCTGCTCTCCTTGAAGCAATGAGTTTGAGCTCGATCGAGGGCTGACACATCTGACAACCGTGCCAGACAAGGAAGGAATAAAAATGACAAACGAAACTGCAGCAGCGTGAAACATCATTGCCAAATCTCTGCTCATGATCATAACAAGTTTACTCTAACACTGTTCGTAAATTACGCTAACGCTGCGAAGGTCTGCATTATGCTTCAACGACGTGGCAATCTTTTGTCTAGCACCTCCCCTGTTCAGGGAAATATTCACGCATTCAGCTTCGTCATAAACAAAGAATCTCAAATCTCCACTCTCCAGTCGTACGATTTGAATGTTGCGGGCGAGACAGTAGGAATGCTTGTAGGAACCGAAGTAGGAGCGAGTGTGTAATTCCCCTCTCGCGTACAGTGTGACACACTTATTTGGCGTGAGTTCTAGTAATAAGTGTAAATACACAAAATTAAATGATTGAAATATGTATTTTCCTGAGATATTTAGAGTTGTTTTCCACTTTAACACATCACCACATAAATTCAATACAGGGAATAGCTAGAATATTACGTCTGATTTAAGGTAAAGCATTTCAAGTTTTCCAATACTTTATCTTAGAACGATGATATTTAAGGGTTCTTAAATCAGATAGCCCTTCCCAATAGATTTGGGAGCATATGATACAATCATGGTGCAACACCTAAGTGTCCCTTAAACGCTTAACTATATAAATGTGGTCTGTATGATTGTGGATGAAAAATGATTTCCTCAAATATAGCTCTTAGAGAGTTATAACATCTCCATGGCTTAATCAGATCTGTCACCGATCTCCATCTTTCTGCCGTTTATTTTAATGTGGCCGTGTTAATAAACAGCATTCTTGGTTTGCAGCTGGTGACATAGTGTGCCCGATCCTATACTACCTGTATCAGATGATCGAACTCTCGCAATGTTACTCTAGATTTTATAGCACAAATGGAAGAAAAGATAGAAGAAAAGATATCAGCTCTTTTAAATCTTGTAATCTGAGCTCGTCTGTTTGTAAAATTTACAAGTAGAGTCTTCCACATTTGACCTCATGTGTGATAGAGTGTCAAGTTGCGAACATATCAAGGATTTTATGAAATTTCTTACAGACCTTAACAACTATAGAGAGATCTCTCTCCTATCAATGACTTACAAAATCTTCTCCAAAGCATTGCTTAAAAAAAGTGGAGGCACAATTAGACTCCTGCATAGCAGAGTACCAAGCTAGATTTAGGGAGTCAAGGTCATGCAGCGAGCAGATTCTGAACCTCAAAACTGCCTTTACCTATAAAAACCTCAGCGCCTCACACTAGGTAGCAACTTTCGTTGACTTCCAGAAGACCTACGACTCGGTACACAGGCAGTCCCTCTTTGAGACGTTAACTGAACTGGGACTGGATAAGAAGACATTGAATCTTGTGAAGGCTGCTCTAACGAACACCATGTCCAAAGTCAAATTCAGTCGAGTATTATGAAAAATCTTCGAGATCAAAACAGGAGTTAGACAAGGAGATGGTTTCTCCCCATCCTTTTTAACTGTCTGCTGGAGAAGGTCATTCGGGAATGGAAGAATTCACTACTTGACAACTCTGTATTAAAAATCCGCTACAAAAATACAAGTTAACAGTCACTTGCTTAGACTTCGCAGATGGCCGCACACTCTTAAATTCAAGTATGGAAGAAGCTACGTACCGGCTATCTTCTCTCGAACGCATAGCAGCTAAAGTAGGGCTGAAGAACGCTGTCAACAAAACAGAATTTCTGGCCAACTTCAGAGAAGCACCCAACGTCATTTCTCTGGGGGTCAAAATAATACGAAAGGCCAACTAATTCATATATCTTGGAGAACGGATAACCCCAAATATTAATGAGGACCTTGGAATGAAGATTAGATGCACTAAATTAGAAAGAACATATCATATTTGTAATAACATATACAAGTATAAATCCCTCTCCTTGAATCTTAAACTTAGACATTACAACACCGTAGTAAGACCATCTGTACTGTACGCCTCAGAATGCCTACACATGATCCGGAAAGGGCCACTCAGGAAACTGGAACTGAAAGAGCGAATGATCCCCAGAAGAATTATGGGTCCCATTAAAGGACGAGATGGGCACAGAATCAGGCAAAACAAGGAATTATACAGTAAAATAGAGAGCATTACAACAGTTATGAGGAAGAGAAGACTAATGTTCTATGGTCACATAGGATGGACAGCCAGAGACTCACTTCAAGGATCTTCAACACTGTATCTAGAGGGAAAGCAACAAATGCCAAATGGGCGAATTTAGTTCGTAAAGACCTGCAATACCTCCATACTTGATCACACTGACATTTACAACCGAGATAAGTTCAGAAAGTTAATCAAGACATCTGACTCTGTCCAATCACTAACAGCTAAATCACTGCGTCCAGCAGTAGGAGTGAAATGGACTCAAGAATGAAAAGACATCCATAACGCTAGATGAAGGAATACTGGACTAAGAAGAAGAAAAAAGCGCACCAGTGTTAAGAACCACGTGGTCCATCGTACGCCTAAACGAAGAAGAAGAAAATACGGAAAGATTTAAACGTATGAAGGACGGAAGAAAATATAAAAGTCTAATCTAAAATAATTTACTTTAAAATCTCACAGATTCATGCAACTTTTAGTGTTTAAAGCATATGGTTTTATTTCTGTAGCCACATTGTTTTGTTTGCGCTTCTTCTCACCCGACATTTTCCCTTGATAATATAACACAGCAATCAAGTGGAAAACTTTCCTACTGAACGGTTCATTTATCAATGGCAAGTCCAAACTACGGAAAGTTTAAGTGAAAGAAATTAGTGCAGGTACGGCAAGCCATTCATTCTTAACAAAAAATGGAAAAGAATAAAGTGAGTGATGAGTATCTAACGAGAGTTTCCCCATCTACAAAAGCTGCTACCTGAGGACAGGAAGAAATTATACCGTGCGAGTCACTTGTGGCAAGGAACGTTATATATTAGAGTATGTTCAAAAAATTACTGCCCGTAGTGATACTGCTGGACCAGTGTAAGTACAGAAATAAATTAATCGGCCAGAAAATTAATTTAATGATTTATCCGCTTCTGCAGATTTTGGGTTGCCAAGTGTTCACTTTTCAGGACTCTACTGTAATATGATATTTGATAGTTTGTTCTAAACATGTTTTATATTATGCAAGGAGTCTATAATGACATTTAAGACGCGAGTATGCTTTTGTTCGACCATACTTAAATGTCCAGGTTTTGAGTTTTTACAATAATTATATAATACTGTGTGATTTTATTGAAATATATCTGTGTGTACCTTTTCTTCATGCAGAAACCTGAAGGGATTCAGAGGCTACTTGGAGAGTAACGCCCTCTGTCTGGCCAGAAGAAGTGTGGTCATTTGTGGTTCAGTGAAAGACAAAGGAGAAGTGATAGGCCGCGGCACTTTCACTTGCCTGGAAGTGAGAATGGGAAACCACGGAAAGCAATTTCCAGGACAGCCGTCGATGTGGATCGACCCTCCCAAACGCAGAACTGGATTGTTTTGGTTTGCTATTTGTTTAATGACACACTAACACATCGAAGGATGGGAAAGGGCCAGGATTGGGAAGCTAGCCACCGTGGCCTTAATTAAGGTATATTTTCCCGGTGTGAAAATGGGAAAACGCGAAAAATCATCTTCAGGGCTGCCGACGGTGGGATACGATTCTATCACCCGAATGCTAGCTCAAATCTGCAGGGCCAACTCATTCGGTGCGCAGAACTGCTAAAACGTAGCCACTGCGCTCGGTCGTACTTCATTGCTGCTGCTACTACTACAATTACCACTAAACCGTTTTCATTCCATTCCCTGTGGGGTACGGCGTGCCACCTAACGGGTGACGCGTTCTCAGGCAAGATGTGTTGCGGTGATTTGAGATGCAGAGGTGAGAGGGTAGCGGCCATGGCCTATAAAAAGAACTATTCGCCTTAGTGAGGAAGATGGAAAACCATGGAAAACCCATTCTCAGGACAGCTGACGGTAGGGCGCCGGAATATAGAGCCGTCAATTTACGGTAAATCTCTGGCTTATCCTGCTCGAAGTACTTTATATTCTTAAGTTTTTATCCCGTTCCTCACGGGACTGTATTTTATATTGTATCATTATTATTTTTATTCCATTCTGCCTTATGGAAGTGGGTCATCAGCTCAAATTGGAGCTCTTATGACTGAGATACAGAAATTATTTTCTTATTGTACAGTTTTTGGGATGGTGTGCTGTGTCACACGTTTTATGGTTTTTTTACAAACGAAAAATAACTTTTGTACAAGCTTAGTTTCTTATACTTTAAACTAGAATATTTATCATTCTGATATATTAATTTGCCGTTAATACGCTACATAATAAGGAATAAACATTATTCCTAAGAATATACTGTATAACAACATTTCTTCCAGTTAAAATATTTCCAAATCATGTCCGTGTTCATAGCCAGGTTGTTGTAGTTCTTTGATGGTGATTCACCTTCTAATGTTTTAATTTTTCTACAGACGGTGGTGGTATCACTTTATACCTCCACAAAATGTGTAGCTATCACTATTAATGAATTTTACTTTATCGATAATGATAATCCTAAAGTGCAAGACCATGTGTATACGATCTACGAGTAATTTGATAAAATCTTAAAACAAGCAATATTTACAAGAAATACTATGTAATAAAGTGTACATCACTGAATTGAAAGTATTGATATTCAAGAAACACCTTTAACAGTTTAATCACTAATAACTAAATGGTCCAGCACAGTGGAATATAGTTTGAAAAATACCCGGCCTCTACTACTATACAGTATGTAGTTGCCATGAGTGTTCCCCATTGTTCCAAAACATGGCTTGCGCAAAGCACGGCTGTGATAAGGACATTTTAACCTCATAGCAAGACCCATGAATACACAGGATTAATACATGGGAAGATCGGGCCCAGTAATAGCAAGAAATAAAATAGACACGAGTATGTATTTTTTATTAATGAATACGGATGGCAGATGCTTAGATCTTAATTTTCACTACTTGGTAATAGATGTGATAGCCATAGGCGGCATGTGGGATTGCTGATTTCAAAGCTTGAGTACTTTTCCACATACGATATTAATCAATATCGGATGCGATTAATTTTTTAATGAATAGTTGGAATAACAACAGTATTTTAATGAGTGGAAGTACTCTTATGTATGATTATAATACAGTCACGTCACTCGTAACTTGCGAAATACAGTGTGATCGAACAAACAGTAAAAACTGGTTTTGGCTCCTCTTGTTATCCTTTAACGTTAAGCGATCACTGAGACCGGGCGTCCACATTCGTGCTACAAATAAAGTCGCTAGATGCAGAGTGGGTCTCAGCCCTAAGTGGCTGGTCCGTGGTACAACAGCTCTGCACTCTGGCTGGCCCACCGAGCAGAGGAGGGGTGGCTACGACTCTACCGTGGCTCTACGCCTCTGCCTTCGGGAAACGGGACAGGGCTGGACCTCGCGGCTGCCCCCAACCGTCGGCTGTCCTGAGAATGGTTCTCCTGCACTAAGGCGAATGCCGAGCGCACGGCCGCCAACCCTCTTAACCTTCTCCGAGCATCTCATTCACCGTAACAAATCTCCCGGCCTGAGAGACGGCGTCACCGTCTAAGAGGCCCTCCTCCTCCTTCAGGGAACGAATGAAAACATTTTAGTAGTTGTAGCAGTAGTTGTACAAATAATTGTGTACATTTTTTTTTTTTGCTAGGGGCTTTACGTCGCACCGACACAGATAGGTCTTATGGCGACGATGGGATGGGAAAGACCTGGGAGTTGGAAGGAAGCGGCCGTGGCCTTAATTAAGGTACAGCCCCAGCATTTGCCTGGTGTGAAAATGGGAAACCACGGAAAACCATCTTCAGGGCTGCCGATAGTGGGATTCGAACCTACTATCTCCCGGATGCAAGCTCACAGCCGCGCGCCTCTACGCGCACGGCCAACTCGCCCGGTGATTGTGTACATTGTTAAGGGTTAATATTGTAGGCAGGTAATGGGAATACACATCTTTGTCTATTACAGCGAAATCCTAGAAACGTTTTGGAATTATGACTTGAAAATTCAACATAAAAAGTAATATTATCCTCCTTCCACTAATACTAGCAACCTGATCATTATAAAAATTTAACTGTGTTAAATACCGTTTGCCTGACTCTCACAAGGCTTCAAAATTCCTCGTTTCCTGTCATAAGCACAACAATGGAGAGGATGTGCGATAATGATTGAATGGTGCATCTCGCATACTAGAAGGAAATGAACAAAAATGTCATGTAATTGACAGATGATGAAAGTAGTAATAGATTTTGCCTGTAGAGAAACTGTAAGGGGCCGCTGACCTCGGAACCCCAGCACCATCGCCAATCTTGCACAAATAGTCAACAGCTTCCGCCGACCTGTCATGTCCCAATGACATATGTGAAGCTCATATTACAATGTGCTGCGAGGGGACGGCACATGGACTGATATATTGAAGTAGGCCGAATTGATGAAACAGTAACCAAAGTTTTCTGACATAGCTTTGTATAAGGGAATCTGGAAGGAACATCTATGTATCTTCGTTGCACCTGCGAAAACAGCTTTGTGATAATATTTCTGGAGATATACGAACAAGCAGCACGTACATTATGAACAGCGAGAATTCCTTGACAACATTCCCACAATATTGAACCTTAGATGGCAGAACCTAACCGGCCAAACTTCTAAGCTAAAATATTTCACGGAAAACCATTTTCAGGGCTGCCGACAGTGGGGTTCGAACCCAGTTCGGGACATAGTGAGTTCGAACCCCACTGTCGGCAGCCCTGAAGATGGGTTTCCGTGGTTTCCCATTTTCACACCAGGCAAATGCTGGGTATGTATGTTCAGTCCGTCAGCGATGCCGCTGGTGGGATCCTCAACAGCTCTGCCATCAGCTGTCATAGATGGCCTAGGCTTCACTGAAGAGGCGTACTAGGAAAATGGGGAGTGAGGTAGTTTCCCGTTGCTTTCCTCACCGAGCCAGAGTTGCTATTACACATCAGTCTGCCAAGCCCACTGAAATGCATACACCAACCAACCCTATGAGCAACATTTTCACACCATTCATAGCAGGGACTGGCTGCATAAGGATTGGCATTACTAGCATCACTCATACCTCAGTCACTTTCATATTGTCAAAGCCAAGGATAAGACAGAGACAGATCAATGAAAGTAACAAAATTGCTCTAGCCCATACCAGAAGACATAGTGCACTGTAAACATTAGGTCTTGCCAGCAAAGGCGGCAAATGCTGGGGCTGTACCTTAATTAAGGCCACGGCCGCTTCCTTCCTATTCCTAGGCCTTTCCTATCCCATCGTCGCCATAAGACCTATCTGTGTCGGTGCGACGTAAAAAAATAGCAATAAAATTCACATCGCGGTTTTTGCACATACTATTTGATTATTGGGATATTATACTAAACAGGACAACTAAGAGTCTATGTCGGATTCATTTTGATTTTCGTCAGTTAGTCTGTTACAGCATCACCAGAGAATAGATTGGTGGAGTTTCAAGAAAGTTCGTAATAAGTTTAGGCCTACGAAGAGGGCGAGTAGGATCATAGCTATCAATTATCCAAAAATTCAACAGGAGGGAGCTCCAGAAGGGCCTTAGAATTAAAACTCGGTGTATGTTCTCCACGGTTGGTTTACAGGAAAATCGCTCATGGCAAAATTTATTTACAATGTTTTTAATACAATATTGTTGGTATAATTGCAATTTACAATTTTATTTACGTCACACGGACGATAGAATAGGAAAGGGCTAGGAGAGGAAAGGGCGCGGCCGAGGCTCAGCATTTTGTCTTGTGTGAAAATGGGAAACCGCGGAAAACCATCTTCAGGTCTGAGTCAATACACTGTAACCCAAATGCCAGCTAATGGCTACGTGACCCTGACCACTCGGCCACTTGCTTGGTCAGTGTAATTGCACGTACCCGTTATGTGGTTTGGTTTACTATCGGGGTGGATTCCCAGCACTGGCAATCGTTCTATACGTGTTTCAGTGCTCATCTTCTGCTCCGAACGCGCCATGGAGTAATATTTATTGATTTAGGTTAAGTTAAAATCGAAAATGACACTTGCGCCGGGTAAATAACATTATAGTTACATATGTTGCTAACATGAATGCATGAATTTACGGTATTCTTCTACTTCTGCTGCGCTTGTGCAGAAACATAAAGGTTTATGCTGCTTTACAAAATCACTCCTTAATTGCGGCCAGTATCCAGTATTCGGGAGATAGTAGGTTCGAACCCCACTGTCGATAGTCCTGAAAATGGTTTTCCGTGGTTTCCCATTTTCACACCAGGCAAATGCTGGGGCTGTACCTTAATTAAGGCCACGGCCGCTTCCTTCCAACTCCTAGCCCTTCCTTGCCCCATCGTCGCCATAAGACCTATCTGTGTCGGTGCGACGTAAAGCAACTAGCAAAAAAAAAAAAAAAATCACTCCTTTCAGTTTGTGGATTCTACGTATGAGCAAAGAGCTGTTCGCTTATCACCTGTTTTTGAACTTCCAAAATTCATTAAATGAAAAATTTACATTATAACAGACTAGATATGGCGTGTTTTCCTATTATACTATATTTAATAGTAAGAGGACTTCTTCAATTCAGTTGGCACGCCGAACGTATATTTATAACTTTTCATTCATTGCCCTGTCTACAGCAGTGATGTCGATCACCAGCTGTTTCTTTGGTGCCACACTCAGGCGTGATTTACATTGGATGTGGTCGTGTTCATTCAACAAGAAACCTCACACTGCAGCTCTAGTAATTGCTGTCACTCCCAGGGAGTTTCATTTGATTGATAGCACCGCTAGCAGTAGTAGCAATGAAATTTTAACAATCATTACATGTAACTGTAGAAATCTGAGTGGCCGGTACGGAAAACAAAGGCACAAAGGCATTCTGGTTATTAACGGTTTCGGGAATATAATGAACCTAAATTTTTGACAGTATGTGCAGCTATCGACGAGCTCGTAAAGTCAACGATTACTTTATAACTACCTACTTACAACTTTTCATGAGATGAAATCACCTAACATATATTTATTTCACCAGAACATACGGGCTAAGACGTACTCGGTACATCCGAAAGGACTTGGGATAGAAGTTATAATTACTGGAAGCCTTAAACTCCCACTCCACCATGGGAATTTATGGGCTGTACGGCGAGGGATTTGCCTTATCTTATAATATGAATTTCTTGTTAAAGTCAGAACACTAACCAGCTTACATCGAAGGATGAATCATATTTGTATAAAATGTAACTACATTTGGGGACGGTCTGATGATAAAGACCAGTTGGGAGAAAAAATTAAAATGAAATGGCGTATGGCTTTTAGTGCCGGAAGTGTCCGAGGACAAGTTCGGCTCACCAGGTGCAGGTCATTTTATTTGACACTCGTAGGTGACCTGCGCGTCATGATCAGAATGAAATGATGATGAAGACGACACATACAACCAGCCCCCGTGTCAGCGAAATTAACCAATGGTGGTTATAATTCCCGACCCTGCCGGGAATCGAACCCGGGGCCCCTGTGACCAAAGGCCAGCACGCTAACCATTTAGCTATGGAGCCGGACAGTTGGCAGAAGTAACATTGTCTTGGTCATGCATCCCCATACGATTAGATGGCCACGAACTATAGTTGCCTGTTAGAAAGTTGCGGCCAGGAAAAGTGATCAGCATGCAATATTTACTTGTCAGCTCGTTTGCAGACAAACAATATATGTACTGGCACTTATAACTCAGGTATAAACCATTGGTGAGGATGCGGAGGCAGTGGTAGCAATGTTGATGATGATGATAACAATGAAAATACCGAATTATTATTATTATTATTATTATTATTATTATTATTATTATTATTATTATTATTATTTCCTTGTTTATATCATCATCATCATCATCTGTTTACCCTCCAGGTTCGGTTTTTCCCTCGGACTTAGCGAGGGATCCCACCTCTACCGCCTCAAGGGCAGTGTCCTGGAGCTTCAGACTCTTGGTCGGGGGATACAACTGGGGAGTATGACCAGTACCTCGCCCAGGCGGCCTCACCTGCTATGCTGAACAGGGGCCTTGTGGAGGGATGGGAAGATAGGAAGGGATAGGCAAGGAAGAGGGAAGGAAGCGGCCGTGGCCTTAAGTTAGGTACCATTCGGCATTTGCCTGGAGGAGAAGTGGGAAACCACAGAAAACCACTTCCAGGATGGCTGAGGTGGGAATCGAACCCACCTCTACTCAGTTGACCTCTCGAGGCTGAGTGGACCCCGTTCCAGCCCTCGTACCACTTTTCAAATTTCGTGGCAGAGCCGGGAATCGAACCCGGGCCTCCGGGGGTGGCAGCTAATCACGCTAACCACTACACCACAGAGGCGGACCCTTGTTTATATACATATTTATTTATTTACTCATGTCAGGACTCACGAGTCTACCACTGCAATGTACAAAGAAAAGTACATGTGAATAATAATAATAATCATAATAATAATAATAATAATAATAATAATAATAATAATAATAATAATAATAATACCGAAATCGAAGCCTTTCGAACTGGCATTAGCAGCGCAACTTGGAAGGTAATTTCAACGATGCAGTCTGGCTAATTAATCGCATATTTGTAATTTCCTACAAAAAAATGAAATGTCGTATGGCTTTTAGTGCCGGGATATCCCAGGACGGGTTCGGCTCGCCAGGTGCAGGTCTTTCTATTTGACCCCCGTAGGCGACCTACGCGTCATGCTGAGGATGAAATGATGAAGACAACACACACACCTAGCCCCCGTGCCATTGGAATTAACCAATTAAGGTTAACATCCCCGACCCGGCCGGGAATCGAACCCGGGACCCTCTGAACCGAAGGTCGGTACGCTGACCGTTCAGCCAACGAGTCGGACATTTCCTACAAGTAGTCCATGTATCAGAGAAACCGAAATACTTTGAATGCTGGGAGAAGTTCGCTGAATGATCCCCCTCTCCGTTTACCTGGGCTCCTTAAACCATTCACACGAATGAAATAGTATGCTGTGAATTATTTTAAACGGCCACTGATCACTCCTGGGATAGAGTCTGCGATATTGGGTACGGCAAACTAACACACTAACCACTCGGATAACATCAATAATAATAAAAATAATAATAAATATTTAGTTGTTAACCTCGGGTGTGAGGGTTGCAAAACGAAATCACGTGAGGTATGTGAAGAGGCGCGAAATAAGTAAGCAAGTGGGAAGTCATGGGAATTACTCCAGATTCGGAACAAAATGTATAATAACTGGAAATTTCCGAGTTGCTAAGGAGGAATAAGGACAGCCTTAAATAACACTAGAAACGGCAGCTTCCCCAGTACTGAAAATACTATTGGATAAAACTACTGAATCTACTGCGGCGAAATGGGGAACGAGTAACCATGGAAACTAGAGGACATCATCTGAAGCAAATTGGTGAGCCGACGTTAGATAATGCAAGCGACGATAAATTCCATTAACTTCAAATTAATTTTTTTCAGGCTGAAAAGGAACTTTTCCAATTCATCTCATTTGTTTGGTTTAAATAATTTCAGTTAAAATTGTGATTGCATTAATCTCCTTTCTTGTAGCGATACTTAATGGTTAATATTTCATATCCTACCCCTGCGATTTTCAATCTGAGTCTCTATGTTATTAAAAATAAATGTTGAATTACAGTTCCTTTTAAACTGTAAAGCTGGCGCCCAATTATTACATAGAGAAGTGGGAAACCATAGAAGAGTGGTAATTAAGATTCCTACATTGTAGCAATTTGCGGGCGAGCCACAGTTCTTATTTATGTATATACTATATGCACGGTCACATAAATGTCACTCAACGAGGAGCTGTTGAAGGGGGTGTTACAAGGTTTCGGGGTTGAACTCGCATACATACGGAGAAGTTAAGGAAGAAAGTAATACAGTTAAGAAAGTAGAAAAAATAACTGAGGACAGCCGGATAGGACAAATATTTA
This sequence comes from Anabrus simplex, assembly GCF_040414725.1. Taxonomy (NCBI): domain Eukaryota; kingdom Metazoa; phylum Arthropoda; class Insecta; order Orthoptera; family Tettigoniidae; genus Anabrus; species Anabrus simplex. Next base: position 1,212,478,097 of record NC_090265.1, on the reverse strand, counting down.
AATACCAAGTGGATGTATTGGAAAATGAAATGTCCCTCACTAAATTCTGATGATATGAGTTACGGATTACAGAAAGCGGTAACAAAGGAGAAATTTGTCTTCAGGGATTCTTAGGTAAACAGATAAGAAGATGGCTTACGGTGTTATTACTCAAGCCTAAGAGGCAACGCAGAGGCAAGAAATTAAATAAGAAAAGAGAAGTATACTAAAAATTGTAGCAAATGCCAGAAAACACCTTACGGTGTGAAATAATGTGCTACACTCCGCGTTACTGTTGAAATATTAACAGCCATCCTTAGTGCTATTCGAAGATGATTGTAACCTCCAACGGTATTCCGAAAATATCCTGCAGAATGGCAGCTTGACTTTTCTCTTGCCTTCTACTCAACGAACAACCACGACTTTACAGGAATGATGATGAAAATGGCATTACGTTACTTCCCTGCTGGCAAGCAGAGGCGTTACCATGGTAACTGGTAGGTTCGCTGTCGGTCTGGGAGAGTGTCAGTCATTCAACGCAGAGCACGGAATCCTCACAGAATAGTAATTTTCTCCGTCATTTGAAGAGTAAGTGAAATTATGTAGAAAACAACAAATATTTAAAACGGAGGGACGGTTTATACATAGCCTACCGGTTTTACAGAAAGTCAACAGTGTGAAAAAATATCAAATAACTCGTTTGACCTCCCTATAAACCCCCGGTCTGTTCTGCGATTCTTAATTATTTGCAAATCACAACCTGATGCCGGATGAGTATTCTCTAAATATGAAGTTTGGTCGAGATCTATCCAGGCGTTTCGCCGTGATGGTGGAACAGACAAACGGATAGACAAACAGATACGAAAGCTGAAATCCACTGATACGGTCTTGAGTTAACGTAAAACGGATTAATATCTGAAAAATTGAGAAAATAAACGAAATTACATTCAGCGGACCACCTACAACTTTGTTTATATAGATATATAGATAAAGTCATCTTCCTGTCTGTACTTCTTGAATGTTAGCCGGATTCTTGGTTTTTACGGCGTACAGGACAAATGATTGCCTGTGTCAGATTCACTTTAATTTTTGTCTGCCTGTCTGCCCGTTTGTCTATTACAGCATCACGGGAGAATGGATTGAAGGATTTTGATGAGAGTTTATATTTAAAATATGGCGAGTGGGTTCTTAGTTATAATTCCTTAAAAAATATTCAGTAAGAGGGGAGTTTGAGGGAGCCTTTAACATCTCTTTTACGGTTGGTTTTACAGGAAAATTGCTCATGACAAAATGTATTTGGAAATATCACGGAAATATCAGTGCTTATCATGTGAAAGTTGTTCAACGATAGATCAATAAGTCTATGGAGTGTTGCTTTGGCAATGTACATCTGTTTTTAGTTACATTTCTTAATATTAACCTGATTCTTGCTTTTTGTACCAAGAGAAAGGGATTAGATGAAGAGCAGCAATAATCCAAAATGCAATGAGTCAGGAAGCGAGCAGCTTGCGTCACTACAAGCCGTTGATATTCGTACCCTATGTCCACTTATATGCTTCAGAATTTCAGGAGCAACTTTAGGGGTCGACAAAATGTAATCATGCGCATGCTAAATGTTTGTCCCATCAACAAAGGGTACAACATCTAGTATCTGGATAAACAACTTGGACGATAACGCATTCTTCCCAGAATATGAAGAAGAGACGTAAAAGCTAGTGTGTGTGACCGGGCGAGTTGGCCGTGCGCGTAGAGGCGCGCGGCTGTGAGCTTGCATCCGGGAGATAGTAGGTTCGAATCCCACTATCGGCAGCCCTGAAAATGGTTTTCCGTGGTTTCCCATTTTCACACCAGGCAAATGCTGGGGCTGTACCTTAATTAAGGCCACGACCGCTTCCTTCCAACTCCTAGGCCTTTCCTATCCCATCGTCGCCATAAGGCCTATCTGTGTCGGTGCGACGTAAAGCCCCTAGCAAAAAAAAAAAAGCTAGTGTTACAGTACACTTCGTCGACGCTGAGCTGTTTTCACACTGGATCGTAGAGTAGGTCGCTTGTCAAACCTCCAGTCTGTTTGTAGGTCGCTGCGAATACAAAAGGAGTGCTGCTCTAGCTTATGTAGATAACTGTGTAAGCGGATGAGCTAGGAGATTGCGGGAAGGGCCTCGTTAGCTTACGGCCTGCGCCAACGTCCTCTTCTTTAACCTCACCGTATATATGTCCCTAACCAGAACATAAAGCAGCTGTGCAAGGTAAGGTCGTTTACCACCATATTCTCAAGTCAATGTATTTAGGACCTATCTCGCTAGCCAGGCGCTCCAAGCATTTGAAGTTAAATGAATTCAGTTCAGGATAATATGACGTTTGCCAGTAGAAACTAGATATTCCACGGTATGTACCGCGGATCCATATAAACCGCATGGAAGGATTCTCTTAAAACGGTCATCATTATCGATAAAATTCTCACAGAGGCTTGTTACACGTTCGTAGAGATTCATCTGCATACAGCAATACCGGATTTCTCGAGTGGGTTCCCGTTAAATTTGGATCTTGAATTTAACATTAGTGGATTTGGTTCCAACAAGTGTTGGGCCTTTAATTATAGTCATATCGAGTTCTGATACATATTCATAGATAGCAGTGATATTTCTCTATACTTTCGAAAAGATTATGGAATGGAGTGAGTTCAAATTTGTACTCTAATCGACCTATTGCGAAGTTTCCTAGACAGAAACACAACAACAAGAAACTCAGCCATGTTCTATTGAGGACTTCATGGCTGTCAAACGGATCGATGTGAGATTAGATGAAATATTTATCTCAGTGACACATATATTGCTACGAACAGCCAGTAAATATCTACAATTTGGGCGGAATTTTCAAGTTAGTCACAACGTACTACTTTAGTTTTACGCTCCGTATTCTGATAAAAGTGAGAAAGGAAATGTTTATTGTGGAGTGGTGGTGGTGGTGGTGTTGATTATTGTTTTAAGAGGAAGTACAACTGGGCAACCATCCTCTATTAACGCTCATCAGAGTGAAGAAGAAAAGTCCGACACTTCGAAAAATTGAGTTATTAGCCAAACAAAGACAAGGGGCAAAGTCAAGCCTCGACACAAGATACCGTCGAGATCGGAAAGAACAAGAGCTGACCAAAGGAGGTCGGATAAGACAGAAGAAAGTGAGGTGCATGGTACAAGTAAGTGTAAGCGATGCCAGGACTCAACTAAGGGACCCGTGGTCGCCAACCAACCAACCCCCCCTCCCCCCTCCCAAGTTAGTCGCCTCTTATAACAGGCAGGCGTTACCATGGGTGTTACTCTAGAGCCCCCATCTACGGGGAGGGGGACTTTGAAGGGGACACTCGGGCGTTTGTTGAGGAACCAATCCTTGTATTGACCCTTCCACAGTTTGGAAACCAACTCGAGTGTCTGTTAGAAAATGGTTGGAAACCAGGTAACTGATTTGAAAATCAACATCTACCTTTGGCTTGCATCCACGACAATCAAGAAATAATAACTTAATGGTAATGTTGATAAAATACTTCCATCCAGTTCCAATATAGTATTCTTTTATTAGTAGGGAAGTAAGTCCATTTTGTCATCATATTTTTGGTTTACGACAGGATTTAAGGTTAACTTAGCTCCTTAGGTCAGGAAGTGTGTAAGAGAGTTTCACATGTTTAATAGCAATAAACGTATTTCCTAATATAAACCGACGTCCTAGTCAATGATTTCGTAGTCAATGGGCGCAGTATATTCAAGGATTTTGTAAAGTCTAATTTTTGTTACATATAATGTGGAAGTGGAAAAACATATTTTATATTTGTTTAATAGATAAACGGCGTTGACTATGCAGCTCTGAGAATGGAAGTGCAACTACTAGCACTGGCACTAGCACCGATCGGTTTTCTCACGCTCTCTCGGATGAAAACGCGTGTGATTAGCAAATGTTGGCAATAATCCTACGAGTTAGAACAATGTAAAAAATTCACATATCACAGTAGTAGCGATCGAAGACCAACACAGCAGAGTACGAGTTACAGTTTTTTCACGTTTCCTACAAATAAACTGAGAATCTGTTTCGTTTCAAGTTGTATTTAACTTACGTATAAAAGTGCATAATGTTACCGTATCTTCCCCCAACTTTCTGATTTCCCTTTGCTACTTTATAGGCCCTCTCCTGATATAATTCTTTTAATCTGTAACGTAGAGATGAAGTATGCCCTCCGTCAAATTAAGCCAAATAGAATTCCTAATGCATTATTTATCGCTAATTGCCTACCTAAGGACCAAGTTATGTTTCATATACATCTTGGCGTTTATTAAATTTTCCCTTTGAACAAGTAGCTTTCCATTAGCTCGCTGTGTCGAACTCGGCATTCATCCGACCTCTTTGCACCACTTGTCAACGTCACATCTCGGAAAGTTCAAAAAGTCACGATGCATGCTCTGAGGAGGTTTTGTTCTTGGGCGTCTTTTGGTCGTAGGTCCATTTCTTCGAGGTCTTTCTTGACGTTAACGTACCTACCGGAGAAAGTTTCTTCAAGGTCTTTCTTGACATGAACATACCTACCAGAGAAAGTTTCTTCGTGGTCTTTCTTGACGTTAACGTACCTTGCAGAGAACTGTTTTCGGTGTTGAGCCAAATTATTTAAAATGCGATTTGTCCATCGAGAGTCGTCCATCCATCGCAGGTGACCGTACAATTTTTTTTTTTTTTTTTTTTTTTTTTTTTTTTTTTTTTTGCTATTTGCTTTACGTCGCACCGACACAGATAGCTTTTATGGCGACGATGGGATAGGAAGGGCCTAGGAATGGGAAGGAAGCGGCCGTGGCCTTAATTGAGGTACAGCCCAAGCATTTGCCTCGTGTGAAAATGGGAAATCACGGAAAACTATCTTCAGGGCTGCCGACAGCGGGGTTCGAACCCACTATCTCCCGGATGCAAGGTCACAGCCGCGCGCCTCTAACCGCACGGCCAACTCACCCGGTGACCGTAAAATTGAGCTCCGTGTTTGCGTATTGTGTCAGTAATCTTTTCTATCTAAGAGTACATTTCTTATCACTGTATTATTATTTTTCATTATTAGATATTTTTGTGAGTTTTTGCCATTGACAATGAGACAAACTGTCACACTTCTTCAGAAATAAAATACGGCTTCCATGATACTTCTGGGAAATCAGAAGTATTCTTTTCCTTCCAAAATGTATAGTCTGTGACACTTGGTCTATAGTTTGTAAGTCAGTTTTCTTTATATAGGCTGCTTTATTTCATTTTCATTTCCATCTCCATTCGATTTCTTCTATGTCTATATCTGTCTGTTATTCAATGTACATTATATTATTTTTTCATAAAATATTCCCTCTTGTTTGTTAGTATGATTACGTTTTAATTTTTCTACGCAAAAATTTCGGAATGAAGTACTACTAAATAAATAACAGTGCATAGAGAGCCTTGTTCAGCGCGATTAGCCCAGTGGCTTAGCTGCTGGCTTTCCACTTGGATGGCTGAGATGTGATTCCTGATCGATCCCGTGTTGAAATATTTTCCTTGAAATGACCACATGTTGTCAGAAGGGCATCTGGTCTTAGAACTCGGCCAAAACCCAAAATGACCGGGCGAGTTGGTCGTGCGGTTAGAGGCATGCGGCTGTGAGCTTGCATCCGGGAGATAGTGGGTTCGAATTCCACTGTCTTCAGCTCTGAAGATGGTTTTCCGTATTTTCCCATTTCACACCAGGTAAATGCTGGGGCTGTACCTAATTAAGGCCACGGCCGCTTCCTTCCCACTCCTAGCCCCTTCCTATCCCATCGTCGTCATAAGACGTATCTGTGTCGGTGCGACCTAAAGCCATTAGTAAAGAATTCAAAATGGAACAGGTGGCTCCAGTGACGCCACAAATATCTGGGATAAGCTGAAGAAAGAAAAGGAAGAATGATGTAGGAAGAAAGCCATCTATTTGGAGAACCGGTATACCATTCGACCAATAGAACAACGGTGAAAACTTTAATTCAAACCTTTCGGCATGATTAGAACAATCATGATTTATTTCTGAGTAGTAAAGGCACAAATAACAACCTCTAACATATTAATTGCTCAGTATCTGATCAAACAGCCGATATTCTACTGTGATGTACATTTTATATTTTATAATCTTATTTTGTAGAACGTATGGTTTGCCGATAATTGAACTATATAATGTACGTCACTAACCTGGATGTTGTCTGCGCCACAGTGAAGCCCGTGATCTGAGCGCCATTCAGGTCAGGGTTTACAGGATAACCCATCTCCCTCGCAGCTTCTAGGATAGCATCAGCCATAGCTGGCCTGTGGGGAAAGTGGCCGACATCGAGAAGGCCACCCACGCCGTGGAACTCCGTACCCACTTGGTCTATCTCCAGGTTGTTCTCAGACTTCTTGAAGTAGGGCAAGACATCCTGGTAGCTCCAACCTGTGATACCTGCCTCAGCCCACTTGTCGTAGTCCCTTGGATGGCCGCGCATGTACATCATACCGTTCAACACGCTGCAGCCGCCGATAACCTGAAACATGAACCATCTCCTGTGTTATGTTCGCAAATGAGGAAATACGCCCACCACATACGTACATACTTTAACAATAATATTAGAAGTTTCTCGTGGACTGTTGAAGAGTATTTATCATGCACTAATTGAAAGCCACCTGAATTATATGATTCATATCTGGGCATGTTGCAGTAAAGAACAATTTGAAAAGATCAGTATCTTACAGAAAAGAGCACTGAAAATACTCTTCAACTTACCCACCTTAACACCAACCATACAGGTCTACCAGTATTGTAATGTGCTGTCACTAGATGGTCTTCGTAAAAAAGCTTCAGCTATTATGTTGTATAAATTGAAAAATGGACAAACACATTCGAACACACTTTGCAACTTGAATTCTGACATACATTCATACAGTACAAGAGGATCTACTAAAATTCACTGTAAATCATCGAAGTCTACTAAGTATGGCACTAATTCTTTATGGCATTTTTCTGTAAAGTTTTTCAATAGCCTTCCTGAGCATATTCGAGAAGCCGCTAACTTACCCATCTTTAAAACCAAGCTTGTTAATTTTCTAAAAGTAAAAATGCCAAGCCTATAGAGTACTGATTTAGTATACTATATCACTGCTGTTCATATTTGGTTTCTATCACTAGGATACCTTAATATTATTTTTATTATTCTTCATTGTACAGTATATTATACTTTTGTCCTAGAAGCTGATGTTCTGAAATCTCATCTTTGTTGCCAAATGTAATTAATATTATAATTATTCATTGTACAGTATATTATATTTTTGTCCTAGAAGCTGATGTTCTCAAATCTCATCTTTGTTGCCAAATGTAATTATTTGTACTGCACCATTATGAGCCTTGGCTCAGGTGCCTCTTTTGAAATAAATAAAATAAAATAAAATAAATAAATACTTATGGAAATTTCAGAAGAGCATGACAAAAAAGGATGGGTAGTCTTATGTAACTCAGGGCTTATAAATATATCGGGGTTGGAAGTGAGCAAAAGTTGACTCAGGAGGGGCCAGATAAGAAAGATTAAACTGAGAAGCCACGCGTGACTGAAAGTAATTCTAGGCTCAGATACGATCAACGATCCCGAAGTGAGAGTTCACTCCGAACTGGTTCTCATGTAATGTTTTATATACTGTTGCTAGTTAAAATTTCTTGATGAATGTATCTCTAGCAAAATGTAGTTTCCACCGAAGTCTCAGTACCATTTATGATTGCGAGAATATGGAAGCTGCCGTGATATGTGTAGTTCTGAGCAATAACGTTCGGAGCAAAACTAAGTGCATGTGAGTCGGCGGATGCAGAGTAAGGTTCCGCCTACAAGTGGCCCCGGCCGGACCGTGGCCTGACAGCTCTGGACTCCAACTGACCAACCGAACAGACGACCGGTGGCCACGGCTCTACCGAGGCTCTACACCTCTGCATTCGGGAAGAGGAGAGGAGTTAGTTTCCACCGTCGGCTGCCTTGAGAATCGTTTTCTGTGGTTTTCCATTCTCCTGCGCTAAAGCAGATGCTGGGCCAGTTCCTAGTATAGGCCACGGCCGGCAACTCCCTTCCATTCGTCACACATCTCCTTCATCGTTACAAACCTCCTGACTGAGAGAGGGCGTCACCATTAAAGAGGCCCGCCGTACCCTTTCAGGGTACAGAAACAAAACAATTTGAGTACAGTAGTAGTAGTACATCTGAACGTAATGAATGGTGGTTCTCATAGGGCTGGTCACACTGTGATTTACACTTTCTGGCACCTCACTGTGGTACCACAATCGATGTTTTGCATAACCTTTGGTCGTGCATTTGAATGTCTAAGCAACCTGTGCGCTGAAGACCTGGAAGACTAAGAGACGTGGTCTCACCGGTATTGTTCCAAAAATCCTTTGACTGCTTGAGTTTCTTAGGGACCTAGTGGAGGTTCACTCTGTGGAGCTGTGTGATGAGGCCGTTGCGACGGAATTCTTATTTGTAAAAGGAGGACTGTGACGGAACCTGTTTATTTAAGAAAATAGGAAATGAATACTTTTAAATAATACGGGCACTCACAGAGAGATCCCATTCCCGTAGAGGTGTAGCGCTGCCAAATGTAGAATTCCACTGTGCTGTACATAATGAAATATCAGTCCAGGGTGGAAAATGTGGTGAAATGTGTCTGCTCGGTATCAATTTTGCTTATAAGTAAGTAAAAATGCATGAATGTAAATGTTTTTCTGGTTTTCGTGAAGATAAAACCCTTGACAGATAATGCACTTTTCCAAACATTTACCGAGACTCCGGCGCAACGTAAATTTGTTAGAAAATGAAAGGACGAAACACTAGAATGTATAAATTAAATTTCATTCCCAGTCGTCTTATTGAAGACTACAGGACTATAACCGCTTCCTTCCCAATCCTAGCCATATCCCGACCCATAGTGTCTGAAAACCAATGTGGGATAGTGCGACGTGAAACCACTAATAAGGAAAATAAATAACTATGTCAACTGCTTGAATAACTTCGGCGATTATGTCGAAAAATTAAAGAAAGAAAAAATTCTTTATCTTGAACTCTATTTACATGCTCACCTACAAAACGTTAGTAAAGTTTACTTTCAGACACTCATCAATTCGTGGCTATGGAGAACGTTTCATTTCCATGTATTATTATTATTATTATTATTATTATTATTATTATTATTATTATTATTATTATTATTATTATTATTATTATTATTATTATTATTATTATTATTATACATTTTGATATTCCAAAGCGGCTGCTTGGATGAACGTTCAGCCTACTGGCCTCCACTTCAGAGGGCCACGGGTTCGATACCCTTTCGGGCAGGAGATATTAACAATGCATGACTTTTTCTCCCGGCTTAGGGAATGAGTGTTTGTGGTCGTCATAATACACTTCCTTTCATCTACATGCAACACACCACACAGATAACAACCACAGGACTGCGCAGTAGTAAATACAGTACGTCCCTCCACATACAGTTGGCGTCAGGAAGGACTTCCGGCCGTAAAATTGGGCCAAATCCACATCAAATACTGAGCACAACAACAAAGAAAAGGCTAGGTGTAAGAAGATACATTTTGAGGTTCCGATTTCTTAGGCTGTACCTGGCACCTGCTTGATAGTCTGTGTTGATTTCTTTGAGTGTAATTTGATGAGAAGTAAATACCACTGCATTTAAAGAAGGATCGACAATAGGATTATAATGCTCCTTAGTCTAGAATCAAGAGCTAGAGGTCACCAAGATCAACCTTGATTGGACCTGTCTATCCTAGACGATGCTAATTCTAATTCGATCGGTCAATCAGTCTACGTCTGTGAGTTACAAAATAATTCCTATTATCAGGAAACACAAACGAAGTGAAGATATTAAATTGAAGAACCTTTTATCAATTACTTTCAACACAAATAGCAATATATTAACAACATCAACAATGATCATTTTTTTCTTCCTTCGCCACGTACCCCACACCCTGCTGCGTCTCACTTGTGACTTGTCCCTGATTTACGACTGGATTCCGTTCCTAACACCAACGCTATGTGGAGAGATTTATTCACTATTGTGTGTGTGCGTGGTGCTTGGTAGTGTGATATGTTGTTTGCATATTCAGAGGAGTGTATTGAGAGAAACACAAACACTTGGATCCCGAGACAGAGGAATTACCAGATCTAGGTAAAATCACTGACCCGGATAGGAATCGATCCCATGCTTCTCTGATCAGAACCGGAAAATAACAAAAAGTATTGATTTCTCAATCTACCTTAAATAAGAAGCGATAAATTGCAATCGATAACAACGGTTATAAGGAAACCCCAAAAACCAATGGCAGCACCAAAATGAGGCTTACTAGGCAAGATGAGGAGTAAGGTAGTTTGCCATTGCTTTCCTCGCTGGGTCAGAAAGTACTATTGCAGCACGACTGACCCTATGAGCAGCACTTTTCATAACACTCAGATGCACTAGTCGTGTTCTGGATGTCATTACTCAGCACCACCCATACCCCAGCAACTTCCATATTGTCACAGCCATGGATGTTGACTGGGACTTCGGTGGTAGCTACACTTTACTCTGGCCTGTGTCAGGAGATATTTTGCTTATTGTTCTTCCTTTTTGTTATGTCTCCACCGTGACGCTGTGTTTCTGCACTTGCAAAAGGGTCGGAGGCAAATTATATTCTACCGAAGACAAGTAAAAGAACTGAAGTACTGCAGCGTCGACATACATGGGACCTAGCGGGTAAAATTGTTTTGTTTGACTTTTCAATAAAATGTGTACAATAAACGTCCATTTTCTGTAATATAATTTGAATAGGAATTATTCAGATACGTTTAGTATAAATTGCTGTACCATGTAGCTACACCGTAGCTTATAATTGAACGGACTTTGATGGCCCAATTCCGTTCCCAAATGCTAGCAAGGAAGTGGTTGCCCTAGCACTCGAGGGAATTGAATGTTTCTCATAAACGTTTCGATGTACAGTGCATCGTGCCTTCAAGAGCGAGCACACTACTTCTCACGATGAGAGTGGAAACAAGCTTGTATTTCCTAGTTTACACTCACATTTACGCTATGTCATTCCTGATCTCGTAGACTGCCGCAAAATCTAAACGTTTTTCTGTTAAGAACCTATTTTCGTTTCTAATGTGAAGTAATCAAGTTAAGGAAAGGACAAACAACACTAATACGTAGATTAGAAGTATGTAAGTTTCGTGTGAAGTTTGGTGTGATTGCCTAGTAAATATACTATAATCTACGTAATGGAATATTTTGTAAATTCCGTATTTTGTACTCTTTTCTCTTGGTTATCGTGAAGTTTCTTGTAAAAGTAAAATAAAATTTAGTGCAAATACTTCGATTTCATGAAATGTTTGTTATATTCTAATTTCGTTTTGATACTACAGTATTGAAAGATTGCCGCCATGCTATCTTACAGTTGCAATGTATGCGTTAATAATAATACAATGGCAGAGCGTAAGAAGCGCCGGCCTTGTGGTCTAGGGATAGCGAACCTGCCTCTTACCTGAAGGATCCGTGTTCGATTCCGGACCAGGTCAGGGAATTTTACCTGAAACTGAGAGCTGGTTCGAAGTTTACTCAGTCTACTTGATTAAAATCGACGAGTTATCAGACTATGAAATAGCTGTGTCAGTCAAGAAAGCCAAGTAGAAGAAGAAGAAGAATTTTGTGTGGCTATTTCTAGCCGGGTCGGCCCCTTGGTGCAGGGGTAGTGTGCCTGCCTCTTACCCCGAGGTTACGGTTTCGATTCCCGGCCAGGTCAGGGATTTTTCCCTGGACCTGCGGGCTGGTTCGAGATCAACTCAGCCTAAGTGATTAGAATTGAGGAGCTATCTGACGGTGAGATAGCGGCCTCGGTCTAGAAAGCCAAGAATAACGGCCGAGAGGATTCGTCGTGCTGACCACATGACACCTCGTAATCTGCAGGCCTTCCGGCAGAGCAGCGGTCGCTTGGTAGGCCAAGGCCCTTCAATGATTGTAGTGCCATGGGGTTTGGTTTGGTTTTATTTCTAGCCGAGTGCAGCCCTTGTAAGGCAGACCCTCCGATCAGGATGGGTGGCATCTGCCATGTGTAAGTAACTGCGTGTTATTGTAGTGGAGGATAGTCTTATGTGTGGTGTGTGAGTTGCAGAGATGTTTGGGACATCACAAACACCCTGTCCCTGAGCCAAGGGAATTAACCATTTAAAGTTAAAATCTCCTACCCGGCCGGGAATCGAACCCGGGACCTGTGGAACAAAGGCCAGCGCGCCAACCTTTTAACCATGGAGTCGGACAGCCAAAAATAAAAGCCGTGAGTATTCGAAGCACTGACCACGCGTTACCTGGTAACCTGCAGGCCATCGGGCTGAGCGGCATTCGGTTGTAGAATAAGACCCAAAAGAGTTGTAGCATAATGAGAAAAGGAAAGACGAAGAGCGCAAGAAGCAAGTACGGAGACCAAGTAGGCTAGATGTATACGGATCGCATAACCACAAGAATCTTGCATTCGGAAGATGTCGGGCTCGATCCCCACATTTTTGTCAGCACATTTGCTGAGAATTTTACAAACCTCTCCTTGGTTGGATGGGTGACTAAATTTCTAGAAAATAGAACTGAGGGAATTAGAATAGGTTAAGAATTACCTAATTCTCTAACGATTAAGAGGGGCTCTTGCTATGCATTTTTCTTTGTTTTCTGATGTATATAAATTATATGAGTAAGGAAATGATTGCGGGTGATGTTATACTGTATAGAGTTTTATCTAAATTACAGGACAGTAAGCGACTTCAAGAAGTCATCGACAATGTTGTGGGATGAACAGCAAGCAATCTTATGAAGGTAAATGTGATGAAAAGACAGGTTGAATGTTTTACCAAGAGAAGAAGTCCTGTCAGTTTTAATTACTGTGTTGATAGGGTAAATGTACCTCACGGAGATCACCTAAGTACTTAGGTGTTAATATAAGGAAAGATATTCATCGGGGCAATCACATAAATGAGGTTGTGAATAAGTGGTTGCACATTTCTTCATTTGGTTATGGGGAGGGATATTTAGGGGTTGTAGTAAAGACGTAAAGGTGAGGCGATAATACCCGAATTAGAGGATGGTTCCAGAGTATGGTTAGCGTGCTGGCCTTTGGTCACAGGGATCCCGGGTTCGATTCCCGACAGGGTCGAGAATTTTAACCACCATTGATTAATTTTGCTGGCACGGGGCTAGGTGTATGTGTCGTCTTCATCATCATTTCATCCTCATCACGATGCGCAGGTCGCCTACGGTAGTCAAATCAAAAGGCCCGCACCTGGCGACCCGAACTTGTCCTCGGACAATCCCGGCATTAAAAGCCATACGCCATTTCATTTCATTTTCTCCAGAACTACTTGATACTCGAACTGGAAAACAACTGAAGGAAATCAGCAAGATTGGTTCTGGGCGATCTCTGCCAAAGGAATAGTTATGAACATTTTGCAAACCTTGGGGTGGGAATTCTTTGGAGTAAGGAGACAAGCTGTTAGAGGAGATGGTGTGGAATGACCTTAGTAGACGAATAAGCTTCAGTGGAGCTTATAAAGGTAGGAAAGCTCATAATATGAAGATTGGAATTCAAAGGAACAAATTGGAGCAAATATTCAGTTAGAGTACAATGAATTTGGGATTGTAATAATTTATCGGGGGAAATGTACAATAAATTTCCAAGTTCTTCGAAATTAAAGAAAAGGCTAGATAAACAATTGACAGAGAACTGCCACCTGGTCGGCAACCCTAAATACAGATCGAGATGATTGATTGAGAACAAAACCCTGCCACTCCATCCGAAAGCACGCAGAGGGGCGTTAAGTGCATAACAATTCTAAAAACCACGTTTAAGAAATATAACGTCATGCAAAAAAAAAAGGTAACAAAAGAGGGCCAATGATTTTTTTTTTCTCCGTATGTCAAAAAATATGTCAGAAAATGTTATGCCATCGGGTAAGACTCTCAGATGTAATTTCTAACTTACAACGCTTAACGATTAATGCGGAGTTGTTTTTATTCCGTAATTCACGAATATCTATATTCTATGTCAAATAGCTCTCTGACGTCGCGAGACTACTCAGAATTGTCTATCCAAGCGTCTGCTATGTTGTCGTGTTATCCCACCCACTCAACGTGTTCCGCTCCGCAGAAAACTTAACTGTGCCATGTGTCACTTGTACCAGGCCAAAATATATTTACTCAATAAAAATAACTGCAAAGAAACAGTTCCCAATTTGATCCAGATTATATTATACTATGAAATTGCTCCCCTTCATATATCCATAGAAAGACCGGACACTCAAGAGAGTAATTGCCCGCAATGCTGAGATGATAGAGTTTTAAAATACCTTACCTTCCCTCTGATCCACGTGCAGCGTCTCTCCTTATTTCCCAAACAAGCACCACTTTCGGGCTCGGTTAGGTAATTCCAGTCCATGTCGGGGTTTCCGTGGTAATTAATAACCATTGCTGGTACTTGTGAACCAGGAGGCTCATCACCCCCTGCCTCCAACAATAAAACCTTCCACTCTGGCACCTCCGAGAGACGACTTGCAACCACGGCGCCTGCCGACCCACCACCAATCACTACGAAGTCATACGAAATCTCGGGGACATTCTCACGAAGGCCCACCCGACGGCAAGGATCGTCGAGGTCACACTGTGAGCGTAAGAAACTGTCCAGCAAGCTCATGAAAATCATAAACGAACCTGCTCCACACGTTCCCTCCAAGGACGGACCAACGTATGGTGAAGGACAATTGCATGACCCCTACAACAAAAGAGAAACATGGATTTTAATGTCAATCATACAATTAGTCTACATTCAATCAACCAGTCACCACTAATCTAAATTTAAGACTGTTTCCCAGGTGGCAGATTCCCTATCACTCTTTGTTTCTACGATTTTAAAGAAGTTGGAAATTTGTTGAACATCTCACTTGATAAACTACTCAAATGCCTAATTCCTCTTCCAATAAATGAACATTTATCTTAATATTGTGACCTTTCCTAATTTTTAAAATTCCATTGAAGCTTACTCGTCTTCTAATGTAATTCCACGCCATCTCTCCATTGACAGCTTAGAACATACCGTATAGTCGAGCAGCTTGTCTCCTTATTTCGAAGTCTTCTCAGCCCAAAGTTTGCAACATTGTCTTAACACTACTCTTGTCGGAAATCATCCAAAATAAATCGTACTTTCTTTTCGATCTTTTCCATTTCTCGAATCAAGTAATCGTGGTGAGGGTCCAATACACTGGAGCCATAGTCTAAATCCGATCTTGTTAGTGAATTATAGGCCGTCTCCTTTTCTACCTTACTAAAAACCCTGCATATCATTTCTCTGAGTTTTACTTATTTATTTATTTATTTATTTATTTATTTATTTATTTATTTATTTATTTATTTATTTATTTATTTATTTATTTATTTATTTATTTATTTATTTATTTATTTATAGAGCGGCGAAGTTAGGGCTCCTGATCCACGCTGACATAATAACAACATACTATTATTATATTTTTAAAGTATTAATTTAAAATATCATGGTAATCAATTGCAATTCATTAGAGAAAACATGTAAATCAGAAAAGGAGTAACAATAAAACAAATAATTACGATTACTATTAATGGATAAAGTATAAAATAATATACAATAGCAGAAAAATATAAAATTAATAACTAAAGAATGTTTAAGTTAATACTACAGTGTCCCGTAACTAGCTAAAGGAGAATAGTTTTCTATAAGTAATATGAGGCAAAATTAAATGAACTACGGTTAAATATGAGTTCAATAAACACCATGTTACTACGATACTGTGTTACTACGTTATTTATTCTGAGAAACTAATGCATAATCTTAAACGAGACAAGTAAAACGTAAATGGGATAACCTAAGATACATATAAATATAATATATAATTTTTATATCATTTACACATAATTCACTCATACAGTCATTCAAGTCAGCTTTATATACTCTGGAGTAATTTACGATAGGCTGTTTTAATCGTCCTAGAAGAGGTGGACGAGTCTTGGTCTCTGTCGTAGAATAATGAATGTATACTGCAATACTTCAGGAGAAGAACAATAAGAATGATTCAAGACTCATGTCTGAGAAAGGGAGGCTGCACATAAGGACCACTTTTGAGCTCTATCAATTGTACACAGAATTTGGTATTGATAAATTCGTTAAAACTGGCAGCTTATACCAGACTGGTCGCGAGACAGGCCAAGCAAGGGAAGTTCTTATCACACAACCAAGTGGAATGTGGAGGGGAGGCCAAAAGAAGTTGTAATAAGAGGAGGGAATGAGAAGAATACCGCTACCTCGTAGAATTGTGAGCGTGGGGACAGGCTAATATTTTCTTTCAATCCTCCCCGCTGTATTAGAATTAACAGTATGTCGGAGGTGGTGTAGGTTGTTTTGACTGACACCTCCCATCCTCCTGAAAATAAAAGGAAACAGGAAGAGAAGGCTTCAGGGTGTGCAGGACAGTTGTCTAGTACAGAGATGGGGAGGAAAACTCACTCATAAGGTCTACCTTGGGATTTTGCCCCATTGGAAGAGGAAACAGAAGGGAATACTATCAATCAGGTACTAGCTTCCAGTTGTGTAGCATATGCCATTTACTGTGTAAGTCTGTGGCTAGCTGTGGCTAATCAAGGGAGTTATTTTAAAGTGATTTCTTCCGCACCCCTCAAATGAAATATCGTGTGTAAATACTTTCTATCGTGAGGTGACCCCACAAACGTGCGTGCATGCAAATATTTCTAATAAACATTGGGATATCTTTGAAATAAACACTGCAGAAGGGAAAAGTAGTTTAGTGACAAATATTCGTAGACTGTGTAGGGTTTACGTTCTCACACATGCAACGCAGAATAACGTGTTCGGCTGAAACACAGGAACGGCACGTGTGCATGCTGTTGTTGAATGTAATGTGAAATTCTGTGATTATGAGCCACGGAACTTTCAGTATCACGGGAAATTGAAATCATAGAAATGTGACTTCCCATGTAGAGTATTTCGCGGATATTGGCTAAATTTCCAAATGCGGCTGCCTTTTGATAGTTATCGGGGCTGTTACTGAACTGTTGAACCCACTGTCGGCGGTATAAGGAGATTAAAGAACTGCTGTATATTTTTGTTATCAGTATCTGAGCTGACTTGGTTTCGTTCTCCGTTCACTGTCGACTGCCCAGTCCGTGTTCAGCTGTTCATGTCTTCTGCAACCTGCCATAAGCGTTGTACCTAAATATATTACCATGTCATTCCTTTCCATAATTTGTACACATCTCTGCTTTGCTTCATAAGGTAAAACAGCCCTGGGTGCCATCAGAGGATTATTATTATTATTATTATTATTATTATTATTATTATTATTATTATTATTATTATTATTATTATTATTATTATTATTATTATTATTATTATTATTATTATTATTATTATTATTGATATTTGTTTTACGTCGCACTGTCACAGATAGGTCTTATGGCGACGATGGGATAGGGAAAGCCTGGGAGTGGGAAGGAAGCGGCCGTGGCCTTAATTAAGGTACAGCCCCAGTATTTGCCTGGTGTAAAAATGGGAAACCACGGAAAACCGTCTTCAGGGATGCCGACAGTGGGGTTCGAACCCACTACCTGCCGAATGCAAGCTCACAGCTGCGCGCCCCTAACAGCACGGCCAACGGTGGCAACAGTTCAAATCTCTGCCATTGTAGTGGGATTTTTTAAAATGAAAATTCCTGCACCTGTGGTTCAAATTCCATGTCAAACTTTAGGTCCTGCGGCTATGCTCACGATATCAACAGATACGCAAAACTACAGTCGTATTTGCTTTCTGAAAACAATGAAGTTCCCTAAATGTAAGCACTCTTAAATGCCAATTGACTGCGCCAGGTTTCGATTCAGCACCCTGGAGCATAGGCTAGAAGACAAGGACCTCAGCCAACTACTCTACGCAGTGGGTCACAAACACAGAAGATGAACAATCAGAAACGCTACTTAGTCAATTAGCATGAGATTTGTCGTAAAAGTTTACGTTCAATTTCCACAGACAGTTCCCTTCTCCAAGGTAACTACAGAATGTTCATGGTCGTTAACGAAGATATTTCAATCCCTCTCGTAAACATGCAGATTCATTCTTATCAACCTTTCGTATAAAAACTAAAATTCAGTTATAAATCAATTTTATAACCATTGACAATCGGGCTCATGCCCACTCAGCTAGCTAGTTATTTTTATTGAATTGATCATATTTCTTTCGATGCATGGAAGAGGATCACTGTTACAAATTTCTGTCGGTATATAAGACACAACCTAGGGTGGAGTATCCAGAGGCCAAGTGGCAGTTTAGTTATTAATATAAGGCCAGGGTTTTATTTTTTTCGTGTGGCTATTTCTAGCCGAGTGCAGCCCTTGTAAGGCAGACCCTCCGATGAGGATGGGCGGCATCTGTCATGTGTTGGTAACTGCGTGTTATTGTGGTGGAGGATAGTGTTATGTATGGTGTGTGAGTTGCAGGGATGTTGGGGACATCACAAATACCCAGCCCCCGAGCCATTGGAATTAACCAATGAAGGTTAAAATCCCCGATCCGGCCGAGAATCGAACCCGGGACCCTCTGAACCGAAGGCCACTACGCTGACCATTCAGACAACGAGTCGGACAAACTCGTGTCCTCATCCCGAGGCGGTGCAGTTCTTTTCAGGCACAACCCCAATGGAGGTGAGCTGCATGTACCATATCAACCACATACCAACCCTCCTGCCATTCTTACATTTCTGGCAGTACCGGGAATCGAACCCGGACCCCCGAGGACGGAAGCTAATAACACTAGCCGTTACACTACGGAGGCGGACATATAAGTCCGGTGCCTTACCACTTGAACTACGACAGTTGAATAGAATATGCACTGCACTAGGTGGTTCTTTCGGAGGCAGATGAGGCATCCTTCCGAATTTAATTTATCAGGTACATATCGTCATTGCGTCTGTGAAAAGCGCTATGTGGAATATTTCAGTTTGAACCTTTGGCCGATAGGGTTTTGTCTTCTAAGGTTCAATATAATCCGGGTTATCTCTAAGAATTCTCGCTCTAAACAATATGTGCTGTGGGTCTGTATTCCTCTGACATCATCATACAGCGGTTTTCACAGGCGATATACTGAGGGGAATTTTAGTTCAAATTAACATGATATCAGATTTAATGAAGAGAGCTGCCGGTATCCGGAAAGCAAAGGATGTAATTTAGGTACGATACACTAAACACGGTACTATAAGATCTAATGGTAAGAAAACCTAAAAATGCTGTTGTTGTACGCAATTAGCATTATCAGGTTCAAAGGTGACAAGTAAGCTGTGCGAGATTGGTGTTGCGTCGAAAGCGGAGCAGTAGGAAGTTTTCTTCACTCGAGTCAACAAAATCGCTCTTCCCTTAACAGTTCTCTGCATCTAAAGGTTCCAATAAGTGTCCCATAAAATGAATGTCATTGGTTACGTGTTTATTTTTTTATTTTTTTTTTATTTTTTTTTGCTATGGGCTTTACGTCGCACCGACACAGATAGGTCTTATGGCGACGATGGGATAGGAAAGGCCCAGGAGTTGGAAGGAAGCGGCCGTGGCCTTAATTAAGGTACAGCCCCAGCATTTGCCTGGTGTGAAAATGGGAAACCACGGAAAACCATTTTCAGGGCTGCCGATAGTGGGATTCGAACCTACTATCTCCCGGATGCAAGCTCACACGTGTTTATGGAACGTAAATGGTTTTCCTTTCCTGCTACATGCTATACGTACTCTCTTCGTCCATCATCACGTTGTAAAGCTTACCAATCACTGAAATCCCCCGATAGATACTACTACCACCCCTCATAAAAACAAGTCAGAATCTATATAATTTGAGAAGGTAATACCAACATGATGGGACAAATACAATACTGTAGAATCCATACTAGATAATACCAGTGTACCTCTGTACGATATTCTGTACTTGGATCGATTGAACTCAAATAGTATTGCTTCCCTTTTTAATACTCGATCCAACAAGTATTTTTTTTTTTTGCTAGGGGCTTTACGTCGCACCGACACAGATGGGTCTTATGGCGACGATGGGAGGGGAAAGGCCTAGGAGTTGGAAGGAAGCGGCCGTGGCCTTAATTAAGGTACAGCCCCAGCATTTGCCTGGTGTGAAAATGGGAAACCACGGAAAACCATTTTCAGGGCTGCCGATAGTGTGATTCGAACCTACTATCTCCCGGATGCAAGCTCACAGCCGCGCGCCTCTACACGCACGGCCAACTCGCCCGGTAACAAGTATTGTTGGTGTGGAGGTATATAGTATATTAGATGGGACCCAATTAGTTCGCACTCATATCATGTACTGTAGAACACTTTGTCATGTAGAGATATCCAATGGAGAGTTAAAGTTGTCGTGCAGTGTCATTTGAAAGAATGAAATTTTTGTATCCATTTGTCATGTTCCTATTCCTCCTACACTTCCCTGTTACGCATGAGACACATTTAAGTGGTAATATCAGAATATTATTAGTACAACTACTTCCTGACTAAGTGATTGTTAGTGTAATTAGACGGAACACAAGCCCTAATACTTGGAATCAAGGAGAAATCCAGTGAAATTTTGATTCGTTCCACCCTTCACCTGCATTCTTACGGGAAGTAACGGATTAAGAAAGGTCAAGTTTACTATTCTGTTATATTGTATCATGATCGCCGTAGTCTCATCTGGGCAATCAAATGTTGGCTGCACTTGAATATGAGAAGTGATTGTCATTAATAGATGACTGACTGTTTAACTCAGCTGGTTATAAAGTAGCAACCTACAGTTCATTCATGGTTATGGGATCGAAACCTGGAACTGGAAGTCACATATCCATAATAATAATAATAATAATAATAATAATAATAATAATAATAATAATGTCCGCCTCTGTGGTGTAGTGGTTAGCGTGATTAGCTGCCACCCCCGGAGGCCCGGGTTCGATTCCCGGCTCTGCCACGAAAATTTGAAAAGTGGTACGAGGGCTGGAACGGGGTCCACTCAGCCTCGGGAGGTCAACTGAGTAGAGGTGGGTTCGATTCCCACCTCAGTCATCCTGGAAGTGGTTTTCCGTGGTTTCCCACTTCTCCTCCAGGCGAATGCCGGGATGGTACCTAACTTAAGGCTACGGCCGCTTCCTTCCCTCTTCCTTGCCTATCCCTTCCAATCTTCCCATCCCTCCACAAGGCCCCTGTTCAGCATAGCAGGTGAGGCCGCCTGGGCGAGGTACTGGTCATACTCCCCAGTTGTATCCCCCGACCAAGAGTCTGAAGCTCCAGGACACTGCCCTTGCGGCGGTAGGGGTGGGATCCCTCGCTAAGTCCGAGGAAAAACCGAACCTGGAGGGTAAACAGATGATGATGATAATAATAATAATAATAATAATAATAATAATAATAATAATAATAATAATAATAGCATGACGTCAGCCACCATGTGCATGCACTTAATTTGACGCCATATAGTCTACTTAATCTACCAGATGGCGGATGGACCACTGTTGAGTGAATTGTGTATTTTAATTAATTTTGCCGGATAAACACCAGATGTGCAACTAGGTATCGTTTATGTGCCAACATCGTACAGCATGGAGTGTGAAATGGGTTTTTTTCTTCGCACTCCAAAAATCCGACTACTTCCGTCGGGTTTGAACCAGCTGTGACCTTGGAATTCAGAGGTTGACACAACTTCCGATCCACAGACATTTTTTTAATAATTTGTTTTACGTTGCACGGATGCAGATACGTCTTATGGGGACGATGGGATAGGAAAGGCCTAGGAGTGGGAAGGAAGCGGCCGTGGTACAGCCCAAGTATTTACCTGGTATGAAAATGGGAAGCCAGGGAAAACCATCTTGAGGGCTGCCGACAGTGGGGTTCGAACCCACTATCTCCTGGACGCAAGCTCACAGTTGCGTGCCCCTAACCGCACGGCTTACAAGCCCGGTATATCCACATACTTAAAAGCAAACATGTGGAACTAAATGAGGTCACAGCGTTATTTGCAAATAGAGGATCGTGAAGTCCTACTAAGTTCAATTAAGGGGTTAAAAACTGAACGCTACGGGGCATAACAGCTTACAGTGGAGGGATCAATGATAATATTATTATTATTATTATTATTATTATTATTATTATTATTATTATTATTATTATTATTATTATTATTATTATTATTATTATTATAAAAATAATAAAAGTAGAAGAATACCATTCTCATGTTCTCCTTCGGGAAAACTAAGTTCATAAAGAACATCAGCTAGCAGTGGAGCACGGGATAATAAAGCAGGCAAAGCAGTACAAATACCTGGAGGAGTAGATAGAGCCTAACATATTCAAAAGAATCATTTGCGACCAGGATCAAACAGGAAATGTCACATTAACTAACTAATGACATCTACAATAAACGACTAGCGTCTTTCAACGCGAAGCTCACATATTACTGTAATTGTACAGTAATTCGACCGGATGCCCTGTACACAGCAGAATGCCTCGCGATGAAGGAAAGCGGTTTGGTAGAGAAAATAGAAGCGAAGGAAAGGATGATCCTGAGAAAAGTCTTGGGATCGGTGACAGAAAATGGTGAGACACTACCATGGGCTGTATAACTTTTGCAATCACCGGGCGAGTTGGTCGAGCGTTTTCCAATTTTCACACCAGGCAAATGCTAGGGCTGTACCTTAATTAAGGTCGCCACAAGACCTGTCTGTGTCGGTGCGACGTGAAGCCAGTAGCAATATATATATATATTTTACAATCTATTTTAGCGACATAAATAGGTCTAGTGACGACGATGGGATAGGAAGGGCATAGGAGAGGGAAGGATGAGATACAGCCCCAGAAAATAGGGGTTGCCGACAGTGGGGTTCGAGCCCACTACCTCCCGAATGCAAGGTGCTAGCTACGTAACAAAAACCGCACAGCCACTTGCTTGGGCACCACGGGCTGTATTCACATGTGGAAAAGATAATCATCCAAAATAGGCGGAGCACTATCTACGATCATCTGACACGAATAAGTTCAGGCTGACTGTCCAATCAGATCGTTCCGTGCTTTCTGAATACGAAGACTAAAGGAGTCTGGTTCACCGAGGTCCACAATGACACACAGGCCAAAGAAGTGGGAATCATGCGTGATGGTGACATCCTGAAACACGATCTTCTTCGAAGGAAACTTGGAGGTCACCTTGGTTTCCAGAAAAAGCCCAAACTTAACGCAAGAAGTGGACTGAAGAAAGAAGGGAAGCGGCCGTGAGGTAAATAAAGGTACAGCCCCAGCATTTACCTGATGTACAAATGGGGAATCCACGGAAAACCTTACCTATAGCGCTGCCGGCGATGGAGTTGAAACCCACAATGTCTCGAAGCAAACTCACAGGTAATTGACCGCAATCGGGCAGCCGACTCGTTCGGAAGGTAAGAGATGTGGATTTAAATAAGTTCACTGGTAAGTTGTAAATAGAGGATTTGTGAAGCATTTAGTTCATTCTCATATGTTCGCAGACTGAACGCTCTAAAGAATACCAATCTATAATTAACATCATATAAGAAGAAGAAGAAGAAGGAGGAGGAGAAGAAGGAGAAGAAGAAGAAGAAGGAGGAGAAGAAGAAGAAGAATCGAACTTGAATCAAGAGGCTTGCAGACTGAGTGCTATAATGTGTAATTGCCCATAATGAAAATCGGTGTATGTTTGCACGTACCGTACATGTAATAATAATAATAATAATAATAATAATAATAATAATAATAATAATAATAATAATAATAATAATAACGGGGATGGTACATTCCAAGTAAATCTACTCGTGTATATAGTTGATGTACGAAGTGAAAAGCAATCTTGTACTCCTTATTTAGCAGATAAAGGCTCAGGAAATGCCCAACTACTATTTCGTTAAGTAACTACCATCTTCACACGGATATTGCTAGTGATGTGGCCGGATACGGATGAACCATGACCCTGTTGACCTCTAATGAATTTCACAATGTTGAGGCTTCAGGATTTGGTTAAAATGTCAGCTGGGAGGAACCGGATTTAACGTAGAATAAGAATGTGGTTCAAGACTCATCCTCCATTACACAGCTGATACAGAAACTGGTTTAACCTTGCTAGGAGCAACGCAATACCTGGCGTTCGTTTATGCAAGGAGTAGGTCACGGCTTAAACATCTGGCGACCTGTAGAACGTCTTCAAGGCACGTCGGAAAGAAACTGAGTATGTTAGGTTCTCTGAGCCACATTCATATAGCGGTGGTTTAATGACCCGCTAATACAACGAAGGTTCCTGGCGCCTTCATATGGTAAACTCCCTCGAAGTCTCCCATCGTGCTTATACTCGTAAAGGCTGTGATAAATGAGTTATTTCGTCTGTCCGCAACAAGACTGTAGTTCGGTTCCTGGCCAATTCCAATTCATCGCGATTTTACTTCAGTTTCTTGTCACCTATTTAACAAACAAATAATTTTATTCCATACTATGATTATGTAGCCTCCGTAGCTCAGATGGCAGTGCACCGGCCTCTCACCGCTGGGTCTCGTGGTTCAAATCCCGGTCACTCCGTGTGAGATTTGTGCTGGACAAAGCGGAGGCGGGAAAGGTTTTTCTCCGGGTAATCCGGTTTTCGCTGTCAACTTTAATTCCAGAAACACTCTTCACTATCATTTAATTTGATCTGTCATTCATTAATAATTGCCCCAGAAGAGTGTGACAGGCTTCGGCAGCCGGCACAATTTCAATCCCCGCCGCTATATGGGGGCTTCATTCATTCCATTCCTGACCTGGTCGGATGACTGGAAACAGGCTGTGGATTTCTTCACTATGATTGTGTATTGTTGTAGCGATTGTGTTGGGCACATCCACCTCGATCATGCATAATTTGAGTGTCAAAATTTGACTTCTTTTCAAACTCAAAAGTGTACTAAAATTCAATAACTGCTATATTTTATTTATGAAACTGCTTTCCAACGAAAGAATCCCCATATGATTCAGTATAATCACTAAGAGAATTTTATATAACAGCTATAGCGAATCGTACTCTAATATTTGGATTGAGATAGTGATTTGACAAGATTTCTTCAGCACTGTCACTACAATCTCTAAGACAGGAAAGTGATAGTTTTATTTAAAAATTGTTTCTGATCGTTTGAACTCTGGTTCCCTTAACAATACCTTCTCTGATTGGTTCAAATTTCCTCTGAACTTCTCTCCATGTCTCTCATTTGACTGCTCCATCATTATCATTTGTTCATTCACTGTTGTATCGATTGTGTTGGTCACGGCCGGCCCTGATCGTGCATTATTTGTGTGGCGACTGACGTGTCAAAACTATTAGTAATAAAATAAATTTCCCCTAGTACGGAATTAAATATTGTACGCAGCAGCCAATAAAGTAATAAGCTTACGATACTCGTTTCGAAATGTCGTCCTCGCCGCACTCGTAAGTAAAACACTACTTTCCGTGGCTGCTGTGTAAATAAATATTACTGTATGTTTTGTCTGGCTCCATGGCTAAATGGTTAGCGTGCTGGCCTTTGGTCACAGGGGTCCTGGGTTCGATTCCCGGCAGGGTCGGGAATTTTAACCATAATTGGTTCATTTCGCTGGCACGGGGGCTGGGTGTATGTGTCGTTTTCATCACCATTTCATCCTCATCACGACGCACAGGTCGCCTACGGGCGTCAACTCAAAACACTTGCACCTGGCGAGCCAAACATGTCGTCGCACACTCCCAGCACTAAAAGCCTTACGCCATTTTACTGTATGTTTTATTCTATGGAGTGATCTTACATTCTTAATATTGAACACTCCCTTGGAAATGTATCACAGATTGAGCGAATGAAAAGTTTATCTTATTATTTCTAGTGGTAGAGGAAATAAGCGACTATTGTTTTATAGAGAAGTG
The DNA here is from genome assembly GCF_040414725.1 of Anabrus simplex. Lineage (NCBI taxonomy): Eukaryota > Metazoa > Arthropoda > Insecta > Orthoptera > Tettigoniidae > Anabrus > Anabrus simplex. Next base: position 1,212,452,098 of record NC_090265.1, on the reverse strand, counting down.
CAACTATATAACCTCCTCCCCCTCAATCCACTACCCTTGACAGAGTACGGTGATGCTCATGACTATTCTGTCCCGATTTTCTTTCTCCAAGCCCGGCGGTCTGTCGCTATAAGGGTAGCCTTGTGGAAATATTTTCCCACTAGATGCTGCAGCTGGTCCACCCATCTGAGTGGATGTCTTCTTCGCGGTCTCTTGTCATTAATCTTCCCCTCCTATACAAGCTTGCCCAGTGTACCAGTTCCTTTGGCGATGTGTCCGAAGTACCGGAGATAAGCCTGGCTGATCCGCTCGAAAAGCTTGATTTAGGAACCTAGTTCTTCCAGCATGGACGCATTAGTCAGAATGCGTCGGAAAAACCAACATCTGGAAGCTCTCCGTTTTCCGCTTTTCTGCCTGTTTAATTGTTCAGGTCTCAGATGCATAGGTTGTAATGGGGAATATAAGGAAGTGAGCTAGTTGCAGTTTTGTGTTCTTTGCAACTACACGGTCCTTCCATATCCTACTCAACTTTTTGCAGCCTGGGCAAGCGGGCGCACTGTCGAGCATGTGAAAAGATCTTTCAAAGTTGTGCTCATAAACGACAAGATGGAGGAAAAACAGCTCCGCTGGTATGGTCACGTCAGAAGACGAAGTGAATACTATTTTGTACAGAAAGTTATTGCCATCGAAGAGCCAAAGAGAGAAAGAGGGCGTCCTACTGCAACAAGGAAACGAACTGCTGAGGCTGCCTTAAATGAATTTGAAGTGCCATTAGATCTGGTACAAGAACGTCGGGCAAACTCTCTCTGAGCCAGACGAGCCGACCCTGAGTGAGTTCGGGAGTGTTCGCTGTGTGGGTACATATAATTTACGGCCAGGAAAGAAGAAGAAGAAGACCATCGTCTATAAGAAACCATGTACCCCAAGTAGGTAAATTTCTGGATGACCTCAAAACCAACTATCTCCCTACCGGGCGAGTTGGCCGTGCGTGTAGAGGCGCGCGGCTGTGAGCTTGCATCCGGGAGATAGTAGGTTCGAATCCCACTATCGGCAGCCCTGAAAATGGTTTTCCGTGGTTTCCCATTTTCACACCAGGTAAATGCTGGGGCTGTACCTTAATTAAGGCTACGGCCGCTTCCTTCCAACTCCTAGGCCTTTCCTATCCCATCGTCGCCATAAGACCTATCTGTGTCGGTGCGACGTAAAGCCCGTAGCAAAAAAAAAACTATCTCCCTCACACTTGGTTGGTCTGTCGACAATCATCATCTTTGATTTTCTTCTATAAATTTTCAGACCATATTCCCTAACATAGCTATCCCTTCACTATTATCTCTAACTAGGCAACACTATATCACAGCTGTGTGACAAGCCGTGTGTCACTCGACGTGCCACTGAGTTGCTCCTAAGAAAACATGCCCAATCTTTTAACAGAATGACTCCATGTTTATAAAATTTGTCTTGGTGCATTTAATTTGTATTTTAGTCAAATCATGACATTTTTTGTTCCACTTATCAGAATATCAGGGGCTGCCTGGCCAAGGCGGTAAAGGCGTGCTCGGTCCGCCCGGAAGGACATGGGTTCGAATCCCCGTCAGGAAGTCGTAAAATTTAAGAAATGAGATTTCCACTTCCGGAGGTGCATATGGCCCTGAGGTTCACTCAGCCTACACCAAAAATTCCTGGGTGCAAAGGCGGCCGGGTGTAGAGCTAACTACTCCACCCCATCACGTGCCGAGGTTAACAATGGTGGAAGTCTTTACCTTCCACTCCTCCAAAGGGCCTGTTGCTTTGCTTTATCAGAATATCACCGCCGTATAACCATTTTTCTTTAAGATTTTAGCAGCGTAGAAACTTCTTGTTATCTTGGTATATACTACGTACCCCTGTGTATAAAACGTAGAATACATCATGGTATCCCTTGCCTCTTGTAAGTAATACCTTCCAACATGGGAGTGTGGGCTGGTGACCATGGGGCTCTAATCTGTGTCCACCATTTTTCTACAGGCTCCTCACTTTCATTATTCCTACCCAACGTCACTTTATCAACACTAATTCTCTTACGGCGCCGAAGATATTGGAGGCAGTCTCCTATTTTCTTGCCTCTCATGGCAATTCCCTTTCTGTTACCTCTTCGAAGGATGTGTTCACTTCCATTTTCTCTTCTGGTTAGTGTTGAGAACAATAATCACCACCACTGTCAAAATCTCTGCATACAGAATCCAGGTGGGTCGATTTATAGATCTTGTCGTCTGTTAGAAAAAATCGCCAACTTCTCGAAGAAATGCGCTTATACTCCATATTGTATTTATCTTCTTCTTCTTGTTCTTAATCTGTTTATCCTCCAGGGTTGGTTTTTCCCTCGGACTCAGCTAGGGATCCCACCTCTACCGCCTCAAGGACAGTGTCCTGGAGCGTGAGACTTTGGGTCGTGGTATACAACTGGGGAGAATTACCAGTACCTCGCCCTGGCGGCCTCACCTGCTATGCTGAACAGGGGCCTTGCCGGGAGATGGAAAGATTGGAAGGGATAGACAAGGAAGAGGGAAAGAAGCGGCCGTGGCCTTAAGTTAGGTACCATCCCGGCACTTTCCTGGAGAAGTGGGAAACCACAGAAAACCACTTCGAGAATAGCTGTGAGGGGAATCGAACCCCCTCTACTCAGTTGACCTCTCGAGGCTGAGTGGACCCCGTTCCAGCCCTCGTACGACTTGTCAAATTTCGTGGCAGAGCCGGAAATCGAACTCGGGCCTCCAGGGGTGGCAGCTAATCACACTAACCACTACACCACAGAGGTGGACATTGTATTTATATCATTTCATTTTTCCAACCAATTTAATTAATGATACGTGCTTCACGTGTCCTTAGTTGTTATTGGCAGAGTTATAGAATTTTATCCCAAAGATATAGTACATAAGGATATCCATGAATGATTACTGTAATACGACGCACTTGGTTCTAAATTATGCAACTCTCTCCCGTAAGGTATCAGAACATCCTAGTGAATAGCAAGTAGCATATTCCAGCTGCTAATGGAATGAATGAAGGATTGATTGAATGAATGAATGAATGAATGAATGAATTAATTAATTAATTAATTAATTAATTGTATGTGTACGTCGTAAAGGAATGAATAAATATCGTACTGTTCTTTCGCAACTTTCGCAATAAATAAATACATTTACCAGGTATTGTAGTACAATACGATAATCTTCCTTTTTGGTTTGGTTAGCTCTTAGTTAAAAGGTTTGTATTTGCATTTATATTACATTTCATATTGTGTGGTTACATGTAAGAGAGGACGTTGCTGTCCTAATTTCGCCACTAATGAAGATTACTACTACTGCTACTAAATCAAGTACATCATCAGTCTGCTACGAATGGTGCTTATATCGTTAGTATCTTCTTTATCATTCTCAGTAATCTTGTTACGTACAAAACTATGTTTAAGTCTATAAGTCTATATATTTTCAGTTTTTTTAACTACAGATTGAATGTTATAGCCTCTTATATACTATCATCATCACAATCATGTCCGGCTCCATGGCTAAATGGTTAACGTGCTGGCCTTTAGTCACAGGAGTCTGGGGTTCGATTCCCGGTAGGATCGAGAATTTTAACCAAAATTGGTTAATTCCCCTGGCACGTGAACTGGGTGTACTGTATATGCCGTCTTCATCATCATTTCATCCTCATCGCGGCGCGCAAGTCGCCTACTGTAGTCAAATCAAAAGACCTGCACCAGGCCTCTCCGGAGGTCACACGGAATTTCATTTCATCGCAGTCATAATCATCATCTTATGTATTTAAACAGGCTTGTATTCAAAGTGTAGTTAAGTTTAAAGACGGCCGATATCCCAAATTTCGCCACTTGTAAAGGCATAAATAAGGTTTTTTTTTTGCTAGTTGCTTCACGTCGCACCGACACAGATTGGTCTTATGGCGACGATGGGCCAGGAAAGGGCTAGGAGTGGGATGGAAGCGGCCGTAGCCTTAATTAAGGTACAGTCCCAGCATTTGCCTGGTGTGAAAATGGGAAACCACGGAAAACCATTTTCAGGGCTGCCGGCAGTGGGGTTCGAATACTGGATACTGGCCGCACGTAAGCGACATCAGCTATCGAGCTCGGTAAGTAAAGTAATAAATCGAAAAATAAATAAATAAATAAATAAATAAATAAATAAATAAATAAATAAATAAATAAATAAATAAATATTGTGCCAGTAAATTTGCTGACATGAGGACCATAAATCTAAGTGTTTAAGAATCCAACTAATAGAGAAATGACAGGTAAGTGACGACGTCTATAGATGCACTGGAAACAGAGGCACTTACACAGCTCCTCATTATTTCAATATTTTAGAGGTTACTTGGTCTTACATCGGTCCTAAGGTAACCCATGGATTTAAATTTTATTATCATGAATTCCACGTAGAAGCCTTAGCGTGCATGGTTCCATATTGTTAAACGAGGTTCGATTCATTCGAATAGCCTGTTAAAATTTCAGATTGCATGAACCAATATCTAAACAAATGAATCACATCGTGATGTTCTAACGACATGACATCACGATTAACCTATTGAAGCTGACCGTAACGTCACGCGCTCTTTACTGCGTCATGCTGCGGCTTACTTATGTAATCAGAACATGTAAAGAACTGCCATCCATTGCCGCGTATGGCAGATCAGTGCCGAGCACTGTTATGGCCGAAAACAAGGGGCACTGGCCGCGCAAGGTTGCTCTACTCTGCACACGCAGTGTCGTGAGGTCCACGTAACAAGCTTGGCCTTTGAGGACGTCACACCTCCCAAAACATTCTTACACGTAGAAGTGAGTCGGGATCTTGGCGCTTCAACACCACTTCTGCTAGCAAGTGAGGTTATGTATGCAAGTTTAGAGATAAGCCTGCTCTATGCTTCAGTTGGTTGAGGTATTCAGTTTGGCTTCCAATCTCAGGTTTCCATGTTCGATGCTCCCTATCGTAAGTAGAGATGGTACGATGTCCTCCAGCAAAAAAGGAAAAGAAGATAGCGACCTTCAAAAGCAGTCTAAAATATGATACGGACTTCTTTCCTCTCTAAATGGACTCACAGATTCTTCACTCTCAATTATATAAGCAGAACGTGTAAAAATTCTGAGTAGAAAATTGCGAAATATGCAACGCAGATTATTTAGATCAATCAAGTCAATCACATGATATTTAAATTTAACTCCATGATAGGAACGGAAAGTAGAATCTTTTTGAGATTCGAAATGCGTTGTATATACCTTGACTGTACTTCCTCTCCAGTTATTTCCAAGCACTCGTGAGGAAAATGCTGACATTTATGTACAATATGTCACGGCGCACTCATCTCAATCCTGAGGCCCAAATGACATCCTTCTATAATTCATGTTATTTTACAATGTCCACCCACAACAGGACAAGTTATTCCCTCTCTGTAATGGGCCTATGAAAACTCACGTATGTGTGCCTGCGTTCATTCCTCTTTAATCAAACCAAACCCCACGGAACTTAACGCCCTTCAAAGGGCCTTGGCCTGCCCAGTGACCGCTGCTCAGCCCGAAGGCCTGCAGATTACGAAGGGTCGTGTGGTCAGCACGACGCATCCTCTCGGCCGTTATTCTTGGCTTTCGAGACCGAGGCCGCCATCTCACCGTCAGATAGCACCTCAATTCTAATCACGTAGGCTGAGTGGACCACGGACCAGCCCTCAGGTCGAGAGAAAATTCCCTGACCTGGCCGGCAATCGAACCCGGGGTCTCCGGGCGAGGGGCAGGCACGCTACCCCTACACCACGGGGCCGGCTGATTCCTCTTTAATGAGTATCTAAAACAGATTTATTCTAAACGTTCAGATTAATAGTTCATACTATGCCGTATTAATGAAAGTGTCTGGCCTGACACCGTGTAAACATGAACATTTAAAGGAACATTGACTTGGACTTCAATGCCACTCCAGTTCACATGTTTACAATGTCTGCCTACACTGACTGTTCTTCTTGTTTCACAATTTTTTTCATGTTTCAATTACAAAAATCACATCCTTGACATATTTTTATTTTCATCATACACTGACTGACAGAGCAAATGCAACACCAAGAAGGAGTGGTCAGAACTTTATGCCAATTGCAGGGTAGACTGACGTCACTGAGGTATGCTCATGATGTGAAATGCGCCGCTGTGCTGCGCACGTAGCGAACGATAAATGGGACACGGCGTTGGCGAATGGCCCACTTCGTACCGTGATATCTCAGCCGACAGTCATTGTAGAACGTGTTGTCGTGTGCCACAGGACACGTGTATAGCTAAGAATGCCAGGCCGCCGTCAACGGAAGCATTTCCAGCAGACAGACGACTTTACGAGGGGTATGGTGATCGGGCTGAGAAGGGCAGGTTGGTCGCTTCGTCAAATCGCAGCCGATACCCATAGGGATGTGTCCACGGTGCAGCGCCTGTGGCGAAGATGGTTGGCGCAGGGACATGTGGCACGTGCGAGGGGTCCAGGCGCAGCCCGAGTGACGTCAGCACGCGAGGATCGGCGCATCCGCCACCAAGCGGTGGCAGCCCCGCACGCCACGTCAACCGCCATTCTTCAGCATGTGCAAGACACCCTGGCTGTTCCAATATCGACCAGAACAATTTCCCGTCGATTGGTTGAAGGAGGCCTGCACTCCCGGCGTCCGCTCAGAAGACTACCATTGACTCCACAGCATAGACGTGCTCGCCTGGCATGGTGCCGGGCTAGAGCGACTTGGATGAGGGAATGGCGGAACGTCGTGTTCTCCGATGAGTCACGCTTCTGTTCTGTCAGTGATAGTCACCGCAGACGAGTGTGGCGTCGGCGTGGAGAAAGGTCAAATCCGGCAGTAACTGTGGAGCGCCCTACCGCTAGACAACGCGGCATCATGGTTTGGGGCGCTATTGCGTATGATTCCACGTCACCTCTAGTGCGTATTCAAGGCACGTTAAATGCCCACCGCTACGTGCAGCATGTGCTGCGGCCGGTGGCACTCCCGTACCTTCAGGGGCTGCCCAATGCTCTGTTTCAGCAGGATAATGCCCGCCCACACACTGCTCGCATCTCCCAACAGGCTCTACGAGGTGTACAGATGCTTCCGTGGCCAGCGTACTCTCCGGATCTCTCACCAATCGAACACGTGTGGGATCTCATTGGACGCCGTTTGCAAACTCTGCCCCAGCCTCGTACGGATGACCAACTGTGGCAAATGGTTGACAGAGAATGGAGAACCATCCCTCAGGACACCATCCGCACTCTTATTGACTCTGTACCTCGACGTGTTTCTGCGTGCATCGCCGCTCGCGGTGGTCCTACATCCTACTGAGTCGATGCCGTGCGCATTGTGTAACCTGCATATCGGTTTGAAATAAACATCAATTATTCTTCCGTGCCGACTCTGTTTTTTCCCAACTTTCATCCCTTTCGAACCACTCCTCCTTGGTGTTGCATTTGCTCTGTCAGTCAGTGTATTGTTATTCTTCCCAAGTTTCACTGGTGTGGTCTAATTTTCCAGTCACTTTTTTTTCTTTGCACCCTGCTCTCTATTTGCAATTACCGGATCCTTCAAAATATCAAATTTGATTTGAAATAATCTCTACAGTTATAATGTCATATCTTTGAAAAAACATATCCTCCGCCCAAATTTGGGATTTTTTTGCTTCTATGCACACCCAAGATCGTTCTATATAGACAATATCGAGCAGGAGTTTTAATTATTTTCTCAAACATTTGTATTTTAAACCTTAATTAAGTGCCAAATTTATTTCATGGAATATAAACTGTTTCCTATATATGTTAAAGCTTCTAATAACCGGATATAATAACACCAATTACACATTTTGAATATCCATCACGAGCCTCAATTAAAGATCAGTCTTCAAATATCCCACACGGAAACAGGAAAATCAGTTGTGTGCCGTTAGTTATAGAATGAAGACTATAAGAAACAAAATCATAGCCTGTAATCAAATATTTTCTATATAGTAATGATATTTACAGATTTTTAAATACGTAGAAATGAAGAAGTCTTGGAAAAGCTGTGGTCTTCCTACAAGTAACACAACATAACCCACATGTCTTCAACAATTAAACGGTCACTTCAAGTGCAGACTTTAACAAGTTAATTGCAACAGGAAAAATTATAAATCAGCAGTGTTAAGGACTGTTTCAAACTTTTGTAGCGAAAAATACCCAAATCATAAATGTTTCGGTTAATAGGTTAAATCAAGATTTGACAGTCCATTTGCTTATAATTTATCACTTTGATTTCATATTTGATTTTCTGTATATTATAAGTTATTTTACAAGTTTCTTTACGTCGCGCCGACACAAGTAGATCTTACGGCGACGATGGGATAGGAAAGGCCTAGGACTGGGAAGGAAGCGACCGTGGTGTGAAAACTATTTTCATGCCTGCCAACAGCGGGGTTCGGACACACTCTCTACCGAATGCATGCTCACAACTGCGCGCCCTTTACCACATGGCCAACTCGCTCGGTTTGTATATTATAAATTATAAAATTGTTTTTCTTTGAATGCATTCATGACAATGTTATAAAAGGGAGGTAGTTGTAAGATAGCACTAGAGAGGTGGTGGGTTCGAACTCAATCGTAAGCACCCCTAAAGAAATTGTTCAATGTTTAGAATTGTCACCAACACTAAAATCCTTTTTAGTTTTGTCCTGTGCCCGCCAATATTTCAAAGTGTAAAATTTGTTTCGTTATCGGAATGAAAACCAAGAAAGAAATGTTTTCTACAATCTATATAAGAATCAAATTATTTGATATGGCAGAGACACAATTGTCCTGATAAGATTGAGGTGGTGTTGCTGTTTACCATCCCGCCTTTTTATGTATGTAGACTAGACAATAAAGTACAACAAAACACAAATTTTGAAAATAGTAGTTCAACGAGAGGAAATCAAAATTCCATGATTTGTAAATTAGTGTATATTGTTTTTTCTCATGTTGTATATGATGTAAAGAAATTTCTCAGTGGTATGCACACATCATAGAAATAGTGTGGGAAGAAAATAAGCAAGGGAATATAGTCAGGTGATGTGGGAATATCAGAGAAGGAAAATGATTAAATGAAGTAGGAAAGTATTATTACATATTTCATAACAAATTATGGCATAACGAAGGAAGACATCAAATTTAGAATAGCCCAAGGAACGAAGACATTTCTTACTTCGCGTCCAGCATAGATATGCACATTGGGAATATTTTTAGTTTTATTTAGGCAAGAGTGGCACAGAATGGGAGGATAATATGGGATATAACTGGTGTAGCATGAAAATGAATAGAAGCTTTTGAAATGGTGTGCTACAGGAAAATGTTGCAGGTGAGATGTTTGATAGGATCACAAAGATGAACCAAAACAAATTGATGAGAAGATAACGTTTTACGAAATTTAACAAGAAAGATTTACATACATAGGATTCACATGTTTCATTCGTCCGTCGGGAGATATCAAAGAATTGTGAAGAAAGTGGTAACAGACAGAACAAAAAATGAGACAAATAAACTGACTTCTTCTCCCAAACCTATCCAATGGAAATAGATTTTCATCGAGGTATTTGAGACATCCTATTCAGAGAGGATTAGAGAATAATTATACCTAAACATTTTGTATTTACAAAATTAAGTACCAGTATTCAATAAATATTTTCATTTCATTTTCTCGACTTGCTGACAGGAAACTGAACTCGCGACCTTCCGGATGAACCGAGCACGCCTTTACCGCCTCGGATATGTAGTCCTTCAGAACCGATTAGAATAAATATAAAATGCATTAGTTGCGTAGAAAGGAAAAGGCTAAAATGACATAGTGATATGGACTGCTGCATCAAACTGGTCCATGAACTGATGACCAAAACATAAACAAAAACATTATGCTTGTACAATGTGACATCATCACTACTTCCAACAATTTACATAATCTGCTTCATTAAACATGGTTCTACACTTGAATACGAACTAAATTGTTTCCGTTGAACTGCAGAATAAATAAACCTGTCACTGATTCGTCACGAAGCCAATTTACAATGAGAGATGAGAAAGCTGCAAGATGGGAAACAAAAAAACGGTTTGTCTCCCAACAACATAAAATTCTGCGGGGGAGTATAAAAGGAAATTCTTAACTACAGTGAGGATTTGAGATGCTGATGCAACCTTAGAGGTGAAGGTTATCTTCTATCATTACGTAAGCAGTGAATTTGCCGTGCGGTCTAACTAATTCTATACCTTGTACTGCACCGCGCTAGAAGTACCGTGAATTATAGGAGAATGAAGGGAAATCCCCAGCTATGGTATTTATGCCTTGTGTATTATGATATTACACAGGACAAATTCAACCGGACCCAACGAACTCCGAATAACTTTATTTCTTTAAAATGCTAAGGCATACCTGGGCAGTGCGCGAAGGCCCTTGAAAGATCGGTATGTATCACATTTAACCTCAGCACTATACGGGATGGACTGGTTACTCAACACCAATGTGGGGGAAGTACCCCGGTATAAGTGGTTGGATAAGTGAAACCTAGGTTCTTAAGAACAGATTTTATGTCACACTAGCGGCCTCTACACTTTAGTTAATGTATTCATTCCCCCTCAGAGTATGAGAAGTTTGTACGAAATTCGGTGGTTTAACATCGCACGGATTCAGATAGTTTTTCGAAAGTGCTAGGAATGTAAAAGGAAGCAGCCGTCGCCGTGTTTTGGCAGTTCCCCACCCGTAGGCCCTTGCGTATCTGCCACCCACCCAAATTATAATACAACACTAAATATTACCAACGTATGCCCTACATGATTATGGACTCATTTGCGTGTGTTTTGAAGCTTGAACTGTTACTCTTCTCGACGTCTGAGCTGAGATGTCTTCAAAAGACATGCAAGTAAGGAAGGACTGCATGGCGAGAAGAGCTGCATAATTCAGGGTACCCTTGTTCATCAAAGACCGTAGATATATATTAAAAAGGTGTAATGTTGAAAGAGAAATTTCCACACCACATTACGACGATAATAAATTATTACCATTCCAATGGTCCGCGTTAAATACTGTAAGCTGCACTGATTACTAGAGCCCCAGTGGTGTATTACTGTGGTTCGTGGATCGCTAGTATTGTTGTAAACTGAAATATTAAGGCCAGAAGCATTTTTCCACAGGGATTACCAGCAGGAGCCAGTTGCGTAGTCAGCAGACAGTGTTTTAATGAAGAAACGATGGTGATGATGATGATGATGATGATGCTTGTTGTTTTAAAGGGGCCTAACATCGAAGGTCATTGGACCTAATGATGTAACGAAGCCAATGTTATTTTACTGTTGAATCGGGAATTCAAACTGAGTTGTCTTCAATTACATTTTCTAGTGGTTTTATCTTAATATTTCGAAGTAGGTGAACCGGGAAGTTTCAATATTAAAAACATCGCAATTTGTCGCGGGAAGTTATGATTCTAGGAATGCGTGGATTAAACCATAACCATTGCTTCTTGTAATATATTACTGACTCTTAAGGAATATTATCCTATGTTTATATTGCTGCTTTCATGGCCCATAATTATAGACATGGGCTTTTGCCGTGTCAAAAACAATTCTTTACGTTGTTTTATTATTTTATCAATACGGGAAAATCGCAAAAGCATATTATCATGTCTACAATATTTTCCTAGTTACCGTCATTTCCTGGAGAAAACGTAGTGGACGGAATATCAAGTTCAAGGGACTTTACAGTTCAGAAAATTAAGTGTAACAAACAATAGTCAGGTAACTACATTGTCCTCTATTGCTCGTGACAGTTAAACACCTGCAAATCATCTTCCTGTATCTTTAAAACCCTCTCATAGGATATCACACCAAATTGGTTGTTCCTGGTTATAACCGAATGAAAATTTGAAGCTATCGTACATCATCTCTACAGCGCTCGTAACTCACTCGTTATATTCAAATTTTTAATGATGATGCGATGTCATGTTGCCTCGACAGAGGTCTCCTGCACGTCTTTAGAATTGAAGTCCATGAGTAACCTGTGCGTCTACGTGTGTAATGATGATAATGAGGTGGGGATGGGGTTAACCCGGTGTTGGCACATACCTACATGCTCGTGTTGAATTACAGCAAAGGGTCTGATAAAGGCTTAATGTTCCCTTCCGAGGGACGAATAACCATCAAAAGCTTGTTAAGAAGCCATTCTTTTTCATTGTCTCCTCAGTTAATATAAGCTTTTCAGCCTATCGAAACGCTATGTATGACACTTGAAATAATATAACATACCTGTAAATGAACATATTAATAACAGAATGGCATGTTTCGTTCTACAAAAACATCCTCAGATTCTATCAAACCACGTTTAACCATGCGTTTGTATGTAATATTTACGTTGCGTAAACTTGGAAGGTGTTGATATGGACCTTCACAATCATTGATATGTTAACACAAAGTAAATAATATTTTACATGTATGATATGAACCCACAAAAAAATATGTTGTTCCGAAGAAAACCTCTCCAGTACAGTATTACAACTTCACACAAATTACAAGAATATAAGCGTTTCTGGATACTAGTAAATCAAAAGATATCGCTCAGAGCACAGCTACCTCAAACGACTTCAGTCTCAAGGCTATGAAATAACTAGGATAGGGAATCTTCCACCTGGACGACAGCCCTAAATGCAGATCAATGATGATTGATTGAATAAGCCCAAATACCTAGGTATATTCTCTCAGAGCCACTGAGATCATTATCTGAAAGTTCAAACGCTAACCGCGGTGTCAGACTATACAAGTTTGAATCCTCCACGGCCATCGTCATCAGGTGGGCTGTTATGATGATGATTATGATAATGATGATGATGATAATAATAAATGCGTCACGTTAAGAAGTGCTGTATTATAATTCAGGTTATTATGTACATAAATATGAGTTTTGTCTGTGCATTGCTGTAGCCTCCGTGGCTCAGGCGGCAGCGCGCCGGCCTCTCACCGCTGGACTCCATGGTTCAAATCCCGGTCATTCCATGTGACATTTGTGGAGGCGGGACGGGTTTTCTCCGGGTTCTCCGGTTTCACATGTCATAATTCATTCCAGCAACAGTCTCCAATAACATTTCATTTCTTCTATCATTCATTAATCATTGCCCCAGAGGAGTGCGACAGGTTTGAATATTGAATATTCAAATATATCAGATTTTAATGGTTTCGTCGATAAATACTACTTAACAAAAGTTATATATAATACAATTTCTGATCATTTATGTGTTACACAGTTTTACTATATCGAATATGATAACATATATAGTCATGAATTTAGACTTCTGTTGCTTAGTCCATATCAACGCCGAGCCACGAGAAAATGGCTGTACAGGATTTAATATAAAGCAATACGGTATGTAATATCGGGTAATAAGGATCTACAGTCTAAGCTATAAACTGTTGTTTTATTTACACTGATAAAATGATATATTAGTGGTCCAGTTAATAAATATTACATAAGAAAAATTATAGAAAATACAATTTTTGATCATTTACGTCGTATACAGTTTGTGAGGGCACTAACATCACTGAATGAGGTGGGTGAATCAGTGACCCTTTTTCACTCACCACAGTCTAAAATCAGACGTGCCCTAATGACGTCATGAATGTAAGGCCCTATCTGTAAGATATGTAAATATGTAAATGTTACTAGATGTAGTTTAATTATTATTATTTAAGGAGATTTAGTTTTATTTATTTATTTATTTATTTATTTATTTATTTATTTATTTATTTATTTATTTATTTATTTATTTATTTATTTAAGGTGTCGTAAATATGCATATATAAAGGTCTCTAGATTTAGTTTGAACTTGGTTATTATTTTAGGAGTGTTACTTATTTAAGGTGTATTTGTAGTATATTATGTTTTATTGAATCATCTTTAATTGGGAAACAACCTGTTGATGATAAACAATTGTATTCTCTTATGTTCTACTATACTGTCTATGATAACAGAAATATTCATGAATTTAGGCTTATGTTGCCGAGTCCATCTCAACCCCGCGCATCGCTAACATGGAAATATTGCTCCATCGTGTTAACTGTCAATGATGGTCGTTTTTCACGCGATTGCCTTAAGCTGAAAAATAACGTGGGCCCCATCCCATACTGAAATTGTGAAGATGACTATCAAAACGAGAAGGAAATATCGGTCGAAAGTAAAACAAGAGAGAGTCTTGAAAGAAGGATTCCTTTTACACTGGATGCCCTAATATCTCAGGGTCAGGAAAAAACTAGATGAGAAGGCCTACAATATCGAAAGCCCACAAAACTGACAAACAAAAACATTGCATTAGTTATTATTTCTTGTTATATGCTTTGCAACTTCTGTTGTCGCTCATCTCCGATAAATGGCATTGCTGCTGCCTGATCTAATGGAATTACGTACCTGAGTAGGACATCCTGCTTAAATACTGTAAAACAGCAGAGCCGTGTTCACCGCTGTCTGTGGCTCGGTAATTCAAGCTCTAGAACTAGGCATTGTTAGAACGCTAGCGGAGCACTGTTAGTGAAAGTGATAAACTGTGCCGTTTTACATTTGATCGAGCATTTTATATAAGTTTGCTTTTAACAGTGACATTCCAATCGGCTAAATATTGTATCCTTCCAGTTCTTTATTCCGCCCTTCCATCTACTCTTAACAAATTGGGCACCCCCGCTTTAGCCCGTGCACACTTGTTAGAAATACGAGCAAGATTTGATAACCCTCAATGATAATTGGAGAAAGGATAGGGTCATAAACCACTCAAGAATAAACGAAAAACCTAAAGAGTTTGGTCACGGGACATCAAAGTTAACATAACTAAGCAGTAGCAATGCTGGGGCTTATATATTTCAAAAACTTTCACAGTATGTCTTAATTCATAGTTATGAATAGTTTTGAACTGACTGAGAAGAACAGGGAGAATAATTTTGTTTACTGGGTACTCACAAAGCGGCCTTCTTGACTGTTGTGAGAGCCGGCTTCGCATTTGGCTGACTTTGCCGATGCTTTCGAGCTATTTCCTGCCTCTTATCCTCCATTTGTGTGTAGTTTAAACTGGAGGCGGAAGTCATTTGTGGTAGCTGTGCTTTGAGCAATATCGTTTGATTTTACTAGCTGTAAACAGTAACGCTTAAATTCTTGTGAATTTTTTTGAAACTATAATAGTGATGTAGGAAGTTTCTTAGTACAACGTATTATTCTTTAGGATTATTTCCTAAAAATTGTATTACGGATCAAAAATGTGTATAAACCCTAATGAGACTGGATTCTACACAGGAACACAATTCATAAACTTGTACAGAAAGCATAGAATACTCAGCAGACAGGTATAAGTCCAGCGTCCGTTCGAAAACTGAGACCGGATTATTCAGGGATGCATTATATCTGAGGGATAACAACTATAACACTTGAGTACGCTTTAACACTTTCCTTCCCTTCGACCCGCTCACAGCTAGCAAGACGCGGCAAGTAGTTGTGCATCAGTGGTTTCGATAGCCAGTTCAGTCAGTCAGTCAATCAATCAATCAATCAATCAATCAATCAATCAATCAATCAATCAATCAATCAATCAATCAATCAATCAATCAATCAATCAATCAATCAATACTGATCTGCATTTAGGGCAGTCGCCCAAGTGGCAGATTCCCTATCTGTTGTTTTCCTAGCCTTTTCCTAAGTGATTTCAAGGAAATTGGAAATTTATTGAACATCTCCCTTGGTAAGTTATTCCAATTCCTAACTCCCCTTCCTATAAATGAATATTTGCAGCAGTTTGTCCTCTTGAATTTCAACTTTATCTTCATATTGTGATCTTTCCTACTTTTATAAACGCCACTCAAACTTATTCGTCTACTAAAGTCATTCCACGCCATCTCTCCGCTGACAGCTCGGCGAGCCCCATAAGCTCGCACACCGCAATAACATTTACTCGGTATTTACTGTAAATTCTCAATAGTGAAGAAGGTAAGTAACGTTTAATCCTGTTCAAATATCCCAAGGACTTCAAGAGGAGCGTTGTTGAGTGACAAAAAAGAGTAATTAGCCGTAAATTCTACGCCCAAGACTGATAAAAACCCATGTTCCTGATTGGCCTGCAAAAGCGCAAGAAGCAAGATAAATATTTAACATTGAGTAAAAATTAATAGTATATTATTATATAAGTTGCATGCCTTTTCATTCCTTCACTGGATGGCCAAGCTTCGCTGGTGGAAAAGTGGTTAGTCTCCTAGATCCTGTTCAGGATGCAAGACAAATTCAGGTCAAAGTTTGCGTATATTTTGATGATTGATCAAATTAGCTACTTTTCTTATAAATGGATCTTGGTTAATAAAAATGAATGTCATCCAGAGAATCACCAACTCAAGTCTTTAATCCGAATACAGTTGTGTGTTATTTTCGCTGCTATAATCGTGGCTGTAATACTGACTGTTCTGGACTGACCTTTCAAGTGTTCTCACGGTGCGTGCCTAAGCTTACATGCGCGGCTATGGAGGTCGATGTGGACAAACAGTGAAAATAAACAATGAAAAAGAATACAGCATAGAATGACTTGCATTTGTAGTGAAGGTTCACTGTCTACTAATCCTCACGCTTTGTGTATGTACAGTCTCTTTCTAAAACGAATTCACATCCTCTAACATTGATCATAACGTTAAAATGGTCGTGTGATATTACGTTTTTCGGAAGGTTAGTACATAAAACTATTATCAGCATCATTTATAAAACAAACAAATATATTATTATAAAATAAACGCATTTTCTTTTACAGTAGTGAACACTTCCTCCTGTATTTCGAGAGAAGAAGTCGGACAAGGTACAGTTATACATACGTAGAATTTTAAGCAATAGGACCTCGGAACAAGCAACGCAAAGATATGATATTCCTTCGATAAAATATTTCTAATGGCCAGATGTGAAAACTAAAATGAGTGACTATTGGTAGAAAGGTTAATGTCACTGAGCCGTTGCGCTCCTATATGTGGATGATACTAATGTTAATGGCTTCACCTCCTACTAACTACTTTTATGATTTTCGGAGACATAAAGGTGCTGAAATTTTGTCCCGCGGTTCTTTTACGTGCCAGTATATTTACCTCCATCAAACTGCCGTATGAGAACACTTGCAAATACAATCGGATTGAGCCAGAATCGAGCCCACCTACTTAGCATAGTGTCGAACCCAGTACCCTCGGGGTAAACTGAGCACGTGTTTATGGTCACGGCCAGACAGCCCGTATATTGGCTACTTTACATTTGTTCAATCAAAAAAAGCAAGCAATAGTTCTTCAGTAATAAAATGAAATGGCGTATTGCTTTTAGGGCCGGGAGTGTCCTTTGATTTGACACCCGTAGTCAACCTGCGCGTCGTGATGAGGATGAAAAAATTATGATGAAGGTGACACATAAACCCAGTCCCCGTGCCAGCGAAATTAACCAATGATGGTTAAAATTCTAGACCCTGCTGAGAATTGAACCCGGGACCCCTGTGACCAAAGGCCAACACGCTAACAATTTAGCCATGGAGCCGGACAGTTCTTCAGTTACCGAACGGGTTAGCTGTGCAGTTCGATCCAACTGTCAGCTATACTGAAGATGGCCTTCCATGGTTTTCCATTTTCACACCAATCCAATGCTGGGACTGTGCCGTATTTAAGGCTACAGTCGCATATTGTCCAGTTCTAGCCCTGTCGTATCCCATCATTGCCATTAGACTGGTCTGAGTCGATGCGACCAATAACAAACGAAAACCATCTTAACTTTTACGTGTAATCTGTCCCATTGGTACTTGACATTCTTCTTCTTAATCTGTTTACCGTCCAGGGTACTGCCTCAAGGGCAGTGTCCTGGAGCGTGAGACATTGGTTCGGGGGATACAACTGGGGAGGATGACCAGTGCCTCGCCCAGGCAGCTTCACCTGCTATACTGAACAGGGTCCTTGGTGGGGGATGGGAAGATTGGAAGGGATAGAAAAGGAAGAAGGAAGGAAGCAAGCGGTCGTGGCCTTAAGTTAGGTACCATCCCGGCATTTGCCTGGTGAACTGGAAAACCACGGAAAACCACTTGTAGGATGGCTGAGGTGGGAATTGAACGCAACTCTACTCAGTTGACCTCCCGAGGCTGAGTGGATCCCGTTCCAGTCCTCGTACCAGTTTTCAAATTTCGTGACAGAGCCGGGAATTTAACCCGGGCCTCCGGGAGTGGCAGCTAATCGCACTAACTACTACACCACAGAGTCGGACGCTACTTGACATTTCGTTTGTAAAATCAGTCATGCATTCGCCACGACCCATACCAAGGCTGCCTTAATGAAATCTATGCCACTAATCTACCGCAATCACCAGTTCTTTCGAATAAAGTTTAGGCTACGTACTGCACTAGCTGTTGGGTATTTTCTTTCGAGACAGACAGTCCATTACGTGGTCATATATTACACTATACTCATCTATCCTTGGAGAGAATCCAAAGAAAAGAAAAGAAAGAAAAAAAGAAAAGTCTTCTTGATTGCCGACACTTGTTCGTAGTTCCAGCTCTTCTTGTGTGATGTAACATAAAATATTGTAGTTGTATCAGTAATTAGTTCTGAGACCCCAGTACTATTATTGTTCATTACCCGATCTTATTTCCCATGCCCTCGAGCACATTTGATTACATTCAGGGTGTGATCATCCTATAACTTCTTCTAGGTAAGTTCACGGCAACATATTCTGAGCTCACTAACCCACTTACACACTGTACTGGACTCCCAGTTTCCACTTCGCTAATTACCTCTTCCTCGTTATTTCTAATGCACGCTGGAGTCTCCTCATAATAATTTCTATGGGTTTTTTTCTTCTGTGGCTAATCATCTGCGAGTCTCCCTTTGGCAAATGCTCCGTTACTTAGCTTCTTGAAATCGGAATTGACCTCGGAGTATCACATATTATATTCTATGCTTTCTTAATCTAAACCAGCTCCATTATTTCGAATACGCTGCCGCCTGAGCCACGGAGGTTCAAATATTATGAAACAATATTAGTAAATAAATACGACAACAAAACTACAAGAGCCATGACTTGCAATGAATAATGTTAATTGTTAGATCATAACAGCGTTTCCCAGTTGTTAAAAACAGCCGTTTGTTTTACCAACAATATTAGATGATTCTTCATCTGTATTGATTCTGCTGTATGGAAATACAAAACTATATTTGAAATATGAAACCCCAGCATGTCTTTCATGTACATGTCCTTAATTCCTCATTGCAGTAGCTGTAGGCTGTCTGCTACAGCACTTCTCGCGGATCACACTTGTCATTCACTGATGGCAAGTACGTGGATCTCATTATAAACTCCGCAGCATGGGTGTGATTTGTGGGCAATTCCTGACAAGCAACAGTAATACCTAATTCACAATATATGAGTCCGATGAAAAACAGTCATATGTGAAGTAATGGTCTCTTTGTTATTTTATGAACCTACTGCAGTAGTTCAGACACGGAGTGGAAGATATGAGATGAGAATGTGTATCGTCTGGCAATCAGAGATACGAGCCCCAACGTTGGTAACTGTCCTCAGAATAGAGATTTCTGCTCTCACTTAAGGAAGGTAATAGATGATAACCGCTAAATATACGCATGTTAACTCGTTATCAAAAGTTCGACAAAATTATTTTCACTCACTTTATTATTGAAGAATGTGTAATGATAATAATAATAATAATAATAATAATAATAATAATAATAATAATAATAATAATAATAATAATAATAATAATAATAATAATAATAATAATAATAATGTTGTGGTTGTTTGTCTACACCTTAAACCCGTTTCTTGATACGGGGCCGGGAGTGTGGTAAGATTCATTAAATAGCATGTTTTACGGCAGGATGCCCTACCTAACGTCAACCTCAGCTGAGGATGTAATGAAAGTAAATGTTGAATTATATCTGGTAAGGAAGTGATTGAAATATGAGCGGCACTAGTAACGCTATTCGTTATGTGATGAACTGTGTGAAAGTGTCGCTCATAAGGTAGGTACGTGTGTACGTTGGCAGAGTGATATTTAATATCAGCTTCTGGCTTGGTGAGGAAAGCAATAAGGATCTAAATCATTTCCATAGAACACCTCTTCAGTGACTTCTAGGCTATCTATGAGAGGTAATAATCAAGATACTGGAGATCTAACAGGCCTTCGGGCTGAAAACTCTATATACAACATGGTTTAACGACAGTTGTGATATTTTTGTTGTTTCCGAAGACAGTCGTCCTGTTTAGAAGGTGTGTCACAATCGTTTGTAAGGTGACATTAACTGTCATCTGGAGGGGAAATGAAGTCATGAATAGTAAAAGCGGTGTGTTCATTTCCGTTCCTAATGTGAACTGACAAAAGTTTCACGTAAACAAAAGTCAAAAACTTATGAGTAAGACTTCACGGTGTCCCATAGAGCACAATATTACTTCCTTTATTATTCGTTCTATGTATTCATGATTTAGAGAAAATTGTAGCAAATGACGACGTTAGTTTACAATTTAGTAATGCTTCTTTGTTATAGGTAGTAAACAGTGTAGGGTTTTTGAGTAGGAATGGAAGAGATACTCAAGGATTGATTCGGTAATCACATAAAATGAGAGGAAAATCCTAGGAAGAACATCGTGCAATGTTGTACATTTGTCCGTTGCTACCGACGTTCAAATTTTAACCACTCAGGTATAAACTCAGAAATTACATATAGGACATGATTATACAAACGGCTCTGTTGGGCGTAAATTCAGTCTACGTGGGATCACTTTAAAGTCTTGCTGATGTGTGATATTCCATTCCTAGTGAACACATTATTTATGCAAACAGCCGTGTGAAGTGTTCTGGTTGTTGACTCTAGGAAGAACGCATACGGAGCCAACTTAACGAACGTGCACTGGGAAGTAACGAGTGCCGAGTTCAATCTTAGTCATTAATCTCTAGCCAAGGTTTTATATATCATGTCCTATTCATTCGGGAAAGTTTCAGTAGGAATCGCTAAACACATTCTACTACCTATTCTGTAACATCTAATGGTCACAAACAAAGAGTGTAAAACATATTCTGTCTTGTCCACAAAGAGCTAGTTGATCACAATTTTTGCTGCTTCTGTAGGTTATTCATTAGCTAGAAACATTTCAGTCATCATTCCAGTACACTAGTTGGTGTATAAGCTGATGTGGTATGTCTGTGATAATTGATATCCCGTTTATCTGTAATTACAAGGTGTACATTAGACAAATTCCTTAAAAGATCTAGATTTGAAGGTGGGAAAAGACGAGGAGAAAGATACACGGACAGTCCTAGAAAAAGGAAGACAGATTAAACACAATTTTGATGGCCATTCAATAAACCTTGTATTCAAGGCCAATCGCGTGCGGTGCAGACTATGATGTTCTTTCATCCGCACACTTTATCAACAATGAACTAACATGAACAGAAAATTCTATCAGTAAGACAATAGCACAAATGTATTTGTTAGGTATATGGTGCTTATCGAGCAAGATGACTACGCTTTACCAGTTGTTGAGACATTGTTAGTGTTGCTGGTTTCGAGCCATGATATCACTTGCCCCAAAAGTGGTATTAGATTTTTTTTTTTACTTGGGCAGGCTGTGTCTTAATTGACGGAATGGTGGCCACCTTTCCAGACCCAGCCTATTCCTTTCTCATCATTGTCGAATTGACGTGACTTTAAACACTTAACAAAACAAAAATCAGAAAAAATGTATACAAACAGACATGTGCCACCGTCCTTCTTCAAAATAAGAATTGGACACTTTTGAGGGATAATATTGATAGAGGAATATCGACGTTGATGAAACAACATAAGATAACCAATCCTCCACCAACATAGAGGTTCCAAGTTCGGTTGACATATTCGATTGAGCATTCTCGTAAAATCTAGAGGACCGAGCTCGATAGCTGCAGTCGCTTAAGTGCGGCCAGTATCCAGTAATCGGGAGATAGTGGGTTCGAACCCTACTGTCGGCAGCCCTGAAGATGGTTTTCCGTGGTTTCCCATTTTCACACCAGCCAAATGCTCGGGCTGTACCTTAATTAAGGCCACGGCCGCTTCCTTCCCATTCTTAGGCCTTTCCTATCCAATCGTCGCCATAAGACTTATCTGTGTCGGTGCAACAATTAGCAAAAAAAGAAAAAACTAGAGGCTTCTCAGTTCAAAAGTACCACGCTCCATTTGGCTCGTCGGTTTAGAATTGTACTCCATCCCAAATGATGGTAAGTACATCGTAAAATTACTACTTCAAGCTTCACTTCTTTCTGCAATATGGAAGCCTGTATTTTTTATATTGATATTCTCAACAGATGGAAAATAAATATTGCTTTTCTCACGAGAGCTTCATTTTTACATAACTCTTATTATGGTATTCTTCGGGATGTTTTATGCAGGTAGAATGGCAGGAGGTATTATATTTAAAATTATTTGAGAGTATGTGATCAATAGAAGGCCGTGACTTTGAAAGACAGTGAGTCTTTCGATATTGGTATTTTATGTGGGTTTTGTTAGGCTTGTTTGACTTCCCTCCTTGATTTTATTGTGATTGTATAGTGTTTTTATGACGTGTTCCGTAGCTTAATAGTGCATACAGAATCGTAAGGAGGGTTTGATTTATATTTTAGAGTACCAGTATGCATGTTTACATTTAACTATTGTTGTTATGGCCATGCATAGCATTCCTACAGGTTCTGTTTTGATGCATAGTTATCTTCGACTTTTTAACATGTATTTTACTTGATACACACCGGTGTGATCAGTTCATATTCAACTGTATTAATACAACTCGGCAGGACTTCGTTCAGCATCGAAATTAAGAATAGCCGCTACATGTCGAAGTACCCTATTCGATGTGTTCATAGTCTCATGGCGTAAGCTTATATCTTGAAATATTGAGAGACTTGTACTTACTATATAAATGTTCCAAATCACCCAGCACCTCTTGAATATCTTTCGTGTTTTCGTGAGTTACATTAAATGTATTTTCTCATTATCTACTAACATAGGTTATGAATGATGTATGGATCAAGATAGAATACCCAGAGAGAGACAAATCAATGGACGCAGGACGAAAGTCAAAAGGTATATATTCCTTTCGTGAGCGTTGTTTTCTCGGAGAAAGGGGAACTGTTGTACGCGTAAGGTGCGCACATCCCGACCACAGCCCGTTTTCAAGTGCGCACATCATCCCTGTAACCTGTAACTGAGCACTGTCCGATATTGACACCAAACGAATGTGCTGATACACAAACAATCAGGAAAGCTAATTCATATGAAAACAGCATCAGTTAAAAATAGTTCTGGAAGTAAATTGCCGATAGTGTAGATAATTTTCGTGGGTGAGAGGGGTGTATCCATCCACATTAGTCGCTCTCATTTTGACCGACACTGCGAGAGATTGTTTCCCATGGCTGAAGTATATCCAGTTCAGTCACTAGAGAACTAGCAACGACGAGGGGATTTCTGATAATTCAACCCTGAAGTACAGACAAGAAATTCTTGATACAGTAGCAAAGTAAAATTTGAGTAAGTCAACGACGATCGTGACCATAATAAATTGGTTCTGGATTTCTCATCAGTCCTGCTCACGACCATAAAGCTCCTGCCCGGTCTCAAACGCCCAGAAAGTAAATTTTATGAAAATATGAAGTCATGTTACAAGCCTCCGTAGCTCAGGCGGCAGCGCGCCGGCCTCTCACCGCTGGGTTCCGTGGTTCAAATCCCGGTCACTCCATGTGAAATTTGTGCTGGACAAAGAGGCGGGACACGTTTTTCTCCGGGTACTCCGGTTTTCCCTGTCATAATTCATTCCAGCAACACTCTCCAATATCATTTCATTCCATCTGCCATTCATTAATCATTGCCCCAGAGGAGTGCGACAGGCTTCGGCAGCCGCCACAATTTCTATCCTCACCGCTAGATGGGGGCTTCATTCATTCCATTCCTGACCCGATCGAATGACTGGAAACGGGCTGTGGATTTTCATTTTCATGAAGTCATGTCATTTAGACCTTAGTGACAAACACCACAGTCACTCTTCCAATCTACAGAGTGCAGCTAAATGTATCAGCGAAATAACTCAATAGGCCTATCAGTATTACGATCAAAGACGGAAGGCCGTGAGTCGGGTATTGGACAGCAAGTCCGAAACATATAAAATTGATCTTAGAAACACCCTTAGTTTATTTTCCGATACCTTTTTCCTTTTGAAAATAAATATTATCCTTATAAAACCTTTGAAGCGGGATGTGTGTAAAATGATTAAATATTCGTGTTCGTTGTGTCGAAGGAGGAAACTTCTGTTGGCGTCCATCATATTACAGTAGATACCGCACAGGGTCTAGATCGCGTTTTAACTAGTCTCCGAGTACACCGACGAGGATAATAAAGGCTGTTCCACAGAGCACATTTTTAGTTCCTGTATTATTTGTTCTGTTTATTAATGATTGAGATAAAATTGTAGCAAACTACAAACTTAGTTTACAATTTATTCAAATTCTTCCGTGATACGTAGTTAATAGTGTTGTGTTTTGTGCCTTGTTTCATTTACAGTTATATATTTTATAAGAATTTTAGTGAGATTATTGAGTAATTTTAGGTTAGTAAAATAAGCGGTGAAGAATTATTTGTTAAAGGTTACACCGAAGCGTCAACTGCAATGAAATTTGAAGCACCACACACACACACACACACACACACACACACACACACACAGAGAGAGAGAGAGAGAGAGAGAGAGAGAGAGAGAGAGAGAGAGAGAGAGAGAGAGAGAGAGAGAGAGAAACCTGTTCTAAATCAATAAATGAGCACGGGGTTGTGTGAGCCAACATAATTGCATTTCTTTTAAAGAACATGTCGTCAAATGTCAAGTATAACCTTGCTCTGGACAGAGTATAGTCACAACCCATAAGACGTTAAACGAACAGTGTATTTGTGTGATTTCGGACTGTCCAATGTTTCTAAATCACGCTTAAACAAACATGAAAATGTATTGTTGCAGACTTTGTTATCGTATAATGATACTGTTTTCGTTTATATTTTCTTGTAAAGAGTCCTGAATGGTCCCATTACTTAATTAGTTTGCAAACCTCTGTGCTTATGTTGTGCTTATGCTTAATGTTCTTTGTAAATTGGCCTTAAGACTGCTTTTAACATTGTTCAAGGTAGGTCTACTTGTCTTCTACGCTCAGATATGTAGGCGGGTAAAATGAAGTAAAATGTCGTCTCATAGATCCTGTGTGTTCTCTTTTGCATGTTTTATCCCCTTCACTCTCGTATCATCACGTACTCACCGTCTTGGGTCTGTGGCTAGTACCATCGGATATAATATCACGCGCGACCTCACTTCAGTCGTTGCCTATAGTCCATGAAATCATGATGAGATTACTTCACCTGTTCTCAAGACCACTCAAGGTTCAGGAAAAAGAAACGATTATTTCATTTATAATGTGGATCTGTGTTCATTTCAATTCTAAGAGTGCAGTCGAATCGTCAGGAGGTGTTTAGGTGTACATATCTAAACACGAGAGACCTGAGTGTTGTTTAGGAAACTCCTCTGATAAAAGCAAATCTCTACAGACAATTCAGTTTTTGTAGGAGTGGACGGAAATGGATTCCACAATCCCTAACAGCGACACTAAGCGAAGCGAACCATATTTTTTCTACTCCTACCAAACCAGTGGATATTGGGCCATTGAAAGGGAAAAAATTGTCGACTTATTGAATTTTGGGTGTATGTTTGCACATACATAACTGTTCGTTTTTATTTTTTTTGTTTTCTGGCGTTTAGATCACCTCCACCGACGGAGGGTCTGCCCCAAGACAAAACCGCTTCACAACGCACCCACCATAGTGGACCCCGCTAGCACCCCATTTATTGAGCAAAACTGTTTAAAATATTTACGTATTTACTATCATGTACATAGTATGTGTGTACTGTATGTATATTTTTTATTGAGTTTTCTTTTACAATTGTCTTTTGCCACTTCGTCGTCTAATTCGCACACTTATTGATATATACAGATATTATATCATATACACAAGAATTCTTGAACAGACAATATGTAGGCGAGTCTCCATTGTCTCTTCCTTGGCACTGTTATTTGTGTACAATGTGAATTTGGTGAACATTTGGCATTATATTGCAATAATATACGTACATTCTTATACATCATTGACAGTATAATACTTAGTTTCATGCCCGACTGGTGATTATTTATACTGCAGACTGAGTGATCCCCAGAATCATGTGCCTCTCTAGAGGTGAAAATCTAGTTTATAAATTTTCCGTCTTCCTGACGTCATTCCAGAAGAACCGAGAACGTTTGAATCTTGTCTACTAGGCATCCCTTTTTGGTAATTCACCGTAACGCCACAACACTCTAGTAGCTCACTCTGTAGATCAGAGGTATAGTGTCGACCAATAGATCCCAAGACCGTGGTTTTGAACCCGGCAGAGGTAGTCAGAATTTTGAAGGGAGAGAATGAAATCTATTTGATACTCCATGTCGAACTATATCTCCGGTGATACATTTAGTGTTTACCCGATAATATTAATTAAAAATGAGCCACACATAGCCCAATAAGCGTCCAGTGACTGTGCAATCATGTAGAGTAAAGCACAACGTCGAAACTAACGCGTAGGCAGCGTAGAATGGAATCAAATTAAAATTTCCCCACGAAGTAGCAGAGACCACGTGATTATAATAATTTAATCTGACACACTGACATCTCTCGTACAGTGGAGAGGGGTCGAATTTCAAGAATAGATTTTCAATAGGAAAATTATATTCTCCAGATGTAAGGTAAGGGTGTATTCTGCCCGAAGGCAGGTCCGAACCTCAGCAGAGGTGTGCCTGAGTCGGAGTTTAGTACGGTAGAGTGGGCAGTTCCTTTCCGCTCCTCCATTCCCTTACCCCACACCAACAGTGCGTGGCAACCCATCCAAATTTTGACCACGCCGAATGTTGCTTAACTTTGGAGACCTCACGGGATCCGCTGTTTCAACACGGCTACGGCCGTTGGTATATTCTCTAGAAAACCAATGTATAGGTCGGGATTAGAACTCTGGACCACCAAGGATTCCAGTCTTGAGTTCTATTATCTAGCTGGATGATAAAGGTCTCCTTCCAACACCGTCTACTCACTCAGTTCTGTTATTTCGTAGCAGTAAAACGTCATGCTTATTCACTGTCCCCGAGTTACGGAATGCATTTCAAATCTACATCCTCTACCCTCAACTCCGCTGAGACTGATGTAGGTCATGGCTACTTTAGCTTCCTCCGGTTGTTTCCTGGTCTTCCAGTCGTGATTCCGTTCGTTTCTAGCACTTAATAGCTGTGATTTACTAACCCGTAAGCAAAAGCAGTCCGTAAAGGTCATACCGGTAGTTACATTGATTGCTGCATGGATAGAGATGTGATATTTTGCGTCTAATGCTGTGGAAGAAAAAATTTACACCAAGGTGAATAACTTAGTGTACCGGTAATCATCATTCTATTACGGAACCATAGCGTCATATCGACTTATATAATTATTTGCAAAGTCCTTTACTGTATTAACTAATGCAAAATATCAAAGTCATAAGCCACACAATCGGAAGTGCTACCGGTATGTGGAATCTCGTAAGAGGTGACTAAAAGGGGCCCCAAGAGGTCAAACTTGGGAGCGTCGCTTGGCGACCATGGGGCCCTCAGCTGACTCCTATCATTGCTTCCACCGGGCGAGTTGGCCGTGCGCGTAGAGGCGCGCGGCTGTTAGCTTGCATCCGGGAGATAGTAGGTTCGAATCCCACTATCGGCAGCCCTGAAAATGGTTTTCCGTGGTTTCCCATTTTCACACCAGGCAAATGCTGGGGCTGTACCTTAATTAAGGCCACGGCCGCTTCCTTCCAACTCCTAGGCCTTTCCCATCCCATCGTCGCCATAAGACCTATCTGTGTCGGTGCGACGTAAAGCCCCTAGCAAAAAAAAAAAAATAATCATTGCTTCCACTTACCTGTGCCAGGTGCCTCACTTCTATTTATCCTATCCGATCTCCCTTGGTCAACTCTTGTTCTTTTCCGAAATCGATGGTATTAGGTTCGCTGGGCCTTCGAGTCTTTAATTTCGTATTTCGAAGTGTCGGACTTTATATTTCAAAGTTTCGGACCCCTTAAATTTTTCTCTGGCCGATGACCTTCGATGTTAGGACCCTTTAAACAACAAGCAACAACAACAACAACATTTTTTTTTTCTCTGATTAGTGTTAATAGTATATGGCTACACAGTTGTACTTCCTCTTAAAACAATAATCAGCACAACCACTGTGTAGAATCTGCCCGCACAGGAATGTGCCCATTACAGAAATCAGACATGCATTTACCAAGATTCGAACGTCATCTGTCTTCGTGAAAAGCTAGAGAGGTGTAAAATATCGTCTTCCATTCCAGGTAAAGTGAATGGCATTTTGTTATGTGCAAGCGTCAAGAGTGTTCTCTGATCCATTCTGTCCGGCGTTTTTCCTTATTCTTCTCAATGTTGTTATGATTGTTCCTAAGGCTGGTATTCCTATTATCAATATGTTTCTCCTGTTTCCCTTTTTAAACTTTGGTTAAATTAAATACAATTCTAAATTGTATAGACAAGACGACGCTGTTTTATTAGTTATATAATTACATTGCCCGCCTCTGTGGTGTAGTGGTTAGTGTGATTAGCTGCCACCCCTAGAGGTCCAGATTCGATTCCCGGATCTGCGACGAAATTTGAAACATAGTACTAGGACTCGAAGGGGGTCGACTCAGCCTCTGGAGATCAACTGAGTAGAAGGGTTCGATTCCAACCTCAGACATCCTCGAAGTGGTTTTCCGTGGTTTGCCACTTCTCCTCCAGGCAATTGCCGGGACGGTACCTAACTTACGGCCACGGCCGCTTCCCTCTTCCTTGTCTATCCGTTCCAATATTCCCATCCACCGCAAGGCCCCTGTTCAGCATAGCAGGTGAGGCCACCTGGGCGAAGTACTGGTCATCCTCCCCAGTTGTATCCCCCGACCCAGAGTCTGAAGCACCGGGCGAGTTGGACGTGCGGTTAGGAGCGCGCAGCTGTGAGCTCGCATCCGGGAGATAGTGGGTTCGAACCCCACTGTCGGCACACCTGAATATGGTTTTCCGTGGTTTCCCATGTTCACACCAGACAAATGCTGGGGCTGTACCTTAATTAAGGCCACGGCCACTTCCTTCCCATTCCTTCCCACGCCTTTCCTGTCCCATCGTTGCCATAAGACCTATCTGTGTTGGTGCGACGTAAAGCAAAATAGCAACAACAAAACAAGTCTGAAGCTCCAAGACACTGCCCTTGAGGCGGTAGAGATAGGATCCCTCGCTGAGTCCGAGGGAAAAACTGACCCTTGAGAGTAAACAGATAAAGAAGGAGCAGGAGATGAAGAAGCAGAAGAAGAAGAAGTACGCAGTTCACCCAGAAATTAAGTTCCCTCTTTCTTTTGTTGTAAATTAAACGTATTTAGCTGGAAAATATGAGCATGCGCGACAGATCTATGACGAAGCAATCATATACCGGCCGGGTAAGTCCCGCCTGGTTTCGGTAGCGCAACAGCTGTGGTTCGAAATGAAGACTCGTATTCTTTCTCTTGCCGCCTGCGATGTTCGGTCTACCGGGCGAGTTGGCCGTACGGTTAGGAGCGCGCAGCTTTGAGCTTGCATCCGGAAGATAGAGGGTTCGAACCCCACTGTTGGCAGCCCTGAAGTTGGTTTTCCGTGGTTTCTCATTTTCACACCGGGTAAATGCCAGGGCTGTACCTTAATTAAAACCACGGTCTCTTCTATCCCACTTCTAGCTTTTTCCTATCCTATCGTCGCCGTAAGACCTATCTGTGTCGGTGCAACGTAAAGGAAAATTGTAAGCAAAAAGCAAAGTCACCTCCGTACAGGCCATGAAGGCCCTTGGACGAGTGGAAGGTAAAGGCTTCCACCATTGTTAACCTCGGCACGTGATGGGGTAGAGTGGTTAGCTCTACGCCTGGCCGCCTGTGCCCCCAGGAATTAACCTGGTACTCATTTTTGGTGTAGGCTGAGTGAACCTCAGGGCCAGATGCACCTCCGGAAGTGGAAATCTTGTTTCTTAAATTTTACGACATCGTGACGGGGATTCGAACCCACGTCCTTCCGGACGAACCGAGCACGCCTTTACCGCCTCGGCCACGTAGCCCCTAAAGGAAAATTGTAGAAAGAAAAAAAAGTTCGGTCTGTGATAATGATAAAGTAATTAAAAACAAGATGCGTTGAATGCTCAGTGCGGGTGTTGTGCTGATCCATGGCAATGCTCGACCGCATACGGTTCAGCGCTCAGCAACTGTTCTGCAGGAGTTCGCCTGGGAGGTCTTTGAGCATCCACTGTACAGTCCTGATCTTGCTTCCAGTGATCTTCATCTTTTTTTGCACCTCAAGAAATTCCTGTCCTCATACCAGCATTATCGCACGGACGAAGAGCTGAAGACGAATGTCACACGCTAGTTCCATTGACAGGCGGAAGACTTCTACGACACTGGCATACGACAAGTTGACCCCACGATATGTCAAGTGTCTCAATTCTGGTGGTAATTATGTCGAAAAGTAGCTGCGCCATTGCTGTATCGGGTGCCAATAAAGTTTTCATGTAACTATGTTGTCTTCTTTTTATATAGGGAAACTGTTCTGATAAGCCTTGTAATCTCTACGGGCGTATGAAAACGGCGTGACGGTAACCACACTCTCGTTTACCGACACGCGGCATGTAGGAAGAACGGGGACATTTACGAGAATAAGCCGTTATTTCACCCTGTAAGCAATGCTCTAGTCCATCTTGCACGATACCGATGAGGGCTTGAAATTATGGGAGACACATTTCCATTTAAGGATTCATAGTTACGAAATGATTGCAGCCCAGCTTCTTGGCTGAATAGTGAGCGTACTCGCTTTTGGTTCTGAGGGCACTGGGTTCGATTCCCGGCCAGACCGTGTATTTTAACTGCTTATTGTTAATTTATATTACTCAGAGTCTGTGATCATCTTAATACACTTCTTCTTCCCAGTATAAAACTTTTCAAATCTACCAATTACCACAAAAGCACGCAATAGTGAATAGGGTTGCATCGGGAAGGGCATCCGACAGTAAAACGTGCACCAAATACACACCCATTGCCGACCCCAGTAATTTGAAAAACAGACCAGGAAAAGTATTTACGAGAGACCTTTGTAGTAGTCTGTCACGTGTGGCATTGGCTTCCGGTGAAGTGATAGTATTTGAGGCTTCAGCTAGCTTTCGGGTTGTTAAAGCGACAAAGACGTAAATAAACCGTTTGTGAATCAATGTAAACCTGCTGCTGGCTACTATATGAACTGAAAGATAGTGCAGATTTTGATGTTATATCATGTTAATCAGTTGTCCTTCAAGGCAAAATTCTGGCATTTCAATATCTCTTAAGACGGCAGAAAATGAAGGAATGTTAGAAATATAAGAGAGAGATCGATTTTGCTTGGAATGTTGAGCTCAAGGCCTATAGTAATGACAGGTTTACGTGCAATCCGAATCACAAAGGCGTGACTACTGATCACGATCCGAATCACAGCAAAGTTAATGAATCCTGCGACATTCTCCCTGAGGAATCATTAATTATTGTACTTCAGGTGACTTCATAAATGTAATACCTTATCTTATTCCTTCTTACAATATAGCCTATATCGCGCGGTATGTTGCACTGTTCGTGAACTCACGTGCCTAGTTTACTAGTTCACAATTAACGTCCAGTTTTTGATGTATCATGATGACTATAAGTATTCTCAGCAGCTCCAGGAAGGAAGATCATAGCACGTTTATGAGTTAAGCAATCGGTCACGTGTGGCCTTGACTTCCCAGTGAGGTGATAGAAATTGAGCGTTAAGCTAGCCTTCGGACTGTTAAAGCGACCAAGGCATAGATAAACAGCTTGTGAGGCAAACTTGCCACCGGCTACAGCACGAATTCAAAGTCTACATAAATGGAATGGATAGTGTAACTGGGTGCATAGTAGCAGATGATGAGAGAATGACCGACTCACTGCACGTCACTGCAGCCATGCACTAACTCGGTGTACAGTGCAGCAAGTAGGGCAGCATTCAACACACGTGCGTTCATGAAAGAATTCAGCATTCCGTGTCAACATTTTACAGTAATTAGGGTTGCCGTACATCAGCACTTACGCGGACATCTCATAATAAAACTTGCCACCAGCATATATTTTTGGAAGTCCTTTAATTTGTCCGCATTTATTATATTGAATTCTTAGTTTTTATTTTTGTTCCTTAAGTAATACGAGCGATGATCAGCGTTATTTCTGGGTTAAGTGTTCATAACTCCACAAGAAAAAAAAAAAGAAAATGTTCCCTCAGTTTGAAATAGTGTGTTGATGGAGTGAATGTACGTCATGGGGATTGTTTTGAGTACCTAGGTGTTATTATATGGAAAAAATTCATGTTAACAAGGTTGTAAATAAAAGGTACAGATCACTTCGTATGAGTATGAGATTATATAGGGGGTGCGCGGCTCCATGGCTAAATGGTTATCATGCTGGCCTTTGGTCACAGGAGTCCCGGATTCGATTCCCGGCGGGGTCAGGAATTTTAACCATAATTGGTTAATTTCGCTGACACGGGGCTGGGTGTATGTATCGTCTTCATCATCATTTCATCCTCATCACGACGCGCAGGTCGCCTATGGGAGTCAAATCAAAAGACCTGCATCTGGTAAGCCGAACTTGTCCTCGGACACTCCCGGCACTAAAAGCCATACGCCATTTCATTTCATTTCATTTATATAGGGGGTTGTAGTAAGGATATAAATGAGAGGACGAATATATTTCTGGTAAAACCGGAATTATTGTTCTAGAGTATTATGGCTCTCACCAGGATTCGAGAAGTAGAAAAGATACAAAGGAACGCTGTTCGATTTAATCTGAGTTATTTTCAAGAATGTTGTGATGTTACTAATATGTTACAATCTTTGGGTTGGGAAGGCTTCGGAGTAAGGAGACGAGTTGTTTGGCTAAACGGTCTATTATTTTCCAAGCTATCAGTAGAGAGATATGCATGGAATGACGTAGACAAATTAGCTTGACTATTTGATAAACTTCCAACTTCTTTGAAATCCCTTAAGAAAGACTAGGTGAACAACTTACAGAGAATCTGCTATCTGGGCGACAGTCCTAAATGGCGCTCAGTAGTAAAATAAAAAAATAAAAAATCCCTGCTGTAAAGATAAAGTTGGAACTCAGGAGGATGAATTCATTTTGTCGAAAACTCCACGAGAAAAAAAGAAAATGTTCCCTCAGTTTCTGTGTTGATGGAGTGAATGTAAATCGTGGGGATTGTTGTACTTAGGTGTTAATATACGGAAAAAATTTGCAATAATGAAGGAGAATATGCAGAAATGGTGAAGATACTTACATGCCAGTGTTGATAGACTTTATTTATGATACAAGCGCAATTGATCGAGGAAAGGAGCAAAGTTACCGACGAGTCTGTGAAATTTAATTTTACACTGTTTTACATGCAAACGTATCTTTAACATTCATTTAGAGGAAGAGGAATTAGAGACAGGAAATATTTTTCGAACGAGATATTTGTTAAATTTCCAACTTCTTTGAAATCACTTAAGACTAGGTGAAGAACTTACAGGGAATCTGCCACCTGGGCGACATTCCTAAATGGTGACCAGTAGTAAAATAAAAAAATACAAGAATGAAATGCACCCACGTTGTGGATATTTCATTGTTCTCAGTTTCGAGATGTGACACCATACCATCAAGTCAAGAAAAGTGCTGTGAAAAAATTTGCAATAATGAAGGAGAGTATACAGAAATTGTGAAGATACTTACATGCCAGTGTTGACAGACTTTATTTATGATACAAGCACAATAGATCGAGGAAAGGAACAAACTTAACGTCGATTCTGTGAAATTTAATTAGTTAAATTTAATTTTACACTGTTCAAACGTATGTTTGGCTAGTTGCTCAAGGAATTGTTAAAGAATTAGATCTCGTGATAAATATGTTGGAGTTCGAAATATACAAAAATTATAAAGATAAAATATGGAGGTCATCGAGGAAAATAATTTGTCATTATTTATAGATTTTAGAATGCGAGTAACAATCATATCATGTCCATTATAATAATGTTAATGTTTTGTTGCTTGTTCTCGGTCCATATAAGGAGATTGTTACATACTGCAAGACTGAGAACAATAGAACAGTAAGTTATTACGTGTAAAATACGGGACGCCTTTGACCCTTATTCTCCATCACACATGTCTGGCGACACCTCAAAGTAGGAAATTATAAATAAACTGCACGTTACTTCACGTCAGTGCTCCATAAACAACAGAAAATTCCCTGCTACGAACTGCTCGTTTGCCTGCATGGAAGAAATGATTTTCGCATTTACAAACACATATAATTAAAATTGATATATTTCTGGGTGAGTGCTCCTCCAACCCTCAACTAAAGCACTACGTCATTTTGATCTTGAACACTTCTATCTGCGCGTCATCATAAACACAACCGTTGACGATCGCGGTCGGCAGCTAGATAAGTATCCATTGTTACAAAACGAGAAATCATTCTAATTTTATATTGTTCCCCCGTACTTGAATTGTTACGTAGCCCTGTTTTTCAGTCACTGGTATAATAGAATGAAACTACTGAAGAACGTGTAGAAATGATGATAGCACATTGGTAATTTTTTTGTTGTTGTTGTTTGCTATGTTCGCAGTGACATTTCTGCAAATAACACGATATCCTTACGATTTAAAGGTATGTAATAAGGAAATAAAATACGAAAACTGTTGGTCCTTACCGTCCTATATTAGGTCAACATAAGACAAGCTTTCTGGCTATAAACACCGGACACCTGACAATTCTAGGTAACCTGTGTCTGTAAATTGTGTTTAATAGCTAGGGCATAGCGAGAAGATATATACAGTAAATAGACATTATAAACTAATCTCAGTATTTAAAAAAATCGTACAAACCATATGCCACGTGTGTGCGTGTGTGCGTTATGAGGTTGGGGATACTCTTCTCTTACTTCCTGAACAATAAAATACCGAAGAGTATATGTCGCTTCCTGGTGAGAATCTCCCGGATGCAAGCTCACAGATGCGCGCCCCTAACCGCACGGCCATCTCACCCGGTAATCTTCTGAATTTAATAATGTCTTTGTTCTAAATAGTATGCATTGACCTTAGTTAAAATTGTAGAATTTTTGTTTGACCGACTCGCTGTTGTCAAGTCGATGATGAATATGGTTCCTAGTTCCTCAAGCGACACTTAAAATAACATATCTAATCGTATCGGAAAAGTTCACACTTAGGAAAACACGGGAATTGGGCCAAGAACCTTGAAGACTGTATTTTCGCTTCTTGAAACAAGAAGAAGAACTACTTCCACCATAATTACAGTCTGTAAGTAATGCAGAACGTAATGAAATAATGATATTATTCACTCCTGTTACCGATTCTGAGATAGAAAACTTGAAAATATATCTTCTTCCCGTGTTGAATTCAACAAAATAAACTAACGTACACATTCCATCTCGCATAGTTCATTTATGTACAAGTAGAGTTTCACTCCTATGAGTGCCGCAGGTACAGGAAAAATTTCCGACAACATTCAGAGGACACATTCATCTGACGCGGTGAATGTTATTAGTTTTCGTACTAGCATCACTCAGGTTACATTTTATTTTATTTTAGTGTTTGCTCACCTGTTATTTTAACACGACGAGCATTAGGGACTACGCCATCTGGAATGCTTGTAACAATTTATTAGAGACTGGCTATATAACACTGATCGAATGAGATTATTATACCGACTCTAAGTGAATCCTGTTAAATTAAATGTTATTGGTAAGTGGTGAAACAGAGCATTATGTGAAAACGGAGTGGCCAGTTACATCATGAGAGAACCTTACATTTTATTAGATAAAATATTTCAATGTATCGTACACGTGGCGTTTTAGCCAATGAATACTGGTAAGTTATGCCAATAGGAGAAACAAAATTGAAACTATTGTTATCGATTTATTTATTTGTATTCCATTAAAAACGGCAATAAGCCGAACTATAACGATAAAAACAAGCACTTTTGTAGATAGTTTCTATCGTGATTATAGCCAGGATAAGTCCTTTCTTTCCTTTTCTTTTCTTTTCTTCTCTTTTCTTTTCTTGGACTGCCCAGCGACCGCTGCTCAGCCCGAAGGCCTGCAGATTACAAGGGGCCGTGTGGTCAGCACAACGCATCCTCTCGGCCATTATTCTGGGCTTTCGACACCGGGGCCGCCATATCACCGTCAGTTAGCTCCTCAATTCCAATCACGTAGGCTGAGTGGACCTCGAACCAGCTCTCAGGTCGAGAGAAAAATCCCTAAATCGAACCCGAGGCCATCGGGCGAGAGGAAGGCACGCTACCCCTACACCACGGGGCCGGCCAGAAAGTCAAGCACAAGGACGTGACTTTTGATTTAAATCATACATGCATAGCTTGGAATCAAAACCATTGGATTAATATTACTGTATATTGTACCCATCCTGGGGGTGATGAACGGTCACAATATATATAATTAATAGAGTACACTCACAACATAACAACACATGAGCAATACAGGGAATGTACTGATGTATATGGAAGCTGACGGAACAAAGAGAAGAATAGGCAGAAACATATCAAGACTTAAGCTCAAAGAAGCAGGGGGCGTGACAGGAAACAGACCATTGAATTAAGGAAACAGGGAATTTGGAACGTGGAAACAAACCTAGACCAGAAGGAATCTACTGGAAAACAATTACACTAAGCCTGCACATCTATGATGATGCTTGTTGTTTAAATGAGCCTAACGTCTAGGTCATCGGCCCACCTGCACATCTAAATAGGCTATTAACACCCTTGAACAGGAGCCTCAAACAACTAATTTTCTAAGAACGAAAAGAGGTTCTGTTAATAACTGTCAACTGCCAGTATTATGACAAGTGGTACTTAAAGTCGTATTATAAATTATTGGCGACTTCTTGATATGCATTATGTAAAAATTGTGATATAGAAGGCATTGCCTTCTATTAAAATCAAACAAAGAAGTATATTTCCAATGTAAACACCTTTAGAGCAGTATTCTAAGGCGATTTAATCATTTTTTATTGAGATTGCTAGTGAGAGATGATTTTACAATAATTCGATCGAAATCCAAACTCACTCACTTGTCCTCTGCACTGCTCCCTTCTGAGTACCCATTTCTTCTCTCGGGCCTATGCCATCTGATCTGATTCATGTTACAATTTGCTTTACTTCGCACCGACACAGATAGGTCTTACGGCGACAATGGGACAGGAAAAGGCTAAGGGTGGGAAGAAAGCGACCGTGGCCTTGATTAAGGTGCAGAACCAATATTTTCCTGGTGTGAAAATGGGAAACCAAGGAACACTTTCTTCAGGGCTGCCAACAGTAGGGTTCGAAGCCACTATCGCCCGAATGCAAACTGACAGCTACTTGACCAAACCGATCAGCCATTTGCTCGGTGTTGTAATTCTTAAGTAAATAAAGTAGAATAGACATTGAAGTGTATATTCAGTCGAGCTACTTGGCTGGATGGCTAGCGTACTGATCTTCGGTTCAGAAAGCCCCGAATTCGTATCCCGGCTAGGCTGAGAATTTTAACTGCGTATGACTAATTCCTCTAGCTCGAGGACTAGGTATTTATGTTCGCCCTAATGCACTTCCCTTCATATACATACAACATACTAATCTTCCAACAAGCACAGAAACACGCAGTTTTGAATACATCCCTCCACATATGTTTGGCGTTGGGAAGGGCATCTAGCCCTAAAAGTGGGTCAAATCCACACCAAGTGATGACTCCAATAAATTGTGAAATGGTACAAGAAGGAAAGTAAGACTGAAATATATGTTCCCTTAATGCCATTACATCATTACTCTCGTGTACAGTCTCACGATACTAGTCCATATCACGTGCATTAATCTGGGATTATTATAATATAATTAATTCTGAAGAATTGCGACAGTGTGGACTAAAGAGCGCGTAAGACTGTATAATGGTGGGAACACGATTGAATAATCCCTTATTATGCCACTGTAGAAATACTTGCCATGCTCTGCAACAGAACACTTCTGGAGATTGGCTAAGGGCGATGAAGAAACACACTCATACTAGCTCATATTTTAAACACTTCTGTGGCAGATAAATATCGATTTTTGAGATATATTTCAACTCGTCACAGGGAGGATATTTCCAAACATATACAGGCCCTACATCTATTAATGCATATCTTAATTATAAATTGTCATGCCTTTCAGGGTCAGACTGCAAGCCTCTATAGGTTAACTAAAAGCCTCCACAGTCCTGTAACTAGCTCGTTTAGTTCCATAGTCCTTTAAGTCAACAAAAATAAAAACCGAGTCTAACCATCCCGTTGTTCTCCCTCTACTTCTCTTACCCTGCACTGCCGAGTCAATTTCTAGATAATCTACACTCCTCCATTCATCTCACATGAACTTACCACCGAAGCCTGTTTATGCTTGCAGCTGCATCCACAGTTCTTCTCCTCGTTTCGAATATCCTCCTGTCACTGTTCCCGCCTGTTTGCACTAGCAATCATACTCGCTACTTTCGTATCTGTGACTTCTAACCTATGAATGAGATATCCTCAGTCCATCCAGCAATGTGGCCTGAAAACGGACTCTACCATCCCATTTTGTGTTCCCGATCTGTCCATTGTTTGATAATTTTAAAATGAAATATTACTAGGTAATATTCTTTGATTTATGTCATATTGAGTACTTTTACTGTTTTTGGATGCTGCGAGGTGCCAAGAAATTTCCTGTGCTTGGGTTCTTTGTAGTGGTGGTAGATTTAATGCTACGAGGTTATCGTAGTTGAGCATCTTCAAATACCACCGGACTGAAAATATCAAATATATTTATTTATGTCTTCACAAAGCACAAATGAAATGGTGCATGGCTTTTAGTGACGGGAGTGTCCGAGGACATGTTCAGTTCGCCACGTACAGATCGTTTGATTTGACGCTTGTAGGAGTCCTGCGTGTCATGAGGAGGACGAATGATGATGAAGATAACACGTATACCCAGCCCCGTGCCAGCGACATTAAATAGTGATGGTTAAAATTCCCGACCCTGCCAGGAATCAAAACCGGGACACCTGCGACCAAAGGCCATTTAGCCATGGAGCCAGAATCACAAAGCAAACAATTCAACAGACGAATAATTAACGAACATATAATTTGATAATAAAATGTAACAAGCAAATCAAACGAGAAACAAGATCAGGTGTGTATAAATAACAAGTGTTCAGATCGAAAACCGTGCCCGTAAGTCTTCGCAGATGAAATGGTGGCAAACCACTTCACATCAACCCTGGTCTGAAATATGCTTATATTTGATATATCAAGCTCACGCCACTTGTTTGAATAGACTATTGTTAAAGAGGGTTGCAAGACGGATTTGAAAGGATTGTTGGATTGCTGTGAGCTGAGTGTGAGGGACGTGGTGAAGTTTGTGAATTATGAAGAACGTGAAGGGACATGGGGAGAGAACAGTTAAACTAGATATCGCGAGGGCAAATATCCATTTAAAGTCCCGTGGGGGTAACATATTGTAGGTTAGCTCTCTGCCGCCTAATGTACGGCTGTGATACACTTATCGCTCTAATACCTGCTGGATAAAATGATTTCTTAAAATGGGTTTCTGTTCTTTATAAAGGAGGACAGTGCTTTATTTAATTGGTTAATTTTGGAGGGGAGACCGTTGTCCACAACGGAGAGAAGCTGTTTAAGAGGGGTTGATTAATCGTAAGAAAGAAGAAGCGAAGCGCAATTATGCATAACTACAGTGATTGGCTTTTGAGTAGGAAATATACGATTATATTCTCTCTTAAATCTAATGATTGCGATCATGATGATAAAGGGCCGGATGTCAGGCTCCGTGGCTAAATGGTAAGCATGCTGGCCTTTGGACGCAGGGGTCCCGGGTTCGATTCCCGTCAGGGTCCAGAATTTTAACCATGATTGGTTAATTTCTCTGGCACGGGAGCTGGGTGTATGTGTCGTCTTCATCATCATCATCATCATCATCATCACCCGCAGGTCGCCAACGGGTGTCAAATCAAAACAGCTGCACCTGGTGAGCCGGATATGTCCTCGGACATTCCCGGCACTAAAAGGCACACGCCATTTCATTTCAAGGACCCGACGCAAGTAAAATCTGTCTGATGTTTGAAGCATTCGTAATGGCAATAACATCATAAACATCACAAAAACATGAAAGTTATAAAACTAAAATAAACCGATCTCGATAGCTGCAGTCGCTTAAGTGAGGCCAGTGTCCAGTATTCGGGAGATAGTGGGTTCGAACCCCACTGTCGGCAGCCCTGAAAATGGCTTTCCGTGGTTTCCCATTTTCACACCAGGCAAATGCTGGGGATGTACCTTAATTAAGGCCACGGCCGCTTCCTTCCCACTCCTAGCCCTTTCCTGTCCCATCGTCGCCGTAAGACCTATCTGTGTCGGTGCGACGTAAAGCAAAAAAACACAACTAAAATAACTTCTACAGAGTGCGTGCAACGGCGGTGTCCAGTATATAACTTTAAACAGGCAAAAACAATGAAACCCATAACAATTTTCTAATCTCGGTATACCATCATCGGGCGAGGTACTAATAAGGCCGTGCCGCGCGGCTAACAATTAACGCAACACTCAGCTGTATTGAGATAGCACACTGTGTGAGGCCTCGTTTGATTTGTCTTAGTAATTTCTACAAGCATACAGCAAAAAATCAAATAGTTAATATTTGAGAAAGTTGTAGTGGGAAGAAATGTGAAAAATAAAATGTCACGATATAGGCCTATGGAGAATAAATTGTTTCAAAATAATCGAAGTCGGGCAGAGTGGCTCAGGCGGTTGAAGTGCTGACCTTCTGAACCCAACTTGGCAGGTTCGAGTCTGAGCCAGTACGGTGGTATTTGACCGAAGTTGCCAGGCGTGTTAACGCACCACGGCTATGCAGCTACAGTAAACTCTGCATCAGTAGATTTACTGGCACGTAAAATAATTCCTGCAGGACTAAATTCCGGCACCTGGACGTCTCCGAAAACCGCAAATAAGTAGTTGCTGGGACGTACTGTAAAACCAATAACAGTATTAATAAAATGATCGAATATACATTCAAGAGAATAGAACGGTTGTTCAGAATTGTAAAATGTTCAAAATCGTCAATGCCAAGCTGCAAAAGCTTTATCGGAAGCCTGTGAGATGTAAGGCAGCCGAACGTCGTCAGGTGAATTCCTTGCTACTGGAGCCTCAGCCGAGAAATGGAAAATGACAGACCTACTGATTAGACTCTATTTCAACAATACCTACCACGCGGCACATATTCAACGTCAAAATGTGCGGCTTTTCTGCCACGGCCGGTTCGAATTTTATAAATATAATTAGGACATCGCCTGGGCAAAAATCACCTGCAGCGTGTATTATACGAATAATCACGACCTTCATTAAGAAGAAAGACGAGAGAAATACCGAGACGTCATTCCTTAGGTGATCAAGAGTGGAACTTGAACTCATGTCTCTTCGTCGATAACCTAGTGACGTTCAGAGCACTGAGTGGGCGGCGACTCAATAAACCATTTGACTCCTCCACAAAAACTTATGTTGTTCGTGCCATTCGTCTAAGCTATGGCACTTCTGGGAAGGTAAAGTACAATGCTTCCATCTTGAATGTATATCTTACCAATAATGCTCTTTCTTTTAACGTTCATTCAATTACTACACATATGCCTGGGCTAACCCTGGCCAGAGGTGCAGACCGGCCGAAGTTGCCAGGCGTGTTAACGCGCTACGGCTATGCAGCTACAGTAAACTCTGCATCCGGGAGATGCGTGGGTTCATACACAACCATCGGCTGTCCTGAGAATGGTTTCCTGTGCTTTCCCGCATTCATTACCGAGTAAATGCCGGTACAGTTCCTATCCATGGGCCACAACGATTCCTTCCAACACCTTACCTAATTCAATTCACCATCATTCATTTCGTTAGCTCCACAACTGAGGGTGGTGTTAGGAAAGACATCCGGCCTTAAAGAATTGCTATGCAAATTTGTCTCACCTCATCCCCGACCCCGTATCAGGAAACAGGAATAAACATTAATCATGTAAGCTCTTACTTGTAGAAAGAATTAACCTTACGATGGAATAGAATAGAATATATTTATTTCGTCTGGCGAGATTAAGACCTCTCTTCCATATAACGAGAAAATACAATATTTACATTAGGGCCTACAGAACTCGAGTATGTGACCTACCGAGAGTCTTTCCTAAGCAACCATAACTTTGAAGCTAACAAGGTTAAATCATTAGAAGAGTGTGTCTCGACCAATAAAACTATTTATCATTATAATCCAATTACATCACCTATGGTTGTATTACTTACTATCATTCTAAATGTTTTGCAATGAACTCGACCCTCTATAAAGTTTGTGACAACTTAAATCTCAACAGGAGGCATAGCGGAGTGCTGAATGCTGTAAATCCTATTTATTTATGTAGGAAATGAAATAAGAATACAGCCAGTATTCAATTGCAAGAACGGTTCCTTCACTATTCGCTTAAGGTTGTATAAATCTCAAGAACCAGCGCACTATGATAGTACTTCAGCTGCAACACGTAAACCTTGGTAAGAAGAGGAATCTCTTCAGCGATGCTCTGCTTGTTGACCTATGAACTAGAAAGTTGTGGTCTCTCGCCTGTATATCAATTCTGGATGTGTTAACGTTCTTTGTGTTACACTCATTGGCTGAACTTTTGCCCTCCTTTATTGAGTTTGCGTGTGTTTGATTGTAAAAGGGAACTCTAGGTATTGATGTACAGTTATGCAAGATTGCCTGAGCCGAATCGTTGTCTCGGCAAATATATGAGACAACAATGTGTAGATCCTTTCCTGGTATTATTTACAATGCAAATTACAATATTTAAAAAATATCAAATTCTCTCATATCACTGAAGGTGAAGAAATTAATCTTCATTGGATAATCTTCGTCATTCTTCATTAATATGTTATTATTATTATTATTATTATTATTATTATTATTATTATTATTATTATTATTTAGAATTGTCTTTACGTCGCACCGACGCAGATAGGTCTTTTGGTGACGATGGGACACGAAATCCTAGGAATGGGAGTGAAGCGACCCTGGCCTT
Source organism: Anabrus simplex (assembly GCF_040414725.1). Classification (NCBI taxonomy): domain Eukaryota; kingdom Metazoa; phylum Arthropoda; class Insecta; order Orthoptera; family Tettigoniidae; genus Anabrus; species Anabrus simplex. Next base: position 1,212,408,779 of record NC_090265.1, on the reverse strand, counting down.
AATTAAGTACAGTCCCAGCATTTGCCTGCTGTAAAAATGGGAAACCACAGAAAAATATCTTCAGGGCAGCCAACAGTGGGATTCGAACCCACTATCTCCCGGATACAAGCTCACAGCTGCGCACTCCTAACCGCATGGCCATTTCGCTCGGTATCATTATTATTAGGTATTATTATTACTACTACTACTATTATTATTATTATTATGTGCCCCTTGAATGCCATAGGTTTTAAGATGCACTGGGGAGTCTAAATTTTTCAGGAGTTTATCAAAAGGTTTGCTTATTCATAGAGGTGTATCTGTAGGTAAACTGATTTTATTCAGCTTATTGTCCGGCTCCATGGTTAAATGGTTAGCGTGCTGGCCTTTGGTCACAAGGGTTCCGGGTTCAAATTCCGGCAGGGTCGGAAATTTTAAGCATCCCTGGCACGGGGGCTGGGTGTATGTGTTGTCTTCATTACCATTTTATCCTCATCACGACGCGCAGGTTGTCTACGGGCGTCAAATCAAAAGACCTACACCTGGCGAGCCGAACCCGTCCTGTGATTTCCCGGCACTAAAAGCCATACGCCATTTCATTTTCAGTTTATCCAAAATATTTTTTTTTTTTTGGAGTCTTGGGTGACACTCCGGTTCATTTTGGTCTCGGGAAGGGGTTTAAGATAGGATGCCGTTCCTGATACCACATTATTATTCAGGTGAAAAAATTCAAGCGATCTGATTACTAGGAGACTCTCCTGTTAATAATAATAATAATAATAATAATAATAATAATAATAATAATAATAATAATAATAATAATAATAATAATAATGGTGTTATGGAATGGTACAATCAATTAGTAGCTGGCTTATGGTTTCCAGGACAGCGGGATCTATACCGGCTAAAAACAGTTGAATATAAGGCTGTTTCAATGTGATGATTTAGTGTCTTTGGCATGTCTAAGAACGTATGGAGGATGAACTTCCAACAATCAAGCGTCTGTTGAAACCATTAACAATGGAACGGAAGTTGAGAAATTCATATCATCATAGTAATATCCGTTGAGCTCCGTTTATAGCGCAAAACGTCGCACAGCATGCATGGATTTTGTCATACATTGATGTTTTCAATGTGACTATAAATCTATCACTAATAATAATATTAGTTTTACATCCCAGTATACATTTTTGCACTTTTTCGGAGAACCCCTGAAGTGCGGGAATTTTGTCCCCCTGGAGTTACTTTACGTGCCGGGAAATCTACCGACACGAGGCTGACGTATTTGAGCACCTTCAAATACCACCCGGGCTAAGCCGGAATCGAACCCGCCAACTTGAGCTCCAAAGTCCAGCGTATATACCATCTGATCTACTCAGCACAGCAACAAATCTACTCTTTTCTTTCACTGTTATTCAGTATTGATTTTCTGTGGCAACGTTTTCACCCCACAACCAGAGGTAATGGAAGTTTCTTAAATCAGTCTCGTCACGCATCGTTTACTAATACAGTAAGCTGTTGAGCGCGTCGTTGAAATGTTAGTTTTTCCGACAAAACAGTAGTGTTACGAAAATGTTTCAAACTTTCCGCCGTGAAGACTTGGGAGCAAGGAGAAGAGCTGCTCGAATAAGCAGTGTGTTTCGAGCTGTTAGTTAAGTGGTGAAGTGGAATGACATTAGTAGGTGAATAAGATTGAGTGGTGTTTTTAAAAGTGGGAAAGATTATAATATGAAGATAAAATTGGAACTGAAGATGAAAAATTGGAACAAATATTCATTTATAGGAAGAGGAATTAGGGATTGAGCTAACTGATCTAGGGAGATGTTTGATAAATTTCTAGCCTCTTTGAAATCACTTAAGAACTGGTTGGGTAAAGAACTAATAGTAAATCTACCATCTGAGCGATCACCCTAAATGCACATCAAAGTTGATTGATTGATTGATTGATTGGTTGATTGATTGATTGATTGATTGATTGATTGATTGATTGATTGATTGATTGATTTATTGATTGATTGATTGATTGATTGATTGATTGATTGATTGATTGATTGATTGATCAAAGTCAATTGAATTGAATTTGGCACGGTGTTGCCAAGTAGCGGATACGAATGTCATCCGAGAAGAGAGAGCACATGTCGATTAACAATAGTCAGTGTAACGTTACTGTTGATCAGTTTTGTGGGCTAACGACATTCCAGGCCACCGTATTTAAATTTTCTACCGAATGGGTAGAATAAAGTTCATTCGAGATCAAGGGGTCTTCCAGTTCCACCTCCCTTCATAACTTCAAATTCTCGTATTATTTTTCTCCTAGTTTTCTTTCTCATTTCGATGGTTTCTTAATTATCTTGCTAATAAGCATTGGCTAATGATCACGCGGTGTTTGGAATTTAGAAATAATAACGATATCAATAACCACTGTCCAAGTTACCTCGTCGCCATGACGATCGAACGATATTTCTCTGTCTGCGATGTGCAGCATTGATGAATTCTGTTATAGCCTGTGATTTCTATAACTTTTATTGTGTACACACTTTATCCAGATGGAGAAAATAGTTTGGAGATATCTCCGTTTTTACTATTCGTAAGAAAAAGCGCATGAAACATAAAAAACATAAAATACTGCAAATTGTATAACACAACTTTTAAAATGTACAGTTTTCCGATACACCTTCTTTTAAAGGAGAAATTCGATATTTCCTTTCGCAGGCCCCTTAATACTGATACGCCAATGTCTATTAATCGAACAATTTAAAGCCTATTACAGTCTCCGGATATCTCTGAACTTAAATTCGGAGATTTAAGAAATTATGTCAAGCCATTTTCCGGTGATTTTCACAGAAACAACCAAATAGGCATAAAGACTGAAACTGAACTTAACCACTTCGACTTCTATACATCTTATCAGAGATAAAAACTAGGCATGAGGGAGAAATTTGACGGGTACGATAGTTGTAAGTTACCCATTCTCTTCTCTAGCCCTCCCGATGAAGTATTAGTGGTATTAATAACGGTGTACGGCCTTTGAAGAGGCCTGGTACAGGACGGCCTATAGGCGAACTACATGGCTGTAAGAATGTGGCCTTACCTAACATGAATCCTAATGATTAGGACGGCACACACACTCAACCCCCGAGGCAGGCGAATTAGCCTGTCATGATGAAAATAACCGACCTGGCAGGGAATCGAACCCGGGACCTCCTGGACCAGAGACCAGAACGCCAACTATTTAGCCATGGAGCTGGACATATTTGTGGTGAAAACGCTCTTATAAATAACAGGATTTATACTGGCATTTCTCAATCATACTAGGATGACTCAAGTTCTGGACAATTATAGTCTATGGATTGTTTTGAGTTATTTCTTCGTAGGAAATAGATAATATCACTTGACGATCAACATCAGGAAGTATGTGAATATCGTTATCTCCTTTAAGATTTAGTAGCTTTAGGGAAATGCTAATTATACCCCATGTCTGAAACTTGGAAAAATCCTGTTCGGGGCCGATGACCGTAGATGTTAGGTCTTTAAATAACAAACATCATCAAATCCTGTTCAGTGAGTCAGCTTAGAAATTAGATGGTGCAATGTTATGAAGTATATTACAGAAGACAAAGCCATGTCTCTACTTCGACTCGTGGTCACAGTAAGCTGATAATAGTCTTTCTGATTTGGGCTGTAATGACTTGCTGAACGTTGGCGAGAATCGCATATATTCTTCACAGAGGAAAGCAATATACGTGTGTATCAAACAGCTCCCAGCCTGACTCCTACCTGAATGGTCATCACATCATACTTCGGTTTGGAGAGTCCCCGGTTCGATTCCCGTTCTGGTTTGGGATTAATTCCCCTGTCTCGGGGCTGGGGGTTCGTGTTAATACACACCACTTCATGTATACACACACCACTATTAATCACCACGGACAAACACAATAGTGAATATATCCATCAACATCGATTTGGAGTCAGGAAGGGCACCCAGCCATAAAACTGGGACACATCCGCTCATAGTATTGTCATCAAATAATTGGGAAAAGCAAGATATAAGAAGATCAAACAGCTCCCTATTAATCAGAGAAGGATATGATATATATTCTGAAGTGTGCTACCTAACCGAGGCAAAAAAGGCGTGGACGCATGTGCGTCCAATTCGCCGTTAAGTGTCGAAACATGTAGGTTATTATAAGTGAATGCACAACTCTTTGGGAAACTTATAATACACTTTTATAGAAAAGTTTTGATTGGGAATTTATTTACTTCCTGGTACATAATTTCTACGTCGTTTATAAGTAAAATCATTGTAAGATTAAGTGTATAGTGAATTGGAAGCTAAGCTAGTTAAGGTCCTAACTAATTTGAATATTAGTCTTCGATTTCAGGAACAAAAAAATAATTCAATTAACCCCCGTTAACAACTAATGAAATTAAACCCTATTAAATGTCACTAACAGTTTCATTTCAACCATGGCCCCAGGTAATGCAGTAAATAAATGCAAATATAATTCTGCTATAATGTAATGTACCATAACAAATTAATACACACAATAATTAAAATAGGCTGATGCCAACGACATCCTAAAACTAGAAATTCGCATATAAATTTGAGACCATTACCTGGCCCTAAGCTGCAAGCATAGAAAAGAGTGCAATAAAACTCATATAATGATAATAATAATAATAATAATAATAATAATAATAATAATAATAATAATAATAATAATAATAACCAGCCACCTGCGGCCTACCTGCGCACGAGAGAACACAGAACGTACCTGCACAGCCTCCATGGTCGCTGAGAGTCGGACGAGTACTGGCTGTTTCAGCGCGACTCCAGTATATATGCTGGCCTTATGCGAGTCAAGGCCAAGGTAGAGCAATGATCACAAACAAATCCTGACACACGCGTATCGTTGCACATTTTCTCGTTCTGCTTCGCCCATCCACCACCTGTCTGGGCCGAAATAAGGATATGTTGGCCGAGGTTAATTCTGCAACGTCATTCTAACACGGAAATTTGTTTTTCATAGCCGGAAAGATACGATAAATGTATGACGAAGTGGTATCTAACTCAAAATGATTACTAGAAAATTTGTTCATCACAAGGGGATCTTCCAGAAATCTCTAGGTAAGATTCTTTCTATACGATGGAAAGTGTGTTTTATTAAAATTGTACAGCATTTCTGAATCACTGAACATGTCATAGTAGTAGTAGCAATTGTGTTAGTAGTTCGGATGGTGGAGTGCTGGCCTTCTGAGCCCAACTTGGCAGGTTCTATTCTGGCTCAGTCCGGTGGTATTTGAAGGTAGTGAAGTACGTCAGCCTCGTGTCGGTAGATTTACTGGCACGTAAAAATAATTCCTGCAGCACAAAATTCAGGCACCTCCTCCCCGAAAACCATAAAAGTAGTCAGTGGAACGTAAAAAAATTAACGTTATTATTATTATTATTAGTAGTAGTAGTAGTAGTAGTAGTAGTGGTAGTAGTAATGATCTTGGCCCTTCTCTTCTTCGTCCGTTACTTCATTTTTCGAAGTGACTGATACATTTTTTTCCCTTCTTTTTTATCTTTGTCTACCCCCTGTGGGTGGGGCACGCAGACGAAGAATAAACCCACGGTTTCCCCTGCCTGTCGTAAGAAGCGTCTAAAAGGGGCGACCAAGGGATGATCGAATTGGAACCATGAGACTACTTGTAATTAGTACCACCACGCGGGGAACACCATGGGTCGCTTTTACTTGCGCGTAGTACCACTATGTTAGGTACAAAATAGGTTTGTGATTAGTAGTAACAGAGTGCGCTGTGCGCTTTCGGCTTTTACAGTACCTGTGATTAGTACCACTATATGAACGACACCATGGTTCTGGCTTCCCTATGATTAGTACCAACTATATGAGGAACACCACGGGATAGTACAAGTCCCTGTGGTTAGTACACTTATGTGATGAACACCATAGCTTTGCGTTGCTTGTCAATGGCGCCGCAGTATGCGAAACACCATAGGTCTGTGTTATATGTACGAATTTCATTAGCTGTGAGTAATACCGTAATGTGAGGAATACCGCGAGTCTACGCTATTTTTGATTAGTATCGCAACATAACAAATACCATGGTTCTACTTTCTTAGCGATAAGTTCCGTTATGAGGGGCAGATGACTTGGATTATGGACCCCCTTTAGACTACAAGCATCATCGATTCAGTATTGTGTTTGTTTTACGTGAGGTACTGCGGGTCGGATCCATTGATTGTTTTAAATTCATATCCATCCATTCATTCTTCGTCTTCACGTTTTGAATTCTGGTCAGTGTTAGGCCCCGTTAAAACAACAAGCATCATTATTATCAGTAGTAATAAAAGCAATCACGTATCATCACATGATTTTTCATATCGTGATAATAGCCATGGGATATCCAGTCTCGCATGTATTCTTAACGGCAGTGGTGTGACGCTTTATTTTTAGTATCCCACAGGAATTATCAAGATTTGAATCGTTATCACCTTGATAATGATGATGTAATTCAGCTCTCATCCTCCTTAAGAAGAAGAAGAAGAAGAAGAATACGTCCCACATCTTGGCTGAATGGTCGCTTTGATACCTTCGGTTCATAGAGTACCGAGTTCGACTCGTGGCCTGGTCGGATATCTTAATCGCGCCCGATTAATTATTTTGGCTGAGGGAGTGGGTGTTTGTATTTGTCCCAACACTCCCCTCTTCAACCCATGACACTATAAACCAGCACACAAACAAGCAATAGTGATTGCCTCCCTCTACTGTATATAGGGCTAGCGTTAGGAAGGGCATTCGGCCGTACAACAGGGCCAAATCCACACGTGTGGCACGGTTCGATCCCGCGACCCCACATGTGTGGGGAATAGCGGTGGTGGTAGTAGTAAGCCTAGTAGTAGTAGTAGTAGTAGTAGTAGTAGTAGTAGTAGTAGTAGTAGTAGTAGTAGATATAGTGGTAGTAGTCCCGTTGCGTAGGTCTAGAGTGATTGCCCCATACCTGCAGTACTTGGGTTTGATTTCTGGCCAGACCAGGGATTTTAATTCTGGACTAAGGGCTGGAACAGTGCTCACAGAGAAGCTGTTTGATATGAGAGGCAGCGGACGTAGTCACAGAACGTAACAATAGACTGAGGATGTCATCTTACTGACCCCGTTGCTCCATATCATATCAAAAGCGTTCATAAGCTTCCTTAGAACAGTTGATGGATATTTGAAGCTCTTCAGGTGTATGGGCAGGTGTTGCATTGTCATCAGCATATTGAAGTCCCATTATGCAAGTATTATGAGTCAATCTCTGAGAACGGAGCCTGGTTTGGTTGAACAGTCCGTCATCACATCGAAACTTAATTTCCACACCTACATGATCGATGGTAGAAGTCTCGTGAATCACGGCTGTCAAGTACAGGGCGAAGAGGGTGGAGGCAACCACGCAGTCTTGCTTAAGCCCATTTGTGGTAGGGAATTCTTCTGATTGCTCATTCAGATGAAGATCAACAAAATCCTTGCCATAACTTTTCCTGCCATGGATAGAAGGAAATGCAATGATAAGTGCCACAGATATCTCGATCACCTTTCTTGAAAATAGTTACTATGGTAGCATTTTTCATATCGGCAGGCACCTTCCATGTTTCTCAAATTACAGGAATTAGGGAGAGTATCTTGGTCTTCAGAGATAGTCACCCAATTTGAATAAGTTCCAGAGGGATGTTATCTGGTCCGGTAGATTTTCGTGGGTTCAAAAATTTGAGAACGTTGGTGAATTCATGGAAGGTTGGTTGGACTGCCATCCACAGTTGCAGAGGATGTTGTGGTACATGTAGGAAATATTCGGCAGCAATTGGGCTTCGATTTCAAAGTAGGCTTAAGTGTTCTTTCCAGCGTCTTAATATGTCTTGACTGCCTATAAGGATGGTGTTCTTTTCAACGCCTTTCAGCGCACCTGATGAAGAGCGAGAGGCCCCAAAAAGTTCCTTTAGTATGTCGTAGAAATTTCGAAGGTTCCTGGTATCAGACATAGTCCGGAGTTCCTTGGCTATCTGCTTCCACCATTCATTTTTATCTGTCTTATATCAGCTTGACATTTCACCTTAAGCTCTTGGAAACGTGCTTTCTTCACTGCAGAGGAAGATTCCCGTGTAAGAGGTAAGTAGGCTTCCCATTTTTTTACTAAGTTTCAGGACGTTTTCATTATTATCATAAAACCAGTCATTTCTCTTCCTTTTCTCGTAGCCAATTTTCTGCCGAATCTTTGACGATAGCTTGAAGTGTGGTGTATTTAAGCTCTACATCCTTGGTACTGATTGGATTGGAAGTTAGTTGCTCTGTTGTGGCATTTTGGTATTCTTCAACAACAGTTTCTTTTTTAATTTCGGACGTATTAAATTTGTTCCTTGAAGGTTTATTGAAACGAGTGTGTGGTTTCTGACGCACTAAAATTTTGAGTCAACTGGTAAGAAGACTGTGATCCGTCCAACAATCATCGATGAGGACGTCTTTCTTGTCGCGTTGTCGAGTTATGACATAGTCAATGTGGTGCCAGTGTTTTGAAAGAGGATGCATCCATGTAGTTTTGTATTGGTTGGTGAACGGAATCATGTGTAGGTGATGAAGAGTTCATGCTCAACACAGAGGCCAAGAAGAAGTAATCCATTTGCATTACTGTTTCCTATGCCTTAATTGCCCATGACATTACCCCGTAATATGAGGGAAAAGACATACAAATAAATATCGTGAGTATATTGTTATATTTTCCATCAATAGTACCACAAACCATCTGTTTTTAAAGTAATTACCATACGTAAAAAGTACATATTTATTTTACTGGTCTGTTAGTTCTGCTATTAGTCTTCAAAGTGCAGATGTGGGATTTTAATTGAGTGTTTGAAGCAAAGTGGAAGATAAAAGTATGCATATCACACTCAAGCCACATTTTTACATCCCAATGTTATTACCTGCCATTTGCCAAGCATATTGCAATAAAGGCTTATTCTTTGGTACAGAAAACGGTTTTTATATCACAGACTGTATTATAATAATCAACGGTCGATCTAACAAATCTACGCGTGGTTTTTCACGTAGCAGTCTTAAAAATCAGCGATTATTTTCATATAAATCTTGTATTTCCGAAAGAAGTACACATCAAGAGATCGGCATTTTTTGTTATTTTCACTGGCAATATCCTACTGTAAGTGTAACACCTTTGTTTAGAAAATTTGCATCTTAAAGCGTGTCCGACACCATGGCTAAATGGTTAGCGTTCTGGCCTTTGGTACAGGGGGTCTCGGGTTTGATTCCTGGCCGTATCGGGGATTTTAACCGTAATTGGTTAATTCGTCTACCTTGGGGGCTGTGTGTGTGTGGGGGGGTGTGTGCCATCTTCATCATTAGAGATCTTAGGTAGGACTCCATCCTCACAGACATACAGGTCGCCTATAAGCCGTCTACTGGAAAAAGACCTGCACCAGATCTCTCCGGAGGCCATACACAATTATTATTATTATTATTATTATTATTATTATTATTATTATTATTATTATTATCATCTAAAATATGTATATCCTGACGAGGAATCACACAGAAAAAGACTTTCCCCTTACATGTTCACCAAGGACTGAAATGAGGAAACGTTTCACATGCACTTTCGTAATTTTTCCACTTTTTCTCGCTTCTACATGAAGGTTTAATGGACATGTTGCTTCAAGTTTCTTTGATACATTTTTGCCAAAAGTGCCTTGTGTCCGTTGAAAACAGATACAAAGTATGCCATGTTATGTAATCTGCCACTCATCCGTAAAGCCACATCAGTTGTATAGTTTTGAGCAGAGCTATGTACAGACTAAAACACACAAGCTGTAGTTTTGTATCCTCTGTGAGATAGTATTGACACTGAAGATATTTCATAATGAAATTGGCTCTGGGCACTTTTCCACATATGTCCTTTGCTCACACTTTCCTCCGTTATAAATCTGTTCACTTCTTCCACAAACTCTTGTGCCTTCCAACGTCTCTTCTTCTACGAGTATATCCTTAAGTGTAAATAATGTTGTAAGATGCCTGGATAAAATACCATATTCAGCCTTAAGAATGTCCATAAAAGTAACCAAAAGTTTGAAATTGTCCAGGTCAAGCATTTCACGTGCTTCTAATGCCCACATTTGCAGGTACCAATAGTGAACTACAAATCCATACGCCCTTGATCAATCAAATTGCGACATTACATAGAGTTTCCTTTTAAGTGTGCTCCTTCTTGTCGTGTGCTAGTCACATAATTTGGAATTTACTTCGATTGCTCTTATAGTGCCTCATTAGTTTGCTATAGGACTGGAAGCCACGATTACATCCAGCTTTCACTCCCATATTGTAAATACTGAAAAATGGGATGAAATGAGAATAATTTTAACAGAAATTACACTTCAATATTCAACGATCATAATGGGTCATTTGACGTAAATTACGTTAGTAAACTTTCTATTTCATCTCCAGTTTTTCCACTTTTTCTCGCTTCTACATGAAGGTTTAATGGACATGTTGCTTCAAGTTTCTTTGATACATTTTTGCCAAAAGTGCCTTGTGTTCGTTGAAAACAGATGCAAAGTATGCCATGTTATGTAATCTGCCACTCATAGCCTAATTGTGTTATTGGGAGATATATTCACTAAATAGAAGGCAAATCAAAACCATGGAGAAAGATACATCTCCGAAGAGTAAATGATATAATTTCACTTTCTCTAACTTCATACCACTAAAGTTTGCATAATGTAAACTGAACCTGTTCCGTGACTTATTCTGATGAACGGTGAAATTTGTATTGTTTTTTCAACTAGTTTGTGACTTTTCCGCGGCCAGTAACAACTTTGTGAAAGCACTTGTTTCTTCACATTGATGTATCTTCTATGCTACATAATTACTCGTTGTAATCTGAACAAATAGTCCTCCTGCATAATTTCAAAAGTCTATTATTATTATTATTATTATTATTATTATTATTATTATTATTATTATTATTATTATTATTATTATTATTACATGTGACACTCGATTCAGGTAGCAAACACTTATCCGAAGTTTAATCTATTGATCGATTATTACTTCCTCCCACTTGATCCACTACAGTACCCATACTCACATTATAGTATTTCTCTGCTTTTAGTGATAACAAAGTGTGGGAAAATCTCCATGAAATTCTCATATTTCTATCTTCCTCTCTAGCAGAAATTATTAGGAGACTGTAATGAAGTACCTAATTGGTCTCGAGTTTTGCTACAGAATGAGACGGAATTTGGTACCATGTGGACAGAGCAGTTGCTCATTTATAGAGGCTTGTAGATTGAAAGCTGAAAATCATGCACCAGGCTATTTGAAAGTGTTCAAATAAGTCAAAATCGTATCAGAAGATTTATCAAAACATAAATAACTCATTAAAGACAAACGTCTGGCATTTATGTGTCTCCGCAAACTGCAAATAATATTCATTCAATAATAACGAATCCACTGGTCACACCTGTCTGGTTGCAAACCTCGTGTGGTGGTGATATTCAGGCAGCCTATGCACTAGTTTCGACCTTATTATTGCACTGCCATCTAGTAGTGAAACGGAATTCGACTGAGCGTTCCTAAAGCTGAGTTAGTTTATTTGGGTTAACGCAGAATTCACCATCAGAGGCTCTTAACATTCCAACATGATACAGAGAGCCAAGATATTTCCTCACCTTTCTAAACTCGAACCGTCGAATTTGCGATTACAAATCGGTCGCACTACCTATGATCGACCGGAGCAGCTAGATGGCTAATTTAAAAAATCATACATTGTGTTCGTAATGCTGTCTATTCTAGTGAAAAAATGTAAAAAGACATTAATATGGCGCTTTTTGTCGTCTTTGATTTTTTATACAATAGAGACAGGTTCTCACGTAAAAACATACTAATGCTGTTCCTGATAAAAGCATGAAAAGTACGTATTTGATATCCTATTATATTTTAAATGTTGTTTATAGTGATGCAGAGATGTATTTTCACTAGCTATTACGTACTTAACTACTGTGCTTCATCTCACTCTAACGGCATGCAAGTCTTGCACAGATATAAATTTTACTAGAAACAGGTGTTACCCCGTTGTTAGTTACGGTGGCTGAATTATACACTTATATTTATTTTCTCAACCGAAGTAAATTATAAATTGTGGGCATGGTTGATTTACGTTAATCACGTGAATAAACGGGATTTCTAGATACAAACAAAAATAATGAACGTATATGAAGATGAATTACATGGACAACAATATCATATTAAAAGTTTGAGTTTTCATGACAGGCAGTAAACATTTTGAGTTCTCAATCCGAAGGCAGTATGGTTCCCCAGCAGTTCCACAATCAGCTGTCAGAGAAGTCCAATTGTCATTGAGCAGATGCAAACGAGAAATGAGGAGTGAAATTATTTCCGGTTGCTCTGCAGACTGAGCTAGAAGATGCTATCACATATCAGACTGACAAGTCGACTAAAATACATAGCCGAAGTAAATCAACTCTACAAGCCATACTTTCACGCTATTCATCACAGGAACTGGCTGCATGGGAATGCTGTTACTAGCGTGGCTTACTGGCTGGTTTTACTATTGGCAAAGTCAGACTTCATTTATTTGTCGTATGGTTTTTAGTTGGAGGCGTATCCGAGGACATGTTCGGTCGCCTGGTGCAGGTGTTTTTATTTGAAGCCAATGGGCATCCTGCGCATCCGTTTATGGCATTATTAGTATTATTATTCATATTATTATTCTTCTTCTGATATCGAGGTAGGGAGACAGTGAAACCTACTCCTGTCGAATAACACCAATGAGTCGGCTCAAGGCTTAACATCTCCATATGACCAATCGCCATCACCAGCGCCAAATGCTCTCACTCCATATGAACAATGTGGAAAGATTTGGAATTGAATCCATGTTTCTGACACGCAATCTAGTGATTAAAAATTGTATAACCCCCCCCCTCCCTTCCCTGCCGGTTCACATTCTGATGGTGAATTCTTTTTCCATCAACGGGATTCGAACATTCTAAACACGGCGATAGATTGCTTAGACTTGGCGCCAACGATTATTACCACTAAGTGGGCTAGAAGATATGTTATTAAATACAAGGATAAAAAACATTGATCTACCTCTTAGTAGACGAAACAATGCATTGCAACCATTATATAACACCAAAAATAGATTTGGGCTGTCAGGCTACGAAGTATTAGGCAATCATGCTTGTCGTTTTATACGACTACTGAGGGAATTGGCTCAATGTGGCTGGAAGCTTGCATTGGTGAGATGATGGTTCCGAACTTCACTGTTGGCATCCCTGAAGATGATTTTCCGTAGTTTCTCATTTCCTCACCGGGCAAATGCTGGATCTGTACCTCAATTACGCGAACGATTGCTTCATTCCGAGTCCTGGCTTTGCCTAATCCCATAGGTCTTGTCAAGAGAACCGTCTTAGCCGTACGGCATAAAACCATTAGGAAAAAAGTCGCATAATTACTAATCTTGTAATCATTAGCCGCAAGGTCTCCAGTTTTACGTGGAATCGTAATCGTAGGTACATCGAGAATAATCATTTCAAACATCCCACGTACATTGGCCGGGATCCTAATCGCGGCTGCTTTGGTGAGAAGCCAGGGACGGTGTCACCCACCTGTCGGATTCCGAAAGGAATATTCGATACTTACACAACAAAAGTAATGTTTTCAGGGCCTTTTCAATTGCATAATAAATCTACCTTTGTGTGGTGTTTCTGTGTATGTACTCTAAAAGCCATTTCTCCGAAGTTGGATTTTATGTGTTCTGACTGGCTTGTCTTGCTCATAGTTCTATGACACACTACCTGTACCGACCGTCGCTGACAGGTTATATAACAACCACAGGATTAGCGCGAGTAGTTAGATACCACTCTTGTCGAAATGGAAAGCATTGACGCATGCACACAGATGGTACCTATATTTTACGCCCAAGGAATAATTTTGAAAATAAATATACTCCATGTTCTTTTCATTAAGGGAGGCTGGGACTGAGGTTTTGGTGAAAAAAGTAAAAATTATTGATTTTTCAATTTGTGCATATTATTGTACGCCGGACTCCTTCGGATCCGTACTAGAGTGACATTTAAATGTCCGTTTGAGTCCCCATCCACTAGCTTTTACTTACAAAAATGTGTTTTTTTTATGCATACATTTTCAGGTATTTAAAATGTTCCAGCTGAACCAATTTGGTTTCAAATTGCATGAGAATTTCATGGGTTGTTAACACCTGTATTGTCTTGATATTAACAGAAGGAACTTTTTATAATGTTGATACTTTAAAAGATAGTAGCCTTCAAAGGGGTATTTTTTTTTAGCATAATTTGAGAAAAACATAAACACACAAAACACATTTTTTCCTCATATTCATGGACTACATACGCAGACTTTCTCTCTCTGTTACAATTCTTTCCATACCGGGCGAGTTGGCCGTGCGTGTAGAGGCGCGCGGCTGTGAGCTTGCATGCGGGAGATAGTAGGTTCGAATCCCACTATCGGCAGCCCTGAAAATGGTTTTCCGTGGTTTCCCATTTTCACACCAGGCAAATGCTGGGGCTGTACCTTAATTAAGGCCACGGCCGCTTCCTTCCAACTCCTACGCCTTTCCTAACCCATCGTCGCCATAAGACCTATCTGTGTCGGTGCGACGTAAAGCCCCTAGCAAAAAAAAAAAAAAAAAAAATTCTTTCCATACCTTGAAGTGCCTGTACACCTGTTTTGAATGTGATATTTGAAGTAACTGTTCAGCTGGAGCATTTTTTATGCTTATCGATTTTTTAAATTTTAAATTTTAAGTGTTAATTTCTCAGAAAGTTCTGTTGCTATTTTCCTATAAATTGGTATATGGCCTTATTCTACCATTAAGAGATAAAAACCAAATTTCATTAAATTCTATCAATAATTACTATTTTTTTATAAATTCTGTCCTAACTTCCCTAAGTGAATATTTCTATTATCACAGCTGGTGCAGGAATTATTATTGGGCATTAACTGTCGGAAATTGAATTTTCTACAGCTGTTGTTAAGCACAGTTCGTAGACTGAACAGTTATTGTATTTTCAGACAACATATTTTTGTGCAAAACATTTATTTTTAAAATGTAATTTCCATAAAATATAAATTCATGTCCTAAAAGAGAAAACCTTCATCCAGCTCTTTACCAGGTGGTAGTGTTCCGAGAATGAATGTGACATTCCCACACAATAGAACAATTCTGATGCGCTCTATAAGGGTAGTAGATGATCGGGTATCGCCGGAAATCTGAGGAATCCGTAGGCCAACCTCTTTGATAAAACTGAGGTCATCATTGCCCCATGTACCACTTGATTCAATGACTACTGGCACGAAGAAGAATTCGGAAGTTTGTGAAAAATGAAATAATCGTTATTATCCCCGTTATTATTCATCACAAGGAAAACTATACGATAGAAATGATAGTAAATTATATTTTACACCACATTTGTTGTGTATAATGACAGTAATAATAAAATCGTATGGACTCAGTTACCGTGTGCAGACATTTTAATTTACGCTGCCTGCACGTCAATTTCGACGTTTCGTTTTATTGTAGCAGTTGGCAGGTATACCGAATCTCCGTTGGACAATCGATGGCTGAAATATTATTGGTTTGGTGGCTGAACATTGAATGTGCCACTATACCGATTTCTTTTGAAATGGAGTTCCAAATGGACATTTTTCCGCCCTTCAGATGTCCAACAACCACTCTTGAGTTTAAACTCGCGATCTTGAGATCTGAAGCTGACGCTCTACTACTGAACAAATTAGTAAATGCAATTAATATTAGTGGAGATATAGCAGAACCCCGACACAACAAAGTCCGATATACCGCTAAATCGGATTTTTTTTTTTTTTGCTAGTTGCTTTTACGTCGCACCGACACAGATAGGTCTTATGGCGACGATGGGACAGGGAAGGGCTAGGAGTGGGAAGGAAGCGGCCGTGGCCTTAATTAAGGTACAGCCCCAGCATTTGCCTGGTGTGAAAATGGGAAACCACGGAAAAACATTTTCAAGGCTGCCGACAGTGGGGTTCGAACCTACTATCTCCCGAAAACTGGATACTGGCCGCACTTAAGCGACTGCAGCTATCGAGCTCGGTAAATCAGATTTAACACGGTGAAGAGTACGTCGGCAGCCCTGAAGATGGTTTTCCGTGGTTTCCCATTTTTCACACCAGGCAAATGCCAGGGCTGTACCTTAATTAAGGCCACGGCCGCTTCCTTACAATTCCTAGGCCTTTCCTATCCCATCGTCGCCATAAGACGTATCTGTGTCGGTGCGACGTAAAGCAAAATAGCAAAACAAATAAAAATTATTAATGATATTCTTATTTACACACGTCAGTAAATTAGTCTGCTTAAACATGGGAAAACGTGGAATATACACTGACTGACAGAGCAAATGCAACACCAAGAAGGAGTGGTTCGAAAGGGATGAAAGTTGGGGAAAAAACAGAGACGGCACGGACGAATAATTGATGTTTATTTCAAACCGATATACAGGTTACACAATGCGCACGGCATCGACTCAGTAGGATGTAGGACCACCGCGAGCGGCGATGCACGCAGAAACACGTCGAGGTACAGGGTCAATAAGAGTGCGGATGGTGTCCTGAGGGATGGTTCTCCATTCTCTGTCAACCATTTGCCACAGTTGGTCGTCCGTACGAGGCTGGGGCAGAGTTTGCAAACGGCGTCCAATGAGATCCCACACGTGTTCGATTGGTGAGAGATCCGGAGAGTACACTGGCCACGGAAGCATCTGTACACCTCGTAGAGCCTGTTGGGAGATGCGAGCAGTGTGTGGGCGGGCATTATCCTGCTGAAACAGAGCATTGGGCAGCCCCTGAAGGTACGGGAGTGCCACCGGCCGCAGCACATGCTGCACGAAGCGGTGGGCATTTAACGTGCCTTGAATACGTACTAGAGGTGACGTGGAATCATACGCAATAGCGCCCCAAACCATGATGCCGCGTTGTCTAGCGGCAGGGCGCTCCAAAGTTACTGCCGGATTTGACCTTTCTCCACGCCGACGCCACACTCGTCTGCGGTGACTATCACTGACAGAACAGAAGCGTGACTCATCGGAGAACACGACGTTCCGCCATTCCCTCATCCAAGTCGCTCTAGCCCGGCACCATGCCAGGCGTGCACGTCTATGCTGTGGAGTCAATGGTAGTCTTCTGAGCGGACGCCGGGAGTGCAGGCCTCCTTCAACCAATCGACGCGAAATTGTTCTGGTCGATATTGGAACAGCCAGGGTGTCTTGCACATGCTGAAGAATGGCGGTTGACGTGGCGTGCGGAGCTGCCACCGCTTGGCGGCGGATGCGCCGATCCTCGCGTGCTGACGTCACTCGGGCTGCGCCTGGACCCCTCGCACGTGCCACATGTCCCTGCGCCAACCATCTTCGCCACAGGCGCTGCACCGTGGACACATCCCTATGGATATCGGCTGCGATTTGACGAAGCGACCAACCTGCCCTTCTCAGCCTGATCACCATACCCCTCGTAAAGTCGTCTGTCTGCTGGAAATGCCTCCGTTGACGGCGGCCTGGCCTTCTTAGCTATACACGTGTCCTGTGGCACACGACAACACGTTCTACAATGACTGTCGGCTGAGAAATCACGGTACGAAGTGGTCCATTCGCCAACGCCGTGTCCCATTTATCGTTCGCTACGTGCGCAGCACAGCGGCGCATTTCACATCATGAGCATACCTCAGTGACGTCAGTCTACCCTGAAATTGGCATAAAGTTCTGACCACTCCTTCTTGGTGTTGCATTTGCTCTGTCAGTCAGTGTAATTTTCAAGACGAGGTTAGAACACACATTCTCCCGAATCCAGCGACAATTACAATACCGGTATAGTATTTCTAGACAGCGCGTTAACGGCCTGAGCTATGGTGGTCGGTAAAACATCTTGTTTTACTATTTGATGTGTTGTCATTGCACTAGGACGATCACGGTTACTGCGCTATTCTTACAAGTTCCCTAGGTTCCACCTAACAGTAAACAATATGGTGCAGTGCCTACTACGTTCGCAGCCTTGCGGGCTGGAAAATTGCATTTCTAGGACATCACGGAGGCAACTAAAAGAAAACTATTCGTAATTTCTGACACTTTTTGCCAGGAAAAGCAAAATGTATTCTTGGAGTCAGCCACCTCCCCACCAGTCAACAAGAGTAGTCTATGGTATGATTTTTAACGTCAAAGACATCAAAAATACCCAGTCCCAGAGCCATACGAATTAACCAATTAAAATTAAAATCCCCGACCCACGCGAGAATGGAACGGCACGAACATGTGAGTCTGAAAATATATTGTAATATTATTGGGCATTACTCACTTAATTTTCGAGGAACTTTCGCGTATTTCTTCCTTTTTTTTCAATTTTGCCTTGTGTGAAAATGGGAAACCACGGAAACCATGTTCAGTGTGGGGTTATATAGGGCTTGTACTGTACGTCGTATATAACAGTTGTTATACGTCTCGAAACTTCATAACCCCCAAATTTTTCTACACCACTTTATACTAATGAAATAATGTATAACCGAGTGCGCAACTCATTAATCCTTCAACATAGAGTTTCGAGAGATTCTATCAAGCCATTTTTCCATGTGGTATCTTAAAAACACGAACGGACATCCGAATAGATAGGTGAAAATAGCACTAAAATTGTCATCAATTGTTTTCCCTTTCCGAGATAAAGACGAAGTGTGAGAAGTATGCAAACAGAATTACAATATTTCGTCACTGTTCAAGCAAAAGGTCATCTCTCACAACGCTCTTCTTATCCACTACTTTCTTTAAGACTGGCGACGCCTCCCAGCCACATGTGGATATGCAGTCCAACAGAGCAATTTTCGTTGTGTTCATTTTCGTATGCTGGTACTTTTGCATCTATCTCTTGGCACAGGCCAAAGTAAAGTGTAGCTTCCACCGAAGTCCCAGTCAACATCCATGGCTGTGACAATATGGAAGTTGCTGGAGTATGTTATGAAAGGTGCTGCTCATAGGGTCAGTCGTGCTGCAATAGTACTTTCTGACCCAGTGAGGAAAGCAATGGCAAACTGCCTCACTCCTCATCTTGCCTATTACGCCTCATTTTGGTGCTGCCATTGGTTTTTGGGTTTTCCTTATAACCGCATAACCTTTGGTGGTGCTATTTGAGGATCCAACCAGCCTCTGGGCTGATGACCTAACAGACGTGTAAAGGAATATTAACTTTAAGAACATTGTACAGTAGGAGTGCGTAAATACGGCATGTAAACATATATTCCTAAAGTGCGTTACGCTAAGGGTCATTTTGAGTTCACAGACCTACTTACCACACAGCGCTTAAATTTGAGTTCGACTCTGAAGAAAGAGAGTGAAAGTTATTCATAAGCTGGAAAGAGTATAATTTTGGATACTGTAACTATAGTATTCGTTTCTACGTTGTTGAGGCTATGTTAAAATTAAATCTATTGCGTAAAATGTTTTATATGAGGTAGATGATGTAGGAGATCATCTGTTGCATTTAATGAAACGTATTTCTGTTACACGCATTTCCATTATATTTCCCAGCTGATTCCTAATTTTCTCCAAAAGTACTAGAAACTCCCACAACTTAAGAATATTACCGCCAATGTCTATTTCTGAGCTGCCGTCTGCTCTTTGTTACTACATTTTTCTTGCTTCTCTCCACACTAATTCTCATCCTCCCTTCTTAAATTTCTAATTTACTGCAACAGACTGCTCTTGCATTCATCTCTAATCCATTCCTGAAATCAAAATTTCATCATCAAGCTGTATTGGTTAAACTCTAGAGGTTGACTGAAAGTTTATCTCTCTACATATCTATCTATCTTATCTCTCTCTCTGTCTCTATCTATCTATCTATCTATCTATCTATCTATCTATCTATCTATCTATCTATCTATCTATCTATCTATCTATCTATCTATCTATCTATCTATCTGTTGCATTCATTCTTATACCATCTTGAATTGCCCTTCATGACATCCACAAAAATTACAAACAGTAAAGATGACTGTATATTAAATAACTTCAATACATTTAAAAACATGTCTAAATCATAACTTAAAGCATTCATATAGAGTAAGTAATTTCAGTGTATATAAAAGAGTCAATGATTTAATATATGATAGGATTTACAAATAGCAATTGTATAGTCTGAAAGATATATAGTAACAGTTTCGTATGGTTGCGAGTATTCAACGATTTCAAAATAGTACGAAGACAGAAAAATTCCTTGAATGTGGTTGTGATGAAAAACTATTAATCTGAAAGTGTTGAGAAAAGTTCAAAAATAACATGCCTCATACACTAACAACGTGGAAGAGAAAAGTATATTTTTCTGATATCAGTTATGACACAACTAATTTCGGATAACCAAATATTCTTGTTCCTTTTCTACCACTTATTCCACATTCTAGTAAGGTCGCGGGTGCGAGATGTGTAAAAAATGTGGCCTTGTTTTACGGTCTGTTGCGCTTCCTGTCACCAAATCTTTGTGAAGAGGTGTATTTACTATTACGTGTTTCTGTGGTGGATGGTAATGTGGTGTGTTGTCTGAATATGAAGATGAGAGTGTTGGACAAACACAAAGATCCAGTCCTCGAGTCATTAGGATTTAACCAGAAGCGATTAACATCACCGACCCGACTGGGAATCGAACCCAGAATCGTATGAACTGAAGTCTTTAATGATACCATTTAGCCAAGGAGCAGGGCATTTCTGCCGACCAAATATGAAGGAAAAATACTCCGAAATAGGAAAAGAGGAAAGTCGGGAGAGATGATCATCCAAAGATGTCTGTCCTGAATAGATCAACATAACTCAAGTTACTAGGCACGGTCTTATGAAATTGTACCTTGGGAACTAATTAAATCGACTGAAGATTGTATGAGAAACAAAGGTAAGTTAGAATTTGTTGAATTCAATGTAGTAATTAATGACTTCAGAGTAGTGAGAGACCGAATTGCTGACATAATAAAGAATTACGAATCGTTTAGTTCAAAAGATCTACTGACTAAACCCTGGAAGGAAAAGCTATTTTAATGATAACGAAATTTGTCTATCTCATACCTAAGTTAGAAGTTCTGTACTTAAGTCATGAAAATAACACTAGTTGAACATGAACTACAAATTCAGAGGCCCCATGGAGTAGTGTAGGATAAGGACCTCCACTATCCGTAATCGTGGCACTGTGTTCAAGTGATTAGTTCTGTGCCTGGGCTCTTTTTACCCCAGGATTTATACTCATACTCATGTTTGAGTTATGTGCCTCTCCAGAAGTAGGATTTTTTCTTAGATTTTTCGACTTCCTGACGAGGAAGCGAACCTACGTCCTTCCGTGTGAACCGAGCACGCCCTTACCGCCTCAGCTAGACAGCCCCTATAACAAAAGATAGATGGCTTAGGCTTGGTCTCAAGGGGAACGTTTTCATTGGTGACTCTTTGATCTGGTTTTAGAGGGATTAGCCGTTGGAGGAATACAACATTCCCCAGTCTTTGATTTCTTTTATGCACTTTTTCATTTCACAAATCCTCTGGTTGCAGCTCATAGATACTGAAATCTACGTTTGTGCTCCTTCTTTGTTATGGATTTGTGCATTTTGGTGGTGGAATATGGAGCACCAGTATGGGAGCCTTCAGTTCGTTCAAAACTAGTCGATGGTTGATTGGTGGTCTTTTTATGTTGATATCTACTTGTTTTCCTTTCTCGAAGAAGGTATACAACTTCAACTATGGCTTCTATTGTGGACTTCATCCTTTCATCAAAACCTGTCCATGGAACTGAAGGATTCTTTCAACTTGAACGGGAGGAAAGACGTTTTACAGCATTCATTGCTGCAACAATTGACATATAATATCGATACGTATCTGGTATTTTGCCTTGACGATCCAGATTCTGCATGTTAAGAATAGTATGGATTATTTAAATCTCTCTGTATGACTGCTATTTTAAGGATGTTCAATTAATAATAATAATAATAATAATAATAATAATAATAATAATAATAAGAAGAAGAAGAAGAAGAAGAATTTATGAGTCGTATGGCCTCAACTTCTGTTTGTAAGCATTTATATTTGACGCCATTTAGGTTGCTTGCGCGCCAATTTTGACGTTTCTTATGGTTCTACCAGATAGGAGAGTAAATCAGATGGATGATCTATGGCTGAGATTTGATTAATCATCAATTGTGTCACCAGAGATATTTACATGCCAACATAATTCGACAGAGAGTGGCGAGTGAACATTTTTCGCCCTCCAGGATTCCTGCTACCACTCCCTTGTTTTAAACCGCCATCTTCAGATCAGCAGGCCGTCACTGTCTCGCTGATCTGCAAAATGAGCTAATGAATGAATGAGTGAATGAATGAATGAAAGTATGAATAACGTAATTTAGTTCATCACAATTATTTCTGGGTTCACTGGAACCACCAAGGCTCGTTTTCATTTCGGCCGAAGGCCGGATGCCTTTCCTCACGTAATTTGATTTTTGAGATGAAAAACTCAACCCAGGGTCGACCAGGGCTCGAACCATAGCCTTCCGGGTGGGAGGCCAGTAGCTAAGCCACTGATCTAATTATTCCCTGAACGAATTAATTCATCAATTAATTAATTTAGTTGCACACCACTGAAATTAAGGGAACATTATAAGTTACAACTAATGTCTACGAAACATTAGCAAACCATATAATTACGTTATATTTAACATAAAGGTGGTGGGAACTATTTCTGTGTAAAGTGGAGGGAGAATTTCAATCCCTCATTTGTTAAAATAATTGGTTACAGAACTGAACTGATTGACGTAATTTACTGTACTTATAAATAATATCCCAGAGAGGTTCAGAAAGCCGCTGAATGCAGCGCCCACATAAAGTATATCTGAGAACATACTCTATTAATGCAATATTATTAATTTTATTAAACGTTAATCATCAGGCTAACAGATCTATATCTAGCTGCAGTCGCTTAAGTGCGGCCTGTATCCAGTAATCGGGAGATAGTGGGTTCGAGCCCCACTGTCAGCAGCCCTGAAGATGGTTTTTCGTGGTTTCCCATTTTCACACCAGGCAAATGCCGGGGCTGTACCTTAATTAAGGCCACGGCCGCTTCCTTCCAATTCCTAGGCCTTTCCTATCCCATCGTTGCCATAAGACATATCTGTGTCGGTGCGACGCAAAAAAAAAAAAGAAAAAACAGATCTATATCACTCACGTGAAAATGCAACGTACAATACTCACTATGATTGAAACTAAAACGTTATTAAAAACATGTTTGGGCTACAAGAATAGAGCATGATATTAATTCTAACAATTTATCAATTTTCTGCTTGAGAAACACAAGATTATTCCAGTCTAGTGCTGGCCCTTGTGTAGTCCTTCAGGAAGAAGCAACTGATGGGCTGTTTCAGTAAGTTGCGATTTGCAGTAGGCCTATTTGTGAAAAGTGAAGGTTAAAGGCGTTAATGATTCGTGATACAATGAAACAAGAATGTTGAATTTAGTGGTACAGTGGTGACCATTTTAATTTCATTCTTTGTAACCTGTTATCAAAATTTGAAACTAACTCCAGAGGTTTAAATGCATTGTAATATTAGAACATAGTCTACGATTTTAGAATTCTACGCGTAGTAACAGCTATTATGGTACGCTGACGTTCGTAGTGCTTTAACCATTGCAACTGAAAGTGGAACTGGTCAAAGAAGACGTAAGATATAGCACAATGAAAGGATTTTCAGCCCTCATAAACTTGAGTCCCAGAGTAAACAACCAAGAATAACGACCGAGAGGATTTATTGCGCTGACCATACAACACCTCGTAATCTGCAGGACTTCGGGCTGAGCAGCGGTCGTTTGGTAGGACATGGTTCTTCGGGGCTATAGCGCCATAAGCTTCTTTTTTTTTTTTTTTTTTTTGCAAATCTGAGTATTTCTAGTCAGTGGAAAATCACGTTAGACCAAATTTATTTTTCGCACATACCACAAGTTGGCCGCGCGCTTAGGGTCGTGTAGACATCAGATTGCATTCGGGAGACGGTGCGCTCGATCCGCACCGTTGGCAGCCCTAAAAATGGTTTCCTGTGTTTTCCCATCTGAAAAGTGCTGGGCCATTAAGTCCACAGTGATAGTAACGTTTCTATGTGCCTGTATCTGTTTATACTCAAGCAGGAGAAAAGGAAGACATCGCCTAAAAACCAGTTGCCGTACATGGAAGTGACCGTTCTAGTTTTGATGTACCTTCTTGGTGTAGTTACAGGGAATCGTAAGTCAAATGCCCTACATTCTGAGAGCGGATAACTATCAAAATGACCGGGCGAGTTGGCCGTGCACATAGAGGCGCGCGGCTGTGAGCTTGCATCCGGGAGATAGTAGGTTCGAATCCCACTATCGGGAGCCCTGAAAATGGTTTTCCGTGGTTTCCCATTTTCACACCAGGCAAATGCTGGGGCTGTACCTTAATTAAGGCCACGGCCGCTTCCTTCCAACTCCTAGGCCTTTCCTATCCCATCGTCGCCATAAGACCTATCTGTGTCGGCGCGACGTAAAGCCACTAGCAAAAAAAAAAAAAAAACCTATCAAAATGAGTAGGAAGGGGGAACTCCCTAGTGTTGTTACAGAAACAGCCTCATGTCTTCGTTCAGCAGTAAGACTAAGTAGTAAGATCTTGAACGTTGTATTGCAAGAACATAATATGGGAGGAATTAATGAGATGAAGTTAATGAGCCGATATGCGATAGTAGAAATAGGAGGGAGAAAAGTGATTCTGCCACGTAGCCTACTCCTGATGAATAGCAGCAAGGGTTCCGCTCAAGGATTAACGTCTTCTACAGACGAACATTATCACCATCAACAGCGGCATAAGCCCTCACTCCATATCAAAACTACTGAGAGGTTTCGGCACGTAATCTACTGTTTATAAATTGTATACCACCCCTCTCCTGCCCTGCCGGCCAACATTCTGATGGTGAAAATTGTTCTTCCAACTGGATTCGAACCGGAGAACACGGTATCAGACCACAGAAACTACAACAATGGCCACCAGGCGATATAAAACTAAGTACCACATTAATATTTAAAAAATACAGACAGATGTACAAAGCATTTTAAAATGTTACCGGGATAATCTCCATAGAAACTCTCCACACATTTAGATTTCGGTTCTAGAACCCAAACTTTCACACGACTGCCACTGATATTTCCATTATTTTCACTATATCGGAAAACGGAACATAATTGTAGATAATATTCTAAACACATGTTTTCATGAGCAATTTTTGTGTTAAACAAACCGCAAAAGTGACATTTCGGGCCTTATGTCACATGCTCACTATATACCCACCCGCCCACTGATTTTTTAAAATCACTCTTAATTGAATATCCTAGGATTTTTAACCCTATTTTAGAGCATATTATGGTTATAGTCTTGCAGAGTAGCACACGCAAAGAAATTTGCTCACTTCCAATATTGATTTTTTTTTTTTTTTTTTTTGCTAGTTGCTTTGCGTCGCACCGACACGGATAGGTCTTATGGCGACGATGGGACAGGAAAGGGATAGAAGTGGGAAGGAAGCGGCCGTGGCCTTAATTAAGGTACAGCCCCAGCATTTGCCTGGTGTGAAAATGGGAAACCACGGAAAACCATTTTCAGGGCTGCCGACAGTGGGATTCGAACCTACTATCTCCCGAATACTGGATACTGGCCGCACTTAAGCGACTGCAGCTATCGAGCTCGGTCAACATTGATTTAGGAGTTAGAAAGATGTTTTTGAAGATTTTCGTCTAGAGCGTGGCCTTTTATGGAAGTGAAACATGGACTATCACTAGTTCAGAAACAAAGAGAATAGAAGCATTTGAAGTGTGGTGTTACAGAAGAATTCGGAAGGTCGGATGGGTAGATCGAATCACTAATGAAGAGGTGCTGAATCGAATTAGTGAGAGGAAATCGATTAGGATAAATTTGATGCGAGGAAGATATAAAGTGATAGGCCACATGTGAAGAAACTCAGGACTTGTACAGCTGGTTTCTGAGGGAAGTGTAGGCAGTATGAACGCTAGGGGTAGACCAAGGTATGAATATGACAAGCAGATTAGAGCAGATGTAGGCTGAGCTGTTACGTAGAAATGAAAAGGTTATTACAGGATAGGGTGGCATGGAGGCTTGAATCAAACCAGTCTGTGGACTGATGACTCAAACAAGAACCAAAATAACATTGATGAGTTCATTATTGGCCTTGACAGAAAATTAGGAAACTAAATTAGTGAAGATGTGGTGAATGAACTTAAGGAACCGCTTGTAGCAGCAAGATTTTGTAAACACACAATAATAATGGCTTTGAGAGTTCCACATGACAATTGTTTAGGTGACACCCGTTCCAAATATGACACCTTCGAACAATAAATGGCCAACTGTTTAGTTAGATCCAAAAAATAACAAATATCTGTCTGCAATATTATTCTTAAAGCTGTTAAGATAATACTTTAACACTCCATGGCCGGAGGGAGAAAAACTTCGAGAGCTAATGGAGCCTGCTACATAAGTAGGGAAAAAATAATTCCCCTGTGACTGACCACTGTGTACTTGATGTCCACGGAGACTGTTCTACTGACTTATTAGAAGTGTTTTAGTTTGGGCCTTGGAGTAGCTTGGGGATGATTTGTTGTATGTAATTTATACATTGGATGAGGAGGCTGACTGCTTTTGCGAAGATGTCTGCATTTTCATTTCCAGGAGAACCGGTGTGTCCCTGGATCCAGGAAAGACAGACGTGGGGACACTGTTGTGCTGTAGATGGTATAATAGCAGCTATTTTTAACAATTAATAGCTATTATTAGCCCTTATTCCAAACTTAAATGTAAATTTTCATGAAAATCCCGCTATCCATTTCTTCGTAATTCTGTAACAAAGAAACGAATAAAATGAACTAGGTACAGGACGTTATTCGTCCCATCCAGCACAACAACCAGTATGAGGTTAATAAGAAAAAATACAGGACGCAAATACAATTATACAGTATATATATACAAGCAAAACACATTAAGTATTTTTCGTGTGTGTGTGTGTGTGTGTGTGTGTGTGTGTGTGTGTGTGTCATTCTTTCGGATCTATTCACTGCTGATATCCATCAAGTCTTACGAGGTGATTTACTTAATGCATTTTATAATTTTCATTTTCTTATATTTTGATTGGTGTTTTCACGGCCCGTATTCATAGGCTTGATAATCGTCTGGGATTCTGACGTGTCAAAAAAATAAAAAGCAAAGAGAGATGACTCACTGTGCACTAGCCTTCCGAGAAATGGGGGAGGAATCTGGTAGAAGAAATACATGAAATAAAGTGCAACGAAAGGCCGACAAGGATAAAAGAATAGAATAGAATAGAGGTGAAGATGTATAGAATGAGTAAAGAGAAAAAATAAGACTGGGTGTGAGATTTGTGGGAGAAGGTTGAGGACATACCGCAACGAATTGGAATAATGGACAGTAAAGGAAAGAGTACGTACAGTCATAGGTGGGGTCATATCGTGGGTTAAGGAATGATACCACGTATCTGAAAAATGCCCTTCCTATCCATTATTTTTCTTAAGACTGCTCACGCCTCCCATGCACATATAGGTATGCAGTCCATGAAAATGAAAATCCACAGCCTGTTTCCAGTCATTCGATTGGGTCAGAAATGGAATGAATGAAGCTCCGCTTTGTTCAGCACAAATCTCACATGTTGTGGCCGGGATTTGAACCACGGAACCGAACGGTGAGAGGCCGACGGGCTGCCCCCTGAGCCACGTAGGCTCACTATGCAATCCATCAAAACAATTATTTTCCTTGTGTTGGTTTTCATACGCCTAGGTGTAAAGGAAAATGAACCTTAATAGTATACTGTAGGAGTGCGTAAATACATATATTCCTACAGTACGGTAAGGTCATTTTTCTTTACACACACGCATAGGAAAATGACCATAATGAAAATTATTCTGATCGACTGCATGTCCATATGCGGTTCGTAGGAGTTTCTTAACCCACGATATATTGTCATGTTTTTTCATTTTCTTCTTAAGTCTGAAGAGAGAAATTTCATTAAGGTAATACATTAAGTGTCAGTGTCTAACTAAATTTAATGACGATCTAAGTGGGCCAATGACCTAGCTGTTAGGCCCCTTTAAACAACAAACGAAACAAACAGTGATCTAGGTAGTTTCATTGTTTTTTTCTGTTAATTTTTATTATTCATTTCGGTTTACCTTAGAGGCATCAGAAGTTTGAGTTGATTTGATGCAGCGAGAAATATTAGTATTTGAACGTGTTTGAATATGGTTCGTAATTGTTGATATTAGTTTTTGTGTCTTTTCGTGTAATTATTAACGTTTATTGGTAGTAACTGTACATTCAGAAATGTAAACCTTCGGGGTAAGCTAACAAGTATTGCCTTAAGTGCTCCAAATGCTGTATATTGTGAAATATAAGCAGGTAAACCACGCCAAGTCTATATTAAGTCAAGTTACGTCCATTTTCACAACCCTTTTAATGTCAGACGAAAATGTAAAGATGAGGTCTAAAAGTGCCAGGATGTACTCATGGAAAATGTAGGATTGAAGAACAAAAGACTGGAACTCCTATGTTTTTAAAGATATGTAATTGAAACTTAATCAGGGAGTGCAAAATATAGTCATCTAAATTCAGGGTAACTTTCAGAACGTTATGAAACTTTTTCCTCAGGTTATTTTAAAATAATTTATTCAGGAAAATAAAAGTTGGAAACTTTGTTTATTCCTGTTACCACACGCTTTCAGTTGGAGTAAAAATGAGCTCTGGAGGGCACACATACATCGTATTAGAACCAAGAAACGGATTTTGTCTCTTCTAAAAATATCTGCAAGCGTGTCAAAAATTAGAAATTCCAAAATCTAGCATATTGAAAAATACAGCAACAGTGTCAATCACGCAAGTAAACACAGTTAAATGATGGCCGTATAGCCAATGACCGGAGAGTCAAATGGTGACCTCTCGCACTTCGCGGACAGTGATCCCCATTTTGGTGACTAATCAAGTGCCGATTTCGTCTCTGACTTTGAATTACCTACGTCGAATGTGACTGTACGTAACCAAGCAAGTGACAGTGATGATGTTGATAACTAATAGAGACTGGGAAGAAAGGAATGTTGACCAGGACAATCCAGTACAGTCCCCACGACAGTTCCTGGAATCACTAGTTCTTTAATGTAGGCCTAATCGTCTCTTACACCACTCTTCTTACACTTCGACGCCATACATGAGACGCGCGTAAACAAGTCAAGGAAATGTAAATATCGCTCGAGATTATCGATATATAGGAAACAAAAGAATGTATTAAAAACATGGAAGCTTTAACTCTCCTTAATGGTCTTACCAAGATTAGGCGCCATTTTCGGTCTAAAAGCCTGTCAAAGAATAAATAGGCGAAGAGTCTCTGAAATCGACGCTGGCAAGTTTCGTTCATTTTATGAGGATCGCTCACAGCCACTCTGGCAGTAAGAGAGAACTACTTCTGGATGATAAAACATCGTAAGTATAGTCAGTTTATCAGTGAATGTTTTGATAAAAACTGCTAGATATGCTTGGATAGCTGCATAGTGTTATTCTAAATATTCTAAAGAACACACTGCGTAATTCTATGGAGATATATTTACATCCTGGAAACAGACATCGACAGTGAAAACTGGAACTCTCAAACATCACTTTTCTCAGAAGTAAGATTTTTTTACTTAATGTGTTTTGCTTGTAAATCCACGATATATAAATGTGTCTAGATAAGAAAGAACGACTGTGGGTAGACGGGAAGGCAAGTGTGAGGTTAATTGGGTTGATACACATGCTGTAACAGGGGTGCACTGCGACAATGGACAGAGGCCATAGGCAGAGAATTAAGTTCGCACTGTAAGTCATAGCGAATTAATAAAACGAAGATAAGGGGAATACGTTAATGCAAAAATAATCCAGTACGGAAACAGCAGGGAAATTTACTAGGAGAACATAAGATCCTGGAAGAAATGTTTAAGTACAGCTTATACAATTTTTAAATAGTCCAAGCTGCCCGAAGAAGAAAATTATAATGATAGTAATCATCCTACTCCGTACACCGTCCATTTTACGATCAGGAGTGTTATGTGAAGACTACTGGAACGAGAAGGTACAGGCCGGTGGAACAGCGACTGGCAGCTAAACCTATCAGTCTATTATATTGAGAGACAAGGCATTAAAGGTTGCGTATCCGATCGATACCGCAATCGCAGCTCCTGTGAGTCAAAAAGAGGATCAGAGAGAATGCCCAAGTACTTGCCTCAAACCAATAAAATTTGATCCGTTGCGCGGAAAGGGACACAAAATCGGTAATGGAAATATTATAGATCTGAACAAAAGTTTCTGGGGTGTAAAAGCATTTCTATGTTTTGATTTATTGCGCTACCTATGGGTCTTCGTAACAAACCACGGTATGCAGCAGTGCGAGTCTTCACCACTCGATGTCGTGAAAACTTTGTACAATTGGTAAGAAAATTAGTGAAAGCTGTAACTGCGTTTTTCTCAAAATGTAATTTTCCTAATAATTAAGTAATGCAAGTAGAAGCAAGAACTATTTTGTTAGGCTTATGCCTATTTTACGATCACGCAGATCTTAAAATGAGAAATCCGACCTTAGGTTCCTTTCCGCGTAACGGGTCAAATATAAGAATGATCTGACTTTCGGACTTTGTTGTCTTCGAATTGTGCTGGGAGAATTAGGCCAAACTGTATGATACAGATCATCAACTAAACCACATGATGAGCAACCAATTTGAACTGTAGAAGGTAGTAATTTTAGAAAACTACAGAATTGCAAGAAAAGTGCATAATAGGGACTTGAGAACTCATATAGAAAGAAAATCGGAAAATCAATACAGTTTCATTACAGTTGCATGGTAATCCTGACTAAGGTAACTGAGCACTGGGGAAATCCGATAAAATTTTAATAATAACAATAATAATGCCATAGTCAAACCAGAAAGTTTGAGATTTAACCACGAGTGTTTCCTGAATTTCGAGATTATCTCAGCCATGATCAAGAAAAAAGTAAGAATGTTAGATAGTAATGGACCATGAAATTATAGTAAGCTAGATCCTCGCCTTCCGTGTTATCCGGAAGTATCGAGTTTCATGGGTAGCGAGGGTTATCAAGATCTACGAAGTGTGCGATCGAACTAAGAGACATAAAGAAGAGTTCGGAACGAACATTAGGGATACAAAAGATGTACGGAGAGGAACCAACGAGGAAGAATGAGAAAGAACGAGACAGAAACCGAAGGAATACTGATGAATGAGAAAAGAGGGGAGACAAATTGAAGATGAATGTGTAACCGCAACCCGTTTCTGGTTGATTTTACTGAATAAATAATAGAGTGGGGTGCATGTAACGAGGCGGGTGAGCATTATCTGGCCAATATGCTCCAGCTGGTGGTTTCTCTTACATCAAACTAGTTCGTAGCACGTGCGGCATCTGTTATTGATATTCTTCCTTGAATTCACACAGGGCATTAGAATTATTTTGTTTCATCCCTGTTAAAAATGGGTGACAGGGAGAAAACACGCCAAGTGTTACATAAACAAGCCAGAGGCATAGTGTTCCATGCGTATAATTTCTTCAAGCGCCAGTCACAGACAGCATCTGAAACGGAGTTTACACCGGCATCGTAAACTGGGAAATACAGCAGGATAAGGCAATATTTTTCCTCGTAGGTAAGAACGATCCGAGGACTGAACAATGAATATGTTACTGTCTTGAGAGTTAACCCCGCTTCCTACCTATGCGGGACAATGTCTTCCTCCCACCATCGCTCTTACTGTCCTGTCCTCGTCTGAACGCGCTCGGGACAAAACCATACGGAAATAAAGGCGGGATAGGAGCACAACTATTCGTCAAAATCCCAATAAAGAAGGAATCCTAAATAAATTCCAAGTTTGTTAGTGTTTGTAGAGAGCACGAATTCCTGCGAAGAACTTACTGTACTAAATACAGGAATATGTCACAAGAACACTATCGGAAAAATATAGAAGACGTGGCTATTACACTTATATTGCTAGCGGCTTTACGTCGCACCGACACAGATAGGCCTTATGGCGACGTTGGGATAGGAAAGGGCTAGGAGTTAGAAGTAAGTGGCCTTAATTAAGGTACAGCCCCATCATTTGCCTGGTGTGAAAATGGGGAAACCACGGAAAACCATTTTCAGGGCTGCCGATAGTGGAATTGGAACCCACTATCTCCCGGATGCGAGCCCACAGCTGCGCGCTCTTAACCGCACGGCCAACTCGTCCGGTGCTATTAGATTTAGATTGAAAAGAAGTGAAGAAGAGGAAAACAAGCCTCACATCGACGTACTTGACAGAAGTAAGATGAAAACAGGATTCTTATGCGGTCAGGCGTGTAGCCCGTAAGTCAAAGTTAAGAATTTTCTGTTGACATCCTCATACACATTTTGTATTATTGAGAATATGTTTCTAATTCCTTTAATAATAAAACAGTTGATCTCAATAATAATAATAATAATAATAATAATAATAATAATAATAATAATAATAATCCACGAATCTACTACGCTGGCGTAGCAGGGGGAGAGGTGATACTCCCACGTGGCGCATCCCAGGTGGCGGATAAGGGGGTCCTAACCGGCTTGCCGACGGACTTGAGGGAAATGAAATACCTCTCGCGGACCAAACACACTACCCCCTGCGGGTTGGGGCGCACATGTAGAGTATACCCGCGGTGTCCCCTGCCTGTCGTAAAAGGCGACTAAAAGGGGCCCAAGTTTCTCTCAACTTGGGAGTGTGGATTGGCGACCACGGGGCCCTTAGCTGAGTCTTGGCATTGCTTCCACTTACTTGTGCCAGGCTCCTCATTTTCGTCTATCCTGTCCGATCTCCCTTGGTCAACTCTTGTTCTTTCCCGACCCCGACGGTATTACAGCATTCGAGGCCTAGGGAGTCTTTCACTTTCACGCCCTTCGTGGCCCCTGCCTTTCTTCGTCCGTTACTTCATTTTTCGAAGTGACGGATCCCTTCTTTCTTCTTCTTATTTCTCTCTCTTTATCCCCTGTGGGTGTGGGACGCAGTCGTAAAATACACCCACGGTATCCCCTGCCTGTCGTGAGAGGCGACTAAAAGGGGCGACCAGGGGATTATTTTCTTAGAACCATGAAACTACTTTTAATTATTACCATCACGCGGGGAACACCATGAGTCGCCTTTACTTGCGAGTTGTACGAAATTACGTACGAAATAGGTTTGTGTTTAGTAGAAACCGGGGGTGAATCAGTATGGGTTTTCCAGTACCCGTGAGTCGTACCCATGTGAGCAACACTGCGGGTCTGGGCGTTGCCTGTGAGTTGTGCCAGTATATGAGCGACACAGTGGGTCTGCGTTGCCTGTGATTAGTATCCAGTATGTGAGGAACAGAAGACAGGAGACAGAAGACAGGAAGGAAGATAGGACTCCCTCAAACAATGTACAGGTTACAGTAGGTGTACAAGAGGGAGGGGAAGGAAAGGGAGGAGTTGTAGAAGACAGGTGGTCTAATGTTCTAAGGGGAAGGAGGTTGCAGGCCAAGGGCTCTATTCAGGATCAGAATTCAGGACAGGTGTCTGTGCGAAATCGGTACGAGTCACTCCAGGTAGAACAACAGAGGGAAGGTGAGGGACGGGGAACTGTTGCTGAGATGCATGGAAGTAGGAGGAAGGGAAAAGGTAGGAAAGGAAATGTAGAGTAGAGGATAGGAAAATACAGGTGGAACAGGGTCATGTGAAGGAGAAAAGGGAGGAGGAAGTAGCTTCTGCAGCTATCAGGAAAGATAGGGCTGACCAGGAGGGGAGGGGATCAAAGGAGGTGGGTAGGGTTGAGGCTCTGGTCATGGGGGATTCCATCGTTAGACACGTGGGGAAAGTGTGTGGAGGAAAGGGAACCAGGGTAGAATGTTATCCTGGAATTAGGTTGAGGCAGATGTTGAGGAAAGTAGAAGAGAGGGAGGAGGGGAAGGAGAAGGTGGTAGTGTTTCACGTTGGTACCAACTACGTAAGGCAAGCTGATATAAGTACCAACATAGTTGGAGATGTGTGGGATCTGGTAAATGCAGCACGGGTGAAGTTTAAGAAAGCGGAGATTGTTATTAGTGGAATACTGTGTAGGAGGGATACTGACTGGAGGGTGATTGGGGATTTAAATGAGACTATGGAGTGGGTATGTGGGAAACTGGGAGTGAAATTTCTAGATCCTAATGGGTGGGTAGGAGATAGGGATCTGCTCTCGGATGGCCTTCATTTAAACCGTAGTGGTACGTATAAGTTAGGAAATTTGTTTGGAAGGGTAATAGGGAGGTACATTCAGGGAAACGGGATGGCCTAGGGAGCGGTGATAAGGGAACAGGGAACTGGAAATCAAGTAGGGATGACATAAAAGTGTTAGTGTTGAACTGTAGAAGTATTGTAAAGAAAGGATTAGAATTAATTTAATATATATATATTTACCAGATATTGTAATAGGAGTTGAATCATGACTGAGAAATGATATAATGGATGCAGAAATTTTCTCACGGCACTGGAGTGTGTACCGTGGAGATAGGATAGGAAAGGTGGGAGGGGGAGTTTTCATTCTGGTGAAAGAAGAATTTGTAAGTTACGAAAAAGTTAAAGATGAGACACATGAAATTCTAGGTGTAAGGCTCATTTCTAAAGATAATAGGCAACTTGATATATTTGGAGTGTACAGATCGGGAAAGGGTAGCACTGATGCGGATTCGGAATTATTTGATAGGATAGTCAGCTATGTGGGAAACGACATGGAAAGAAATGTGATTGTAGCGGGAGATCTGAATTTGCCAGATGTAAATTGGGAAGGAAATGCGAACGGCAGGAAGCATGACCAACAAATATGGGAAGGACAGCTGATTCAGAAAGTGATGGAACCAACCAGAGGGAAAAATATCCTGGATGTCGTGCTGATAAAACCAGATGAGCTCTATAGGGAAACTGAAGTAATAGATGGTATTAGTGATCATGAAGCTGTTTTTGTGGTAGTTCAAAATAAATGCGATAGAAAGGAAGGTCTTAAAAGTAGGACTGTTAGGCAGTACCATATGGCTGATAAAGCAGGTATGAGGCAGTTTCTAAAAAGTAACTATGATCGGTGGAAAACGGTAAATAAAAATGTAAACAGACTCTGGGATGGGTTTAAAGAAATTGTTGAGGAATGCGAAAACAGGTTTGTACCTTTAAGGGTGGTAAGGAATGGTAAAGACCCACCTTATTATAATAGAGAAATAAAGAGACTAAGAAGGAGGTGCAGACTGGAAAGAAATAGAGTTAGAAATGGCTGTGGAAGTAAGGAGAAATTGAAGGAACTTACTAGAAAATTGAATCTAGCAAAGAAGGCAGCTAAGGATAACATGATGGCAAGCATAATTGGCAGTCATACAAATTTGAGTGAAAAATGGAAGGGTATGTATAGGTATTTTAAGGCAGAAACAGGTTCCAAGAAGGACATTCCAGGAGTAATTAATGAAGAAGGGGAGTGTGTATGTGAGGATCTTCAAAAGGCAGAAGTATTCAGTCAGCAATATGTAAAGAATGTTGGTTACAAGGATAATGTCGAGATAGAGGAAGAGACTAAGGCCAAAGAAGTAATAAAATTTACATATGATAACAATGACATTTACAATAAGATACAAAAGTTGAAAACTAGAAAAGCGGCTGGAATTGTTCAGATTTCTGGGGATATACTAAAGACAATGGGTTGGAATATAGTACCATATCTGAAGTACTTATTTGATTATTGTTTGGTCGAAGGAGCTATACCAGATGAATGGAGAGTTGCTATAGTAGCCCCTGTGTATAAAGGAAAGGGTGATAGACATAAAGCTGAAAATTACAGGCCAGTAAGTTTGACATGCATTGCATGTAAGCTTTGGGAAGGCATTCTTTCTGATTATATTAGACATGTTTGTGAAATTAATAACTGGTTCGATAGAAGGCAATTCGGTTTTAGGAAAGGTTATTCCACTGAAGCTCAACTTGTAGGATTCCAGCAAGATATAGCCGATATCTTGGATTCTGGAGGTCAAATGGACTGTATCGCGATTGACATGTCTAAAGCATTTGATAGGGTGGATCATGGGAGACTACTGGCAAAAATGAGTGCAATTGGACTGGACAAAAGAGTGACTGGATGGGTTGCTATATTTCTAGAAAATAGATCTGAGAGAGTTAGAGTAGGTGAAGCTTTGTCTGACCCTGTAATAGTTGAGAGGGGAGTTCCTCAGGGCAGTGTTATCGGACCTTTATGTTTTCTTATATATATAAATGATATGAGTAAAGGAGTGGAATCGGAGGTAAGGCTTTTTGCTGATGATGTTATTCTCTATAGAGTGATAAATAAGTTACACGATTGTGAACAACTGCAACGTGACCTCGAAAATGTCGTGAGATGGACAGCAGGCAATGGTATGCTGATAAACGGGGCTAAAAGTCAGGTTGTGAGTTTCACAAATAGGAAAAGTCCTCTCAGTTTTAATTACTGCGTTGATGGGGTGAAAGTTCCTTTTGGGGATCATGTAAGTCTCTAGGTGTTAATATAAGGAAAGATCTTCACTGGGGTAATCACATAAATGGGATTGTAAATAAAGGGTACCGATCTCTGCACATGGTTATGAGGGTGTTTAGGGGTTGTAGTAAGAATGTAAAGGAGAGTGCATATAAGTCTCTGGTAAGACCCCAACTAGAGTATGGTTCCAGTGTATGGGACCCTCACCAGGATTACCTGATTCAAGAATTGGAAAAAAATCCAAAGAAAAGCAGCTCGATTTGTTCTGGGTGATTTCCGACAAAAGAGTAGCGTTACAAAAATGTTGCAATGTTTGGGTTTGGAAGAATTGAGAGAAAGAAGGAGAGCTGCTCGACTAAATGGTATGTTCCGAGCTGTCAGCGGAGAGATGGCGTGGAATGACATTAGTAGACGAATAGGTTTGAATGGCGTTTATAAAAGTAGGAAAGATCACAATATGAAGATAAAGTTGGAATTCAAGAGGACAAACTGGGGCAAATATTCATTTATAGGAAGGGGAGTTAGGGATTGGAATAACTTACCAAGGGAGATGTTCAATAAATTTCCAATTTCTTTGAAATCATTTCGGAAAAGGCTAGGAAAGCAACAGATAGGGAATCTGCCACCTGGGCGACTGCCCTAAATGCAGATCAGTCTTGATTGATTGATTGATTGATTGATTGATTGAACACCAGGAGATAGTACGTGTCCCTGTGGTTAGTACACCTAGGTGAGGAACCTCATCGGTTTTGCGTTGGGTATGAGTGGCGCCGTTGTGTGAGAAACACCATAGGTCTGCGTTATCTGTACGAAGTACAATACTTGTGAGTAGTACCATCTTGTGTGGAACACCGTGAGTCTTCGCTACTTGTGATTAGTACCCCAACATGACAAATACCATGGTTCTATTTACTCGCGACATGTACCATTCTGAGGGGCCCTAGACCTGGATTTTGGACCCCTTTAGACATCCAGCATCCTCGATTCAGGGTTGTGCTTTATAAGTGGTACCTTGGTTAGTAATGCTATTATTTATGACATTTTTTGAGTCGAATCCACTGTTTTTTGTTTGCTTGTTTCTTGCTTTTTTTGGGTTCATGTCCATCCATTCATTATTCATGACATTTTTTTTATTTTGGTCAGTGGATGATTTTGAACTTTTTGTTGTTATTTCATTTCGTACCATTAGGGGCCGAGACCTCGATGTTAGGCCCCTTTAAACAACAAGCATCATCATCATCATCATCATCATCAATAATAATAATAATAATAATAATGTGTGGTCTCCGGAGAGTTCTGGTGCAGGTCTTTCGATTTGTCGTCGTATAGGCGACATGTGCGTCTTGAGGATGGGGCTCCATCGAAGATGAAATCTAATGCTGAAAACGTTACAAACACCCAGTCCCCGAGCCATACGAATTTAATAATGAAAGTTAAATCCCTGACCCAACCGGGAACTGAATCCGGAACTCTCTAGAACCAAAGGCCAACATGAAGCCGGACACGAT
This sequence comes from Anabrus simplex, assembly GCF_040414725.1. Taxonomy (NCBI): domain Eukaryota; kingdom Metazoa; phylum Arthropoda; class Insecta; order Orthoptera; family Tettigoniidae; genus Anabrus; species Anabrus simplex. The sequence continues at coordinate 1,212,370,606 of NC_090265.1, read as the reverse complement.
CCTGATGAAGAACTGCGTTTCAACCATTTCCGCATCACAGCTTTTTATAACTTTTAGTTAATTTATCCCCTGCTACATCTATTACCTCTGCGTACAAGATACGTAATCATTTCATTTTCATTGGATCTGTTTTGATGACGTATGACTATTGTCTTTTCTCATCCTACGCAACTGATTAGCTGTGCATGCAGCACATAATAGTACAGTACAGTATTGCCCTATCCTGCATAATGTCCCCATGTAAACTCGGCCTGAAAACCATATCCCGGCCATGCCACTCGCACGTACAGTATGTACCTATTCTATTCGTACGGGCTGTTTGCTTTAGTACCTCAACGCACTGCCAGAAAATAATAAACTGCAAATGATTTTATTCACTGAACACATATTAAAAAAAGCCTTCAGAAAACATATACCTACTATGTCTGTTTGCAACCATGTTAACAAAACGTACTACAGCTTCTAATAAAGAAAAGCGCGCCCATAATCTTGTGTCTTTCCTATTCGTACAAGCAAATTGAACACTTGAAGTAAACAAAAAAATAAAGGGTTCCTGGAACATGTTAGTATAAGTATATTGGAATGTCCCCTAGCATTTGTAACTTCCAGACATCGTCGCAGCATTTATACACTAATTTCTTGCACATGTCGGAGCTGATTTTGTGCCATTCCTGAAGAATCACGCTTTTAAGTTCCTCCTTCGTACGCACACGTTGCCTACGGATATTCCTCCTTAACGTAGCTCAAAGATCTTCAATGGGATTTTAATCCGGAGACTTGGGAGGTGTTCTTAGCTGTTTAGGAATATTCCAGGTGAACCATGTCTTATTCATATCAGCAGAGTGTTTTGGGTCATTATCATGCTGGAACATATAAACAGGTGGAAACCCCATTTTGTTCGGCACTATGCTTAACGTTTGCCCTAGGATTGCATTATAGCCCTCCTTGTTCATTATTCCGTCAATGAAATATATGTTACCCACACCTCTGGCTAACATACAGCCCCAAAACATTACAGAACCACCACCGTATTTTACAGTTGGGAGTGTATTTGCCAATTCATTGTCCGTACCAATTTTTCTCCATATTCTGTGGATGCCATCTGACCTAAAAAGGTTCATTTTTGTCTCAGCGTACCATATAACGTCAGTCAAGAATTATTTCTCTTTATACACATGCTCCTTAGCGAATGGTAGTCTAACCCGTCTGTTTTTTCAACTTACGTATGGCCTTTTTCCATGGAATTCTTCCATAGTACCCATGCCGATACAGTATCCGACGGTGGTGGAGTTGCTGATCTTTCCAGGTCGTTCCTCCGTGAGTTTCATCAGTACTGGTGTACCTAATTTGGAATCTGACTTTAGCAGCCGAACAAAAAATATCCTTTCCTTTAAACACTTTCTCTTGGGTTTCCTTGGAGCGTTCTTAATACTGTAGTGTCTATTTACATTTATAAACTACATATTTCACCGAAAAATGTGTTCTATTGACCAGCTGTCAAATTTTTCGTAATGAAAATCCTTGAAGTGGCAGTTGATATATAGTGGTCTTAAGCTCCGTACTTAACTCTGCACTCCTACCCATGTCCACCACAGATACATTAGGAAGGAGACTAACACGCTTGACTAGTCGTATGCCGTCACTGAGACTTTTCCGTGCATCGCAAGTAATAATAATAATAATAATAATAATAATAATAATAATAATAATAATAATAATAATAATAATAATCGTATGGCCTCAGCTACCGTGTGCAGACATTTCAATTTGACGCCATCTGGCTGTCTGCTCGTCAATTTCGACGTTCCGTTTTACTCTAGGCCCCCACTAGATAGCAGACCGAGTAAACCGAAACTCTCTTGGGCGTCTATGGCTGAGATTTAATGAATTTTGTCGGGTAAACACCAAATGTGTCACCAGAGATCTTTTACATGCCGACATCGTACGACATGGAGTGTCGAATGGACTTTTTTCCGCCCTTCAAAAATCCGACAACCTCTGCCGGGTTTGAACCCGCTATCTTGGGATCCGGAGGCCGACACTCTACCGCTGATCCACAGAGGCAGCTATCGCAAGTAAACGGTGCGCATCATACTGTCCATGTGTACGAATACAAGTGGTACACCCGTTTGTCGATGCCGGCATATACATATAAAATCTTCCCGCCTGTATGTAGATAAGTGTGGTTTTGACTAACGAATTATCATTGACAAATCATGTTTCTACCCGTAATGTACGTTTTATTTCAGTTTTTCAATCGTTACTGTGAATATACGAGACTTGATAATAAATTGAAGCCTGTACGAACAACAGAGACACATACTGTAAGTGAAGAGCGTAGCATCTGGAGCAAGATAGTTTAAGCTGCCTGATGACATCGCAATGACTCTCTCTGTCTCTCTCTGCGCAGAGCGTGCTCTCTCTCTCTCTCTCGCCCGTCTTCGTATGTGTTAATAATGTACAGTTTTACGTCCCACTAACTACAAACTACATTTTTATGGCTTTTGGAGACGCCGAGGTGCCAGAAATTCATCCCGCAGGAGTTATTTTACGTGGTAGTATATCTGACGATACAAGGCGGGTATATTTTAATACTTTCAAACAACTAAGTTGGGCTCAGAAGGCCAGCTCTCTGTCATCTGAGCTACTCAGCCCGGCATTCCTGTGCGCTTCTCATTCTGGTAATAATAATAATAATAATAATAATAATAATAATAATAATAATAATAATAATAATAATATTCCATGCGTACTGGAAGTGAAGAAGGATTTGGAAAAAGCCCATATGAACTCAACTGACACCGCGGACAGAAACCTCTACAGGAAAAAAATTAATGGATGGAAAGTGCAACCAGAGAACGAAGTGAAAAAAGAAGACTGGAGCAAAGTGGACAGAAGAACGAAAAAGGATACACGGAGAAAGGATGAGAGCTGTTTGGCAACTCAGAAAACAGAATCGTTAGAGCTTTGCATGATCCATTGGGTCCATACGCACATAATAATAATAATAATAATAATAATAATAATAATAATAATAATAATAATAATAATAATAATAATAATAATAATAATAATATGGCTTCAGCTACCAGTTTACAGGACCAAAGACGTAGCCACACACATCTGAACAAGTTAGAGGGAATCCAAAATAAATTACGGTTACTGGGGTTTTTATGTTATAAGAATTATAACTTATCACCCTAACGAGAACAATGTCATAGGCCTACAAATTTTTATTGAAGTAATTTCAGTAGCCTACTAAAATTTAGTTGAGAAGTTTTGTAGCAAAATTTCCTTTTCAAAGAAACAGATTAAGAAAGAAAGATAACTGTCCTGAGGGTGCCACCGGATTACGATCGGTTGAAAAGGTAACCGAGGTTTTCAAATATTCAGGAACCAAAGATCTAAGGCAAGAATATGTCGTAAAATATGAAAGAATTCCAATAAAGTGATGGGTCTAAGCACTGAGTACTGATCTGACGTAGAAACCACCAGTCTCACTGTAGAGAGCAATCTCCTTAGCGAATCTGTCTTACAACACTTCTCTGCAAGGAAAAGAACAATACGGCTATTTCCCTCTCCTCTGTAACCATCCATCTACTAGCCTGAGACTTCTCTTCCCAGCTTGACCTCGTTACACAGCACCGCTATGCTCATTTACGACTGGTGAGGAGGAAAGCGAGGAGCTTCTTCTCTCGAAGAGCAGGCATACAGTGGCCTCTAATTAAAATTCTTATGCTCACCGTTACGACATTATTCTGCACATTAATTAGGCTCTTGAAGGGAGCATTTCTGACGAGTAGCAGACTTGCTTCCTTGTCGGCACCATGTAGGTCATTAGAACATCTCATGGTAATGAATGCATGGTCAGGGAACATGTTGAGTAGTAACTGTACCCAGGATCTAAACACGTTTTCCTTCCCCGACCACTAGAACACGGAGATAATATTCAGCTGCATGGGTGAGTGATCAGTGATTTGGGCTTCAGCTCCTGTGGTCTCGGGTTCTGTTCGGTGCTGGGTCGTGAAATTACAATCAGCTCGGCGACTGGGTTTTGTGCTGTTTACTGCAACTCACACACCACAAAGAGTCACAGTCGAGGAAGCAACGCCGATGGGGACACATAAGTGGCACGTGGATGATTGGAGCGCCGACCCTTAGATCCTATGTACCATGTCAATGGTATGGTGGAAATTAGCGTAATCGACAATCGACGTCTTGCGATGTCGGCATGCATAAGATCCCTGGTGACACATTTGGTGTTTAAAAGACAAAACATTTTAAATCTCAGGTCTCCCAACAGAAATTGGCCTTTCTGCCATCTCGTAGAGTAAAATAAAGTCAAGTTTAACAAGCAGGTCACGTAAATGGATCAAATCAAAATACATTCAGTCGGTAATTTGGGCAATAGAACTGTGGCAGCCCCAATTCTGATCTTTAACATAGTATAATTTCATGGATAAATAATTATCAAATACAATCCTACTTAAATAAAACAACAGGCTATGTTCTAGACATTGAATTTTCCCTGAGAAACTTGGCCATAATTCTACAAATGCTGACAACTAGAGATTTTCGAGCGCCTCCCATCTGATAGACTGACACTAAATCTTCTTCAAGAACTGTTTTAGGTTCCTATGCACCAGTCCTATTGCTCCATCCCTGCTAATACTAGTGTTACTTGATCCAATCGTCACTGATGTTACACATTTCGTGCAGCATTTGATATTTCCCAACTTTCGTTTAATAAGTTGACTAAATATCTGAACTATAGAATGTTGCAGAATCGACCAACCAAACATGTTTGGTAGCGCAGTCCTATAGAGTGAGAGAACTTCATGTCCCTCCGGCTCTTTCGAGTCGTTCCATCGCGGTATGTGAACGATTTAGCTGTACATTACAGCTCCGGAATGGTGGCATTTGCTGAGAGACAGCTAGAGCATGCTATTAAATGAGTTGACAGATGGACCCTGAAACATGGTTCTCGATTTTCAGCGGCGAAAGCCTCAGTTGTACACTTCTGTCGACATCGGCTTGTGCATCCTGAACCTGTATTCCGCTTGCGAAACAGTGTCTTACCATTGGTAGTCACCTGCAGATTCCTGGGTCTCCATTTTGATTAAAGACTTACGTAGTAGCCCCACATCCGTCAGATGAACGTTGCCTGCGTGAAGAGACTCGTGGGGGACAGACCGTGCGGTGCTGCTACGTTTCTACCGGCAATTGTCCTCTCCCGAATAGACAATGGTAGTGCGGCTTTTGATTCAGCATCAAGATCTACGTTGAGCCATTTAGACAATGTTCACCATAGTTGAGATAGGCTGACAAAGGGAGCTTTCCGTATTAGCCCCATTACCACCCTACACTCTGAAGCGGGATTTCCACATTTACGAATAAGGAGGCAGCAGTTACTCCTCACGTACGCTACCAAAATTCGTGAAATGCCGCTACATCCAAATTATCAACACATATTTAGTACCCAGTACCACCAGAAGTACCAAGACTGGTCGAATGCCACACGGCCGGTTGGGTATCGAATCGATAGCTTGTGTCGTGAGTTAGATATGACTGTTACTGGTTGTCTTGAGAGGACTTCTAGTGAAATACTTCAGAAATTGTTTCACTCCCGGCTAGATCTAATCCGTGGATTCAGCGTGAACACGGATGTCTCTGTTCATCGGAGATATTTCCAGGACTTCGTTCATCAACATCAGGCCGCGAGACATGTCTTCATGGTTGGTTCTCTGACGGAGAAAATGTGGATTGCTCTTACGTCATCGATAATATAAGCATGTACTGTCTGAATCGTGTATCGTTAAGTTCTCCGCATTCTCTTGGCACCTTCTGCACGCAAAACGCGCTGGTGGAGCAGATTCATTACTTTCTAGCTAGGTTGTGTGATGCTGGCACCAGAGTCAATTTCGCGTGGCTTCCAAGCCACGTTAGGATTGCGAGAAATGAACTTGCGGATGATGCTGCAAAGGAAGCGGTACTTTTACCTCCTAGACATCTGAATGTACCTGCTAGGGATATTTATTCTCAGCTACGTCGAACATTTGGCGTCCTGATAATCGGAGTGGCTAGGCATCCGAACTGCCAACAAGGTGAGACAACTGCCGCGTGGCGGTCCTCTTTCCAGCCTTCAGGGAAATAGGCCGTGATTTTGTGTAGGGTGAGGATAGGTCACTGAAGATCTACGCACTCTTACCTCCTAAGGAGGAAAGACCCCAGTGTGTTCTTGTGGTGCCGAGGCCCACGTCCTCACACAGTGCGCAGATCTCTCTGGCCTAAGACGAAACCTTTGCCTCCAGGAAGCACTCGAACTCATACTAGCCGATGACGCGACTACTGCTGATCTCGTCATTTGCTTTATGCGTGAGAGTGGATTAATAAAGTATATGTAAGTCTGAAGTTTCCTGTTACTCACAGAACTTACGGTCCCTTTTGATCCGTTTTTGACTTTTTCGGCATAATAAAATAGGCTATGTATTGTTTTATTTGGAAATTATGAAACAAGTGTATTTTTGAGGGACAATCATGTGAACTGAAAAAATCTTTAAACTGCTCTCTTGGAAAATAATGGACTTTTAATTGTAACCCTTTCGTTCTCAGTCATCGAACTGGTAAACCTACTCGGAATTATTCGTACGTTCCACAACACCTTAAGGGAAGACATAACTGTTAAGTTGCGATTTTTTGCAAAAACAAATCTAATGTTCACGTTTAACCTTAAAAATGTCCGGACCCATGGCTAAATGGTTAGCATGCTGGCCTTTGGTCTAGAGGGTCCCGGCTTTGATTCCCGGCCGGGTCGGAGATTTTAACCTTAAATGGTTAATTCATTTGGCTCGGCGACTGAGCTTTTGTACTGTCCCCAACATCCCTGCAACTCACACACACACGTAACACTATCCTCCACCACAACAACACGCAGTTATCTACACATGGCAGATGCCACCTGCCCTCATCGGAGAGTCTGCGTTACGAGGGCTGCACTCGGGCAGAAATAGCTATACGAAATGTATTTACCTTAAAAATCCCACAGTTCTTCCTCTCTCAATTCCCGTTGTCAGTTTGGCTCTAACGCCATTTTTAAAGGTCTAAATGCCGGATTTAAAGGGTAGCAGCATGGCGCCTCTTTCTCTGACGCTGTCAGAGAATGTTGGCTTCGAACTTCATTCGGACTACCATTTCAATAATCCCGCTGAAATATATTTACCTTGTAGTAGGCCACCGCTGTGTTTAAGAGGAGAAAGAAGTCTGAAGGAGTAACATATATTCCACAGCAGTTTTAAAGCAAGTATGATTCTTAAAATATTCAATTTCAGATTTCTAGCTCAGAATATTTTCAATTTTTTACCGTGTACAAAATATTCCTTGCGCAGAATTCTTATCAAATTCACCTGAAATGTTCAGATAAAGCAGTTCTGAATTTTGTTATCAGTTAAAGATTACCTTCTTCTTTTATCACCTAAAATAGCACCGAACTAGATTTTTTCCTATTGTAAGGATAATGAAAAACTGAAAAACGTATATCTCCAACAGTTCATACCTGACTGTAAAACCCAAAGTTATTACTACGTATACGAGTATTGTTGACAAGTATGCCAAATTATAGCCCAAAGTAATGAAAACTGTGCTCCAAGGAGCATTCTCCATGCAACATATAAAATATTTTTTAACAACTTTGCAAAAATGAACAAATCAATTCCGATTTGTGTGTGGGGCTATATTATCAATATAAGCTTGAATTTTCAGTTTGGTTGTGGTAAGTGGTAAGCTGTAGTTTTAAATTTTTGTCATGACTCCCGTTAAGCTCCACACAAAATTTACATTTGTTTCGCACACCCTGCATTCGTGCAAATAAATAAACAAATAAATAAATAAATAAATAAATAAATAAATAAATAAATAAATAAATAAATAAATAAATAAATAAATAAATAAATAAATAAATACATTTTAATTTTTGGATACTAATAAACGTTGTAAATAATAATAATAATAATAATAATAATAATAATAATAATAATAATAATAATAATAATAATAATAATAATACTTTTACTCTTTACGTCCCACTAATTACTTTCTTCCGGTGTCGATATTTTGACCTGCAGTAATTATTTTACGTGCCGGTAAATCTTCCGACACGAGTCTGACATATTTGAGCACATTTAAATACCACCGGACTGAGCCAGGATGGAACCTGCAAGTTGGGCACAGAAAGCCAGCGCCTTAACCCTGTGTGCCACTTAGCCAGGCGAAATATTGTAAGAAGTAGAGCCACAGGCAACAGAAATACATAAACACAGTCGTATGGAGCGCAAGTTTATAACTTGCAATTTTTCATCACCCAGTAACGTGAGTAGTGAGAGACGTGTTGGTTGTGCTATGCGATTAATTTTGTTCCCAGTAGTAATGATCAGTGTTGCGTCAGTATTTCTTCATTATCCAGCTCTTATAACTTGGTTCTTGGAAGGAAAAATTTATACAATTGATTTTCCTTGTTCCTAATTTTCCTATTATGCAAGGAATTTACTCTAGCCTAATAATAGGTTATGAGAAACTTTTGTAAGGCCACGTGGGTCTGTTTGAATTTCCTTATTAATTCGTCTTAGGTGACTGAGCCTTCATATGCTTGGCATCAGGAAGGGAATCTAGACGTAAAAAGTTACAAGTACTGCTGACCGCAAGATTTTTCATCTGCCTCTACAATCCTCTGTATGCCACTAACACTGTAGCCTAATGCAGTTATATACCTCTTATTGTGTAATAATAAAATAAATAACAATGCACTTGGCTTTACGTCCCAAGCTGTCAAGCTGCCAACATTTTGCCCGATCGGAGTTCTTTTTGGTGCCCGTAAATCCAGCGACTCGAAGCTGACGTATTTCGGCACCTTCAAATACCACCGGACTGAGCCAAGACCGAACCTCTCAAGTTGGGCTCGGAAGGCCAGCGCTCCACCGTCCGGGCTACTCAGCTCAGCACAATAACGTTCCATCTATATGCAGTGTATAAAATAGGATTTTTGTACGCACATTGATCAGAATTTAAAAAAAAGAATGGTATGTCTGTATCGGTCGTGTCCACAGTAACAAGGAAATGCACTTTTTAATTTTCCGTCATTTCTGTCTGTCTATCTATCTGTCTATCTATCTGTAAGTATGTACGGTCATCACGAGAAAATGGCTGAAGGTAATTTAATGAAAATTGGTATGTGAAGTCGAGGAATAAGGCGCTACAATCTAGGTTATAAATAATTTTATTCGCACAGAGTAAAAAGGTAGTTTAGGGGAAGGCCTAAAATGAAATTCTAAAAATAAATTGTTATTCGTGGTCCTAATGATAAATACTTCATAACTAATGTTATATAGAATTACATTTCCGATCGTTTATGTCTTATACATGTTTTTTGCTAGTTCTTTTACGTCGCACCGACACAGATAGGTCTTACGGCGACGATGGGACAGGAAAGTGCTAGGAGTGGGAAGGAAGCGGCCGTGGCCTTAATTAAGGTACAGCCCCAGCATTTGCCTGAAAATGGGGAAATCACGGAAAAGCATTTTCAGGGCTGCCGACAATGGGGCTCGAACCTACTATCTCCCGAATACTGGATACTGGCCGCATTTTTACATTTTTACCGTACCGGCTATAATAACAGAGATATCCATAAATTTCCATACCAATGCCTAGCCACGAGAAAATGGGTGAACATCATACAGTACAATACACTCATAAAATGCACTAGTGATAATTATCTGATTTACTTTGACATGTTTATTATACAGTAGTTAATATTTCACTGCCTTAGTACAAGGACGTGTAGAATAAAACAGTAAATGATGCGTTTGCCACTTGTTTGTTCATCCTGGCTTAATAATTCGGGCATCAAGTCAACAATACGACCTCCTATAAATTCGTGATATTCATTGTACAGATGACATACACGCTGTCGTAACATCCATCTTCCAGTAGTTCAGCACGTCAGTATTAAAATGAAATGGCACCATAAGGAGACATTTTTTACTGTTTTCCACCCATTTTATATCATAGGGATTTCTGAAAGTGGATTGGGACAGAGTCTTTAGACCTGAATCAATGAACAAGTGAAGACGATCACAACAATTGAGCTTAATAATAATATTGGTATTGTTTTTAAGCCCCTCTGACTACTTTGATGGTTTTCGGAGACGCCGAGATGCCGGAATTTTGTCCCGAAAGAGTTTTTACGTACCAGTAAGCCCATCGCAACGAGGCTGACACATTTTGCCACCTTTAAATACCACCGGATTGAGTCAGGATCGAACCTGCCAAGTTGGGGTCAGAAGACCGCCGCCTCAACTCAGCCCGGTAGGCAAGCATAATAAACTTCATTTCTGAACTGGTACGATATAACCGGGAATGTTGAGGAACGTTCTGTGATTAGGAAATTCTAATCAGTTGAAGTATTTTAATAAGATTTTCGAATCATTGTTTGTCTTATTGTTCTTTTCGCTTGAAATAGATATCAGAGGAAATTGCACATTGAAGCCTTGCACAGCTATTTACCCTCGTATGGCATTTCCAGTCCATGACCTACTTGTCGAGAACCATGAACACATCCTAGTATATTAATGGATAATTACGAGGTGAACAGCCATAGAGACCGATGAGAACCATCACCTAGCGGAACTGCTTCCGTTAGGCTCTTGTGTTGGTACCTATTAACAAACTGTACTATGCACTTCGGAAGAGCAACAATGATTTCATTCCTCGATCTACTTCCGTCCGGTTCAAAGACCTTTCTATTGATAGCCTATGGAATAATTGACCGCTCCGATTTCCCGAACTATCATCTACCGATTAAAATGGCATTATTGTTGAATCCTACTGAAGATTCTTCATAAAGGTTGAGATAGGTAGATAGATAGATAGATGGATAGGAAGAGAAAGATAGAAAGGAAGAAAATGTCATTATTTGTAGTGACTTTAGGGCTCAAGACCCTCTTTTACACTTAACCACTAGAATGTATACTGTATATATACAGATGTACCAAAACTCGACAGCAGAAATTTAGGAATGGATTCCTCAAATAGAGAGAAGAAAAAGAGGTTATGACAACATGAGTCCGGAAACGTATACTTACAGATTTATTCATACTTTTGTACATTTACACCGTACGTCTGTAACGGCAGCTGAAACACTATGAGCATGTATCAGAGGAAATGTTCAAAGTGACGACCTTCAGCTTGAATACAAGCCTACCTCGTCCTCGCATCGAGTTACGCACGCGATCAAAAATGTCTGGTGTAGTGTGTACTGCCTGAGAGGTTGTCACAATGCGCTTATATAAAGTTGCTTCATCAAGAAAAGGAGTCGCACACACGAGAGACGTAACGTGTCCCCACCGGTAAAAGTCCACGGGGTTCAAATCAGGAGACCGTGGTGGTAGCCAAGCAATCGGTCCGCCTCAACCTATCCAGCGCTCAGGAAAATGGGTGTTCAGGTACCTGCGGGCAGCAGACTGAAATGTGCGGGAGCATTATCTTCCATGAAATACTTTTGTTGACGGGATGCAAGTGGCACGTCTTCCAAATAATCAGGCAATGCAGTACGCAAGAGTTTTGGTACATCCTGTATATATAATTACAAATAAAATAACACAAATAATAAAATAATAGTAGAATCCTTAATTTTAACATTTTAATTTTTAAATGAAGACATTCATTCATCTAATTCATTCGTTCATTCCTTCAAAATTTATTCAGCAAGCCAGCGCGATATTCTCAGCTAGTGTTCACGGTGAACCATTTTATACTTGCCATGAGAGAGAACATCCATAAAGTTTGCAGGTGGATAATTCCATGACCTGGTCGCAGAGATTATGAAGGAGCGGTTGTAAACAGCAGTGTGGTTTACGGGTATGGCAAGAGAGGGTCCAGATCTAGTATTGTGGTCGTGATAAGACGAGAGGTAAGAAAGAAAATGAAGAGAGATAGTAGGGAGTATTAGTGAAAAGTGTTTTGTGTAGAAGAGATAACATGCGAAGTTCACCACGCTGTTGCACACGAAGCCACGGCATCTCCTTATAATGTGATATACAGTATGTACATCAGATTGCAGATTAAAGATATAACTTACGCAGCTGTTTCGACTCCAGTCCACTTTCTTGTTAACTGTCGTAGGTTATGTTACTCAACACAGAGTCACAATAGTCAATTCTTTTTCTAGTTGCTTTACGTCGCACCGACAAAGATAGGTCTTACGGCGACGATGGGACAGACAAGGTCTAGGAGTAGGAAGGAAGCGGCCGTGGCCTTAATTAAGGTAAAAATGGAAAAACCACGGAAAACCATCTTCAGGGCTGCCGACAGCGGGGTTCGAACCCACTATCTCCCGAATACTGGCCGCACTTAAGCGACTGCAGCTATCGAGCTCGGTCACAATACTCAAATATACTCGTAGGTAGTATCAGAGAATTAATTAGTTGTACTTTAAATCGAACCGAACTTACCTTATAGAACTTTTTCAATGGATATAAGCATTTATTAACTTTATTTAGATGCGTTTATTACCTGTTGAGTCCGTGTAATTAATTTGCACATACATAATTTAAATATGAGTTCGAGTACGAGCTGAGGCTCATGAATTATTATGCAATAAATACATTTAAAGTACTATTGTTAAGTATGTCACTGGCCACCTCTGGAGCGTAATGGTTGGAACTATTAGCTGCCGTCTTTGGAGGCCCGGGTTCGATTCGTGGTACTGCCAAAAATTTATGAACGGCAGGAGGGCTGGTATGTGGTTGAAATGGTAACTCACCTATATTGCGGGTGTGCCTGAAAAGAGCTGCACCAACTCCGGATTGAGGACATGCGTTTACTTTTTAATATGTTAATAAAATCGTTATGGTGAAGAAATGTGCAGCAGTTATCAATGAATCCTTATCCAGTTAATGGCTTTTAAGTTCAGAAATGGTTGTTTTATTAGCATTACGTGCAACAGTATGCGTGAAATAATTAAAATTGAAATCCAAATACTGTATTACAACAATGCCATTAAATGAGTCAAATTGCATCTAAATGTCCGTTTGAGACAATTAGTGTTTAAAACGGTTACATAATTTTGTCACGGTATGATTCTCAGTCTTTGTTTTCAGTTCTCTACGATGGACAACAGTAGAGGGAAATAATTGTCTACATGAATCAGTGACAAGTGATACTTTAGACATTCAGTGAAATTTCAGTGATAACCAACATGCTTGGAACACATACAGCAGTTGTTATACTTCATTGTTACTTTTTCACTGTCAATAACTAGTGGAGAATTCCGTTCCTTACCAAGCGAGTTGTCCGAGATGTTGGGGTCGCGCAGCTGTGCGCTTGCATTCGGGAGATAGTGGGTTCGAATCCTACCGCCAGTAGCTCTGGTTTTCTGTGCTTTCCTATTTTTTCACCAAGCACCAGGCTGTATGTTAATTTAGACCACGGTCACTACTTTCCCAATCCTAGCCCTTTCCCATTCCTGAAAATGCACAGCCTGTTTCCAGTCATTCGACGGGATCAAGAATGGAATGAACGTAGCTCCATCTAGCGGCGAGGATAGGAAACGTGCCGGCTGCCGCACTCCACTGGGGCAATGATTAATGAATGACAGTTGAAATGCAATGATATTGGAGAGTGTTGCTGGAGTGAAATGTGACAGGGAAAACCGGAGAAAAATCTGCCACACCTCCGCTTTGTCCAACACAAGTCTCACATGGAATGACCGGGATTTGAACCACGGAACCCAGCGTTGAGAGGCCGGCGCGCTGCCGCCTGAGCCACGGAGGCTTTACTTTCCCATTCCTGCGTAACCGAAAACCTTCGATATGTTAGTGCGACGTTAAACAAGTAGGAAAAAATCATTAGTGTTCGAATTGATAGAGAAGTAAATAGTGACGTTTTCAGTACTGATATGAAGGGATCTAGAAATTTTCTGATTGTTATCCATGGAAATCCTATTGTTTGTTAATAATAATGTTACTTATTTTACGTAAAAATAACTTTACGGTGTTCGGGGATTCCCGTGGTTTATTGGGAGAGACAAAATTGAACTTCACTCTTTATCATGTGGGCAATATACAACAAAATTAGTATAGTCCATGCTGTTGTTTGTGCAGGATTTAAAAAAATAAGAATTTGGAAACCTGTCACTCTTTTGATTCAAGTTAATTATTGTACGGCTCCATGGCTGTATGGTTAACATGCTGGCCTTTGATCAAAACGGTCGCAGGTTCGATTCCCGTCCGGGTCGGGGATATTAACTTTGATTGGTTAATTCCTCCGACTCGGGGGCTAGGTATTTGTACCAGTTTCAGCATTGAAATTCGTCTCAGGTTGGGCTCCATCTTCAGAGACGTGCAGGTTACCTGTAGGGAGTCAACTTTTGAAACCTTTGCCAGGTCGCTCTAGAGGTAACACATCAGCATTATTATTATTATTATTATTATTATTATTATTATTATTATTATTATTATTATTATTATTATTATTATCTTTCTTTCTTAACCTCTTTACCCTCCAGGGTTGATTATTACCTCGGAATTAGCGAGGGATGCCACCTCTACCGCCTCAAAGGCAGTGTCCTGGTGCGTGGGACTTTGGGTCGGGGTATACAACTGTGGAAGGCGGACCAGTACCTCGCTCAGACGGCCTCTGCCACGTCATTCATTTCATCTCATTAACCTCTTCTGAGGTTAACGTCAGGAAGGACATCCGGTAAAGAAAACCCCGCCACGACAGATTCATCTCACCTCATACCCGACCCCGTACAGAAACGGGACGAGGGCTTGACAAACAAATATAGACAAAAAGGAAAAAAAACACACACGCACCATCTCTGTATACACGAACTCTTTTAACTCTTTTCTTTCCTTGTTACAGCTCGCTAGATTCACTCTCTCGCAGACGGCCATCCTACTGGTCATCCGTCCCGGATGACACAAACATCAGTCCATAGCTTAATATGGTCCGCACAGTTTTTAGTTTTTCTGGGACTCTCATGTTCACATTCACGACACACGTTGTAAGTCATGGGGTTTCACTTTAGCAACACGTTGTTCCAAGAAACCTCTTCTTTACTTTGAGTCCTGGTCCTGACTTGGTACGCTTTATGTCAGGGCCTCTCAAACGCCCAAAATCTCACGCGTGCAGAGCGAGGCGCAAGAGCTCCGTGCACTGTGCATCGGTGTCGCTCGGTGCCGCTCGGTATGGCTCGGATCAACGCTTCGTCTCTGGGCTACTCGGCTATGCTCGGCTCTACTCGGCTATACTCGGCTCAACTCAGCCCGGATTTGGAGCGCTACGGCGCAAGTGGGGGAGAGGGAGACAGGCGGAGCGAGCGAGACAGGCGTGAGGAAAGAGAGAGTAAGCGCTATTGCTCCAAATCGAGGAGTGGGGGGTCTGCACTCTGGTCAACCAAGCCAAGTCGTCTTTTGCACCGTGCACAGTGCATGCACCACGCGCATGCACCCTGAGAGCCCCTGCTTTATGTCAACGAGGTCTCCCAGCTGATACTTTCAAGCAGAGCGGTGATATCGGTTGTTTTCTTGATGAACTTTGAAAATTTGCTGTTTTTCATCTTTCCTCAGATTTTCTCTTCTAATTCTTCTACAGTTTCTTCGTGAATGAGGTCAGAAATCCTTAGATCGGTCTTGTGTCTCATTTTGTAACCTGTTAACAATTCAAACGGCGTCCTTGTAATACTGCGATGGTACGTGCAATTGATAGCCTGTTGTACAGCCTCGATGGTTGTACCATCTTGTTGGATCTGATATTGCAAGCTTTTGATACTCTCGACTTGACAGTTTTCTCGTGGCAATCCAATAGTAACGAGCAGGTGTTTGAGGTTTTTAGTTTTGCAGTAATCTTCAGACTCATGAGCTTCAACATTGAAATTCATCTCAGGTAGGGCTCCATCTTTAGAGACGTGCAGGTCACCTGTAGGGAGTCAACTTTTGAAACCTTTACCAGGCCTCTCTGGAGGACACACGGCAGTATTGTTATTGTATAATATTCAGATATTTTTGTACAGAGTTTATCAGTATCTCTTTCTATGCTTCCAATTTGACCACTTCGTTGAGTACAGCCAAACAATATAACACCTTCAAGTGCTGAAAACGCGTGATGATGTCCTTAACGAATCTATTCCAGGGGTCTAATGTGATCTACGTGACGTGTATGAAATGACACACTTTCCTTGGACAAAGGATGCAGGAACCCTTCCTTTTTTCTAGTTTTTCGGTAAATTAATACACCATTTACTAAATTTGATACGACATTTTCGATGTCTTCTGTTCTCTTGACAGATATTTCTTTTTTTTTTTTTTTTGCTATTGGCTTTACGTCGCACCGACATAGTAGGTCTTATGGTGACGACGGGACAGGAAAGGGCTAGGAGTGGGAAGGAAGCGGCCGTGGCCTTAATTAAGATACAGCCCCAGCATTTCCCCGGTGTGGAAATGGAAAACCACGGAAAACCATCTTCAGGGCTGCCGACAGAGCGGTTCGAACCCACTATCTCCCGAATACTGGATACTGGACACACTTAAGCAACTGCAGCTATCGAGCTCGGTGACAGAGAAAAAACCTCTCTCATGAACAGTTTCGATAATTTCATAACGTCCTCACAATCACAGAATTTTAAAAGTACTGTATGTCATCATGAACCAAAAAGTCCTGGTAGGACCGTTCTTGGCATAATTCCTTAATGGCACTAAGACATTCATCTTCTTCTTGTACTTTCCTCACTCGGACAATTAAAGAGTCAGGAACTGCATACGAAACAGGATGACGAATCAGAGCATCGGCCATGACGCATCCTTGTTCACCTTCTGTGTTATATGGTATATCGGTACTCTTCCAAGATTAGAGCCCATCTTGCAACCATAGTTGTTAGATCTTTCTTATGCATGGTCTTTTGGAAGGCAGCGCAATCTGTGAAAATTTTGAGTGTTATTCCCATAAGATACACTCAAAACTTCTCCTTCCTTCCTTCCTTTCTTTCTTTCTTTCTCTTTCTTTCTTTCTTTCTTTCTTTCTTTCTTTTTTCTTAATCCGTTTACACTCCAGGGTTGGCTTTCCTCGGACTCAGCGAGGGATCCCACCTCTACCGCCTCAAAGGCAGTGTCCTGGAGCGTCGGACTTCCGGCCGGGGTATAAAACTGTGGAAGGTGGCCTCACCTGCTATACGGAACAAGAGCCTTGTTGGGGGATGGAAAGATCTGAAGGGATAGACAAGGAAGAGGGAAAGAAGCGGCCGTGGCCTCAAGTTAGGTACCATCCCGGCATATGCCTGGAAGAGAAGTACGAAACCACGGAAAACCACTTCGAGGATGGCTGGGGTGGAAATCGAACCCCGCTCTACTCAGTTGACCTTCCGAGGCTGAGTGTACCCCGTTCCAGCCCTCGTACCACATTTCAAATTTCGTGGCAGAGCCGAGAATCGAACCCGTCCTCCGGGGGTGGCAGCTAATCACACTAACCTCTACACGACGGAGGCAGGCAACTTATTCAATGCAACAATAATTTTTTTTTATAAGTTGCTTTACATCGCACCGACACAGAAAGGTCCTATGGTGAGGATGGTATAGGAAAGGCATAGAAGCAGGAAGAAAGCGGCTATGCCTGGTGTTAAAATGGGAAACCATAGAAAACCTGCAACAAGGATGGCTAATAATTCATTTTCATAACTAAGATACTACTTCACTTGTTGTGGTGTTGATTTTTTCTCAAGTAAAATACAGTCCTCAGGTGATCTCTGCATTAGCGCGGGTCCATGTCCAAACTTACTTGCATCAGTATGAAGGTCGGTCTCATACGAAGAATTATATTGTAGATATGTAAAACAGGATTTCTTGAGCTTCCTTCAACATTTCAAACGAAATTCTCTGTTCTTTAGAAAATTGAAGTTCATTATCCTTCTTCAGCAGGTCGCTTGTCTCGCAATAACAGAATATTCTGGTATGAACTTCCTGAAGTGAAAACCAGGAAAGACTGCGCTTGTTTCATATTTCTTGATTCTGTAAATTTCATTAGAGATTTAGTTTTTTCTCTGGCGTTGGATACAGTCTTCCATCTTCCACCACATGTCCCAAGAACTAAACCATCCTCTTCAGTAGGTGGCATTTTCCTTTGTTTAGTTCAATACCATAGTCTTTAGTTACATCCAGTACCACCTTTAAGCGATGTAATGCTTCATTTTCATCATTAGCAGGAATTACCAAGTCATCCATATAAATGAGGCCTATACCCTGAACTAATAATAATGGCGTGTGGCTTCCGAAGAGGCCTGATGCAGGTCTTTCCAGTTGACGCGTACAGGTGACCTGCGCGTCTGTGAGGATAGGGCCCTATTTATGACGAATTCTAATGATGAAGATGGCACACACATACAGACACCGAGCTTTTGGAATTAACCAATGAAGGCGGGCAATCGAACCCGTGACCTCCAGCACGCTACACATTTAGGCACGGGCCGTACTGCCCTGAACTACTAATGGTCAGAAGACACGTCAATGAATCGCTGGAACACTGCCGGGGAGTAGCAAAGACCAAATGGTGCTTTTCGGAACTGAAATTGACCTACATTAATGACAACAGTAGTATGCTGTATGTTCTACTTTGAGATTCCACTTGCACATGAAACAATCAATTTTTTAAGTCAAGTGTCCTGGATACTCTCGCTCCATGCAATCTATCCTAATTGTGTATGGGACCAGGAACTTTAAGTTTAAGGAAAAGCTACGTGATTATGAATGCATTGCTGAAAGAAGGAACTCAAAAACTGTGAATGAAGGAATACAGAAACCTATTTCGAGAGACATGTGTCACTGGCTGTTGAAGTAAAATATAGAGCGCAGAGATTTTTCAGCTGTGGTTTTATAGACGATAAATCGTCCAGTTGTCTTCACGAAGACAAGGGTCTGAAATGTTTCAGATGTAACAATTTTGGCCACAAGTCGGTGAATGCAAGACGACAGATGGTAAGGCAGGTAGTGGCAATATAGTTAACTCTTAAACGAAAACTGCAGTTCCCCTTCTCACCTCTAGTTTAGGGCTTGCTAGTACCATAATATTAATGCCTTACTGGTACAGGAAGGAGGGTGCGGTCAGTGGTTGTGAGGAAGTTGGATGAAAACCAGTGTGGTTTCAGAGCACAGAGGTGCTGTCAAGATCAGATTTTCAGTATGCGCCAGGTAATTGAAAAATGCTACAAGAGGAATAGAAAGTTATGTTTATGTTTCGTAAATCTAGATCAGAGATGCTCAGCTGGGCGCCCGTTGAGGCTAGCCCAGTGCGGCCGGGCTGGCGTGACGCAAATGCGGACAACTTACGTAACAAGCATACGTTACCGTGAAGCGAGAGAGCGGACACACTGTGCAGGGAGGGGAGGGAGCATTGACGTTCGATTGTGATTACGAAGCTCTCCTCCACTACTCAGCGAAGTGCTGACTGGGGTGCAGTGTTTAAAATAAAGCTCAATAATCGCAACAAAAAAACCCCCGACCTTCTCAAGATATTCCTGATTGATTTATACTGCGCTCGACATAAACAATCAGTTTTATTTTCGTACATTTATTCATTCAAAGAAAACTGACACCTTATAATTATTTGTTACAATCTACAAAGGTACAGGGTTTAAGGGTACAAGCTAAGATTTACAATTCCTGGACATAACAGTATTTCCATTTAAAAAAAGTAAAATTTCTGTTATTCATTAAGCAAAACGTAATATAATTACATAATTCAACAAGTTTACTGATTGATTTTGCACAGTGGTGTAGCGTAGTGTGACTTTCTCTGTTCTCTGAATTTCTGGAAAAAACATTTAAAATTTAACAGGCGTCGTGTGATAGTAGCTAGCCTCTAAATGGGGAGAGGGAGTTTCATCACGAGTGACGACATCGATATTGACTATCCAAGATTAAAGTACAACAAAAATGAATATATCTATCAGATAGATATATGTCGTAAAATAAATAACCTAACTGATGTTATTCCCGGTAAGCATGATTGGATTGTTGGCGAGTTTATCAGATAAATTAAACTCTAAAAATCACAGGCCGAAGCTTATCCACATTAACCCCGTATTACATTAGAAGTGTTTCTAAAGCATCTCTTAAAATATAATCGTGAAAACTGTAATTCATTACGTACATTATAAAAGTATTTGAGGTTGTAGGCCTAACTCCTTATTGTATACGGTCGAAATACGTAAACTGCAAAGAACGTAAATAACTTATTTCTTACAATATAAATTGAAAATGACGTGGATTTCTGCCCTATTTCTTTCGTTATTTGCTATCGCCGCAGTGATCGAGAGTGACTCGGAGAACTTCGTCCCACCCCCACGGCCTGTGACGTGACGTGGTTGAGTAGCATACGCTCATCGCCTGTCTGTATGCCTGCCCGCGTACAGTGCTGGGCGCCCGCGTGAGTACCTCTGATCTGTAAAAAGCGTGCGGCAAGGTACCGAGGTAAAAGGTGTTCGCCATACTGAGTGGACTATGCGATTAAGGGTAGATTATTAAAATCAATCAAAGGCATTTATGTTGACAACTGGGCTGCAGTGAGAATTGATGGTAGACTGAGTTCTTGGTTCAGGGTACTTACAGGGGTTATACAAGGCTGTAATTTTTCACCTTGTTGTTTGTAGTTTACATGGATCTGCTGAAAGGTACGAAGTGGTAGGAAGGAAATGTAGTAAGCAGTCTGGCCTATGGTGACGAATTGGTCTTAAGGCAAATTGTGCCGGAAGCCTGCAGTCTAATATCTTGCAATTTGAAAATAGGTGCAATGAGTATGGTATGAAAATTAGCCTTTCCAAGGCTAAATTGATGTCGGTAGGTAAGAAATCCAAGAGAATTGAATGTCAGATTAGTGATAGAAAGCTGGAACAGGTAGATAATTTCAAGTATTTGGGATGTGTATTCTGTCAGGATGGTAGTACAGTAAGTGAGATTGATTTACTCAAAATGCGATAAAGCTAATGCAGTTAGCTCGCAGTTGCGATCAACATGTTTATTATATGAAAACCCTCTGTGGGTGGGAGGCGCAGACAAAGAATACACCCACGGTATCCTCTGCCTGT
Organism: Anabrus simplex; assembly: GCF_040414725.1. Taxonomy (NCBI): domain Eukaryota; kingdom Metazoa; phylum Arthropoda; class Insecta; order Orthoptera; family Tettigoniidae; genus Anabrus; species Anabrus simplex. The sequence continues at coordinate 1,212,349,485 of NC_090265.1, read as the reverse complement.
CGTAAGAGGCAACTAAATGGGGCGTCTAAGAGATGATTGAATTAGAACCATGAAACTACTTGTGATAAGTACCATCATGCGGGGAACACCAAGGGCCGCCTTTACTTGCGAGTAGTACCACTATGTTAGGTACACAATAGGTTTGTGATTAGTAGCACCAGAGAGTGGTTCACTGTGGCTTTACAGAACCTGTGATTAGTACCACTACATACGGAACACCATGGGCTTACATTGCCTGTGATTAGTACCATTATGTGAGAAACACCACGGGTCTAGGCGTTGCCTGTGATTAGTACCACTATATTAGCTACACCGTGGGTCTGCGTTGCCCGTGATTAGTACCCTATATGTGAGGAGCACTACGGGATAGTCCAGGTCCCTGTGACTAGTACACCTAGGTGAGAAACACCAACGGTTTGCGTTGTCTATGAGTGGCGCCATTATATATAAGAAACACCATAGGTCTGCTTTACCTGTGCGACGTACAATACTTGTAAGTAGTACCATAATGTGCGGAACACCGTGAGTCTACGCTACATTCGATTAGTACGGCAGCATGAGATATACCATTGTTCTACTTTACTAGCGATAAGTATCAATCAATCACTACTGATCTGCATTTAGGGCAGTCGCCCAGGTGGCAGATTCCCTATCTGTTGTTTTCCTAGCCTTTTCTTAAATGATTTCAATGACATTAGAAATTTATTGGTAAGTTATTCCAATCCCTAACTCCCCTTCCTATAAATGAATATTTGTCCCAATTTGTCCTCTTGAATTCCAAAATTACCTTCATATTGTGTTCTTTTCTACTTTTTAAAGACGCCACTCAAACTTACTCGTCTACTAATGTCATTCCACGCCATCGTTATGGGGGGCCGTTGACCTGGATTCTAGACCCTTTCAGACAACAAGCATCATTTATTCAGGATTGTGCTTTGGAAGCAGGCCGTTAGTCAGTAATACTATTGTTTTATGATAGCTTCTGGGAAGGTAGGGAATTGCATTGTTTAAAGTTCATAGTCATGGTTCATTGTCGTTTTTAAAAATTGTAATCAGTGGAACGATTTTGAATTATGTTTAACTTTCTGTTTTGTGAGTTCGATTCACTGATTATTTTAAATTCAAATTCATCCATTCATCATCAAGTTTTGAATTGTGGTCAGTGGATGAATTTTGGACTTTTAAATTGTCATTACATTTCGTCTTATTTCGTACCATTAGGAGCAGGTGACCTAGATGTTAGGCCCATTTAAAAACAAGCATCATCGTCATTATGTAAAATTTATAGATAAAACGCTTGTGTTCTGTTTAGAGGGACGAATTGAACGCATGTTAATGAACTCTTGTACTCTCTTCACAGGGCTCTGGTCATCGTTATGACCGTGAGAAGGCTGTATTTAACAGTTAGGCGCTAAATGTTTGTAAATCTCTTACGTAACACTCCAAAGTCAAATACCAAGGTTAAACATTCAAAGTAAATAGTGCGCCTCTGTAATGGCGGAGCTGAAATTGTGGGTGTAGAAGTAAACAGATCGCGAGTGTGTGGGCAGATGAGGAGTGAAATTTATTATGATCTGTTAAAATGGCTTGTACTCTCCCTCTCTGAAATGACCAGTCGGGTTCAGAGTTAATAAGCAGAAACTAAGGGAGAAGTCGTCAGTAAATATTATATTTTCGCTATCACGTTTCTTCTGTTATTAACATTCAGTAAAAGATGCTAAGGTATTTGTGCGGACAAGACGGCCTTCGTACCATGGCTACGAAAATGTGATAAACGTGGGGTAATATGAAGGACCAGATGGAATAGTGTAGGATACATCTAGTACAATATTTAAGAGTGACTACAAATGAAACATCTTTGGCGGGCTGAGTGGCTCAGACGGTTGAGGCGTTGGCGTTCTGACCCCAACTTGGCTCAGACCGGTGGTATTTGAAGGTGCTCAAACACATCAACCTTGTGTCGGTAGATTTACTGGCACTTAAAGGAACTCCTGCGGAACTAAATTCCGACACCTCGGCGTCTCCGAAAATCGTAAAAATAGTCAGTGGGACGTAAAGTCAATAACGTTATTATTGTTAAAACATTTTACAACTGTTAAAAAAGCTATTTTTATTAAAATGGTAATGATGATGATTATGATGATGATGATGAGGAGGAGGAGGAGGAGGAGGTGGAGGAGTATGATACACACTGTTATGATAACAGCTCTACGGTATTCACAAAATTATTAACGGATTATATCTATCATCCTCGGCTATTTCAGTTTGGATTTATAAAATGGATAGCTTGAAGAAAGGGTGATCCACAATTAACACCAAGTAAAATGTTCTCGTTTCTAAGGAACAGGGAGTTGCCGGATACAAATGTGAATGTTGATATCAACAGATGCTAAAGAAGTTAAAATAGATGCCAAATCTAACGAAATATACTGTGTCAGCCTCATTAGAGGAGTTCATGAGATATAAATGAATGAGGTGATATAAATAGTAGGAAGACAGAGGGTCAAATACGATGCCGGCACATAGCCTGTTGCTATCGAATAGCACGACGGGGTTTCCTCAAGCATTAACGTCTCCATCCGACGGACGAATCACCAGTGCCATGTACCCTCACTCCATATGAACACTGCGGATAAGTTTGAAATCGAATCTAGGTCTTAGTGACGTAATCTAGAAATTGTATACCACCATCTCTCGTACCATATCGTATATTACGATGGTGAAATTTTTTGGACCAACGGGACTACGGTGTCGGACCACACAGACTTCATGCCTTGACTATCATGGCCACCAGGCACACTAACCAAAAATTACACACTATTTTTCTATAAAGATCGTCTTCGTGTTTGCCAGTGTTTCGCCAATTATAATCACAATATGCGTTTCCAAACGATATTATGCATACTAATTTTACAATTCTAGAGCCTTTAGTCTTAATTCTCTTTAAATTTTTTATTTCTACTAGGTAAATCTCCAATAACTGCCAGGAGTGTATGCTTGCAGATAAGAATGAATGGTCATAACCTGCCGTGTAGTTGTGGTTTTTACACTGCCTGCTCGATCTGCATCCGATGGCTGCTTATATTGCCTGCTCATTCCATATTCAAACGTGTAACACGACTTACAAACAATCTGCCGCTAGATCGCAGCACCAGAAGTACCCAGTTATCGCGTGAATACAGCTAGATAAGCATACAAGCAAAATTTAAAATCTGAAAGTAACAGAAAAATTAAAGAATTGTACGCATAAAGTGGTGCTATAGAGAGTGATAGCTTCAGGACTTTTCGAGAAAGAGATTTCGACGAACTAGAAAACCTGGAAACTTTGTCTGTATGGAACTTCCCTACATTACTAAGTAGAGGTTTCACGAATTTGGCCACCACAGTTTCTGACAGAAGTTCCTGGTGCTTATTGTTACTGAAACACTTTAAAATCTTACAGTGGCATAAAGGGGGTAGAACATAGTTTTTTTTAGTCTGGAGCAGACTTGCAGATTTCTTGCACTACGGTAGAAGCCGCCTCAACAAATTTCTGTAGCCCCATAATTAGGCCTATAAATTGTTGCTAGGGATAGCGCAGGCCTCCTCTATCCGACTGTCTGATTAAGTTCATCAATGGGGATGCATTAACTGAGGTGGAAACGTTACTCAATCACGTGCTGCATTGTTTTTTTCCTTCGATTACACGCACTAAATAACCACGCACTAATGCATGGGAAGCAGTTTCCAAAGTGACACACACTGACTCAGGGGGCTCACAAACATCATCCAGTAAATCAAGTAGGCCTACATACTCAGCGGGCATCACTGGTTCTGTTTCATAAAGTCCGGGAGAGGGTACTGAGGCAGAAAATATTGAATTTTGCTTGTGGATAACGTTAGCACCATCGGTGGACATTCAAATACCGGATTTCAGAATTCTCTTTATGGAATTCCGAGCAGCCCGGGAGTCAGTCATGTCATTGCACCCTCCTCCCATTCTTATAGAACTAAACATGGCTTCAACTGGATCTCCTGAAAAAGCCCGTGTCATGGAATGAAATACCACGGCATTCTGGTTTCCCTTTCTTTGATTTGCAGAAAGGCACGCAGTAGTACACCATTTTCAGTGTAAACAAATACAGTACTACCCTACTTTCCGCTATTTCATTCCGACAGTTCAGGAGCCGGTTGGTGGTGCCACCTGCTGTGGGTATTTGTAAACTGAGTGTTTCATTTAGTGCCATGTTAAAATGTTGTAATGAGCAGGCAGTATAAGCAGCCATCGGATGCAGATCGAGCAGGCAGTGGGTTTTTAATTTGTTATGGATCTAAAAATGAATATAAACCATTGTTTAAAATTTCTCTCGAAGCTAGCAAATCTTGAAAAAAGGTGACACGCACATAAGGACACTTGTTATGCAACTGAACGTAATTCTGTTAGTTTGCCTTGCAGGTACAGTCAGCGAGACTTTCATATTACATGTTTTAGAACGCTACAGTTCGAATGGAACATTTTCAGATAAACGAGCGTAGTTGTCGGCATTATTCATCAGGAAATTGCCACTCAGCGTCAAAGGATATAGAATTCAAAGCTTTGTCCGAGAAACTCTCCAATCCTACGTAAACTTAATGTACACAGTTCTCTGATATGGAATGTCGTTATGTCTGATTCTAGCCAACCCCGAACTTAAACGATAGCGTGTCTGTCTCTCACCTGGTCGACTCTCTTTCGATTCCTGACTAGTCAAGGGATTTTAACTCTAGACTGAGGGCTGGAAATGGGTTCACTCAGTCTCAAGAGCTGCCTGACACGAGAGGTAGCGGCCTAGTCACGAAAGCCAAAAAGTGAGGTGGAGGATGCATGTCGCGCTGGCCACGTGGCACTCTAATATCTTCAGACCATCTGGCTTTCTTAGCAGAGCAAGAACCGTCATGGGCTGATCTGTCACGAGTTCGTACTATTGTGTTTGATTTTATCGTAATATACAATAGAAAACATTTTATAACAAACAAGTTCTCCACTAGCTACTGATCAGCTTGCATTCTATAGATGGTGGATTCGAACGCTATCCCTGAGGGTGGTCTTTAATTGTTTCCCAATTTCACACTAACGCTGGGGCTGTATCTTATTTAAGTTCACGGCCGCTACTTTCCTAGATACGAATATTTCCCACCTCCACGACACCACAATGCTTCACGTCTAGCAAACGAAGTCTTTCATTTTCTCTAACACACTGCTGCTTACCAGATACAGGCGTACAAGCAGAAACTGAGTATGAGAAGACATTAGCGGTTTAACTTGTTTCTGTACCCAGGGATATACATACATACATACATACATACATACATACATACATACATACATACATACATACATACATACATACATACATACATACATACATACATACATACATATCTTCCGAACAAGTTGACTGTGAGGTTACATTCTAGAGACTGTGGGTTCCAAACCCACTGTCTGGAGCCCAGAAGATGGTTTGCTATTGTTTTCTTTTTTCACACCAGGTAAATGTTGGGTTTGTACCTTGATTAACGTTACAGTCCCTTCCTTCCCATTCCTAGCTCTTTCCCATCGTCTCCGTGTCGCCTTTGTGTGTCGGTGCGACGTAAAACTAATTAAAAAAACACGAGCATAATGAAAATCCAACACACATACATGTCTAGGCCTGCATCTTCATTATGGCTGCTTGATTTTCTACGTTTAGACAGCAAGTCTTTGTAAATTAATGTACACAATCTTTTATTTATAACTAGTTATATGGCGTTGTTTAGTCACATACTGTACTTCTTATTTGAAATAAGTATGAAACAATGTGTCTCTCCGTTACAGTCGTGTTCTCCATCTCCTTCTCGTATACCCCCCCCCCTCATCAGCTCCCCTCCCCCCTAATTTATCCTCCAAGTAACCTATCGTCATACATTCTGCTTACATGGACCCACAACTGAAGCACAGTTATTTGTACTGTACCAGCACTCACACTCATTCTTGCTCTTTTCATTTCTGTTACTTCCAACTTTTGAATAAGATTTCTTGCATCCACCCACTCTTCACTCGCATACAGTAAAGTCAGTTTGTAAACGGATTAGTGTAAAAATTTCTTGCGAGTGCTGAAATTCTTCTCACAAGAATACCACTGGCCGCAGACGCAATTATTAAAATTGTAATGAAATACTGACTTCAAATAATTTAGAAACCTCTGATAACGGTGTCCTAGAAGCCTTACAAACTTTCCACATGGCTTACGGGTATATTATGGGCATTTCAGAATAGGTCGTTCAGAAGAAAAGCCAGTCATCGTGTGATAGGCCTCAGGATGCATATTTCGTAGGACCCCACAGTTGTACAGAGAAGGGTAACAATTAGATGTGGCATTGATTCCACAATTAGGGGACATGGTGAGCCATGCCATGCATATCTCACTACACATTGTTCTCTCGTATTTCCAGGTGCAAGTTTTTTGATGTAGATACACCTTTAAACCTTGTCACATCAAATGAATACTTAATATTGTTACGGACAATCGTGGTGACACCCCATTCGTCATAAATTCCGAAATATCTTCTGCTGAATTTTGGATAACTTGAGGTCCATTAAAAAGTACAAAAAATTCTACTGAAATATCCCATCGCTGTCAGGATGCACGAAATAGTTCAAATCGGCCACAAGAAGTGTAATGTAAGGTAGAAATGAGAGATCAAGGATGTGTTTAAGGCGACTAGACCACGTATGGAAACACCAACAGCCAGTACAGTGACTTACTGACTCATGCAATTGTCGCCCGTCATCCAATTAGTGACTTTTCATGACCAGGTGAGGGGCTATTTCAGTGTCATGGTGCTAACAGATCTTCTAATAGTCATAAAAGATGAAGAATACCGAGTCTGATACCACCTTTCGATCTAGCAATTTATTAAACTTGCATAAGGAAATCACGAATCATCGCTTGTGTCTGTTATTGCTTCATCTTACCTGTGCCATGTTCCTTCCTTCCTTCATTCCTTCCTTCCTTCCTTTATGTGCACCTTTTTTTCATGTCATATTTCTTTTCTCGGCTACAAATGCCATTCATCTTCCTTCAACCCGAGGCTGCCTAGTGCATTAAGAGTTTACACGATTTATGATCAAGAATTTGAGCAATTTTATATAGATAGTGGGAATAATGCGTTCTAGCAGAGCGAGGTCAGCTATTCGGTACGTTACTCTTAATTGTTATTTATAACCACCAAGGCTACATAATCTGTCGTCGACTGTTTTCAAGGCCAATGATGCATTTCATCTTCCCATGCTTTATAGTTCTTTTATTTGGTTATCCAACAACCTCCTTCGAGGGATCGAAACTCTTAACACTCCTCCTACGGTTGATGTTAAAAGTGGAATATCGTTTTCTCTTCTAAACAAATATCACTGCTTATACTCTGGATCTGCTGAGTCTTGCATTGGTTAAAAACCTTCTGAAGTAGTGTCATTTAGACGGTCTTGGTAGCAACATATACAGTAAAACCTTATTAATCCGGACCGCATTAGCCCGCACTTCGCTTAATTCGCACAGCCGTTTAATAATACTACATAAATGCAGTTATAGTATAAAGCTGAGTTGTGAGCGCACAAAGCTCTGAAACGGATGAATATGATCAGGATGAAGCAGGTGATATTATTAACCTTAAGCCAAAACTTAGTGAAATTAAAGGCCATCTAAATATTGTCATTAAATGCGTTGAAGATAACAACGATGAAAACATATCTGCATATTACGAACATTTGAGGCATTTGCTAGAGTTAAATATTAAATAAATTAGCGCCAAAGGAAGACAACAAAATATCAGCTGTTTCTTCAAACCAGTAAGCGTGTCAAGTGTGGTCAGTGAAGGTGTGCCTTTATTGCCATGTTCTAATTTTGTACTGTATTATCTATTCTGTGTTTTGTAGGACCAAATACTGTATTGCATTATACCTAAATAACCTTTGTATTTCTTAAATTTACAATACGCTATTGTATAGGTGAAGCTTTGCCTGACCCTGTAATAGTTGAGAGGGGAGTTCCTCAGGGCAGTGTTATTGGACCTTTATGTTTTCTTATATATATAAATGATATGAGTAAAGGAGTGGAATAGGAGGTAAGGCTTTTTGCGGATGATGTTATTCTCTATAGAGAGATAAATAAGTTACAAGATTGTGAGCAACTGCAACGTGACCTCGAAAATATTGTGAGATGGACAGCAGGCAATGGTATGTTGATAAACGGGGCTAAAAGTCAGGTTGTGAGTTTCACAAATAGGAAAAGTCCTCTCAGTTTTAATTACTGCGTTGATGGGGTGAAAGTTCCTTTTGGGGATCATTGTAAGTATCTAGGTGTTAATATAAGGAAAGATCTTCACTGGGGTAATCACATAAATGGGATTGTAAATAAAGGGTACCGATCTCTGCACATGGTTATGAGGGTGTTTAGGGGTTGTAGTAAGGATGTAAAAGAGAGGGCATATAAGTCTCTGGTAAGACCCCAACTAGAGTATGGTTCCAGTGTATGGGACCCTCACCAGGATTACCTGATTCAAGAACTGGAAAAAATCCAAGGAAAAGCAGCTCGATTTGTTCTGGGTGATTTCCGTCAAAAGAGTAGCGTTACAAAAATGTTGCAATGTTTGGGTTGGGAAAAATTGAGAGAAAGAAGAAGAGCTGCTCGACTAAATGGTATGTTCCGAGCTGTCAGCGGAGAGATGGCGTGGAATGACATTAGTAGACGAATAGGTTTGAATTGCGTCTATAAAAGTAGGAAAGATCACAATATGAAGATAAAGCTGGAATTCAAGAGGACAAACTGGGGAAAATATTCATTTATAGGAAGGGGAGTTAGGGATTGGAATAACTTACCAAAGGAGATGTTCAATAAATTTCCAATTTCTTTGAAATCATTTCGGAAAAAGCTAGGAAAGCAACAGATAGGGAATCTGCCACCTGGGCGACTGCCCTAAATGCAGATCAGTATTGATTGATTGAGTATTGATTGATTGATTGATTGATTGTATACGTTATTTTTACTGAACAGCGTATTTAAATATGTACCTTGGCTCCTTTCATAAGTAATTTTGCTTAATCCGGATTTTCATTAATTCGGACAATCTAGAGTTTCAATAAGTCCGGACTAATGAAGATGTAATGTATGTTATGATCGGACTAACATCGAGGAAAGAAATGGAACTATGCGAGATAGGTTTTATATATGGCTCCAGAGGCCATTGGAGAAGAAATGGGTTAACCATTATGCCTAGGTACAACATCAATATTCCTAAATCATGTCATGTTTAAGTCTGGACTAAGCTGATTATTTTTGACAAATGTATTTGTAACTTAGGGGAAGGTGAAACACTTACAGTTTTTAATGACATGACATCTGATTAAATACTTCATTTACTACGAATGCTGGATTTAAGACAAAATTTTAAACATGCTGGCAGCGTCATCTTATAAAGATTTCCAATCTAATTTGAGTGTGAATGGGATGAGTGAATGAGGGAAACAATCGTTCTTTCTTATCCTGTGTTATGAAAATAAGTCATGGTAGTTTACAGGGTGGTAGAAAAAGTTAAAAATATGTTCAGGTTAGATACATTAGGAGCTTTTTAAATTCTGTTAGTGTATTTCATATTTTATTTATTCAGCACTGAAACTTCAGTGTTAATTTAGGTATCTTATTTTGTACATTAATGTTACAACACTACCATTGCTTAAATTTTAAATTAATATTGATTATGTTATCAGCAGTACTAATATTATTTAGTTAACTGTATATTATTTCTCTTCTTGCTGTAAAATTCCGTACGCATTAATTTTTCCCTTATGTGGTTAAGCGTGAGAGGTCAGGAGTCCTAACTTCGCCACGAGCAATCTAATAATAATTAACATTAAGAAACCAAAAGTAATTGTGTGTAAAAATTGAAATAAATTAAAGAAGAAAGATAGGTGGTGGGTGGAGCATTATATGGATCAGAAGTATAGGGCACTGAAGAATGCAGCAAAAACTGATGTAATTGGAAGTCAATTCAGCAAACTGATAGTGGGTCTACAAGTATGTACAGATAATATTGCAGTTAGAAATCTGAGCATATACAGTTAGAAATAACGGGAGGGAAATTTAAAATTTAGCATACTTATATGATATGAAACATTTACACGATGATTACTGGGTAATCGAGGAGAAAAGGATGTCAGACATAATAGGACTTGAAGAATGTTGGGATAAATAGATTCAAAATTAATGCATAATAATAGTAATAATAACAACATAATAATAATATTGATTGATTAATCTTCAACATTTGATGGAAATGATAGTCTAATAGTCGCCTCGTGTTGATTATTGCTTTACGAAATCGTATCGCCTTAGCTAATATGTACAGCCATTTTAATTTGACGCCTCTTAGGTTGCTTGTTTGTCAATTTCGACATTCTGTTTTGCTCCGGCGGACGGAAGAGGAACTGGAACTCTATAAGATGACCTAGTGCTGAGTTTCAATTAATTTTTTTTTCGGTAAACACAAAATGTGTCAGCACAGATATTTTACATGCCGATATCGTACGATATCTAATGGATATTTTTCCGTCATTCAAAAATTTGAATTCTACTACCAGGTATGAGCTTGCGATCTTGGGTTTTAGAAGCCGACGCACTCTATCACTAATCACAGAAGTCTGCTCTCGACCAAAAGTGCTCTAATATTTACAGTTATTTTTGGTGTGTGCTGTTTGATCTTAAGTCACTAGGAAGACACCAATTAGCGTTGCGTCCATACTATGGGACCCTCACCAGGATTACTTGTTTTGAGAAATGGAAAATATCCTAAGGAAAGCACCACGACACGTTCTTGGTGATTTCCGACAAAAGAGTATAGAGTTACGAAACTGTTGCAGACTTTTAGCTGCAGGGAGCATTCAAGATGTGATGACTTGTTAAAGGTTATTATAGAGCCAGTATCTGTGATGAATTGTGTGGAAGTGTTGCTCGCAGGGTTAGTTGGGTATGGTTTCCAGTGGGCTTAGCAGAACGACTTGTAACAACACCTGCTGGTCCAACGAAGAAAGCGTCGGAAAACTACATCACTCCTCACTTCCCTAAAATGTATTGTGGGTGAAATTTATTGTGGCTATTTATTACAGCTAATGTTATATATGTTGATGTTACAACTAGGAATTAATATACAACAAGGTATTTTTACGTGCCAGCCCTGTGATAGACCCTTTCGGTACTTCTTGGAAGGGACTAGTGAGTCAGTCTACCGGGCAGATCCCAGCCGGCCTGGAGGGCATGGCTAGCATTTGCGTGTATTGTTCTCGTCAGCTGTCAGTTTCTTGGAGATGCAACGAAAATATTCCGTCTCTGGACACGTCGCGAATATTCTGGTGCACATCTCCCGAGCTATAAAAAGGGAGGCTAGCCGCGGACAGTTGATTGACGTTGGACTCGGAGTCAGTGTTGGACTCCGTAGTGGAGTTAGTTTGAGACTCAGTGTGTTGGGTTTCGGTGGCTGGGCTGATGGCGACAGAGGTGTAGGCTGTCGTTAGTGTCCCAGCGGGGTCTGAATGATGAGCTGTTGTTGTTGTGTCAGGTGTGTGCAGCGAATAGCTGGACTGCAGACGACGTACGGGACAGAAGACTGTGTTCTGCCTGAGAGTGCTGTGTGTGCGTATTTCTGTGCATTGAGGACCACCGTGAGTCAGCGAGTGAAAAAAACTATTGTGAGTGTGAGAGTAATTGGACCAGAGTTAATATTCGCTGTTGTGAATATCGTCCAGCTGTTGAATACTGTTCAGCTATTGTTGGTTGGTTGTTTGCTGCATGTGGCTGTGTGAGTTTTTGGACTGTCTCTGGAGTCAAACCAAGAAACAGCCGTCGTAGGTTCTGTAGCCAGTAGCACTATGTTCAAATCCTGCGGCCTACACACCGCTGCTGTATAAGGTGACTGGAGTTAGAGAAGTGAAAGTGAGGATTATAGTCGTCCCCAGTTAATTCCAACCGGCCGTGACTCCGCGGTGTGTGTGCACAAGAGAGACTTGTAAATAGACAGCAATTAGTAAGTGTGGTCATTAATATCTTAATAGAATTGTGTGTATGTGTGTGTGTGTGTGCGCATTTATTGGGTTATCCCAAAATAAATTAGAGTGATAAAACTGTTTCATTCGTAACAGTATTATAACAAAATCAGCCTATATAACGTACGCATTAGTTGAAATTTAAAACTATCATGTAAACACGACACGAGTACTGGACTTGAATATCAGACAAAGTTGCATCTTGTTATCCTGTCACCCATTGTTAAAATGAGCCACCTCTTCATTTGCTCTAACATACCTCTGTATACGAGTGAACTTCCCTTGCTCTCGATATTAAACTGAATTTACTTGTAAGTAGATCGGAGTAATGAAGTAACAACACTTTATCGATGGCATTAAATAATTGTATTTCCAAAGGACATAGTCATGTCGAGAGCAGTAACCGTTGTATTCATTAAAACATTCGTAAAATACAAACTTCTCTGAAGTTAATCTTATTCTCCATAATTTGATTTAATCTTTGAATGCTGATCATTCAGAAATTTAAAATTCTGTATATAACGTGATATTCACGAAAATTAAATGAAATTCCCTTGATAACAAAAATCTGAAGCTATTAATTTGTCACAATAATAGTACGAACAGCAGCTTTCAAATGTAAGAGCAATGGGAACTGCATGTTCATTTCCGTACATCAGGGTTGGCACTGTATGGTATGTGTTTTGATCAGGTGCCAACTGGAACACGGGTGCACTGGCCGGGTAGACGGACAAGTTACGATTCAACGGGATGGTGGAACATTCACATAGTTATCAAAGACAGAGGAAACATTAAAAAAAAAAAATAGTAATTAGTAGACACTGACCTCCGACACGACTAGATTTCATTTCTGAGTAATTACTTTTACAAGTTGCTTTACGTCGCACCGACACAAGTGGGTCTTAAGGTGACGATGGGACAGGAAAGGGGTAGGAGTGGGAAGGAATCGGTCGTGGCCTTAATTAAGGTACAGCCCCAGCATTTGCTTGGTGTGAAAAATGGAAAAACCATCTTCAGGGCTGACGTTTGTTGGTTAGAACGTCTAATAAAGTTATTCAATGTATAATTTCCATATTTTCTAGAGACTCACCCCTGCTTCGTAAGGGAAAAAGTTTGACAGTATGGTATAGGCAATAAAATATATTCCTGTAGAAAATTTCAGATATCTCTACTCCTGATGAAAGTACACTCAACTACACGCAAATTGACCGGAAAAGTATATTTACCTGCGTTGCCAATCCTAGCCCTTTACCATCCTTTCCCTTTCGAGGAAAACCTTCGCTGTGTTTGTGCGACGTTAAACAACTAGCAAGAAAATTTATATTAACTAAGAGGATATTGAAAGAAAGCCATCTTCTGCGACGGCCGCGTTTCATGCGATTGATTGTACTAAGATTAGCCTGCGATAATGGACGATCTCCTTGCTTCTAGCGCTTTAACATGATAGTAGCTGGTAGACGCTTTCGCGATTGTTCTCGATAGTTGACTGGATGGCAGTTTCAACGAGGTCTTTACAGGCGGTGGAGTTCTCTGTAGGTGAAGATTTATTTTTACATGAAAATATTTTTCTGAAATCGGGATATTTAGATAGGCGAAGGTATTCAGTGCATTCAATTTGTGAAAATCGGCGTGAACTCGATGAATTCCATCATTTGCATAGAATGCTTAAAGACGACGAAAATAAATCTCGAAAATTATCGAACGAGGCCAGTTACATCTTACTGCATCTCAGATAATATAGAGTACCTTACTACAAAGCAAAGAAAAACATACCGAGCTCTACAGCTGCGGCCAGTATCCGGTATTCTGGAGATAGTGTGTTCGATCCCCACTGTCGGCAGCCCTGAAGATGGTTTTCCGTGGTTTCCCATTTTCACACCAGGCAAATGCTGGGGCTGTACCTTAATTAAGACCACGGCCGCTTCCTTCCCACTCCTAGTTCTTTCCTGTTCCATCGGCGCCATAAGACCTATCTGTGTGGGTGCGATGGAAAACCAATAGCAAAAAAAGGAAAACATACCATTTCAGCAGAAGGGAAACTTGCAGTAACACTGAGGTAAGGGAATTGAGGAAATTAAAATATTTTGGAATGTCATATAATAATATTTTATTTTCCAGAGTTTCTTTGATATTATACATCATTTTTAAAAAAATGTTTAAATATAAGTGGAATGAAAGCAAATTGTCTTCGTTTTTTAATTTTTGACAATCCATGATCACAAGCCTGCTGACAAGCTTCAACTGGCGCTAGGAAACCGACAGTGGACCGTTTCACTCGCTTTACTAGCGTGATAAAATGAGAATTTCAAACGCGTAGGTAGCCGCTAGTTGTTCCGTAACCGCAGCCTTAGTTGGGCGGTTTTCCAAGGACCTTCCCACCGAAGCCTGCTTTCTCTCCATGCGACATTCAAACTATTCCTGCACTTTCACTATAATGGCGATACATTCTAAATTAATTAAATTATTACCTCATAGGCTTATTAGATCTTCAAGTAGCACAATCAAAAGTTATTTGGTTATAGGTAAACCGCAAAAACCGACGGCAGCTCCCAAATGAGTCCTACTAGGCAAGATGAGGAGTGAGGTAGTATTCCAACGCTTTCCTCTCTGCGCCAAAAAGTGCTATTGCGGCACGATTGACCCTATAGTAACACATTACATAACAATCAGATGCATTGGTCATGCTCCGAATGTTATTACTCAGCACCACTCATACCCCAACAGCTTCCATATTGTCACAGCAATGGATGTGACTGAGATTTCGGTAGAAGCTACATTGTCTGTGCCATGAGACAGATACTAAAGTACTGCAACCATCAAGCAATGGAAACAGGCAGCTTAATAATATTTTTTGAGGTAAATGACAATTTATTTAGGTAGATATTGCGTGATTACTCGCAAAATATGATTTCCAATTGAATCATTGGGAAAAAAAAAAAAAAAAAAAACAACCCACCAACTCCAGTAAACAAAATAGGGCGACTGAGTGTGGCCATGTTTCCCACCAAATCATTTTAATTACTTTAAATTGCAGTACTACGTTAATACTAACAAACGATGAATATCAATATAACGATAGCCGGATATGTTTTAATTTAAAAATATTGTATGTGCCTGAAATTAGATAGTTTTTGTTTCCACAGTGTTTTAACAAACTGCAAATATCAGAACACCTTTTGTGTAGGAGTGCCTAAATACGTCATGCAAACAACACCCCTACAATACGGTATGGTAAGGTCTATAGGAAAATGAACACAGCAAAAAGTGTTCTCATACACTGTGGCTGAGAGGTGTGTCCAGTCTTACGGAATGTAATAAGAAGGAAGAGCATTGGAAAATACGAGGTTTTAGAAATAAGCCATCGATATACTTTACCGATATATTGTCTGACATTCGATGTACACCAAAGTTCACATCTGCCTGGGGTACAATTCATCATAAACATTTGTGATGGGAACAGGGAGATTTCGCTGGAAGTCGAAAGTTATGGTTTCTGTGTCATTCTCATCTTCTGTTGGCATGCGATACTGCTGTCAAGTAATGGTCGAATATTTATAAAAAGGAGAGTCTCGCTAACTCCATAAAATATATTAGTTTGTGATCTCCATGCACGAAATAATAAATAGCTTGTAGCTGACTAGTTACCTTAGGACTTGGGTGTTTTATGGATAGTTGGTTACCCTTTCAATACTTTTCCATCACAACCTCGAAAATGACAAAAGGTTGAGTTAGGTAGTTTCTTTATTTTGATTTGAAAGGTTTTTACTGCGAACTAAATCACAAAGACGTTCTTTATGTGCTACATATACGATCGCAGACTTACTTATAGATTATTTTATACTCATTTCTTTTTCCGTGGCCTAACGTTGACGGTGTAGGCAGTGTAAATAGAGAAAGTGGCTCCCTTTTGTCGTAAGTTTATGTCTCATACACTTAAGGCTACCGAGCTCGATAGCTGCAGTCGCTTAAGTGCGGCCAGTATCCAGTATTCGGGAGATAGTAGGTTCAAACCCCACTGTCGGCAGCCATGAAGATAGTTTTCTGTGGTTTCCCACTTTCACACCGGAAAAATGCTGGGGCTGTACCTTAATTAAGGCCACGGTCGCTTCCTTACCACTCCTAGCCCTTTCCTGTTCCATCGTCGCCATAAAACCTATCTGTGTCGGTGCGACGTAAAGCAACTAGCAAAAAAAAAAAAAAAAAAAAGAAAAGAAAAAAAAAACACTTAAGGCTTCCTCGAAGAAAGATTCATACAGCATTGTAAACGTCATCATAATTCGTTGGTTCTAGAGATTCCTCTGTACAAACACAGACATGTACCCACCGGGGACATTATTTTAGAACATGCTTAGATTTTGATCTTTAGTCTATTTACTTTAATGTTAATAAATATTATTGCGATTACCTTTTTAACGTACGTTCGAACTGATATGTTCTTAGACGTTGAAGGTACGTAATATTGTCCCTCATGAGTACCGTTCATGTTCTGGATTTCAAAGACACGGAGTTATTGTTTAAATCAAAGACATCAACCAGGCTTGGACTATTAATCATGCAAATGGACTGGAAGGGGTCAGCCCCTAATTCCTAAAGGAAATTTTCTTGAGAGATTTCCAGTTGAATATGATGTCCTTTATGCACCTGACAATGTTATTTGGGAGACTGGAGATTCCAGTTGCTCAACGTTTATCTGCACAAATGAAGATTTTATCCAGTGCGTTTATTGTTTTGATCTATTATGCTTTTCTTTACCAAGACTCACGAAAATTTGCAATTATTGTTGCGTTTGCCAGGTCTAAAGTCTCATTTAGTGTGGTACCCTTTGTGGCCCTTCCCTTCCTTTTGCGATATCTTCATATCTCCTAGGATTGGGCCGCCTCCTTTTTCGTTTTTTCTTACAAATTGCTTTACGTCACACCGACACAGATAGGTCTTATGGCAACGATGGTAGAGGAAAGGTCTAGGACTGGGAAGGAAGCGGCCGTGGCCTTAATGAAGGTACAGCCCCAGCATTTTCCCGGCGTGAAAGTGGGAAACCACGGAAAACTATATTCATGGCTGCCGACAGTGGGGTTTGAACCTACTATCTCCCGAATAGTGGATACTGGCCGCACTTAAGCGACTGTAGCTATCGAGCTCGGTCTCTTCCTTTTTTTCTTTCTAATTATAGTTAAGGGAGGATGGTTCCGTAGTAATACTTCTTCCCCTTCTTGTTTATTCTCGCATCAAAAATATCTTGTACACAGCCAAATATTTGAAACACCAAAGGTATGTTACACGAATTGACATCAATATTCTGGAACTTCAAGCGCATTCTGCGTTGCCCGAGAGCACATCTTCAGTAAAAGAAGTAGGACACAACCGACTTTGAAGCAAGTGTTTCGTGGTTTGTTCTTCGCCACATTCCCATTCGATATTGTCAGCATCTATGTTGCGCCATCTCGCAAGGTTGTCTTTGGACCAGTCTACTTGTATCCTCATTCCATTGAAAGATTTCTATACAGTCCACTTTTATTTTTAGCCAGGAGGTAAATTTTCAGCTACTGTCATTTGTCCCGGAATGTTAGGGATCTTGATTTTCCACAAATGTTCTCTTGCCGTTTCAGGTGATCCAATTTTTCATGATGTTCGCAGGATACATTTCCTGGACAGTCTTTGAACTGGGGGAAAATGGCCATGCAGTCGACGAGCACTTCCTTGTTCTAGTCTCTAGTCTAGTCTAGTCCTCTCCTTGTTCTAGTGGCGTATACTGAGGACTACCAAGCCTATCGGTGAAGTCCAAACCTCAATTGAGAACAATGGAAGGATAAAGCACATTATAATTTAAGCATTTGGCACATTGTTTCATTTTCAAAATTTGAAACCAGTGAGACAAAACGTCGCACGTATGTCTGAGAACAAGGTATCGGAGACTGATATCGCAGCCCAGACTCTCGTTTCTCTCCCTTCTGCTCAGCATAACGGCTTGCTGCTATATATCGGATGGACGCGCGACCGGGAAGCGGGGTGGGGGGTGGGGGTTATAGGTGTGCTAGGCTTCGGTCCGTCAGATCGCCACTGCTATCAACCATGCATTACTCATCGTTTATACTTCCTCATCTCATACTTCTGACTTAAGGCCTCTACACACGACCCAATCTGCTGGGCCCGATCTGCAGGCTAGATGGCGCGGTAAATCGGGTGCTGCTCTACACACGACCCAATCTGCGGGGCCCGATCTGCAGGCTAGATGGCGCGGTAAATCGGGTGCTGCTCTACACACGACCCAATCTGCTGGGCCCGATATGCAGGCTAGATGGCGCGGTAAATCGGGTGCTGGTCTACACACGACCCAATCTGCTGGGCCCGATCTGCAGGCTGATGGCGTGGTAAAAATTGGGTGCTGCTCTCCACACGGCACAATCTGCAGGACCCGATCTGCAGTAGGCTGGCTCGCTCTGGCCTGGAAACGCGTGATCATGGATCCTTCATTTTCTAAATTTCAAAAAATAGGAATTGCATTGACTTTGTTGTCATTGAAGTCGATACGAAAGAGAAAAAATTGGGCTAAAAGGTGATTATTACACAGAAAGAAATTTAGTCATACAAATAATATGAAAGAACTAGAATCATTCGATTTTAGAAATTCTCTGCGAAAGGATATCGACACTTTCAATGACCTGCTCTACCTGGTGGCGTGTTTAATAAAGAAACAAGACACTATAATGGGGGAAAGTGTGAGTGCTCAAGAGCGATTAATCGTGACTCTTAAGATTATTAGCTACTTGAGCGAGTTACAGAAATTTGCATTTTAGTGCAGCCGTGTCACCACAGCTTTTGTCCGGCTCCATGGCTAAATGGTTAGCGTGCTGGCCTTTCGTCACAGGGGTTCGATTCCCGACAGGGACTGGAATTTTAACCATCATTGGTTAATTTCCCTGGCACGGGGCTGGGTGTATGTGTTGTGTTCATCATCACTTCATCATCACGACGCGCAGGTCGCCTACGGAGTCAAATCAAAAGACCTGCACCTGGCGAGCCGAAACCTTCCTGGGATCTCCCGGCACTAAAAGCCATACGCCATTTCATTTGATTTTAAAACAGCTTTTGTCTAAAATCATTCCATAAACATGTTGCGCTATTTTCAATAGTCTGAAGGGATACATAAAAGTAAGTGATTAAAATATATATTTCTTTAATGTAAGAGTATTTATTTCTGAAATTACGTATGAGTAGAAAATACGAGAAGAAACTAACCTAAAATTATAAACTAAATTAATGTAAACTATATCACTGTCTATAGTGAACTACTGAATCTGCTCACTGCTCTCTGAAACACGTCACACGTGCTAGGTGGCGACGAGGCAACTGATAGCTTATCGGCCGACTTCCGGAGTGTAAGTTGGGAGATTGTGTGGTCGGCCCGACCAACCACCCGAAAAGAGTTTTGTCGGCCAATCTGGCCCCAACAAACCTACACACCACCCAGTCTGAAGGGACCCTGCAGATCGGGCCCAGCAGATTGGGTCGTGTGTAGCGGCCTTTAATCATATAGATAACAGAGTGCTGGTATTTCACTCCTGTTTCTTTCTACATCCTTGTAGGAAGACACTGTAGGGCTGCTGTTATAGGAGCAATATAGTTTCATTTTTATAGGTATAACTGCTAAAATGAAATGCAATATTTCAGGTTCTTTGTTGGTTGGAATTGAATCCGTGATCATGTGTCAGGCACCACCACAGATCTCCCGAGGAAGCTAATAAACCAGTGAACGATGGGTACGACCGCTGTACATTTCAGCATTTTTATTTAATAATAATAATAATAATAATAATAATAATAATAATAATAATAATAATAATAATAATAATAATAATAATAATAATGGTGCATGGCATCTGTGTAGGCTTGGTGGTGTCCTAATGAGGACAAAATAAATGGCGAATACGCGATAAACACTCTGTCCGTAAGCCAGAGGAATTAACAGTAAATTGATACGGGGCCATCGGACCAAAGGCAAGCATTCCATTCATTTAACCACAAAGCTGGACTTTAATTTGCTAAACCTTAAGCTATCATATCCACTGATCAGGGTTTGAGCATTGGCAGCAGCAGAGGCCAGGGCAGTAGCTTCTGAAGAAGATTTCACAACACAACAGGCTTCTCCTTTTGGCTATTGGTTGCAGTTCAAAACCGCTGAAGGTTTGACGTTCACTAAACCAACCACCGAAAAGTGGTAACCTAAGTCTAGAGGTAGCCCACGTCTTGATCCCAGCATACGCCACTGATCAATCAATCAATCAATCAATCAATCAATCAATCAATCAATCAATCAATCAATCAATCAATCAATCAATCAATCAATCAATCAATCAATCAATCAATCAATCAATCAATCAATCAGTCAGTCAGTCAGTCAGTCAGTCAGTCAGTCAGTCAGTCACCACTGATCTGCATATAGGGTAGTTGTCCAGGTGGCAGATTCCCTATCTGTTGTTTTCCTAGCCTTTTCTTAAAGAACTGAAAATAATTCGGAAATTTATTGAACATCTCCCTTGGTAAATTATTCCAATCCCTAACTCCTCTTCCTATAAACGAATGTTTGCCCCAATTTCATCTTGAATTCCAACTTCATCTTCATACTTCTTTCCTACTTTTAAAAACACCACTCGAGCTTATTCGTCTACTTATGTCATTCCACGCGAATTCTCTACTGACAGCTCGAAACATACCAAATAGTCGAGCATCTCGTCCCCTTACTCCCAAGTCTTCCCAACCCAAAGTTTGTAACAATTTCGTAACACTACACCTTTGTTGGAAAACACCCAGAACAAATCGTGTTGCTTTCCTTTGAATTATTTCCAGTTCTTGTATCAAGTAGTCCTGGTGAGGATCCCATACACTGGAACCATACTTTAGTTGGGGTCTTACGATATGCCCTCTCCTTTACATCCTTACTACAACCTCTAAATACTCTCATAATCGTGTGGAGAAATCTGTATTTTTTATTTTTTTGCTATTTGTTTTACGTCGCTCCGACACAGATAGGTCTTATGGCGACGATGGGAAAGGAAAGGCCTAGGAATGTGAAGGAAGCGGCCGTGGCCTTAATTAAGGTACAGCCCCAGCATTTGGCTGGTGTGAAAATGGGAAACCACGGAAAACCATCTTCAGGGCTGCCGACAGTGGCGTTCGAACCCACTATCTCCCGGATGCAAGCTCACAGCTGCGCGTTCCTAACCGCACGGCCAACTCGCCCGGTAAAACAATCAGCAGTAACAACGTTAGTATTACGAGAATTGCCCCCAGAAGGCCAGAGTTGAATGCTAGTCGAGATGTGATGCTCGCCGTGTCTGTTATTTCTCCTGCCGGGCTGAGTGGCTCAGACGGTTAAGGCGCTGGCCTTCTAACCCCAACTTGGCAGGTTCGATCCTGGCTCAGTCCGGTGGTATTTGAAAGTGCTCAAATACGACAGCCTCGTGTCGGTAGATTTACTGGCACGTAAAAGAACTCCTGCGGGACTAAATTCCGGCACCTCGGCGTCTCCGAAGACCGTAAAAGTAGTTAGTGGGACGTAAAGCAGATATCATTAATCATTAGTTATTTCTCCTCTACCAGACGTAGCCTAAAGTTTGTAGGAGCTTTAATATACTTTAGCTTGCCTTGTGGGTGGGGGCAGTAGAATAACACCTACGATATCTCCTGTCTGTCGTAAGAGGCGACTAAAATGGGCTCCAGGGACTCTTAACTTGGGAGCGTGGGTTGGCGTTCTCGGGGTCTTTACCTGAGACCTAGAATTGCTTGTGCCAGGCTCCTCACTTTCACCTGTCCGACTCGACCTCAGTTGATCAACTCTTGTTCATTTCAGACTCCGACGGAATTAGGTCACGAGGCCTAGTGAGTCTTTCATTTTCATGCCCGTAGTGGACTTTGTCTTTCTTTGGCTGATACCTTTATTTTTCTAACTATAGGATCCCCTCTACTCGCCCCTTCTCCCCCGATTAGTGTTATCGGAGGATGATTGCCCAGTTGTATGTCCTCTTAAAAAAAATATTCACCAGCACCACCGCTGTTACAACAATGGTGCGGCACCACATTCTCTATGCGGTCCGTCCTTACTGTTATAAGTAGCTGCTGAAATAATATCCTAATTTGAAGGGGGTATGCGAAGTAGCTCGTTTGGAAAGAGCTTTCGCATTACTGGCCATCCGCATGGTCGTTTGCAAGACTACTTTGTATTTACTTATCCTCTCTCGACCGCGCCTTGCAGGCGGCCATGGACCGGGGGTGACAGTGGCTCTTGAGCGGCAGTGGTCTAGCGCCGGGGATGTCTTGGTATGACCGCGACAGTGCCGAAAGGAGATATGGGATTGCCTGGTGGGTTTAGGGAGGTTTCTCATAACTTCTCCTTTACGGAGGGGTGGAAGTAGCTGGCAGAAGACTAGCCTTTGCACCTCAAGTTACTCTGTACTCTTGTACTAGGCTATGTTCCTGCGTTAGTACTCGCTTGTCGGTCATTTGTCCAAACAGGTAGGTCACCACGGGCTGTGAGGCGGGGCGGAGCCTCACAGCACCCCCCCCCCCCCCCGCTCCCTCTCCCCAAGACACTAAAGGTAATCGCCCACTACACCGTGCCGCGCCGCGCAGCGCAGCCGAAAAGAAATTTCCGTGCTCTGCTTCTTGTGAAATGCAATGGCTTAACGCCCACTGCAGGGAGCCGCGCCGCGCCGCGCGGAACAAGCTTGTGGAATTTCCGCACCAGAAGCCCCCAGGTTTCTGGAACGGAACTTTTTCCTTTCGGCGCGCTTGTATGGGCGAGGGTAGAAGGAGGGATTAATGGAAAGAATGTGGTTTCGTGCCGTTTCGGCTGTCTTCGTGAGTCCTCGACTAGTGCCAGCACGCTCGTACCTTCACGCGGTCAGTGGTATAGTGCACTGATATTTTCTCGCTCTACATACGGCTTTTTTATTTGCTAGTTGCTTTACGTCGCACCGACACAGGTCTTATGGCGACGATGGGACAGGAAAGGGCTAGGAGTGGGAAGGAAGCGGCCGTGGCCTTAATTAAGGTACAGCCCCAACATTTGCCTGGTGTGAAAATGGGAAACCACGGAAAACCCTTTTCAGGTCTGCCGACAGTGGCGTTCGAACCTACTATCTCCCGAACACTAGATACTGGCCGCACTTACGCGACTGCAGCTATCGAGCTCGGTACACACGGCTTAACTAGGTTCAATAGTTCATAGAATTTTTCTTGGGACATACGAAAGCAGTGGGAAAATTTACTTCGGTCCTTTAGTAGATCAGGAAATAAATGGTGAAACTCTCCGTTCGTTTCCATTTTCTCATAAATGTTGTGGGCCCAAACTTTTCTTTCGCGTTTTTCTTCTTCCTCATTTGCAAGTATCGCAACCGCAAATAATAAGTCCTCCTCGGAAATGGAACTCATATTTCTGTGTGAGCTGCACTTCCCCAACTGGAGAGAGGCGGCGCGGCGCGGTGAGGTGTGCTGGATGGGCGAAGTCTCGGAAAACGGCCCGTGGAATGTTCCACAAGCTTGTTCCGCGCGGCGCGGCGCGGTTCCCTGCAGTGGGCGATTACCTTAACACAGGCCTAGTCTCTTTATCTCACTTTGAAAAAAGCCAACCTCGTCGAGCTGGGCTGAGCGATGACCGTCCAACCAGGCTTCCAGTGATTTCCTTCTCTTCGGATCGTTGGTGAAGCACGAGGATGAACGTCATGACGTGGCTTCAGAAACTGGAAACAGATTTCTGTCTTGCCAACATCGATGTCTTGATGTAGAGGAACAAGAGCTTGGATAAGAATAGTGAGTGTGTTGAATAGCAATATGTACTACTATGTATTCTTTTATCTGCCTGTAAATTAAATTTTCTCCGTGCAAGATCTTGTTTCCTTATTTTGATAAAGGCACATTTTACATAAAACACATGGTGCCTGTCATCGTTGTAGGGTCTACCTTACAAAGGCTGCACCACTCTTAGTAATAAGCTATACAAAATACACCTGGGGTGTACAAAATTCCCTGTACTTGCGGCAAGGTATATATTGGCCAAACATTCTGGTTCCATTGGTACCCGTATCAAGGAACACAAAGCGTAATATCCGTCTCAACCAGCTAGACAAACCAGCAATAGCTGAGCACGCCCTATCTATGCCGCATTCCAAGATGTTCGACTACTACTAACATGTTTTCATTCCTTCCTTGAAGAAGGAGGTGAGCCTCTTAGACGGTCACGCCTCTCTCAGACCAGGAGAATGTGAGGGGGTAGGCGTTCGTTGCCTGACTAGGAACTGTCTCGGCATTCACCTTAGTGCATGGGAATGGAAAAATACGGAAAACAACATTCAAGACAGCCGAAGGTGGGTACCAGCCCCTCTCCGTCTCTCGAATTCAGAGGCGCAGAGCCGTGGCCATCCCTCCTCAGCTCGGTTGGCCGGTCAGAGTGCAGAGCTGTTGGACCACGGACCAGCCGTGGACACTTTTGGGTCCAGACTCACCCTGCATACGCCGACCCGATGTTCGAGCTCCAACCCGCACTAAACATTACAGCTCTGGGATTATACGGGAAGCTGTGTAAATACGTATTTCAACAGGGACTCTGTCACTTAAGTAATACGTGGTTGCCAGCCATTAAGGATTTAAGCTTTCACTATTATTCTTTCCGACTTTTTCGAATTCGTATTCTCATCACGAAATGGTTCACACTCCGCACAGGGAGTCATCTGTTGCGAACGAGGTTATCACTTACTATAGACAAAGGTAAAGCATTCTTAATTTCAAGTGATTCAACCTTCATTCATTTTTAGGGAAGTCTTGCTCGTGAACAGACGAGATTATCTTTTGAAGACGCAGAGCAAAGTTCTCTGTGAAAAAAATAATAATAATAAAGCCCAAAAGATTATTATCGTATCTACATACAAACTATTATTATCTATGTAATGTCATCATTCATTATGCAAAATTTGAATCACCAATATACTGAATTTCAAGGAGAATGTGTCGGTAGATACAGAGTGGGTCTCGGCCTTCAAGTGGCCACGGCTGGTCCGTGGTCTAACAGTTCTGAACTCTGGCCAGCCAACCGAGCAGAGGAGAGGTGACCACGGCTCTCCCGTGGCTCTACGCCTCTGCATTCGGGAGACGGGACATGAGGTGCATGGACCTCACGGTTGGCCCCAACCGTCGGCTGTCCTGAGAGTGATTTTCCGTGGTTTTCCGTTCTCCTGCACTAAGGCGAATGCTTGGACAGTTTCTAGTATAGGCCACAGCCGCCAACGCCCCTCACCTTCTCCTTCACCGTCACAAATTTCCAGGCCTGAGAGACGGCGTCACCGTCTAAGATGCCCCCCTCTCCTTCTGGGGAGGAATGAAAGCATTTTAGTAGTAGTAGTAGTAGTAGTAGTAGTAGTACTGGAAAGTGTGTGTTTGGTGGTTACTTACAGTAATGCCTGTATTTCATGTACATCATCCTTTAATTGGTAAGTTTCATTTTAAATGGTCTGAAGGAATGCAGTTATTGACTCAAGGATAAGTATAACTGGGCAACCATCCTAAACAAATATGAATAGTTCCAACAATGATTAGAATGAATGTGTTGGCCAAAGAAATACAAGCACCATAAAGGGCTTGAAAATTAAACTTGTAAACTCACAAAATATTTCATCTTCTGCAGTTAGATGGCTCTTACATCGATTTTCTAGCTCACTCTCATGCACTAAAAACGAACCTAGAACTTAGGAAATTTCATTTTTCTTGTTAGCAACCCTTTTTCTGAAGACTGTTTTTTTTATTTTTTTTTTATTTACCGAAGTTGTCAACATTTCAGCTGGTTCCTCCTCTACTGTAATCTAACTATCAGATGCTTGTAGATATGTTCTCTAGCCAATCAAACCCGGGCTTGTGTACGGTAATACAGCCTATCAGCAAAGTGTGGTTCAATTTAATAGGGAAGCTTCCCCTTACAGAACAACATAAGCAGGGCACTTTAGGGCCGTCTTGTCTCAATTGCTCCAGTGCCTGGGAGTGTGACGACGGAGGCCTAGGAGGCAGGGGCGTGGCCTGCGTTAAGAATAACCAATGATACAAGGTAATGGCAGAATTTTCCTAAACATATGATACCGCCTGCGGGTAGTGTGAGGGGAAGGTTTTGGCGTTTTGTTTTAATGTAATTTTGTAAACTGGTTGTTTAAATATAGGAGTTTCGGCGAAGTCTAAGGACTCTGTTTCTATTACCTACCGAGAAATATGTAATGTGAGGGAATGAAGAGTGGCGAACCTCTGCCGTGACTAAAGTTTTCAAACTCCAAATTCTTTAAATCTCGTCTCGGCTTTAAAGGTTCCTCCTTTATTCATCCTCTTGTAGTATGGGATTAACCTCTGTATCTTTGGGCCGTAAGCCCACTTAGGTTTTTAGCAATTTCTATAAGGAGTGTTGGAGTTTCGAATCCTTGCCTTTTGTTAATGGCCGGTTATGTGCAACCTTTTCCCTTTTTCTCTTAAGGCCATGTAGTTTGGGTAGTTATGCCCCTTTTTATCCTGTATTATCCATTAAGGCAACAGTTCTTCGTTGCAGCTCAAAACACTTAAAGGGCTTGACATTCACTAAACCAACCATCGCAAAGGGGTAACTTAAGTCTAGTGGAAGCCCATGTCTTGGACTCAGCATACGCCAGTGCCTTGTTCACAGCTACTTCTGTACGATCACAGAGTGGAGAAATCCCGGCAAGCTGATACAGCCTGTCGACTGGAGCTGACTGCAAGCAGCCCGTCGCTAAGTCTCATTGACGGCCACGTCAACCTCTTTGACGTGATATGATGCATACCAAACTGGACATGCATTTTCTGCGACGGAGTAATAAAGGGCTATAGCCGATGTGCAGATAGTTTGTGGTTGGGTTGCTCACTGTAATACACCCACTTTACGCAACAGATTATTTCGTGCGGAGAATTTTATTTTGCAGTTCATGCAGTGCTACTAAAATTTGATGGATCCGTCGTGCGTTACTCCCTTATATTTTGGAGTGTCACAGGTCTGTAGTTCAGTACCTGACCATGCAATTTTGAGCTTAGAATGTGCCTCCTTATTTCTTAGGTGAAAGGCACATCCCGGGTTTTTGGTACTTGAACATACTGACTATAATAATAATAATAATAATAATAATAATAATAATAATAATAATAATAATAATAATAATAAGAAGAAGAAGAAGAAGAAGAAGAAGAAGAAGAAGAAGAAGAAGAAGAAGAAGAGTTGAAGGCACTTCAAAACTCTAAATCCCGTAGGATTTCATTCTTTTTTCTTTTCTTCAATATTGATTTCATGTCGCTCCGACACAGGTAGGTCTCACGGCGACGATGATAGGAAAGTTCTAGAAAGGGAGCGACTGTGGCCTTAATTAAAGCACAGCCCCAGCATTTGCCCGGTGTGAAAATGGGAAACCACGGGAAACCATCTTTAGGGCTGCCGACAGTGGGGTTCGAACCCACTATCTCCCGGATGCAAGCTCATAGCTGCGCGCCCCTAACCGCACCGCCAACTTACCCGATGAGGCCTTCAGTATTGCACAATCATTTTGGGTGCTCTTCCAAGAAGAAGGGAATTGCGAAAGCCTGTAAGGTGTCTGATTTCATACACGTTTTGTTTTGAAAAAGATCTTCGATGGCATTCTAGCAACCATTCCTACATATCTATCTGGAAAAAAGCTCAACAGTAAGCAAAGGACTGAGGACATGAAGATGTGTTTTTATGTAGCTGATTACCGCATTAATATCTACAAATATTTAATTTTTTGTTCACCGTTTGTAGATTACACAGGCATTGACTGTAAAATCACACTCACTTTTCTATGTACCCCTAAACTTTATGAATGGCATGTTTTGCCAGCTTTATCATGAAATCGCTGATTTTTGGCGCACAACTGGCGAGTATCGAGGAACATTAATGTGCCGTGGCACATCTATTGACAACCACCGATCTACGTACGTTATATCACTCTGTCAGATGAAATACCGACGTGATAAATAGCATCGAACTAACAGAACTTCCAGTGTAATTCTTTGGCAGCATCAAGGATAGTAATGGACATTTGAATGTGAGTGATTTCATGTGTAATGCAATTTCATAGAGTAATCGTGCGTTACTTCATGAATGTTTTGAAGGAATGGATGCTATAAAACCATCAGTCTGGTGTGGGAGGCACTAAGTGTAGACTGCTTTTGTTGATTGAGGGATAACGTAATGGTTGAATCCAAATGTGGTTACGGTGTTATTGAGTCCTTAACGGCCGAGTTACGGCTTACAAGGTGATGTATGGCCGCGATTCTCACACTCCGTTCAGCCTAACACAGGCTGTGATGGCGGTTAAATCACTGAGACTTTAGTGCGAAGTATAAGAGGTGAATTGGAGACATGCTCGGAACTTTCATAAATTGATTACATATTCTATGTACTCTCAAAGTTTCAGGTTTCCCGGTCTGAAAACAATAGTTACCAAGAAATAAGTGTAAAATAGATCTTACAATTGTATCTTCACATGTTTTCCCTGACTGATTATCAAACGAACTCCTGTCTCTTATAGGAGCACGTTGAACAACAATTGTTTTGTTAGCTTTCACGATCACATTATACTCCCAAATACTAAGGCTTTCACCTATAAGGTCGAGTATAAATAGTACGTACCAAAGTGATGTTAAGTTCAGGTAAAGGTGACCAATTGGACATGAGTGCGATCTGAATGCACAGCCTTATAATTTTTCGGAAATTCTGGCGATTGAGCTACGAAGACTTTGCTTCATTTTGCTCCGTTAACTGCAGGTCTCATACTACTATCACAATAATATAGTCACATAATGTGGCTTTTCTAATTGAATAAACGATTGAATATATTTATGCTATGTTGAATATGCGTGAATTTTGCTTTAAATGTTAGGGCTTGTCGACTAATGGACTCTCCAATTATGCTGGCTGTAGTACCAGACTATTAACTTACATCATTGCCAACAGAGCGTAAGTTTTTCTGTTTGTCAGAAGGTACTTTTTATATTTTAAAAGGCTTCAAAAATTCAGAAATATTTTACTTAAAGGAAACAACTACTTCAAGCTCGGATTCCTCCTCTCATCTGTTACTGTGATATGATAATATATGGTAATATGAGCAAAGAACTACGTGAAAGCAACGCGCTAACTTTGTGTCAATAGTTGCAACCTACGGCTGCCGACAAATCAAGCAGATATATAGTATTACAGGGGCTGCCTGGTCGAGGCGGTACAGGCGTGCTCGGTTCTCCCGGAAGGACGTGGGTTCGAATCCCCGTCAGGAAGTTGTAAAATTTAAGGAACGAGATTTCCACTTCCGGAGGTGCACATGGCCTTGAGGTTCACTCAGCTTATACCAAAAATCAGTACCAGGTTAATTTGTAGGTGCAAAGGCGGCCGGGCGTAGAGCTAACCACTCTACCCCATCACTTGCCGAGGTTACGGATAGTGGAAGCCTTTACCTTCCACCCCTCCAAGGGCCTTCATGGCCTGTACGGAGATGACATTGCTTTCGATATATTATTACAATAGAGGAAAATTTAGTGAGATGAAGAAATTAAGACAATAATTAAGGATAAAAGCAAGTATCTACTGGACATTTCCTATGGGTTATTTAATTATGTTTTATCCAACGGCATTAAGTATTGTTTTACCCAAATGAACACATACTCGACTTCGCATCAGGAAGTCAGAAATTTTGAAATAAATCTTCTTCTTCTGGTGAGTGATGGTGGTGATTATTGTTTTAAAAGGAAATACAACTAGAGAACAATTCTCTATAACACTACTCGATTTTAAAATGAAAGAGGTCTGATACTCCGAAGCAAAATGGGTTCGAGGGCCACGAGAGATGCGAAATTTGAAGAATAACTTCGCCTAGAAACTTAATACAGTCGGGAACGGAAAAGAACAAGAGTTAAGCAAAGGAGGTCGGGTATTGTAAATGAAGGTGAGGCGGCTGGCACAACTAAGTGTAAACAATGCCAGGACTCAGCTAAGGGACCCGTGGTGGCCAACCAGTGCTCCCAAGTTATGAACCACTAGGTCTCGTTCAAGTCGCCTCTTACGACGATCAGCGGATACAGCGGATGCTATTCTACCGCCGCACCCACGAGAAAACTATTTCTGGAGAGGCACATGGCCTCGGATTTCATTCATCCTACTCTAGAAGTGAGTACCAGCTTAATACCGAGGGGAGAATCAGATCAAACCACTGTCACACAACCTGCCGATGTTCACTATGTGGATTAATGGTAGAGTGTCTGCTTTGGGATCTCCAGGTGTCAGTTTCAAACCTGGCAGAAGCAGATTGATTTTTGAATGGCGGAAGGAAACATCAATTCGAAATCCATGTTGTACGATGTCGGCACGTAAAGGTCCTCTGGGAACCTATTCGGCGTTTACCCTAGAGAACTAATGAAAAATTAGCGGAAAGGTCACCTAACGGAGTTTTTATTTTACAGTGTGGAGAGGCAAAGTCAAAGGGAACAAAAATCCTGGGGGTTCTATATAGGAATTCAGGAGAGTTCAGTCCACGAGCAATAAGGTCATCTTACTTTTGTACGGTTCGGCCCGTACTGATGTATTGTCTACCTGTTTGGCATCTCGTAACAGCGGAGAACGTGAGTAATCTGCAGAGAGGTCAGCGCCGCGCCGAAAGGCTAATTAACCGTCACATCCCCTCCCATCCAATAAAGATACCTTCCATTGAGACAACAGCCAAAAACAAACTCACCTGATCTTTCTCCGGAAATCCCTCTCAGCCTCCATAGAAACTGAACCCTTCGAGACCCTATCGCTTGTTTATCGCTCAATTCATAGAGAGTCTTCTTTCACCCGTACCTCTGCTTTTCAGAATGGTTTCTGTTGGCGTTCCGCAAAGCTATGGAATTCGCTGTCAAGGGATATCAAGTACTTGCCTCTTCCAAAATTTCAGATTTGTAGAAAAATGTAATGTAATGGAACTGCTGCATGTGTCTTTGAGTGTGTCCGTGAATGAGTGAATGACAGATTGGTGGAGTGAAAGGAAGGATTAGAGCACAGGAATAATTGAATGAATGAGTGATTAGCTAATTATTGGTAGACAGAATGCACGAGCAGTAAGAAGTTAAGTATATATGTATATATTGCACAGTACTAT
Source organism: Anabrus simplex (assembly GCF_040414725.1). NCBI lineage: Eukaryota > Metazoa > Arthropoda > Insecta > Orthoptera > Tettigoniidae > Anabrus > Anabrus simplex. The sequence goes on along the minus strand of NC_090265.1, from coordinate 1,212,318,222 downwards.
TTACTGCAAGTACTTTGTAAACTATGAAAATAAGCCTATCGTAAATAATATCTCACCTTAAAATAGGTCTAGGGAACATTTAGTATATATGTGGGATTCACCTTTTTTCTCTAGACCTTCCATATTTCCGAACAGAATCGTGGTAAATAAATAATACTAATACAGCAATTCTTTTTTACAGGAAAATGGAACGTTAAAATTATCAAGTAGGCACCGTAAGTAGCGTAATCGAAATGTTTGCACACGATAAACTAAATGATACGATTAAATAACTTACTTAGTACCGAGATTAAAAATGAAGGAAGCCTTTACCTTCCCACTCCTCCAGGTATCTTCTTTATCCGTGCAATGGAAGGTTTATCGTCTCGTATTTCTTCTCTGAAGTTCATACCATTTAGCAGTTTCAATCAATCAATCAATCAATCAATCAATCAATCAATCAATCAATCAATCAATCAATCAATCAATCAATCAATCAATCAATCAATCAATCAATCAATCAATCAATCAATCAATCAATCAATCAATCAATCAATCAATCAATCAATCAATCAATCAAAAAACTGCGAACGTCTAAGCCAAGTACAGCTGTTTCGTCAATCCGCTCGTACTACCGCAGTTCAGCTTCTCCAGCGAGCTGGGTTTCCTTGCCTGCGCGAAAGAGATCTAGCTACCCCAGGGAAATTTAAATCGCTTGGTTGACGCATGCACTTTAAAGGGGCCCATTCACAGTCGAGCCGGTTGGCGAGCCCGTCCATGTATATAATCCACACCCCGAACCCGACTGGCTCGACGGTGACCATACACTGGCGAACCCGTTGGCGGACCAGTCCGCCAGTCTGTATTGCAAATAGTACGTGCATTGCCTAGTTTTTGTTATAGAGAAAGTGGGTTCGAATCCCACTGTCGGCAGCCCTGAAGATGATTTTCCCTTGGTTTTCCATTTTCACACGAGGCAAATGCTGGGACTGTACCTTAATTAAGGCCACGGCCGCTTCCTTCCAACTCCTAGGCCTTTCCTATCCTATCGTCGCCATAAGACCTATCTGTGTCGGTGCGACGTAAAACCACTAGCAAAAAAAAAGGTTTTGTTATGGCCCAACGAAAACATTCCAAAGTGGCTGTAGCTGTTGCAGAATTTGTGCAATGATGAAGTAAAGAAGAAGAAACGTGTGTGAATGAAGGAATGGTTGAGAGATAAACTAGGATTTTCACTCGTTAGCCTATTAAGAACTCTGTGCGTACAAGAACCTGCAGATTATAGGGACTTTCTGCGTATGGATAGCGACAGTTTTTGCGAAAAATTGTTGGAGTTGATTCGGCCAAACATAGAGAAACAGGAGACACACGTGAGAGATACCATCTGTGCTGAAGAGAGGTTAATTGTAACATTGCGATTTTTTTTTTTTTTTTTTTTTTTTTTGCTAGTTGCTTTACGTCGCACCGACACAGATAGGTCTTACGGCGACGGTGGGACAGGGAAGGGCTGGGAGTGGGAAGGAAGCGACCGTGGCCTTAATTAAGGTACAGCCCCAGCATTTGCCTGGTGTGAAAATGGGAAACCATGGAAAACCATCTTCAGGGCTGCCGACAGTGGGGTTTTCGAACCTACTATCTCCCGAATACTGGATACTGGCCGCACTTAAGCGACTGCAGCTATCGAGCTCGGTCATTGCGATTTCTAGCGACAGGGAAAAGTTATGAAGACCTGAAATTTAGCAGTGTAATATCTCCTCAGCTACTTGGAAAAATCATTCCTGAGACGTGTTGGGCAATCTTCGGTATGTTGCCGTCAGAATATTTGCACGTAAGTGGGCCTACACAATTTTGATTGTGATGTATTATAAGATAGTTTTTATAAAATAAACGTGATATTCTTTTGAAAGTGATTAGTTTGGGAAATGTTATTTCACTACTACTTATGACATACAGAAAATTCCACTACTGTAGTAATGTATGATACATAGCCTACTTACAGTATTAACAAGTTAAGTGCAGAGGCGCGAGTCATATATGTCATAGCACAATGGTCTATAGGCTAATAATATTTGTACGAGAGTATCGGGAGACCATGGATTCTTATTCTATTACTATTACTATTATTATTGTTGTTGTTATTGTTATTATTATTAGCGTTCGAATATCGCACTAACACATAGAAGGCATTGCGTGACGCAAGGATGGGAAAGCTCCAGGACTCGCCCGGTACATTTCAATAAATTCTTTCCGGAACTGCTTATTCTTCTCAAAAGTCATTGTTAGTTGAGGTAGGCCTAATTAACTCACACAGAAACCAAATTAAGCTACAGAGGAAACCACAGTGAGCCGGTCAGGTAGTGGCCATACACACACTGACGGGTTGGCGAACCGGTCGGGTTCGCTGGTTTAGCAGTCGAACCGCCAACACGGACCCAACCTCGAGCCCAACCCTCAACAACCCCCCATACACATTCGAGCCGATCAGTGCGACCAAGGTCACGAACGGGCTCGCCAACCCGCTCGACTGTGAATGGGCCCCTTAAGATTGCTTGTCCTGGGAGCGGGGCGGGGCTGTGGGCCCTCCGCCGACAGCAAGTTACGGCGACAGCCAGCTAATTAGGTAAGGTATACTAGTTTCAATACTTGACGATCGAAGTGTTCAGCACCACACACTAGAGACTACAAGAAAAATATGAAAATGTTAAGAGTATGCCCACTTGCACATCGCCTTGCTAATAAAAATAGAGCCTGTTTGTGAAATCAATTGTAATATAGAAGAATGAAATTTATTTTTGTATTTCGGCATTTATAAATTTTTAGCAATTCATTGATGACACGTGTATAGTATGTTTTCCTTAGCCGCAAAAATATGTTTATGTTGCCCAGCATGAACAAAGAGCTAAGCACGAAGTAAAAGATTGTTGTATTTGTTTGTCTGTGGTACTGATATATAGTGAAGATTTCCAGTGTTCCTCTTGGATTATAGGCGAAGTTTTCGTGAGTACTGTACCATTTTTCGTGAATATAACGTGTGTTATACGTCGTGACGAATATTTTCCCGCGTTTGTCGCTGATGCGTGTACATTCATTATGCAATGAAACTATAGAACTTCAGCGACGGTAAAATACCAGCTAATTATTCCTGAATCAGTTTAGGTTAGCATTTTTAAGTTAAAAAGTAATATTTTGTCCCAATATATTTTTTTGTGAAAACCATGACTGTACTATCACGAAGCGTCACCGAGTGAAACTGTAAGCACGTTGTTTACGTTATGACTGTGTCGTCACTGCCGTGAACATCAATTTGGAAATATGTGCGAGTGTGTAGTTGAAAATATTCTTGAAAGGCATTTCTCAGGTAGACCATTTCGCGAAAAATGCAGCCTTATAAAATGGTAATGTTAACTTTAGAGAGTGTAGTGGGGTTTCAATTGATATTAAAAAAACCCACATTTTTGCAGATGAGGTAACGAATGTGTTCACCGCACGCCACTGGTATCAGATGATATTTTTCCTTGAAATACCCGACTGTTGGATCAAATATGTTCTTCTTTTCGAACTTTACTCCTTCTGGCCGATTTTTTCCATTTTAAAATCTAATTGTTGGGTCAATTATGAATCCATTTTTGGTAACCTTTGGATATACCTAATGTATTGGAGCCGTTTGTTGCAACTGTATTTTTCACTGTTCTATTTCTGAATGTTATGCGCAGAGGTTTCCGGCACTGTCATAACAAACATTTCAATAGTTTTGATTAAATAGATTTGGATTTTAGGCGCTGTTGTGCGTAAATGTGTGAGTGAACATTTTGTTTTACTTCGAAATCATATTCTGAATTTTCTTTTTCACATGTTTGACCCATTATCTCAGAAACTACACTGGATAGGCAGTTCATTGTTTGCAGTCACCTTGTGTCATTATACAGCTACTGAACCAGATAAAAGCACTTGGCATATATATAATTTCTGATTTACATACATTTTTAATGGCATTTTTATTAAAAATTTGGAACTTATTAAACAAATTCATATTTTTACAATCGTTTACTCCAACCATTCCATCCTGGTTCAGTACTTATGGATAGGGTGTAAATACATGTAGTAAAATATCAAAGCTCTAAACTTAATACTTCATGAGATAACGGGGCATCTTTTCTGTCAAATTAACATTATCAAGATAGGGCTTTCCGACTACGCTTAAATGCTGGATTTTTCACCGTGCGGGCAATGATAGCTATCGACGAGGAACGCTTTAGAACTGCTGATAGAGCAATTAGGGGCGTGGACAAGTGAACTAGACAGCGAAAAACATGGAAAGAGGGAAAACTGGAAGAGGAGCTAACAGAAGATGAAGATAACCTATCATACGAAGCTGAAATGTACTAAAAGATAATCGCAAACTTCCTCATTCCTTTCCCAAAAACTCACTATTTGTTGTATGAAGTGTACATTTCTCAGAATCTACCAGATGAATTTGCTTCAAATATTTAGGATTAATTACTGAATTATCATATACTTAAACAGTTTTAACTTTGACAAGATAGGACGTTCCTACCATTCCGACATTTGCTGGAAATGAAATGGGTAATCCACGGAAATCCACTTTCGATATTACATCCGTGTTCTCGTATAATGTTTCACCTGTTCTATTTCTATGATTTCCATTTCCTGTAAGTCCAAGCGATCTGTGTGCAGCTAGTTTCTCAACGTAAAACCCATAATCTTAAATCCTTGGCAGTACTAAAAATCTAACCCAGCGCTCCAAGTGATCCAGCTAATAGAGCTAACCATTACACTACGGAGGTAAACGTATCGATGATGACCAAGGATTGAGATTTAAACCCACCTAAAACCTACAGCGGGAAGACCGCGAAGGTAAGCTGGGCTATTCTTAGGGGAACAATACCTGACTGGATTAAGAATAAATAAATGACGTACAATTGATCCTCCTCATTGGGCGAGCGCTGTTTCAAATATGGCATGAAGGTATTTCCTCAAGTATCCTCATAGTACTCATCGTAAGATGTCTAACTTGTCACATTTCCAAGCAGCGTTGAGGAAATATTACAGTCACCAGTGTGATGCGGCTTATGTTTCACCGATAACACTCATAGTGATTCATTGACAAGTGTCATAGCCAATAGATTCCTAGAAATTTCGTTTGATAAAGAGTTGCACAAGCAGACCCGGCGAATGCATTCGGTGCCTTCTGGAAGAGTTATTGTGGTTGTATCTTGTTTGCGAACAGTCCAGATTGCGTACAAGGCAAAAACCGTCCAGATTCCGAACAACTAAATATACCCTGTTCATATTGCGAACAAGAGATTAGTATTGACGTGAGATATACAAAACAGTCTCATAAGTAATTCTTGTTCAAGGAGTATTAATATTAACTGGTATATTGGGATGTTTTATATAACCGAACCATTTTTAAAAAACATATTTTTCTTATTGAAATTTTTTAATAATTTATTTTGAGGTAATATTACCATTTAGAAGATTTTCTGTTTTACTGTATAACATAACTAGAGGGGTAGTTGTTTGTGGTGGATTAGTGAAAGTTGTATTATGAATAGGATATTATTATTATTATTATTATTATTATTATTATTATTATTATTATTATTATTCAAAATAATACATAAGAAGTGAAATAGTCAGTTTATTTGGAAACAGGAGGGTTTTTTCTTACATACTTTTAACTTTTCTTGTGTATTACCTAATATTCCAATTGTGTGTAGCAGAACTTGGTGTACCAACTGAGGGTTAATTTTACTACAGCCAGTCAAATTGGAATTTTGTTCATATCCAAGTCAACATTTCTAGTCAAGCGGCTTGGCCACTTGGTATTTCCCACTTGTTCGCAGTCTGGACTCATTAATGTGTGTCAAACCCAAATCATCCCCTTCAGGTATCCACTTGTTCGCAATCTGGACTGTTCGCAATCAGGACGACACCGTTGTTGTTCATGAAACATCTTCATTTATAACAGCCCATTTCAATGGCAAACTTCCATTCACGAAATTCAGAAATTTGATTATAAAAACTGACTGATAATCAAATAAAATGAGCCATGGTACATAGCCTCTAATGGAGAGTTTAGGCTTTCCAAGGGGAGTGATACCCGGTCATATAACTTGCATCATATCTTTCCTACTTACCAGTACTGCTTGGGTTTCCTGACTGGGGTCAATGCCACTCATATTAAAAGCTCCAAATTTGACTTCACGGGACAAAATTGTAACCCATAGACACAGGAGTGGAATGGGATCCACTCAACTGCATGAGAGATGAAATGTCCGTTATGAGAGGTAAGAAACATGCTCATGATGACCAAGAAATAGGACCAAAGGTATCGTCGTCGTCGCCGCCATCACCGTGCAAATTGGCCGTGCGTTTAGGGACGCGCTGCCGTGAGCTTGCATCCGGGAGGTAGTGGGTTCGAACCCCAATGTCGACAGCCCTGAAGATGGTTTTCCGTCGTTTCCCATTTGCACAGCAGGCAAATCCGTGGGATGTAGTTTAATTAAGGCCACGGACGCTTTCTTTCCACTCCTAGCCCTTTCCTCTTCCATCGTCGCCATAAGACCTATCTGTATCGGTATGACGTATAGCAACTTGCAAAGATATCGTTACTTTGACATGTGATACTCCAACATCATTACCCAATCTAGCTGGGCAGCGTCATCTTGGGAGATCAAAGGTCTAGAAGTGATGCGCTGTTAACTTGCACTCGGAGATTTCCGAACCCACTGTTAAATAAGTCACTGGAAGGGATGAAAACTCAACTTCTTAACGAAGATATCTCTTACCGTGTGGTTTTGTGTTCGATTCTTTGCTCACCCAGAATTTAAATTCAACTTCAATGGTGGGAACTGCATTCATCCAGCCTTATGGGTACATTTCAGGATCGCAGTGGTATGAGAGTCGGTGTATCCAGTGGTGAATAGTGACAATATGTTCAGGACATCTCAATATATTAAAAAACTGTTAATCGAGTGCATTCCCCCTTAAAACAACATTAATAACCACCATAACACCGATATATGCATACTATTAGTACATAAGAAATTATTGTAATTTAAAATCGTCTAAAACACATGATTCTGATACGGAAAAAACCTAATAAAATGAATTAGGTACCTGCTAGGAATAGTTACAGTCTATAAAGGCGTTATAAATGTGATAGTGGTAATCTCGAATAGTTGTTTTTTACCTGAATGACTCATAACTCATTCCCCTTTTTACTCCGCAAAAGAACCATGTTCAGTGATGTACATTTAAGTGGGTTACTGAACAATTTTTAGTGATAATCTATCACCTGAAACCAGATAAGTATTTTGTTAGTCTAGCTAAGGAGAACTAATTGGAATCGTGACTGTAAAGGGGATTCGACTTTGAATCCTCCTATTGTCCTAACAGATATATTAAGTGATTACTGTAGAGGAGTCCAAGAACAATTCCTTGACATTGAGTAGGTGTTTGCCGAATAGGGTGAACACAAATTTACTACTAGGGAATCTTATCAGCGCACACAGCTATCCATGTCAGAGTATAACTGATATTTTAGTCTAAAATCTTTTTCTACACAATAAGTAAATTATCTAAGGTAGTTATTTAAAATGTACAGCGTTGTGATTCGAACCCAACTCTTCTTTTCCGACGTGTATATTGATCGACTTTTCAGGGATATCCTCATATGAGACAACAGTAGTGTTGTTTTTTCATTCACAAAATTGAAAAGGTTTCTCTACTCGTCTATGGGTAAGTGGAGTTAACATGTTCGGTAAACGCATGGCCTTAGCTATCGGGTTGCAGACTTTCTGAAGTGGTACCATCTAAGCAGCTTGAACTTTAATTTCACCGTTCCGATCTGTTGCAAACTATCCACATAGTGGAATTCTACGGGATGGTACCAACGGCTGACTTGCTGTGTCGAAGAGATGCAGAATCAATCACCGGAGCTGTTTTTAGCACGGCAACTATCTTGCCGTGGGATACCAGGATTTTTGCTGTTCAAACTTGGCCGTATATAATGGACTCTTAATCCCAAGATCGAGGGTTCGAACCCGGTGGAATCAGTTGGATTTCGTAAGGTATGTTATAAGATATCTGGTGAAATACTCGCTTGCATGAGAAAATTAATTAAAACTCAGCAATAACCAGCCTATTAAAGTTTCGGCTTCTGTGCCATTGGATGGAGTAAATCTAATGACAGCCAGACAGCTTAGAATATCCCAAAATTAAAATTCCTGGACTTTATAACTAAGGTCATACAAATTTATATCAAGTGCTGAAGTTACGAATGATGGTAACATTCACGTGCCTTGTATTCCCATTTTCACACCAGGCAAATTAAAATCGTGGTAGCCGGGCTGAGTGTCTCAGACGGTTGAGGCGCTGGCCTTCTGACCCCAACTTGGCAGGTTCGATCTTGGCTCAGTCCGGTGGTATTTGAAGGTGCTCAAATACGCCAGCCTCGTGTCGGTAGATTTACTGGCACGTAAATGAACTCCTGCGGGACTAAATTCCGGCACCTCGGCGTCTCCGAAAACCGTAAAAGTGTAGTTAGTGGAACTTAAAGCAAATAGCATTATTATTAAAAAATCGTGGTCTGATCCTTCCCAGTCTTAGCTCTGTCCTATAACAATGTTGCCAGGAAACCTGTCTGTGTCGGTGTGACGTAACACGAATAACCTTTACTTGCCATTCTTTCATGTACTTCATGAACTGTGTGGTAAAAGACCTACCGTTTCTTATATCTTTCCTAAAATTGTCTCCAAACTAGTAACTTAACTGTTATCCCTACGGACTCAGATAAATGAAAATATTCTCCAAAAATCTCATTTTGATTTCTTCTCCTTTAAAATACAATTTGCTATTACAATCACGGTAACTGAGCCCATACGATTCTACTTCTTCTTAATCTTATTTTTATTCTTTAATATTATTATTATTATTATTATTATTATTATTATTATTATTATTATTATTATTATTATTATTATTATTATTATTATTATTATTATTATTATTATTATTATTATGTCCGCCTCCGTAGCGTAAGGGTTAGTGTTATTAGCTGCCGTCCTCGGGGGCCCGGGTTCGATTCCCGGTACTGCCAGAAATTTAAGAATGGCGGGAGGGCTGGTATGTGGTTGAAATGGTACATGCAGCTCACCTCCAATGGGGGTGTGCCTGAAAAGAGCTGCACCACCTCGGGATGAGGACACGAGTTTACTTTTATTATTATTATTATTATTATTATTATTATTATTATTATTATCCACATTTCACTCGCCGTGGTGGTTCAACGATCAGCAGACGGACTGTTGTCATGTTCTCCCGACCTGTACTGCTGCGATGGGAAGGTCCTTGTCTTACGGCAGGTGTTCAGAATGACAGCCTTCTGTAATTGTGGAAGTGTATAGATAATGCACAGATCCTGCAGGTGTTGTTGTAGCTTATTGTTCACAAGTCCTGTGGTAGAAATGCCTAAAGGCCCCACTGTTTCTAGATCCATTTCGCACAGTTTTCGCACTTCTGCTGCGAGGTCAGTGTACTTTCCATTCTTCTGGACATAGACCTGGTGCACATCCAGAAGATCAGTCCTTCTGAACTGTTTATCAATAAGGACAATATCCGACCTTTTTTATTTTATGCTCTTTTCTGTCTGCAGAGATCGATTCCAGTATAGCTTGAACCTTTCATTTTCGAGCACATCAGATGGTCTGTTGGCCTACTCATAATATGGGATTTTCTTGTCTAATAGTCCCGACTTGATTCTCAGCTCTTGGTACACAATTTTCGCTACATCATCATGTCGATGAGTATATTCTTTACCTACCATGGCCTTACATACACCCGCAATATGCTCCACCGTCTTAGTCGTTTCCCCTCATCTCTTGCATCTGTCCTCCACTTCTTCGTTTTTAAGATATGTTTGCGCTGGTTACGGGTGTTTATGACTCTCTCGTGGTTTGCTATCAAGAATTTCATGAGCTGTGTGTAAAAGACTTAACGTTTTTTAAATCTATTTTCCAAAACTGTCTCTATACTATTTAGTAACAGTTTCATACTCCTCCGTGGAGGTAGCCATGTTATAGGCAGACAGCGGATTTCGGTCTGTCAACATATGGTTGACTTAGATGGTGAGGATATGAACCAAGGAGTTCCTTCTGCTTCCAGACTTGCTGTAGATGTTCTGTGTTCGGAAATTTTGGAGGAGTGGACATTATTTTATGATTGAGTGGAGTGAACTTATCTTCAGAAAAACCGGCAGCTGCGAATTGATTTTGATCTCGCTATGTTTTGTGTATGTTCGTGGCATATGAGATTGAGTATTCCTCTTCCTTCATTTAGACGTGACAATTTCATTCACTCAATTGAAGAATTAGGATGGTGCGTTCTGTTTATTGTCGGACATGTTTTCAGTTGTATCTCTAAGGTCCATTAAATTTGTTTCAGATCATTTAATGACACCAAATGAGTAAATGAGAATAGGGATTGCAAAAGAGTTATTGCCTTTACTTTGTTTCTTGAATTTAGGAATGATTTTGAAACAGCTGCGGCTGCGGCTCTTTCAAGGAAAGCAGCGTTTAGTCTTTCTTTGATGTTTGAGTGACAGATCCATTTAAGTTGATGGAGACCAAAATACTTGTAAAATTTCCCGGGTTCGAGATCTGAAATTCAGCACTCTGCCATGGGAAGTGAATGCCCTGTCACAATATGGGCATTTACATAAACATCCGAGCTTACGTATCTTTGGCATTTATCTCATTCCAATTATTATTACAGGAGACTTGATTTGTTGATTTGCCCGTTGAAAATGATCGCCAACATCAGCACCATATCCTTCATCCACGATGACTTTTGTTGGTTATCCTTAGGGCGAAAATGAAATGAAATGTCGTATGGCTTTTAGTGCCGGGAAATCCCCGGACGGGTTCGGCTCGCCAGGTGCAGGTCTTTCTATGTGACACCCGTAGGTGACCTGCGAGTCATGATGAGGATGAAATGATGATGAAGACAACACATACACCCAGCCTCCGTGCCGTTGGAATTAACCAATTAAGGTTAAAATCCCCGACCCGGCCGGGAATCGAACCCGTGACCCTCTGAACCGAAGGCCAGTACGCTGACCGTTCAGCCAACGAGTCGGACATCCCTACGGTGACTTCTATTATTAGACGAGGGAATTTACTTAACTCCACATGCTACAACCTTTTTGTCATTGTGTATTATTCACGTGCTTGAAGGAAAATAGGAAACCCAAGAACACAAACAAGCTACAGCTTAGCACCTTGTCCGATATCATAGCTCTCCCAGATTCTAATTAACTGATTAATACGTTTAGAGAAGTCCGGTGTAGAAAAGCCGAGAATAACAGCCAAGAATATTAGTCACACTGACCACGTGTCACTTTATTGTCATAATCTGCAGGCGATGGGGATGAGCAGTGGTCGATTAATAAGCCAAGGTCCATCAGGGTTGTAGAGCCATGGGGTTTGTATGCTTGTTTGCATGTCAGAGAAGTGAAAGCTGGTGTTAGTACGTACATTACTCACTAGTTTCCGTCCTACTCATGGACTATACTCCTATTTCAGCAGTCTTCCATGCCACGAGAATCTCCTAGATTGGACACTGAATGACAGACGCTAGAGACGTTTAGCAAGGGTAGTCCAAGCCTTTCTGACCATCTGTCAAGAGCTGTATATTTCTAAGTTATCACTACGCCTCATATCAGCATTTTTGAATGTTATTGTTAAGATGCACCGAGGAAAACAGGAAGCACTTGAACATGGCCAAGGCATATATTAGTATTTCATGTCTCTTCCAGATTTTAGTTAATTAATGAAAGTGTGAGGAAAAGGAAAATCTATGTTAAAAATTACTTATTCCTAGTGGCTACTGGCATTGCAGGTTTCTTCTTCTTTATATGGTTACCCTTCAGGGTAGGTTTCTCCCTCGGACTCAGCGGGGGATCCCACCTCTACCAGCTCAAGGGTAGTGTCCTGGAGCTTCAGACTCTGGATTGGGGATACAACTGGGAAGGATGACCAGTACCTCGCCCAGGTGGCCTCACCTGCTATGCCGAACAGGGGCCTTGCGGGGGGACGGGAAGGTTGGAAGACAAGGAAGAGGAAAGGAAGCGGCCGTGGCCTTAAGTTAGGTACCATCCCAGGATTTGCCTGGAGGAGAAGTGGGAAACCACGGAAAACCACTTCCAGGATGGCTGAGGTGGGAATCGAACCCACCTCTACTCAGTTGACCTCCAGAGGCTGAGCAGACCCCGTCCCAGCCCTCGTATCACTTTTCAAATTTCTTGGCAGAGCCGGGAATCGAATCCGGGCCTTCGGGGGCGGCAGCTAATCACACTAACCACTACACCACAGAGGTAACACGTAGATTTCTTTCTTTCACTAATCATCACCAACACTAGCAACTAAAAATTAGGTGTAGTTGGTGTTTATTTTCTTCTTTTGAGAAGTGAACTTCTATATCCCCGACCCAGGTCGTTAAATTTCGTTGCCTGAAAGTTCTTAGGATCGTAAGTATTTCAGTTCATGAGCGGTCACGATGGAGGGGAGTTCCATTTGCGGTTATCGTGAGTAACGCCCGGAGTAATGCTAAGATGACCTCTGACCTCGCTGCGTGGTGGGAACCTGCCCAATGACGTCTGACACTGGAACGAGATGCTCACTCATTCTTCTAGCAATACTTGAGCAGGTGTGTTCACTGTATTTCCGCATTAGCGACTAAAATATTCAGCATCCTGTTTCGACTTAATTGGAGTGCCGAAACCAAATCAAAACCCCATAACACAACAGTCCCAAAGGGCCATGGCCTACCAAGCGACCACTGCTCAGCTCGAAGCCCTGAAGTTTATGAGGTGCCGTATGACGAATCCTCTTGGCCGTTATTCTTGGCTTTCTAGACCCATATTTGCAGTGTCACCTTGTTTATATTCATGTTGTCTTCTGTTCACCATCATGCTGTGGGATTTAGCATAATAGTTTCTAACATGTTTGATATGGATTCCATTCCTAGACTTTCAAGAATTTGGCATTAGTCTGAGAGACCGAAACGGAGTGATTTCAGCCTCAAGTAAAGTGTTCCTCGCCAGTTAGCCGATTAAGCACCTTCACCGTATTTCCTGGGAGAATAAATAAAACAACTCACTGGGGGAAAATATTCTCTTACTTTCTATTGAACGTCTTTGGCATGTGCTACAACGTAATTGACCCAGCCTAAACTCTAACCTTGAAGCATACTGAAGTTCTGAAATTTATATATTCAAATAGATTCCTATCCAAAAGATGAAGCATGCCAAGTCGTCCCTAAATCAGCTGGTAGAAAATTGGTCATATAAGCCGCCGTTTACGGGTTCGAGCCCCACTGGTGTCTGATAGGACATTTAACATGCAGTCAACACTACCTAATAGCTGAAAAAATATTCTTCTTTTATCGATTTTGTCCAACTAAATGCTTTTACGTTTTTGGAGATGCCAAGTTGTCTCTCAGGAGTTATTGCGTTGTGGTTAATCTACTAACACGAGATTGGCTTCTTTAGGTACTTTCGAAATACCCCGCACTGAGGTGGGTTTGAACCCGCCAACTTGAGCACAGAGGAGTAGCAAATTTGCGTTGTGAAAGCTAAATATTCAATGGAATAACCCGCAACAGCCAACTAACACACTCTGTAGTTGCACTGGGACTTGTGACACATCTGTAACTAATGTACCAAGCCAACAGAGAAGAAATATCAAGCACATTGTAGCTGAATTGGTAGAGCAGTGGCCGCGAAAGCCGAAGGTTGCGCGTTCCAGTCCTTCGCTGTCCAGTTCACCATCTCAGCTGGTGGTTGCTAGTGGTGCTACTGTGCAAATATGATTGTGACCATATGTACATTGTTTAATTCCATAGAGGAGGACACATTTCATTGCAATGTGTGTGAACCTCATTCTGAAGGGTCTGGGATCCAGACATGAATCTTACTCATGCGAACTTTCTTCTCAGATTGTTTCCTTCGTCACTCTCAGATATGCGAAGATTGTTTTCGTAATCTGATTTATCGCGATGTCCGCTGTGGTAAGGAAAGCTCGTCTAAATTTGCAGTACAGCTATTTCCACTGTACACGAAATATAACCTTACTGCGGCATTACTCCAGCGTGAGAAGGTCCGATCAGCCCATTACGTCCTCTAGTCATCTTGAACTCTGAAGTTAAAGGTTGCACATTGTTCAGCGGATCGCTTTGATGATAGCGTCAAGAAACATAAGTATTTATCCAGTTTCCTCTGTTTGAGAGACATGCTTGTTTAACGTGAGTACTTCTACAATAGTTATTACTTCTTTCAAGTAATAGTATTTGCTGTGTTATTGGTATTGAATTCACGGACTTTCTCTGGATCTATCCAAAGTATTACAATTACAATTAAGTGAATTAATTGAAGAAGTAAATTATAATATTATTTTGCAGTATCAATAAATATAACGTAACAGCCATTCCAAAGTAAATGTACTATTTTGACTTCATTCTCAAAATCGCTATACCTCAAATTTCGCCTTAATATTGCATATAGGCTACGTTGGTTCAGTTATTTCAAGTTCAGGTGGCTGTGCTCTGAGATTAAGAGGAAAACAGCCGTTGCCAAAACATGTAACGACTAATTCGTCCCATTTATGGACGGATCTTGTTTCCAGAAAAAATGAGAGTAGTATCAAGTCTGGTATTTTCAGTTTTCTCTATGGAGCCGACACGTCGACTGTTTGTGCTACAGATCTGAAAAATATGTATTCTTTTGAAATGTGGTGCTGGCGAAGAATGTTTCACATGCCTTGGACATCATTTCTCACCAATTGTTCCATTATAAAGCAACTCAACTCCGGAATCAGTTTATCATTAATTACACCGACATACTATGCGACGTGGGAATGAGAGCATAGAAGAACGGATCATCCATCGAAATCTTGCCGGCAAGAGAGACCTGGACGAGTTCCCACCCATTGGTTGAACATAATCAAGAATATAGCTTGTCGAGGTCTACAAGAGATTGAGGCAACAGAGCAATACGCTCGTTGGAGATCATGATCCACAGAATTGAGGGAATGATAAGAGGGGGAGAGACTGTAGATTTAGCTGAATCTCCACTGTATCCCACCAGTATCCAGTAATCGGGAGATAGTGAGTTCGAGCCCCACTGTCGGCAGCCCTGAAGATGGTTTTCCATGGTTTCCCATTTTCAGACCAGGCAAATGCCGGAGCTGTGCCTTAATTAAGGCCACAGCCGCTTCCTTCCAATTCCTAGGCCTTTCCTATCCCATCGTCGCCATAAGACCTATCTGTGTCGGTGCAACGTAAAGCAACTAGACAAAAAAAAAAGGGATACAGTGTTGTTGTTTTTTTTGCTGGGAGTGGGAAGGAAGCGGCCATAGCCTTAAGTAAGGTACAACCCCAGCATTTGCCTGGTGTGAAAATGGGAAACCATGGAAAACCATCTTCAGGGCTGCCGACAGTGGGGTTCGAACCTACTATCTCCCGAATACTGGACACTGGTCGCACTTAGGCGACTGCAGCTATCGAGCTCGGTCTGTATCCCTTTGAAATAATTACTGTAAATTGGGACAAGAAGAGGTGAAAATGCAGTAATGTGTGGAATAAAGTACATTCCCTCGGGTAACGGTGGAAATAACTTGGTAAAAATCACTCTCGGGATACAATCAAAGATCAGACAAGTGCTGGAAATGATGCTGCTGCTGTTGCTGTTTATGGTTGTGGACAAGGTAATGAATTTTGTCATAACGGGGAGAAACAACAAAATCTCTCGTAACAATAATCGGAAAGGATAAAGTCAAGAATGAGTAAGCCAGGATTTTTATGTGATTTTAACTATAAGCTACAGGACTTGCCAAACTTGGCGCGTTGGATCCCGGCTCAATCCAGTGGTATTGGAAAGTGTCCACATACGCCAGCCTGGTGTCGGCAAATTTATAAGCGCGTAAAAAACTCTGGTAGGATAAAATTTCAGCGTACCCGCAAAGCTTAAAAGCGTAAAAGCGTGGCATACTTTTATTATTAATATTTATTTTAGTAGTAGTAGTCGTCTACGTGAAATTCCAAGCAACAGACTTCTAAAAAAATGAAATGGCGTATGGCTTTTAGTGCTTGGAGTGTCCGAGGACAAGTTCGGCTCGCCAGGTGCAGGTCTTTTGATTTGACTCCCGTAGGCGACCTGTGCGTCGTGATGAGGGTGAAATGATGATGAAGACGACACATACACCGAGCCCCAGTGCCAGCAAAATTAACAAACGAAGTTTAAATTTCCCGACCCTGCCGGGAGTCGAACCCGGAACCCCTGTGACCTAAGGCCAGCACGCTAAGCATTTAGCCATGGAGCCGGATAACAGAGATCTCAGACTTTCTGCAACTAACAACTCCATGGCACTACAGTCAGTGACCGCTGCTCAGCCCGAAGGCCTTCAGATTATGAGGTGTCGTGTGGTTAGCAAAACGTATCCTCTCGGTGGTTATTCTTGGCTTTCTAGACCAGGGCCGTCATCTCACCGTCAGATAGCTCCTCAATTCTAATCAGGTAAAAATCCCTGACCTAGCCGGGAATAAAACCCGGGGCCTCCGAGTAAGAGACAGGCATTCTTCCTCTACACCACGGGATGATACCCAGATACTTTATGTACTATTCGGTATTCAAAATATCGCCGTTTCAGAGAGAATCAAGCGACAAAGTTATTGAATTCCGTTGTCCTAACAGAGCATTCCAACTTCTTAAAAAAATTGAAGGCATTGAGAAAATAAGAGGGGAGGATCATGCCAGATGATTCGTGAACACCTATATGCATCGCGGTGTCAGGTAACAGCTGTGATAAACCAAATGAAGTGTTTTCACTTCCTCACTGATAAACATTTTCCATTTACACACATTATTTTCTCAATGTACATTTCTTAGTGATAATACAATTCGAGGTCCTATATCTAGTTAAAACAGAAAAATCTGTATTTCATCATTAATAATTGTACCGGGCGGTACACCTCTACGCCGCAAGTTTAAATATTGCGCCTAAAATACTCCTCTACTGGAGAAACTGTGAACTGTACCTACACCTAATTTGAACCTTCCTCAGAAGATGGCACTACAGTAAATTTTGTGATTTTGAAGTTCTCTGAATTGTGTGAATTTCGATTCGTTTTGTTTACTAATTATCAAGAAGTGTGGACATTCTCTCACAGATGTCTCTACCAAAAACTATGATCATGCACCCTGGTGCGAAATGAAGGAACTTTTCTTGAAGATATTTTGTAGTCATAAGTTTTGGTCTTTACTAAATTTTGTTCTTTCATCCATGGGTTGGCAATATTAATCTTTCTTTCCGCCAGTTTTGAACTTAGCCAATCCGGAATTTCTTTAATTAATTTTGGACCAATCGTGTCCTTCTTCCTCAAGTTTTGATCTGTAAATTTTAGACGACCAATAAACATCTGTGGGTGTGTCTTAATTATTCATGAAAGGTCTCGAATCTTCCACGAGGGTATAAAAACTGCTGTTTTTCTTGTCTCTGGGCCACTTCAACAACATCTTGCTTAGTGTATAGAAGCATAGCAGGGGGCGGGTAGCGCCTCTTTCTTCGGGCAGCAGCTCTTCAATAAGGTAATGGCCGTTTAACATCTTTCTTGTCTCTTTGCTAGCTCAGCAGTTTAACCCGCGGGGCAGGTCCGAAACCTTTAATATGTAACCCTTAAACATGTAAATCTTTTTCCTACCTTGTAAAACTTCATACATCTTTAAATGTAAATCGGGGATAGAGAGTGCTTTACCCTCTCGAGCTCCCCTTCAATTTGGATTTGAGGTGACTAGGTTTTCATAACCTATTTTCTTCTCTTCATTAATGTGTTAAATTATTTTTCTTATATGAGTCACCTCTGTAGTATGGGAATAGCGCCTGTGTATTGGCTTAGCGCCACTTAGGTTTTAACTAGCTTTAATGTAGGAGTGCAAGTATTCGCCTCCATTCAGCTGTGTATTTTGGGCCATTAACTTAACCAGTTTTGTTTTCCTTCCTGCGAAGGCCCGGTAGACTGGGTACTAGATACCCCTGTTTCTTTGTAGTGTGCCTTGAGGGCAGTTTGTAGTAAAGTCTGTTATTGCCTTTAATAGGCTTGAAAGATTGAGAGCGGTCTGCTCTTTCTGGTATTTTGTAAGGTGCCTCTAGGAGGCCTCACATTACTTGGTGGGAGCTAGTGCTCCATGTTATTAGGGGTTTTCTGCCCTTTGGTATTTTGCGGTTGTGAGCTGAGAGCTCAGGAATTGATAAACCTTGGGGGCTCGTAGCCCAGTATTTGTAAAGACCCCTTAACTTGTGCTTTTGTTTGTAAAGTTGCATTGTATCTGATTTTTCCTTGTTATTTCACCTAGTGGAAATTGTTAAATCTTGTTATCTGTTGAAAATATAACCTTTATTTAAATGTTAAGTTCATTTTTCGAACTTGTAGTTAGACCCATTCCAGCCCGCACCTTCTTTCACATCTGCTGTTCCAGAGATACCTCGGAATAATAATAATAATAATAATAATAATAATAATAATAATAATAATAATAATAATTTCTTTATTTAGCTATGATGAATGTCCACCTCTGTGTGTAGTGGTTAGTGTGATTAGCTGCCACCCCCGGAGGCCCGGGTTCGAGTCCCGGCTCTGCCACGAAATTTGTAAAGTGGTACGAGGGCTAGTACGGGGTCCACTCAGCCTCGGGAGGTCAACTGAGTAGAGATCGGTTCGATTCCCACCTCAGCCATCCTACAAGTGGTTTTCCGTTGTTCACCACTTCTTCTCCAGGCAAATGCCGGGATAGTACCTGACTTTAAGGCCACGGCCGCTTCGTTCCCACTTCCTTGTCTATCCTTTCCAATCTTTCCATCACCCCGCAAGGCCCCTGTTCAGCATAGCAGGTGAGGCCGCCTGGGCGAGGTACAGGTCATCCTCCCCAGTTGTATCCCCCAACCCAGAGTCTGAAACTCCAGGACACTGCCCTTGAGGCGGTAGAGGTGGAATCCCTCGCTGAGTCCAAGGGAAAACCGACCCTGGAGGGTAAACAAATAAAGATGCAGAAGAAGAAGAGGAAGAATTTATTTATTTTATTTATTTATTTATTTATTTATTTATTTATTTATTTATTTATTTATTTATTTATTTATTTATTTAGCGTGTGATGAATAAAATATTATATGCAATATGTATAGCAACTATCTCAAGTTCTCACTTAAAGTTCCATAACTATGTCGGAGAACCAGAGACAATCTGCACTTAGGATAAAGTGTAAGTTTTCTGTAGAGCCTCTGTAACAACGTAAGGCACACTCAAATGTAATATGGTCGATGTACAGTGCATCAACCAGTATATTCCAATCAAGCACGTTGGATTTATACCTGGACGTGGTGAACAGGTTATAGCATTAGTTACGCGTATTGAAAAATGGCTTAGAACAAAATGGCAAGCACAGGTGAACTTTTTTTAGATTTAACAGCTGTGCATGGCACTGTACAGCAAAATAAACTCATTCTCAAATTCATTAGCATCATCTCTTGACGCAGACTCACCACAATAGCTTTTTCCAGATTTTTTGCAGAAGACTTGAAAAGTAGGACTCAAGTCTTCCTTACAATTCAGTCTGTACACGTATAATAATGACAGCTATATTGCCTACCGTTGGAACTCTCTCAATACCGAGATTGTCTGACTTCTACAATTACCACCACCGAGTTCGCTTGCGATAGGCCTTTCTTCCTCTGTGTGACTAGTTGCCGCTAGTTAGTCATAAATCCAGAGTTTCATTATAATTTTTTCATTTAGCACAAGCACTAACTTCAGACAACATTAATGTGCGGATCGTTTGTTGCTTTTGTGGTTTACAAAGGATGGTCTACTTTTGCAAGAACGGGTTTATTGTTCTGTGTAGATTAAGACAGACTTGTAGATTTATTGCTTGTGTGCAGCATGCCATTCGGTGTTTTGCTTCGTAGTTGAAGTATTTCATTTCAGAATCCAGGGGTAAACTATGTATCTCCGTTTATTTTATTAAGAGTAGGCCTATATGAGAATGATGTTGGACATATATACGGCATTGAAGAAACTATTTCCTTATTATACTCATTTTAGCATGATGCTAATAAGTCGAGTAATTACGCACAACACAATGGCTACCCTCATGAAGTAAAGGTTTTAATTACCTATATCTGAGGTTTCCATAGTTAATGTGGATAAAATATGTTATAATGCCAATGTTCCAGCGTTCCTTGCAATTACTGAAGTTACTGAAATGCGATATACCTGTTATAATGATACACACAGGACGTAGTAAAAATACAGTCCAATTTTTTACAATTGGTTTAACGTCGCACTAACCCATTGAAGATTTTCGGTGACGCAAGGATGGCAAAGCGCTAGGACTGGGAAAGAAGCAGCCGTGGCCTTAATTAATGTACAGCCCCAGCATTTTACTGATGTGAATATGGGAAACCACGAAATACTACCCTCAGGGCTGCCGACGATGGAATTCGTACCCACTATCTCCCGAATTCAAGCTCACAGCTATGCTATCCTAGCCACACGACCAACTCGCTCGGTAATAGAGTCCATTAGTCGCAGGGCGCGGTAAAGTGGAAGAGGGCAAATAATATGTGATAGGAAACAATCTTCTAAGTCATAAATTATATTCAGACTAGCTGATGTACCTGTGACGCGACGGAGAAGTCACCAAACGTCTTTTCTCATGTCAAGAATGGGTTATGGAATTTCCATTGTGATGGTAGGCCATTGCCTGCTGCCATTTCTTGATGGATACAATACTTTTGTATCCATCCCTTGGCACAGGCCAGAGTAAAGTGTAGCTTTCACCGAAGTCCCTGTCTCATCCATGGCTGTGACAATATGGAAGCTGCTGGGGTATGAGTGGTCCTGAGTAATGACATTCAGAACACGACTAGTGCATCTGTGTGTTATGAAAGATGTTGCTCATAGGGTCAGTCGTGCTGCAATAGCACTTTCTGACCCAGTGAGGAAAGCAATGGCAAACTACCTCACTCCTCGTCTTGCCTAGTACGCCTCATTTTAGTGCTGCCATTGGTTTTTGCGGTTTCCTTATAACCACATAACCTCTGGTGGTGCTATTTGAGGATCCAACCAGCCTCTGGGCTGATGACCTAACAGGCAGACATGGTAGGCCCTCTTGCCTACCATCAGTCACAATCAAGTTGGGGAATTTTCATTATAAAAGCAGATACTCACACTCCCCCTTCGCTTTTACATCATCAGAAAGACTGTCTTAGTGGTTTACACAACTGAAAACAACATGGGTCATTACAATGACGCCAGCAGAAATGTTGCGATTAAAAGCAATGCTATCATATGAAATAATCAAATGAATACGATAACCACACATTTTCTCACTTTAACGAATAGTACTGGACTGCCCATCTAACAGCTAAAGTTCCAGAGCTGGAATGGCCAGGCCGCATACAGCCGTGAACGGTGAATACACTTTTTACTTTCGGAGGGGGGGGGGTGTCTAATAGTGTAGAATCGCGGGGCAAAATCTATGCCCTTTTACTCATATGTTTAATAGGAGTGCCCGATGATTCGGAAAATCTCAATTCATTATACGGCAGGGTAAAGAACTCTCTGACTAGGAGGCAAATTTTTCTCCAAGCCAGAGGAGAAACCCCTTCTTCACTGTTAATTTGGAATGAAATGTATGTAAAATTTAATAAAAGTGAAGAGGAAGAAGATTTTCTTAAGAAATTGGTCTTTTCAGGGTTAAATTTTGAGTTATTATGTGAACTGTGGTGCTATAATTTTGAATAGGCCGAAATTATAATCCTATACCAGGTCATAAGTGAGCCTCTCCCATTATTTCGTTAAGTGTGCACACTGATCATTCACATCAGCGCGTCAGAGTAGGGATCGAATAGCTGGAATTCTATGATGAACCAGCGTGTTACGTACCAGCAGTATCAGAAAATTTAATGAAACAGAGGAATGGCATGCTAAAGAAGAAAGTTATCAAACTCCCCGGCTATTTCCTGCCAATATTCAGGCAGGCTGTTACACTCGGTATGCATCAGTAGCCCGATCTATCAGAGATGAGTGGCAGCATAAGAGAAAAAAAAATCACAACAAATATTGGTCAATATAATATTATTTTGATCAATTTTATGAGCATTCGATATTGTAGGCCTTCACATTTAGCTTTCTTCCGACTCTGAAATACTGCTCTTGTCATAGTCGGGACAGTAAAACTGAATAACTGCCGTGCGGTTAGGGGCACGCAGCTGTGAACTTGTATCCGGAAGATAGTGGGTTCGAACTCTATTGTCGGCAGCCTTGAAGATGGATTTCGGTGGTTTCCCATTTTCACAACAGGCAAATGCTGGGGCTGTACCTCAAATAATGCCATGCCAGCTTCCTTCCCATTCCGAAGCCTTTCCTATCACATCGTCGCTATAAGCCCTCTCTGTGTCGTTTCGAAGTAAAACAAATATAAACAAACAACAACAAAATTGAATAAAACATAAATGATCGGAAATCGTATTCTCTAACTTTTGTTATGTAGTACTTTTCGATAGGACTAATAGCATAGCTATTTAAAAATTAAATTTTAGGCGCCTTCCCCTAAACTACAATTTTGTCCAGCGTGAATAACGTTGTTTATAACTTAGACTATAGTTTCTTATTCCCCGACTCTCTATACCATTTTCATTACATTCAGTTTTCCCATATTCTCGTGGCTCGGCGTTGATATGGACTTAGCTACAAAAATACAAATTCATGAATATATCTTTTATCGTAGCCGATACGGTAAAAATGTATAAGACATAAATGATCGGAAATTTAATTCTATATAAGTTATGCAGTATTTATCGATAGGACAGCTAATAATATAAATAAGAATTACATTTTAGGCCTTTCCCTAAACTACCATTTCACTCACCGTAAATAAAATTATTTATATCCTAGATTGTAGTAGTTCATTCCCCGAATTTACATACCAATTTTCATTAAATTCTCTTCAGCTATTTTCTCGTGATATGCAGACAGACAGACAGACAGACAGACAGACAGACAGACAGACAGACAGACAGACAGACAGACAGACAGACAGACAGACAGACAGACAGACAGACAGACAGACAGACAGACAGACAGACAGACAGACAGACAGACAGACAGACAGACATTACGGAAAAGTAAAAAGTGCATTTTCTTGTTACTGTGGACATGACCGATACAGAAATACCATTCTTTATAAATTCTGAGCAATGTACAGACAAAACTGGTCTAATGCCTTTGTAGATGACATCTGTGTTCCGAAATATCCACAGAGATGCCTCAAATGGATCCTCATTGATGACAGAGGACAATATAAAATATTGTTAGTGTACAAGGACCATGTAACACATTTCTAGAAACATATAAATAACGGAGATTTCTTGTAAGAACGTGAAGAAACGAGATCAACAATTTGTTCCAATACATCTTATACTCCTACCGTAGTTCGCAAGTAAAAAAGTTGCCGAGACCTATCATTACTTTACTCCGCTCCCTACCTCCTACCATGTAGTGTCTGCGTCAAAATTGCAAGTTAGATGATTGCTTCCTATTTTTATTCAATTTTATTTTCTGATCCCCTTCATAACCGCATGGCAATCTCAGGAGGAATTTTTCGTATACATTATAGATAACTATTTTGACGTAGTTGTGATTTTGCATTATTGTAGTGGGTCACAAGCCTACTTTCGGCAAATATGAGGATGGTTTTCCATTTTCACAACTGCTGGGGCTGTACGTTCACTTCATTCCCATTCCAAGGCCTTTCCCATTCCATAATCGCCATGAAATCTCTCCGTGCAACGTAAAACCGATCGCCAAAATCTTACTATCTAATCTACGTGTATCTATCTAATCTCTCTCTCTCTATATGACAGTGATGTAACAACTAGGTTCTCAATAGTCAAATGTTTGTCCCAATGCATTACATCCTTCATTCCTATCGTTGTTCGCAAGTAAAAAATGGTGCTCAGACCTACTTTACCATTACTTTACCACTCCTTCCGCCCCTCCCCCACCCTTTATCGTGGCGTGTGACTATCAGTCGGAATTTTTCGAACACTATCTTCACTTAGCTGTGAGCATGCATTCGGATGATAGTGGATTAATACCACACTGTCGGCAGCTCTGAAGAAGGTATTCAATGTATTCTCATTTTCACACAGGCGAATCCTCGGGCTTTACCTTAATCGGGGCCACTGCCGCTTGCTTCCCATTCCTAGGTCTTTCCTATCCCATCGTTGTTGTTAGACCTACAGTATATGTGTCGGTGCGACGTAATTCAAAATTGTAAACAAAATAAATAACATTTCTATCTGTGATATAGCAATTAGAATCTCAACAGTAGTATTCCGGACTCGAATTCCGATGACTTCAGGTGATACATTTAATAGGATTAGGGTATGACAACACGAAGGGTATCCGGTCTTAAATTCACAGCCAGATCTTAAATTAAGGTGGGGCACTCTGTCGAGTTTTCAAAACCATGAGAAAGTTATATTGAAAATAAATATAAAGCGTGGGACAGATTATTATTACTATTATCATCACCATTAAGGGTTGAAGAGAAATGTTATTGCCACTCTCTGGGACATATCTATGCAAACGCTTAAATTTTCAACATCTATGTGCTAATATTTCATCCGAAATAGCACTGAGCTAAGTATTGATACCTATTACAACACGTTTGTTTGTTTGTCCAGCCCTTGTCCCGTTTCCCTACGGGGTCGGGTATGAGGTGAGATGAATTTGTCGTGGCGGTTTTTTATGACCGGATGCCCTTCCTGACGTCAACCTCATCAGAGGAGTTAATGAGAGATGAAATGAATGACGTGATATATGATAGTAGGGAGAGGGTGAAACCCGGTGCCGGCACATAGCCTACTCCTGTCGAATAGCACCAAGGGGTCTGCTCAAGGCTTAACGTCCCCATCCGACGGACGAATCACCATCAACAGCGTCATATGCCCTCACTCCATATGAGCACTGCGGAGAGGTTTGGAATTTAATCCAGGCTTTTGGCACGCAATCTAGTGATTAGAAATTGTATACCACCACCTCCCCTACCCTGCCGGCCAACATTCTGATGGTGAAAATTTTTTCGACCAACGGGACTCGAACCGGCTAACCTCGGTGTTAGACCGTTTTCGACTTCAGCGCCTTAACGATCATGGCCACCAGGCGGGCTTACAACACGTTATGATCCCAAATATACCGACACATACACTACATGAATATGGCAAAAAAGATCTAATAGATCTAACGTGCTGTAAATGTTATGAAGAGAATTACGACACATTTTCTCGCTCAATCCTATTTTATATTAATAGCTATTTGTTTAAATTAATTGATGTCATGAAATGATTGATGATCGGTTTCATTCACAGGAGTTGATGACATTACCATCCAAGTGATAACTCAGGTTTATGGCTTATAGTTCATCCATGAGTCATAACGGGATGCGGACAGATGTTTGCTCACTTTCGCACCCGTTGAACCTCAGTTTCTCACTTGATAGCGTGCGTTCAAGTAAGCCCATCTGGTATGATCTACCTTTACCATGCACAACATGAACAACAAACATACTCGATGTGCTACACGGTTTGGGTACGGAGCTGTCAGCTTGCACTCGGGAGATAGTAGGTGGGAACCCCACTGTCGGCAGTCCTGAAGATGGTTTCCGTGGTTTCCTATTTTCTCCAGGCATATGGGTCTGTCCCTTAATTAAGACCATGACCGGTTTCTTCCCCACCTAGCCCCTTCCTATCCCATCGCCGCCATAAGACCCATCTGTGTCGGTGCGACTTCCAGTAAAGCAAATTGTAAGAAATAAAAGAAAATGATGTGTTCCATGGGGAGACGAATTTGTTAGCTTCAGTTTTTCAGCAAAATATTGAGACACATAGGCTTGTCCTCTTAGAATCAAGCCTGTTGGTTCATTAATGTCCTTTGTAGCATAACTCCTTCTGCCTTTCTTCTATGGCGTTCAAATATACTATAGTTTCCCTGCAGTAAAACGAAGTATCATGTAAACAAGTAGTTCTGTTATTAACGGCACACTGTCCTTAGCAGTGGGATCCCATGGCGCACTAAATACGAATTGGCAAAAATGTGAGACACTGCTTCTGAAGCGCGCACAGCTTGCCGTCAGCATTTAGTTCTTTGTAGGCTTGCATTCGTAACCATGCCCGTGTATTGGTAAGTTTTGAGGTCATTAAACTGACACTATTGTATGCATTTACGTGTTAATTTTGCCGTTCTAAAATTTCCCTTTAATGTGCATAACTTTATGATGAGAAAGAGAAAATATGAAAACGAGCCAGTGATGAAGTCTAAAAGTAACAAGAGTGAGAACGGCGAGCCGATCGATGCTTATATGATGTGAAAGCAGTGTAGAGAGAAAAGACTAACGCGCGTGTGTTTGTCTTCAATTCCACCACGAACTGAGATTTTGTGTATGATACTCCAGCTCAAGTTTATCATTAGTAATTCAGATTCTTTCATAACATGTCAGCCAACAAACCCTATTTAATATAAATATGTTTAAGGTCTTGAATATTTTCTCTTATTCCTGTTTTGAAAATAACATTAAATGAAATTGCTATTACCATACATATCACAAATGTTCGTAACTTCCGCGGCAAACTTGCGAATCTCTTGTTGCTGTAGTGTGAGAACAATGGATGTAGATAACATATCTGCCCATATTCTCATGATTAGTGACCCAGGTCATCATCATCATCTGTTTACCCTCCAGGGTCGGCTTTTCCCTCGGACACAGCGAGGGATCCCACCTCTACCGCCTCAAGGGCAGTGTCCTGGAGCTTCAGACTCTTGGTCGGGGATACAACTGGGGAGAATGACCAGTACCTCACCCAGGCGGCCTCACCTGCTATGCTGAACAGGGGCCTTGTGGAGGGATGGGAAGATTGGAAGGGATAGGCAAGGAAGAGGGAAGGAAGCGGCCGTGGCCTTAAGTTAGGTACCATCCCGGCATTCGCCTGGAGGAGAAGTGGGAAACCACAGAAAACCACTTCCAGGATGGCTGAGGTGGGAATCGAACCCACCTCTAATCAGTTGACCTCCCGAGGCTGAGTGGACCCCGTTCCAGTCCTCATGCCACTTTTCAAATTTCGTGGCAGAGCCGGGAATCGAACCCGGACCTCCAGTGACCCAGGTACGGTACAAAAATTTAGTATTTAGTTTCAGAACAGTACAGGACACACCCAGACACGACTGTATTATATATCTCCACCACTTATATCTCTCTCTCTCTCTCTCTCTCTCTCTCTCTCTGAGTACAACTCTCCGAATGGGTATGGTAGCATCATGTGACACCTCGTTATGGCTTCTGTCTGGTTTCCAAGCGTCCCTCCCGTGGTTAGATTTAAATTTAAATTTCGTAAGGCAGACACTCCGATGAGGGTGGGCGGTATATGCCATGTGTAGATAACTGCGTGTTATTGTGGTGGCGGATAGTGTTATGTGTGGTGTGTGAGTTGCATGGATGTTGGGGACACCAAAAACACCCAGTCCCCGAGCAAAGGGAATTTACAATTTAACGTTAAAATATCCGACCCGGCTGGAGAATCGAACCCGGGACCCTCTGGACCAAATGCCAGCACGCTAACCATTTAGCCATGGAGCCGGACTCTCTCGTGGGTGAAATGGATGGAGATATGCATGTTCTGTCCAATCAGACTCTTCATTTATTCCGCTCGTCGAACTGGTGCTAGTCTTCCGAGTAAACGTCCATCAACCGTTCCCTCTACAGCACGTTTATACAATTCAGCTGGTTTTCGAGTTATGTGGCCAATCTATCCGAGGTACTGCTGATTCTAAATGGTCTAAAATCTCGTCTTGATGCTAAGCTGTCGCAAGCTGTCATTGATGCGACACGTTGTCCAGGATATACGAAGCAGGCGTCCAATAGCTCCACATTTTCAAGGGTTCAAGGCGGTGATGGTCAAGCTTAGTAATAGTCAATGTTTCAGCACCATAGGCAACCATAGGAAAGATGTGTGTTGGGAAAGGCTGATTTTGCAGTTAATTGTAATGGCAGTCTCTTCCCATATGCTGGTTATTTTCTCCATTAAGCCTCTTGCAAATACAATAGGTCTGCAAATTTCAGGTTCACTAACACCTACATTGAACCCAGGAATTCATAACGGCTGAAAACGTCATATCCAGCCACTTTCACAATGTCAGGATGGTTATTTATAGCTACTGTACAAGTTAGAGTTACCGAAATCTAAAATGAAAAGAAAAGTGGGGGTATTCCACACATCATCTATATATATAAAATAACATGTCCTGACTGACAGATTCATCATCGCCAAGCCAAAACTACTGGACATAATGAAATGAAATTTTGGGGATGCATTCATATTAACATGTAGGTGCTCGCTAAGAGAGGATATTCGGATATTCCGCCGCTAAGGGGGTGAAAAGGGGGTAAATTTTAAAATTTTAAAATCGATATGTACAAACTTTAAAATTTTATATATGTAAAACGTGGTATTTAGAATCTTCTCTAAAATTAAGGAAACACGTATTTTTTCTTTACGGAAAATCCCAATAGGAGGGGTGAAAAAGGGTGAAAAAGGGGTTGAATGCCTTTAATGAGGATACTTATGTCTCAGAAACAGAAGATATTACAGACCTGAAAATTGGTATTTGAGATCTTCTTTAAAAATAAAGAAACACGCATTTCTTTTTGTTTTTGGAAAATCCAATTAATGGGAGGGTAAATTTTTAATATGAGTGTATCTATATCTCAAAACGTTTAAAGTTTACAGATATAAAAATTGTTATTTAGAATCTCCTTTAAAAAAAAGAAACACGTATTTTTTCGTTTTCGGAAAATGCCAATAAGAGGGCTGAAAAGGGGTGAAAAACGGGTTGAATGCCTTTAATGAGGAAACTAAAGATATTACAGGCCTGGAAATTGGTATTTGGAATCTCCTTTAAAAATTAAGAAACATATATATTTTTGGAAAAAAACAATTAATGGGGGTTAAAGGATGAAATTTTAAAATCTGTGTGTGTATCTATATCTCAAAACTTCTAAAGTTTACAGATGTAAAAATTGGTTTTTAGAATCTCCTTTAAAAATAAAGAAACACGAATTTCTTTGTTTTATTAGGAAAATTCCAATAGGAAGGGTGAAAAAAGGGTGAAAATGGGTTGAATGCCTTTAGTGAGGACACTTACATCTCAGAAACTGAAGATATTACAGACCTAAAAATTGGAATTTGGGATCTCCTTTGAAAATAGGGGAACACTTTTTTTTTGTTTTTGGAAAATCCAATTAATGGGGGTTAAATAGGAGTGACAAATTGGGGTGAATTTTTAGAAAGACTATACCTACAGTATATTTCAGAAACGTAAAATTTTACACACGTAAAAATTGGTATTTGGAATCTCCTATAAAAGTAAAGAAACATAGGTGATTTCTGTATTAAAACTCCACTTAAGGGGAGCTAAAAAGGGGGTGATATTTTAAAATGAACATTTTTACAGTATATCTCAACAACTTAACGTTACCGAAGTGAAAAATAGTATTTTTATCTCTATTAAAAGTAAAGAAACATGCATTTTTTGTTTTCTGAAAAAACACTTGGGTGGAGGGGTGAAAGTGACTGAAAATGGGGTTGAATTCTTTTAATTAGGATACTGATATCTCAAACGATGTTACAAAC
Source organism: Anabrus simplex (assembly GCF_040414725.1). NCBI lineage: Eukaryota > Metazoa > Arthropoda > Insecta > Orthoptera > Tettigoniidae > Anabrus > Anabrus simplex. Next base: position 1,212,288,424 of record NC_090265.1, on the reverse strand, counting down.
GTGAAATTTGGTATTTGGAATCTCCTTTAAAAATAAGGAATACGTATTTTTTGTTTTCGAAATTCCACCTAAAGGGGGGGGGGGGAGGGGAATTGAAAAATTACTTGAATTATTTGTATGAGGATAATATTATGTCAGGAACGAAAGATTTCCAGACGTGAAATCTGGTGTTTGGAATCTGCTTTAAAATTAAAGGAACACGTATTCTCGGAAAATCCAATGAAGGGGGGTGATAGAATTAAAAAATTAATTGAATTAATTGTGTGAGGATACTTACACCTAATAAAAAGTAAAGTTGTTACAGACGTGAAAATTGGTATTTGGATCTCCTTTAAAAACAAAGAAAAAAGCGTTTTGGGGGAAATCACTAGGGGGGGGGGGGGTGAAAAAGAGTTGAAATCCTTTTATGAGGAAACATATCTCAAAAACTTAAGATGTTGGAGTCGTGATAATTGGTATTTAGAAGATAGTTTACTATTAAAGAAACAAACATTTTTTAACAGGAAATCAACTTAGCGTAGGGGGAGGGGGAGTGTGAAAGGAAGTGAAAAAAAGTAAATTCCTTTTATGGGGATACTTATATCGCAGAACTGAAGGTAACAGACGTGAACATTGGTATTTGGAATCTCCTTTAAATATGAGAAAAGACGCCTTCTTTTTTGTGGTGGAAGGGGGGGGGGGGGCTAAATCAACTTAAGTGCGGTGGGGTGAAAAAGGAGTTGAGACCAATTTATTTTGCTGTTCATAATGTACTTATTCTGATCACAAACTGATCATTTTTAATCTTTCCTGGGTTCGTTTTCACCGAGCTCGATAGCTGCAGTCGCTTAATTGCGGCCAGTGTCCAGTATTCTGGAGATAGTAGGTTCGAACCCCACTATCGGCAGCCCTGAAAATCGTTTTCCGTGGTTTCCCATTTTCACACCAGGCAAATGCTGGGGCTGTACCTTAATTAAGGCCACGGCCGATTCCTTCCCACTCCTAGCCTTATCCTGTCCCATCGTCGCCATAAGACCTATCTGAGTCGGTGCGACGTAAAGCAACTAGGAAAAAAGGGTTCGTTTTCAAGAACCACCTTTTCCTTTGGAGAACATAAAGTTAGATTACAGTAGATTCTCCTGGCATACACATAAAAATTTAAACACATTTTAAATAAACGATAGGTATGATATTGACCGTGCAGTTGTTCACCTCTATAATAAGGTCAATAATGCACGGAAGTATATCATTGGTGTCGCCAGAAATCTCGCGCACTTGCCTACGCGCGACGATGGTGCTGGTCACATTTTCAGCAATGACAATGACAGTAGATGTAATTTACCGCCAGGTAGCGGTCTTTCATCTTCATGTGGGTTACAGACCATCAGTAATAATAATAATAATAATAATAATAATAATAATAATAATAATAATAATAATAATAATAATAATAATAATAATAATAATAATAATAATAATAATAATAATAATAATAATAATAATAATAATAATAATAATGTTCTGGACCGTCGTCAAAATGTGTGGACCGCGCTGGAATGGGTCCTGGCCGGGTAATGACTACGATTGTAGTCCGGCCGCGGGTTCAGTACCGCCAAGGCACCCAAGATGACACCACGCCGGGTCTCCTCAAGGATTTTTCCATATTAAAAATGCTTATAAGGTGGCAAAGATTTAGTGACCCAACTGACCGGGTGGAATACCTGGACCTAGCCTGGGAAGTACGAAATCGATTGTTGAAAAGAAAGATTGAAAATAGGAGGAACTTTGCCGTAATCTCTCAGAAAACGAGTCAGATCACGAATTTTGGCGTATTCTCTCAGAAAACGGGTTAGATGGCGAATTTTTGCGGATTATATATAAAACGTTAAGCATTCAATTATAAATTTCATTATAATACCGCAGCGCAGCATGGGTATCTTGCTAGTCTATTATATCACAATAATCATCCTTAATCTGAACATGAACTATATTTTTTGAGAAAAATATGTCTGATTGTACCTTTGTGCTATATTTGAAACTCTCATAGAATTGAAAGCAAGTCACTTATTCTACAGGGAGTTCCCAAATAACACCGGCATGGCTTAGTAAGTTGTGAGGGATGTCGGATTGATTGGTTTTCAAAAAATAATGCACGGTTTGGGTGCTGGAGAGCGTCGAATTTTGAGGACCGTTGTGACAGTAATAAGGAAAGTATGCAAAACTTTAACAATCTATGTACTGCGGATAGCCGACTTCAGCCTAATAACATTTCTGCGCATGCGCTACATTCCTCCACACAGTAGTTGATGCGCAGCGTACTGCGTTACTTGTGTTCTGTAGTTTGCCATTGCAGAATCGTCAACAGCATTGCGACATAAGTCAGCACACAGCTGAGGAAATGACCGGCATGGTACTTGCATAAGGCAAAGTCGATTGCAATGGTAGAGCTGCTGCAAGATTGTATGCGGAACGTTTTCCAAACAGACGTACCACACATTATTCCACGCTCACGGTCATCGAGAGACGACTAAGAGAAGCCGGACAGTTCCACGCAGGTAGTATGAAGAGTATGGTGTTTGACACTCCTGTAACATTAGCGGAGGACCTTATTGCTCGAGTCCACGGAGTGACTGAAATTATTCAAATATATCCACACGTATTGGGTCATCTGCATGAAGCTGAGCACCGCAAATGTAGGCTCTGTAATGACGTAGGAAATACAAAGTTTGATCTCTGTTTGTAATGAACCCATTGTGCTACTCATGTTGAGCTTATTGACGACATGTGGAACGCACATACATCTCACACTTCGAAGTGCTACAGCGTCCAAGCCGTGCGTTTCTATATATGGGTTCCTTCTTGAAAACGGATCAGTTTGCCTTCTCGCACAACATACTAAGCGTTGTCGATGTTTTATTGGGACATGCTGTATAGCGGGCAACCAGAAAATTGCTGACGCATTCTGCACATAGCCTATTTCTCTCATTTGTTCATTTAGCATTCAATAAAGAAAACAACTTTTCCACGACTGTATCATGGAACGGGACTGCAAAGAAGAACCGTATAATTAAAAACTTCTTAGTGCATTTGTCTTAACAACAACCATGAAATTTGCAAAGCAAGTAGTCTCATTCAATCACAGTTCACATTTATCACAGAAACAGAAATTTAATCTAAATTTGTACTCAATGTTATCCTTCGGTATCTTCATTGCATTACCTAAGTAAAAACTAGAAAGAAAAGAAACACCAACTACTAATGTATCGAAACTCTCGAAACGAACGTTGAAATTTGTTACCACTACCAACACACATTGACTCCTTAGTTTCAATCAGATGGCACATACACAGAAACGCGGTATTTTCCTGCTTTCTAAATGTTTGACTAGGGACTGAAAAGGACATTAAAACGAGTGAGTTCGTTACACTACTACTAGAATATTCATAATCTATAGCCGTTCTACCCTTCATTTTTAGTTTCAGTTCACCATATTTTGTCCGTATGGCCATCCTGTTCTAGAAAGAATGTTGTTAAACTTATTCCCAAGAAATCAGGTGCTGACAAGTGTGAAAACTACCTCACAATTCCTTTAATATACCATGCTTGCAAAATGTTAACGCTTATTATTTACAGAAGGATAGAAAGGCAAGTTGAAACTGGGTTGGGACAAGATCGGTTTGGCTTGAGCAGAATAGTAGGAACAGGGAAGCGATCCGGTATTTTCGTCTGATCTTAGAGGATCAAATTAAGAAATACAATATCTACAATCTGCTCAAAAATCAGTCTTCAGTGAAAAGAATTAAAGGCCATGAAAAGACAGCAGCAATCCATAAAGGAGTGAGGCATGGCTGCAGTTAGCCCCCTCTCCTTTTCAATGTTTGCAAAACACATGCGATAAAGAAAATCAAAGAGGAAATTGGGAAAGATATCACAATCCAAGGAGATGAAATCAAAACTCTGAGATTTGATGATGATATTGTTATTCTTCCTGAGTCTGCAGGAGACCTGGAGAAATTGCTGAATGGAATGGACACAGCCTGGTGAAGGAGTAAAAGATGTAAATAAATAAACCCAAAACAAAGGTAATGAGCGCAGTCTGGTGATGCAGGGAATATTAGATTAGGAAACGAAGTCTTAAATGAAGAAGGTGAATATTGTTACTTGGGTAGTGGAATAACTAATGATGATAGACGTAAGGAGGACATGAAATGCAGACTAGCACAAGCAAGGAATGCCTTTTTCTTAAGGAAAGAAATTTGCTCATTTCGAATATTGATATAGGAATCAGAAATATTTTTATATATATATGTGGAGCGTGGTATTTTATGGAAGTGAAAAATGAACGATAACGAACTGAGAAAGAAAATAGAAGGTTTTGAAATGTGGTGTTATAGAAGAATGCTGAAAGTCAAATGGGTAGATCGAATCACAGGTGAAGAGATACTGAATCGAATTTGTGAGAGGAGAGCCATTTAGTGAAATTTGGCTAAAATAATATACAAAATGATAGGGCAAATTTTAAGACACCCAGGTTTTGTTCAGTTAGTTTTTGAAGGATGTGTAGGCGGTATAAGTGGCAGGGGTAGACCAAGATATGAATATGACCAACAGATTAAAGTAGATGTAGAATGTAATAGTTACGTAGACATGAAAATATTAAAACAGGTAGGATGGTATGGAGGGCTGCATCAAACCAGTCTATTGACTGATGACCCAAACAACAACAACAACAAAATGGCAATCTACTAATGGGGGAAGTAAAATGAAAAATATAACTTTGAAATGTTTATATGTCGATCCAGAGTAAATAAGTAAATATCGGATCAATTTACGTTCTCCCTGCTAAAATAGTTTCATTATGTAATTTCCGGCACGTCCTGTTGAAAACATCTCCTTCCACTTGTAGAACTTCTCTCCCTGCAATACGGTCACAGCTCTGAGTCACTTTGTTTGGTTACGGAAGCTTTCTATGTTGTTAGAAAGAAAATTGTAAAGGCACAAAGCTGACCCGAGGCTAAGAGGTGGACAAAGCCAACTGCCTCCGAGCGGGAAGCCATATCTTGGATTACAAGCGCCGCTGCAGTGCTCTTTGTTTTTAAATTAGATTCCAGGCGGTGTGTGGAGGAGGCATTCGGCGGTTTTCAAAGTGTACTCCGTGGATCCTGAGGGATCCTCCAACAAATCTTCTCAGCGTATTCGTTGTTAGTAATGCTCAATGGCCGGCGCTAGGAGCTCATTTGTTCGGGAGTAGCTTCTGTCCGTAATTATGGGTTCGACTTAGCCAAATAGGTTGATTTTGGTGGAAGGTTCATACAATTTGTCAGTCAAGCAAGGCGTGATACATTTTCAAATCACTTCAAAAGCAAAGCAAAGCAAAGTCACCTCCGTACAGGCCATGAAGGCCCTTGGAGGAGTGGAAGGTAAAGGCTTCCACCATTGTTAACCTCGGCACGTGATGGGGTAGAATGGTTAGCTCTAAGCCCGGCCACCTTTGCCCCCAGGAATTAACCTGGTACTCATTTTTGGTGTAGGCTGAGTGAACCTCAGAACCATATGCTCCTCCGGAACTCAAATCACTTCGGAGGGTGATAATAATAAGCAATAAAAATTGTTTATTAGAGAAAAATAAAACTAATGAATTCAGTTCTAAGCTTTGTCCTCGTCCAAGAGTTGTATATTCCCAGAAAAGAAAAGCAAGCTAGTTGTTTCATGTAATTGTGGATTTCGTTGTCGTGGCAAAGGCACCTCTAGTATTACGTGCAGTGCGGACCACAGGGACGTGAAATTTCATTTTAGAAATATTAGCCGTGGATCAGTTGTAAGAGGCCCGCTCAGCTATCATTCCCTTCGCCTTAAAACAATACTACGACCAACCACACTTTTCTCTTCGAGAACCTCTCTTTGGATTTGGTGTTTATTTAATTCCTCGTATTCTAGTATGTTCTTCATTATTTCATAAAAAATCCACCTTTATATCAGTAGTCGAGTATTTACCTCGGGATCCTATAGACATGAATTCGAACTCCAAATTTTAAAGAATAGAAGGAGATCTCTTCAGCACTTCACGTCGTGTGATGTACAGTGTGCATATTTAGTCCTCAAACCGATCACTCAGTAGGCATACTAGGGAATGAGGAGTGAGATACTTTACCGCTGATTTCCTCACTGAGTCAGAAGATGCTATTACATGTCAATCAACCAAGTTCGTCAAAATACACACACCATTCTATGAGCGACACCCTGGCACCTTCATAAGGGAGACTGGCTGTATAAGGAATAGCATTGCAGTCCGGAAAAGGTACCCCCGTCCGGTTCAAAAATACCATTTTTTGTATTTATGAATTTCGAAGTGTATGTTACTAAGCTTTCATGGCTCAGACGGTAGAGCGCAGTCATCTCACCGCTGGGTTCCGTGGTTTAAATCCTGGTCATTCCATGTGAGATTTGTGCTTGACAAAGCGGAGGAGGGACAGATTTATCTCCGCGTATTTTGGGTTTCCCTGTTATCTTTCATTCCAGCAACACTCTCCAATATCATTTCATTTCATCTGTCAGTCATTAATCATTGCCCTAGATGAGTGAGGCAGTCTTCTGCAGCCGGCACAATTCATATCCTCGCCACTAGATGTGTGGGCTTAATTCATTCCATTCCTGATACGGTCGAATGACAGGAAATATGCTGAGGATTTTCATCTACCTCTTCATTTCTTGGGTCCACATATGAGGACCACATTTTATGATTTTACTTTACTTCCGTGGCTCAAGATTTCAGCAACTTAGACCCAGAGTCCTCTTCTGTGGACTTTCTGGTACCTATTTTCAGCTCCAGAAGGCACCACTGTAAAACCTATATCTAGTTGTGTTATTCTTTGTTCTGCAAAAACGGAAAAATGCAATTTAAATGACGAACTGACACTTGAGATTACGCCCCCTTTTCATTAAAACTTCAATTGCTTAAATATTCATATTTTAGTTTCTATGGAGAAAATATTGTTGAGCATCTAAGGGAATGTTTTAGCTGTGTCCATGGGTGTTATGGATGGTTCAATTGTAAATCTTGTGTTCAGGAGACTTGGTGGCCTAGAATGATTCCGTAAATGCTTGTACGGTTGACCTCAGAGACCGAATGAATCATTCAACATTATAGGGAGCAAGTGCGTTACTCCTACACCATGGGGCAGTCTCTTGCTGAAATGAGATCCACTAATCGCTTTTACAGAATACGGTATGAACAGACACCTGCAACCCGTAACACCCACTGGAATCTCTGGACTACAGATATATCTAAATAAGAAAGCAAGGATAAATGACAATTACCGTCTCCTCTGACAGTCACCAGATAGTGAGGAACCGTTGCTCCGTCAATAGGTAGACATATTACTGGTATATAAAATAAACATGGCGCAACAGCCACGACAGGCCATGGCTTACCAAGCGACTGCTGCTCAGCCCGAAGGCCGACAGATTACGAGGTGTCATGTGGTCGGCACGACGAATCCTCTCGGCCGTTATTCTTGGCTTTCTAGACAGGGGCCGCCATCATATAGTCAGATAGCTCCTCAGTTGTAATCACGTAGGCTGAGTGGACCTCGAACCAACCTTCAGATCCAAGTAAAAATCCATGACTTGGCCGGAAATATAACCCGGGGCCTCCGGGTAAGACACAGGCACGCTATCCCACACCGCAGGGCTGGCTATCACAGGTATATAGGTGTGTAAATAATTATTTAAATAATGGATTATCTAATCTTTGTGTCAATAAACACACTGAACCCTTCACTTTCAGCCGTCCAACTCGTTGTCTGAATGGTCAGCGTACTGGCCTTAGGTTCAGAGGGTCCTGAGTAAGATTCCCGGCCGGGTTGGAAATTTTAACCTTCATTGGTTAATTTCAGTGGCTTGAGGGCTGGGTGTTTTTGCTGTCCACAACATCCCTGAAACTCAAACACCACACATAACACTATCCTCCACCACAATAACACGTACTTACCTACACATGCCGGATGCCGCCCACCCTGCCTTACAAGGGCTGCACCCGGCTAGAAATATCCACAAGTAATTATGTACTTGCAGCCAACAGAAGGAACACCGGTTCACTTTAAAGCAAAAACGAAATAATATTTACTGGATACCACTTTTATTGATATATTATGAACTTGTGTTGAACTGATATTAATGGTAGCAATTGTATAGCCGATTTTCACCATTATTATTCACTGTGTTTCATTCTCAGAATTAATGCTATGATGTAATCGTGAATGTAATATATACTGCCCCTCACCGTGAGCTGGTAGCTCGTTGGGGCCCTGATGAATAAGATAAATAAATAAGTAAACAAATAAAAATGTATTGCCAACTGCTCTGTTCGAAATGTAAGGTCTGCGTACTGCACGGATAAAGCCGCATTAAGACAAATAAACGCACCTAAGCGACTTAAAAATTATCGTTTATAGCAGCCTGAGATATGTCGCTCTAAAATATTGTGCATTTTTTGTGTTTTACATCTCATTCGCCACCCTCCCTCACCTCAAAACTTTACCCCTTAGGAGTTGATTGATTCAAACCACTCTCAGCTACGCAATACAATAAAGAGAAGAACAGCTATAGCGAAAATATTAGGACGATTTTTTTTTCATTTTTTGATGCATCGCTCTCTCTCGTTACCGCTGAAGATCAGTGTAATATCCAGTCTGGTATTTTCAGTTTTCCTCTATGCAACCGAGACGTACAACAAATCTCAGTAAAACAGACTATTTTGAAATGTGGGGCTGACGAAGAGTTTTGAGCATGCCTTGGACAGCACTTCCCACCAATAACTCCATCATTAGCAGCTCAGCCTCAGAACCCGATCACCATCAATATGTAAACAAAGAATTTTACATTTATTTGGACACTTTATGCGACGTAGGAATGATAGCATAGAGAAACTGATCATTCTTTGAAATGTTCCGGGCAAGAGAGATCGTGGACGAGTTCCCACTTGACGGTCGAACATTTTCAAGAATATAACTGGGTTGAACCGCTTTTGAGCAACACGCCTGGCCGAGTGATCGAGAGGACAGAACAATAGCTTCCACAGATCGTCATAATTAATTGAGGGAATGATGAGAGAGAGGTACAGTCACTTGTAAGCTACGATAAGCTCCAGCACATCCCTTTGTTAATGTAAAAAATGTTTCAGGGCCACCAGGTAGATACAGAAAATGTTGTTTTCAAATTACCATGCTAATACTATCTGCAACGAAAAGCCAAACAGACCTGAAGTAAAAGCCCTCTCATATACAAAATTAATGATGTTGTGTGAACCCCATTGAAGCATATGCATAATTCTCAGGGATCTAGCCAAGTGTGCTGAATCCTCCGATGGTATGGTAATCCTACTAGATTAGTATTTCTGTCAAATCCTACCTGTGATAATGATAGGTTCACGTTCTGTGACTGTTTCCAGCTATTTCAACCAGTATACAGACATTTTGAAATAAATTCAGTGTATTGACAGTCACCGTGACCGTGCGCGTATTATTTCTGAGTGAGAATTTTAGAAATAGGAGAAGGCAAGACTAGAAGGATGATTACGATACCTAAAAATGGCAACCAAAAATGTAACATACCGGGTGGTCCTCCAGCCCCTTGTGATCCAGTTTTATGCATCCATTCAAATTTACTAGAATTCTGAAAGACATCTGTCCGTCGCCGTAAACTGGGGTAATATAACGAGATATGTTTTTATGGGCTTGAAAGCAGGAATCGTGAGTGCCACCATTAATTCATTATTGGTACCTCGAATGAACCCGTAAAATGAGTACAGATACGCAGAACACGTATTTCAAAACAGGAGGTGGACGCACACACCAGGAGCGTGGTACTGTACAGGCTGAGAAGTGGGAGCCGTAAGTCAAGTGTCGCAGTAGCTCACATGACAACTGGGCGGGGAGATATGCGATAGTGGACAGGTAGGAGGTTCAAATCCAACATAAGAATTATTTTGACAGCCAGTTGTCTGGGATGTGGTAAGGTTTCGTACTTGATAGCTTTCAAGGGCTGATTTGTTTATTTGACCCTGTGAAAGACCGTATTTATCGTTTCACTGGGTATGTGCTGGATTAGGCGAGGATGTGGAGATATGGTCTGTGGCCAGTATATGCTGGGAAGTGGGCACCGTAGGTCAAGTGTCGCAGTAGCCCACACAGCTAGCACATGGTGGGATGTGTGGCAGTTGACAGTGCTCGAGGGTCAAAAGGTTCAAGTCCCACGTAAGAATTTTTTTGAATGCAGTTGCCTGGGACATGGCAAGATTGTATACTTAATACCGGTATTTTTCACAGACTGATTTGTTTATTTGGCCCTGGAAAGGGCCGTTGGTATGGAGCGGGTTTGATAGGGTCTAGGAAACATGTGACGACCTCCGCCGTCGATACAGAGCTGCGCGCCAGAAGACCTCCGTCCCCCGGTCAACAGAAGACTGCTCGGCGGACGCTCTAACCAGCCGGCTTATATAGCCGTGGTTGGAACGTTTGTACAGTCCGATGTACAAGCATCGGCAGCACAGGCGAGAGCCGCGTGGCGACCGGGCGATCGAGGCGAGAATCTCCACTGGAGAGCGTTATCTGGGTGCCTTTCGAATGGGTACTCCCTCATCCCAGCCAAGACCCCATCGGATGCGCCGTCCAGAGGAGCCCTCAAGTGCTACCTTTATTAAATCATCAAATACAGAGGGATGCGCCGAAGCACTACACAAGCACAGTACAGATGAATATTGCTTACAATCGAGAAAGAACATGAGATAGAAATACAATTAAAGCAGCATAAGAAATAACAAACACTATACACATCACTAGGCCAACCGTTGCTGAAGTGGATGATGATGGGACAGGACGGGCGGCAAGCGATTCCCGGCTATCCCCGTCAAGTCGTCCCTCCGGAGACTCCACCACGGGCCCCGCGAGTGCCGTGGCCCCTGCCGCGAAGACCCGTGCCACGGCTGACAGCAGTGCCCTGGTGGGAGGCTGGAATTGGAATCCTGGCGGCAAGTTAATGAGGTCGTCTCCTGTCGCGTTTGCGACCTGCAACGCCATATTCCATCCCTTGGTTAGTGCGAGGTACAAGATCGAAGCCCGCGTGTAGAAGTATCGTCTCTGCGCCGCATCCATATGCGCCCAATTGGAGAGAGCCTACAATATGCCCTGGGCTTCGTGTTGGTCCCAACCAGTTGGCGTGGTCGGGACAAGCTGTTTAAGGGCTTCCGCCAGCCAGTAGGCCCTGGATGGTTCTGGAACTGTGAGGCCAGCTGGATACGACGCCGTGGCCTGTGTACGCCAGGGAATTGTGGCATTGTCGTCTTCATCTTCCACGGGCGGTTCTGAGCGGGGCTGTGGCCCGGGAACCGCTCGAGATCGGTGTGCAGATCCTGCAACTGCTGTTCCAGATGTTGTACGGTTCGTATAAGCGCCTGCCAATCGAGGTCCTCCAGGGGTTGCTGCGGTGGAGCGAGGTTGGTGTTGCTGTCGTGTAGATCCTGGGACCCGGTGAGGTCGGTGCGGGATCTGGTGAGCCAGCCAGCTGCAGGGGTGCCTGCTGATCCAGTCGAGGAAGCTTTGGTGGAGCGAGCTGCGTTGTCCATTTTCTTGGTCTTCTTAAACTTGGGACAGGTCCTCCACTTTCCATCCATTTACTAGGTTATGTCGCATGTAGAAGGTGCCCGATGACCACCGCCACGTGCGATGGAGCTCAGTCATTTTTAAAACACATGCTGCAGCGGTCAAAGAGTGGCACATGTTCCGAAAACGGTGGTAGTTCATCTTGGAGAAACCTCAGATAGCGTTGGCTGGTCATGGAAATGGGGACCGATGAAGTGATCACCCATGATTCCACACCATACATTCACGCCCCACTGTACCTGAAAACTGTCTGTCCCACCCAATGGGGATTATCCACTCTCCAATAATGCATATTATGCTGATTAACGGTTCCATTGTTGTGGAATCGTGCTCCGTCCGTAAATAAGAGCGTCGCTAGAAAAGCAGGATCAGTGTCCACATGCTGTAGGATCCATTGAGAGAACGCCAACCGGGCATCGAAATTATAACCATGGAGCTCCTGGTGTAAATGCAGATGGTACCGGTGAAACCGGTGGGTATGCAATATCCATATAGCAGACACTCTGCTGATGTTCGTCTCCTGTACAATGGCCCGTGTGCTAGTATGGGAGGTACGCCGGATAGCGTCAAACAAAATCTCTTCATTGTCATCAGACGTCACGGGTTGATCTCGAACAGGCCGTGTACTTCCCAGGGATGCAGAATCCCGCAGGCATCTTTCCACACTCGGAAATGTCATGCCCGTCGGTTGTCAACTATCCAGATAGCGTTCTTGGTACAGGAGTTGTGCCTGGTATCCATTCTGTCCAGCTTCTCCATAGATAAGTAACATATCCACATACTCGTCGCCGGAATATATCTCAAGGCAGCGAATTACTTTGTGTTGTGAATTGCTTCGAAGAAGGGAAGTTTGCGCAGCTATTTACTTACCTGCCATCGCATGTTGTTATCGTTCCAATGGGGCATACTAATTTGCCCTACCTGTGCTCTACGATGCTAGGAACATGTACGACGTAGCTAACTGTCCACAGTCCATCATTTCCTCATCCTAGACTAACCCAGAACCGTACCCAATACATACGGCCTTTTACAGGGTCAAATAAACAAATCAGTCCTTGGAAGCTATCAAGTATGGAACCTTGCCACATCCCAGGGAACTGGCTGTTAAAAAAATCTTATATTGGACTCGAACTTTCTACCTGCCACGTGAGCTACTGCGACACTTGCTCTACGGTACCCACTTCCCAGCCTATACAGTACCGTGCTCCCGGTCTGTGCGTCCACGTCCTGTTGTAAAGTACATGTTTCGCGTATCTGTACTCGATTTACGGGGTCATTCGAGGTACCCATAATGAATTAGTAGTGGCTCTCACGATTCCTGCTGTCTTTTAGTCCCTAAACACACATCACATTATACTACCCCGATTTGGGAAGCGGGACAGTTGTCTTTCAGAAATATAGTAATAGTGAAGGGATGCATAAAACTGGATCGCAAGGGGCTGGTATATTTAAACAACTACGTGGTGATACTGATTTTACTAACATCACCGATAAGCAGCTTAAAGGATGAGCGATTCTGATAAAGTTTTATGTGGAAATGATGTAGTCTACAAAAGTGTAGAAAGTATTGTGAGTTGCGATGGAGAAGATCAAGTTGTTTGCCCTGAATAATTATGTCAAGAAACAAATGGAATGCCTTCACACAAGATGAGAATGAAGGAAGTTGTTATAATAATGTAACGAAAAAATTTTCTACCCTACAAAGGTGTCTGCAATGGGACAAGACTCACAGCGTACTATAATGGATTCTGTACCTATGATGATGGATCTCCAACCAAGAATAAATGTGACGCAGGTAAGCCATTTAAATTTAACCTGTTCCTAACTACGGTTAGCTTTCTCGGTTATGATCAATAAATCTCAGAGGTCTAACTTTTGATAAAACTTGTGTTAATTTTCCAAAACCCGTCTTTAGACATGAGCAACCTCATGTAACCTACATGTAATCCTTTCACGAGTGAGATTATTTAGCTCACTATCATTTGTATCCCCGAATTAGCAAATAACAAAAATATGTATTCCGAGAAGCTTCCAATGGCGATAGCCATGGAATTAGGATGATATGTGATTGTAGTTTCGAACGTAGTTTTCATTTTTAGAAGCAGTAAGAAAGCAATAATAAGAGTCTCTTAAACATTTTCTACCTACATACGAAAATATATATACTCATTGTTATTATTATTATTATTATTATTATTATTATTATTATTATTATTATTATTATTATTCGTGTAAGCTAGTTATACTATGAAATGTGAAAATGAACGTGACGTACAGCATATAACTGAATCTTTGCTGCTTTTAGTAAGGAGGATATAGCAGAATATCCTAAATTAACCAATGTTTTATTGATTAGTTGAAGAATAAATTAGGAATGATATAGGCCAATATATAAAACGATTAACAATTATCTAGCCAAAATGACATATAAAATTCTTCCTCTGCATAATTCAGTAATCAGTTCCACCATAACGGGTAAATAGCTGAATTGATCTCGAGGAAACTTCATGTTTAAGAGTCTACTCATCCAGAAACTCTGAAGATGGTTTTCCGTGGTTTCCCATTTTCACACCAGGAAAATGCTGGGGCTGTACCTTAATTAAGGCCACGGCCGCTGGCCGCTTCCTTCCCATTTATAGGCCTTTCTTGTCCCATCGTCGCCCTAAGACCTGTCTGTGTCGGTACGACGTAATGCAACTAGCAAAAAAAAAAAAAAAATAGAAAGAAAATACGTACATCATACAGGTTGTACTTTTCTTTGCTGGTTATCAGTCTCCTTACGATATTCTTACTCTTCTTGACGGCAAGTTTTAATACATAAATTTCCTTCCTTCCAAAGAGACGGATACAATCCATTGGTTCAGAAACTTATATTTAAGACACTAAAATAAATACATGTTCAACCAGAATATAGAGAGTGTGATGTCGATGCTGGAAATAAATTGTGCACATAACACAGGAAAGATGACGAAAAAAAGAAATCAACCACATGAATATGTTACTGTCCCAAAGACGTCCAAGCAGCTCGATGGAGGTTCAAATGACCTCAAGATATGTAGTGCGTAATAAACTCCAAGGCTGCACCGTAAATGGAAACCCAGACATATGCCGCTAGTCGTGTAGGCTTTAAGTATGCACGATGAGCAAAAGTATTGCAAAAACGATTGACGTCAGCCACAGATTTTTACATTGTGAGTATACTTCACAGTGACCTGATATTACAGCACTTTGTTAAGTGAAGGGAGCTTCTCAGTCGATCTTCATGGAGAGCTACATTATCCTATATAAGCTATACAAATAAAGTGCATGATACAACTAAAATTTTAGGTAAGAAACAAAAGGAATTAATCAATGTGTTGTGTGGGATCCTATAGGATGGTTAACCTCTTCACTCCCAAGTTCTTTCAGCCTTATGCATGCCCCATACCAGATATTTCTGGACGTTTCGACAGTGGTTGTAATAAGCCATAATTACTTCGTATTTACACAGCTACTGAAAAGTCATGGAACGACAATATTAGCAATAGTTTTCTCCCACCACTTTTCCCAAAACTTGAAAGAACTTAGCGTGATAAATGTCGACAGCTTCTTTCACTGAAACTTATCTCCACTATATTAATAAAAAGTCAGACTCATCATCATTGCCTAAAGTTTTTAAAATATAATCTTTCGTTATGCTTTCTTTACACTCCCGTGCACCCATCTCAGAAGACAGCTGTGAATGAAAAACACGAGGCACATAATTATCGTCAAAAACGGTAAGGCGATTTATAAATCGTCCGTTGGACTGAACTCGGAAGTGAACAAGAGCACATTGCTTTAAATCCGAATTAACTCGTGTTTGGGACAGCGGGAGAAATGTTGACATCCGAGTTAACTCGCGCATGGGATGGAAAAGGTTAAATAATCCAAATCTGTACTCAGATAGGAAAATATGATGTTCTGGATTTATTCGCAACAAATACAAAAAATACAACACCATATGTATATAAGACTAGCAAATATCAAGGTATGAAAACACACTTTCCTCCCCCTGGTGGCTTCTCCTCAAATATATTTGGTGAACTTCTTCTTCTCTTCGCGAAAACCGTAAATGTAGTTAGTTGAAGGTAAAGCCGATGACATTATATTCCTCTTCTTCTCCTTCTGCTTTATCTCATCAACCTTACGTGGTTAATGGGCAGCATCGTCATCCTCACAATAGAGGTATTCTGCCCAGTGCTAACTTCTTTACTCTTGGAAACGGTAGTCCATTCCTCATGTCCGATACTTTTCTTGGTCTTCCTCTTCTGCTTTTGGCCTCCATCAGAATGGTGCATCAGTCTGAATGTATTAGTGGGTGACCTATGAATATATTCATTATAATTTCTAATCTTTTTACTAGCAGGTACTCTTACTCAAACTTTTCAGCACTTCATTGCATACCCTACTCATCCAGGGTATTTTTAGCACGTGGTGTCAGCATCACGTGTGAAACGCCTGGATTCTCTTCTTATCCACGTCCATGAGAGCCTAGGTTCCTGACCCATAGAATCCAATAATCCACACAAATGATTTTATGTACAGTACATCTAGTGAACGGCTATGCCAGTTTCCTTACATGCCAGCAATGATATTTTCTTATAGAAGGCTTCCTAATCTTGTGCTGTAATATTATCTACTTTTCGCTCCTTCCGTCAGAAGAAATTAACCTGTCATGGTAAGGGAGAAGTTTCTACACCGAGCCAGTGGTTGTGCGGTTTGGGTCACATAACTATCAGCTTGCATTTAGAATATAGTGGGTTCGAACCCCACGGCCGGCAGCTTAAGAAGTGATTTTCCGTGGATTCCCTTTTTCAACAAGCTAATGCTAGGACTCCACCTTAATTAAGACCACAGTCATTCCTTCCCACTCCTGGCCCCCTCCTTTTTCATCGTCGCCATAAGACGTATGTGTGTCGGTGCGCCGTAAAGCATTTTGTAACATTTTTCACCCGAGGCAGCTTTTCTCCACCAAATCTAATTTCAGCCTTTCCTTGCCCATTTGTGGTACATTTCATTACTTTTATTTTATTCTTATTTATTTAAAGTTTACATTTTTCATTGAGCAAGTTCGATAGTTGTACTCCATATCAAGTACAGTTCCTGTTACCAGTGCAATATCGCCTGCAATGTGTATGGTACTGTACAGTATTCCATTAATGTTAACTCTGCATATA
The DNA here is from genome assembly GCF_040414725.1 of Anabrus simplex. NCBI lineage: Eukaryota > Metazoa > Arthropoda > Insecta > Orthoptera > Tettigoniidae > Anabrus > Anabrus simplex. Next base: position 1,212,271,590 of record NC_090265.1, on the reverse strand, counting down.
TTCCTTAGATGGTATTCTTTTTAATTTGGCGGGCATTATGAAGTAATTTTCTCTCTTTTCTGCTTCCCATTTAGAGCTGTCATGCAGTGGATATCGATGTCCTGAGCGATGTTCCACGCCAAACATAATTTTCTCCGCCCATGTTCACGTTCCCCTTCTACCTTGCCTTCGATAATACATGCCATTTCAGAAAATGTGACCGAAATAGGCTGATTTCTTGCCCTTTACGAGAGTTACGACTTAGAACGATTTTCCAGCTCGACGGAGTGCCTTCTCCTTGGCATCCGTATCTATCCACAGGATCTTCACTACTTTGCGATGCATTCACATTTTAAAGGCCTGCAGTCGATTCATTGACGAAGTCTTCCTCTTGATACCTTAAAGCACTGAGCTATGAACTTGTATTCGGCAGAGAGTGGATTCGAACCCCGCTTTCGGCAGAGTGATTTCCTATTTTCATACCAGGCAATTGCTGAGGCTGTACCTTAATTAAGCCCACAGCCGCTTCCTTCCTACTCCTACGTCTTTCCTACCGCATCGTCGCCGTAAGACTTATCTGTGTTGGTAGGACACACAGCCAATTGCAAAAAACAAAAAAGGCAGGGTCTCTCAAATTGGGAAAAAAGGTTGGCAACCATGGTTACTGTACCGGGCGGTACACCTCTACTCCGGTCATTTAAAAGTTGCGCCAGTTGAAATTCCTCTTCTGGTGGAAATCTGAACTTTATCTACTCTATTGATTTTCTCGTTTCTCAGAAGATGTCACCACTTGGAAATTTTTGAGTTTGTGAACTGTGTCATTTTTGATGTGTCTTTGTTTCGCTTGAAGTAAGAAGTGTGAACTTTCTCTTCTAGAGGACACTACTGAAGAATTACGATAGTGCAACCTAGTGCGAAATCAAAGAACTATTTTGTTGGAGAAATTTTTATTTCAAGAGTTTGTTCTTTGTTAAATTTCTTTCTGTCATGGTTTAAGTTGGCTGTATACCCCTCTTTTTCCCCTTATTTTGGATCTAGCCAATCCCGAATTTCTTTAATTAATTTTCCACCAATAATGTGTTTCTTCTTCCTCTATGTAGGGGTTTCTTTTCCCTAGCCAATAAAAACTTTGAGGGAGGGTGTTTTATTTCCCCTAACGCCTAGAATCTTCCGCGAGAGGATATAAACTGCTGATTTTAGGGTCTCCAGGCCACTTCTGTTCCATCTTTCAGTGTATTAAGTACATAGCAGGAGGCGGGAAGCGCCTCTTTCTTCTTCAGCCGTTCAACACCAGGTAATGGCCTATTAATAACTTCTTTTCTTGCTAGGTCGGCAGTTTAACACTCGCGGCGGGTTCGAAGCATTTCCATCATGTAACCTTTTCCTAAAATGTAATTACTCTTTTTATCTTTTTCTTGTAAAGCTACATATTGGGATAGAGAGTGCTAACCCTCTCGAGCTCCCACTCACATTTGTTTTGAGGTGAACTTATTTTCTCAAACTATTCTTCGTTTATGTAATGTAAAGTGTTCTTCTCTAAGTCACCTCTGTAGTATGGGATTAGCCCTTGCGTTAGCGGCCCAGAGCCAGATTAGGTTTTAAAAACAAAGTGTATTAGGAGTGCAAGATCGCCTCCTCTCAAATTGTTATTTTAGAGGTCATGTAATCAACCTTCTTTTCATGTAATAGACCTCAGTAGGTTGGGTATTTTACCCCTGTGAATACGTCCTTAGAGGACAGCTTGAAGGTAGAGTTTGGTGTGGCCTTGTGATAGGCTTACAATTTTGAGAGCGGATCGCTCTTTGAAATTTGTTTCTGTATGCCTCGTGCAGGCTTTATGTGTAATGTTTGGAGCCAGTGCTCCTGGGCATGAATGGGGTTTTCTGCCCCTTGGCTAAAATTTTTTTGGAGTAAGGCGGGGCTGATTGCCCGAGAGTTATGAAGTAAGGGCACTGAGCCCGAATCCAGTAATATTGTACCTACATTTTTGCTACTCTGTACCTGTTATGATTGTTATCTCTTGTTTTTGAAAAGAAAATATAACCTAGTTAAATTTTAAATTAATTTTACATTGCACGTTAATTTCGTAGCTTGAAACCCATTCACACCCGCACCTTCTTTCACCTCTACCTACCACGGATATCTCCGTAACAAGTGGTAGCAGAGCGTGGTTGAATGGGTCTCAATTTAGCCCCTTTTGACGGCTAAACATTGCTTTGATTCGAACTCTAATAATTTTCTCAGTTGCTGGAATTTTTTGAGTTTTTCAAAATTGTTCTGTCATCATGCCCGGCCCTCGCGATGTTCTCCTCCTTAACTACTTGCGCAAGGAGGAGTTGATATACGAGTTAACTATCAGAAATGTGCAATCTGGAGGCACGGTTGCAATCGACACCAACAAGCTCAGAGAGTCCCTTGATTTGCCCATTTCCATCCCCAATTTGGGAGAGAAAGAAATTGATGACTCTCTTTCCACGATCGTCGAGAATATTACCGGGCTAGCATCTGTAGTCAGCTTTTTTGATGAAAACGATCCGTCTCCTAATCAAATTAAGCGTGTGCAAGGCAGGCTGTATCACTTTGCAAATAGAGTTAATGATCTGTTGTCTCTAAAGGTGAATGACGTTCAGAGGAAGGACGCTAATACGCTCCTTGAAACTATTTCTGAATTGTCTAATAAGGTCACTCAATTGCTAACCGGCGAAGTTCCTCCCAAAACTGATCAACCCGCCACGGTGAATGTAGGTAACGAGGAAGAGCCTCCTCAGGGAGAAGTCAATAGGATAACCGTTGCTGCTCAAACTATCTCTGCCCCATCGAACAACGAATCTGAACGCCGTGCGTCATTGGGTAACATCCGCTCTGAATTAACTTCTTTGCCATTGAAACCTTTAACGACTATGTCGCCTGGGTTCAGTAGCTTGCCTCATCCATTGGCAATGTTGCTTAGAGGTATCTCTAAGTTTTCCGTCAACACCACCAGTGATGTAATTTCATTTTTAAGATTTCTAGTGGAATTTCAGGATCATGCTCTTGTTTTTTCTCTTTCGCCATGTCAAATTTTTCAAATTATCTATCCGTATGCTATTGGTATTCTCTCTGATAAAATCGTAAGAGACATTGCCGAGCAATCATCTATTGAGGATTTCCATGCCCATTTGCTAGCTAACTTCATCCCGGCTAGGGCCAGGTCCTCCCTGATTCAGAAGTACTATTACCGTGTACAGCGCTTGGATGAAAACTTGGCCGATTTCATTCAAGATATCAAATTCTACACTAGGGTGTTTGCTCTGCACTTTCCTGAAGATCAGATTGTGCAGGCTATTGTAGAAGGTATTTCGCCATCCTACAGGTCATATTTGTGTTTCGCGGCGTGTCCGCAAACCTTCTCTGAACTTGAAGCATTGGCCGTCTCAGCGGAAGGAGTTAGATACGCCGATTCTTTGCGTGTCGCGAAAGAACCCCCGCCTTCCTTTAGTAACACTCGGCCTCCACCTCGCCGACCAGTCAATCCCCGTAAATGTTATGCTTGCGGGTCGCCTGACCATCTGCGGAATAAGTGTCCTCTGATCAAGTCAAGTGGGACAAGGAATGGAGCAGGGTCATCACAAGGCTGTTTTAAGTGTGGGGCCTTCTCACATATCGCCAAGAATTGCCCAAACTCAAATAGCACCCCCTCCTGCTCAACTTCTGGTGCAAATTCCAGCTATGCCAATAATAAAAAGTGACTAGTGGCGTCGGCTGAGCCGACTAATCCATCTTCCCGAGACTTAGCCCCTAGTAAACAGGTTGTAAATGCAGAGAACGACCAGCCTTCAAATTCATCTTTTGAATGCCCTAAAGAGTGTCTTAGGATTGCGGCGGATACCCCCGCACCTGTTCCTTTTCTTAAGATTGAGTTAAATAACGAGCCTATAACAGCTCTCTTAGATTCAGGCAGTGTTTGTTCCATTATTTCGGCTGATTGGTATTCTAAATTGAAATCTGTTTGTAAACTCCCTGACTATGAATCATCTCCTGTTAAATATGTTTCGGCTAATTCATCTCCATTAGAAATTCTAGGTTCCTTACATGTCAAAATTCGGGTTTTTAAATTTACATGGAAGATCAAATTGTTTGTGGCCAAGCGTTTGTCTTGCCCCATCATATTGGGAGCGGACTTCATTTCTCACACTGGTCTTGTGCTCGATCTCCAGAGCAGGTCGTGCACATTCAAATTTGCGTCCAATTGTAGAATTCCCTTGTTAAAGTGTAATTCTGTATCATGTTCATCTATTTCGCCTACCCAGGATGAGATGTTGTTAGACCTTAGACATCTACCTGAGGAGCAGGCTGATAGTATTCGGAAACTGTGTCAGTCGTTTCCCGAGGTGTTCTCTGATACTCTTGGTGTTACTGACCTTATTGAATACAAAATTGAGGTCACGGATTCGATTCCTGTCCGTTTTCCACCGTATAGGCTATCTCCACCTAAAATGAAGGCTCTGAAAGAAATCATCGATCAGATGTTGAAGGATGGTATTATTAGGCCCTCTAAGTCAGCGTATTCTTCGCCTATTTTTCTAGTCCCGAAACCCCAAGGAGGCTTCAGGCCTGTCATTGATTACAGGGCTCTCAATCGGAAGGTGGTGTTGCAATCCGTGCCCCTTCCCGACCTTCATTCTTGTTTTTCATGGTTTCGTAAGGCCAAGTTCTTCACGATCTTGGATTTGAATCAGGCCTACAACCAAATTCCCCTTGCCGAAGAGTCTAAACATCTTACAGCGTTTGCCACGGACTGGAATTTATATGAATACAACCGCGTGCCTTTCGGGCTCCCCACGGGGGCAGCTGTGCTCACTAGGCTACTAGATAGGGTCTTTTCCGACATCAAATTTGAGTACTTATATCACTACTTGGATGATGTCGTCGTATTTTCCGAAACCTTTGAAGAACATCTATATCATTTGCGAGAAGTTCTCAATCGCCTTCGTAAGGCTGGGTTAACTGTTAAGTTGTCCAAGGTTGCCTTTGCTAAGCCCTCTATGTCATTCCTAGGGCATATTGTGTCACCTGATGGTGTAGCAGTCGATCATTCTAGAACACAGGCCATCCGTGATTTTAAACCTCCCAAGGACATTAAAGGTATCGCCAGGTTCATTGGCATGGTGAATTTCTTCAGGAAGTTCATTCCTAATTTTGCTAATAGAGCGGCGCCCTTAAACCTTCTCCGTAGGAAAGGCATCAAATTCGAGTGGGGACCGTCTCAACAAGCCGCTTTTGAAGACCTTAAATTAGCTCTCTGTAATGCCCCTGTACTTGCTATGCCTGATTTCTCGAAGAAATTCATCGTCCAAACCGACGCGTCGTCGTCGGCGGTAGCTGCAGTCCTTCTTCAAGAGACTGAACTAGGGAGGCGCCCCATCGCCTATGCATCTAGGACTCTCTCGGCTCAAGAAGCAAAGTACTCCATATATGAGCTTGAAGGTTTGGCAGTTTTATTTGCCTTAGAAAAGTTCCGTCTCTATCTGGAACATGTCAAATTCGACTTGGAGACAGATAATCAAGCCTTAAGCTGGGTCTTAGGTAGGCCGCGTCGTACTGGTCGTATAGCCCGTTGGGCCATCCGTATTTCTGCCTTCCAATTCGATGTACGACATATCAGAGGTACTGAAAATGTTGTTGCTGATGGACTCAGCCGTATGTTTTCTAACGACGTCGAGACCCATGAACCTGTCGACAGTTCATCACCTTCCGAGTCCATACTATCTGAGGTTAATGCCATCCTAACAGATGCTCCCATGCTCTTTAGGGATATCGAGAAATACCAACGTGAAGATCCGACGCTGGGTCCGATAATGGAAACCCTTTCTTCTGGGGAACATGTCGTCCCTTATGTTCTGAGGAATGGTGTTTTATGTTGCCCATCGAGGCATGATAAGATGATGAAGGTTGTCGTGCCAGCGGTTCTTGTGCCTATGATCTTCAAGTATTATCATGAGACCCCATTAGGAGGGCATCTTGGAATCTTTAAAACCCGTGAAAAAATTCGTGAAATGTTCATTTGGAAAGGTATGGACGGTGAAATCCGTGAACTTGTAAAAGCTTGTAAATCTTGTTTGCTTAGTAAACCCACCATGTCCACCAAGGTAGGCCTTTTGTCTTCGCATCAAGCGTCGCGCCCCATGGAACGCCTGTATATCGATTATGTTGGACCCTTCCCCCAGTCAAAGGGTAATGCTAACAAGTTCATCTTTGTGTGCGTAGATGGCTTTACTAGATTTTCTTGGTTATTTCCGACTAAGCTGGCTACCGCTCAGTCCACCATTACTTGCCTAAATTCTATTTTTGCTTCTTTTGGTCCGTGCCAATACATTGTATCTGATAATGCTAAAGCTTTTACATAATATCTGTTTCGTAAATTCTGTTTTGACTTGTCCATCTCTCATGTAACTACATCTGCTTATTACCCTCAACCATCTCTGGCTGAACGGGTTAACCGTAATCTCAGGTCCGCACTTATTGCCTATCATCATGAAGATCATTCTAGGTGGGACACGTCCCTGCATTGGTTAGCTTTTGCTTTGAATTCGGCGGTTCATGAATCACACAAATTTACTCCAGCTTCTTTGATGTTTAAGTTCGTTCCCAACACGCCGCTCTCTAACCTCTGGTCTCTGAATGACATTCTGCCCGAGACAATAGATCCGGACAACATTAAAGATCTTTGGAAGAAGGCTAAAGCCAATCTTAAAGTATCTCATGAAAAGGTTATGAAAGGTATGATCGTGGACGGAGACCCACCACTTTGAAGGTAGGTGACCAGGTTATGGTCAAAAATTTTGTTCCCGCGGGCAAGCTTGCCCCCAGATTTCATGGGCCTTGTATCATTCTCGATTTTCTTACGCCGGTTACCTTATTGCTAAGTAACCCAGCCACCGAGAGGATATTTAGAGTTCACCTGTCCCAGGTGAAACCGGTGTAATTTCTGTGTTAACTTGCTTCATACTATTTTGAAAGGATATGAAGGTTATATTTTTTTTGAGTTTCACTTTTAAGGCATTCTGCCCCTTCTGTAATATTTTGGTTTTAGATGTAAGCCTTGTGTAAAACCTGCCCCGACCCGTTAAACTGCCATCCTGTTCTTGCCACGGCCATTACCACGCTCCCGTCTCCTGCTCCACCTTACACTGTGGCTTTATAATAGTAAATGCCATGGATATCTACACGCCGCTGGCCCCTCAACCTCTCCACAAGCCTGTACCCTCAAAGAAGATGATTGTCCAACACAATTCTGCCGCCTAGCTTTAATGTTTCAGCGCCCCCGCAGCCGCGCAGCGCCGTGCAGCGACTGGGGAGGGGGATGGGCCCCCTCCTCTCCAGCGAGGACGACAGGTGCACGGCGAGCCGGAGCTCTCCTCCCGGCCAAGGCTGATGTGCGGCGCACGACCTGCTACATGCCCGCAGCCTGTATCTGTTCACCGCGGGCGCGGCGTACTTCAACACCTCTGCTCCCCTCATAGTGCGGGCGAGCGGTATCTCAGGGTACTTGAGGGGTCCGAGCGGCCTCCGTTGGACGCAAGCTGCAACGGCCGGTCTGGCCATCCGACTCAATCTACATCAACTACATGGACAGTCACCATAAGCAATAACTACACTTGGGAATTCAACAACAATATTTGGTGGACATTGCAAAATTTTTCTTCACCTTTAAGTATTAAAAGTTTATCTTCAGAAATTCAAATTCTACAAACATAAAGACTTTCATTCACCTGCAACAACAACATTTTGAAACTGAATTAAGAAATCTTGTAAATGCTACTGCAAACTATCTTCACATTCACATTAAAACTTGGACCTTACTTTCAATCAAAAGTTATGCTCTTCTGTGTTACCCCTTGGAGGAACTTTTGGGGGGGGAGGTCTGTACCGGGCGGTACACCTCTACTCCGGTCATTTAAAAGTTGCGCCAGTTGAAATTCCTCTTCTGGTGGAAATCTGAACTTTATCTACTCTATTGATTTTCTCGTTTCTCAGAAGATGTCACCACTTGGAAATTTTTGAGTTTGTGAACTGTGTCATTTTTGATGTGTCTTTGTTTCGCTTGAAGTAAGAAGTGTGAACTTTCTCTTCTAGAGGACACTACTGAAGAATTACGATAGTGCAACCTAGTGCGAAATCAAAGAACTATTTTGTTGGAGAAATTTTTATTTCAAGAGTTTGTTCTTTGTTAAATTACTTTCTGTCATGGTTTAAGTTGGCTGTATACCCCTCTTTTTCCCCTTATTTTGGATCTAGCCAATCCCGAATTTCTTTAATTAATTTTCCACCAATAATGTGTTTCTTCTTCCTCTATGTAGGGGTTTCTTTTCCCTAGCCAATAAAAACTTTGAGGGAGGGTGTTTTATTTCCCCTAACGCCTAGAATCTTCCGTGAGAGGATATAAACTGCTGATTTTAGGGTCTCCAGGCCACTTCTGTTCCATCTTTCAGTGTATTAAGTACATAGCAGGAGGCGGGAAGCGCCTCTTTCTTCTTCAGCCGTTCAACACCAGGTAATGGCCTATTAATAACTTCTTTTCTTGCTAGGTCGGCAGTTTAACACTCGCGGCGGGTTCGAAGCATTTCCATCATGTAACCTTTTCCTAAAATGTAATTACTCTTTTTATCTTTTTCTTGTAAAGCTACATATTGGGATAGAGAGTGCTAACCCTCTCGAGCTCCCACTCACATTTGTTTTGAGGTGAACTTATTTTCTCAAACTATTCTTCGTTTATGTAATGTAAAGTGTTCTTCTCTAAGTCACCTCTGTAGTATGGGATTAGCCCTTGCGTTAGCGGCCCAGAGCCAGATTAGGTTTTAAAAACAAAGTGTATTAGGAGTGCAAGATCGCCTCCTCTCAAATTGTTATTTTAGAGGTCATGTAATCAACCTTCTTTTCATGTAATAGACCTCAGTAGGTTGGGTATTTTACCCCTGTGAATACGTCCTTAGAGGACAGCTTGAAGGTAGAGTTTGGTGTGGCCTTGTGATAGGCTTACAATTTTGAGAGCGGATCGCTCTTTGAAATTTGTTTCTGTATGCCTCGTGCAGGCTTTATGTGTAATGTTTGGAGCCAGTGCTCCTGGGCATGAATGGGGTTTTCTGCCCCTTGGCTAAAATTTTTTTGGAGTAAGGCGGGGCTGATTGCCCGAGAGTTATGAAGTAAGGGCACTGAGCCCGAATCCAGTAATATTGTACCTACATTTTTGCTACTCTGTACCTGTTATGATTGTTATCTCTTGTTTTTGAAAAGAAAATATAACCTAGTTAAATTTTAAATTAATTTTACATTGCACGTTAATTTCGTAGCTTGAAACCCATTCACACCCGCACCTTCTTTCACCTCTACCTACCACGGATATCTCCGTAACAGTTACCATAGTTGAGTCTGCTTCTACTGCAATTTACGTGTGTCAGGCTCCTCTCCTTCAGCTTCCCTATCCGACCCCTTCCTTGGTCAACTCGTGTTTTTTCCGACCCCGACGGTATTAGGTTTCCAAGGCCTAGGGTGTATTTTATTTTCACGCCCTTCGTGGCCCTTTTGCCGATAACTTCATTTTTCTTATGTTTTACCCTCTGATTACTGTTAATGGAGGATGGCTGCCCTGTAGTACTCCCTCTTAACACAATAATTACCACGACCATCACTTCAAAGCAGCACCGATAACACGTGACGCTTGAGGACACTACAGTGGCTTTCCAATCAGAGACCACGCATGTTGGGCAGCATCCAGGGTACTTGAAATGTGACATCCCTTCAACAGTGTTTCCGTTCAAGCTGATAACAGCGCTATTCATTTTCTGTAAAAACATGCACTATCCAATATACGAGAAAATTCATGGAAAGATGTGCATTCTAACCAATACATCAACATCCTTACCGGAGTGAAACCTAGTAACAATGCTCAACAAACTTTTTAAACATTTTCTTACAAAGTTAGATAGAAGGAACAATTCAAACTTAAATAGCTAGTGTGAAAATATAAAACAATAGGTACGGTAAGCATGTACCTCGATATATCGAACCTCCATTAATCGAATTTTCAATATCTCGAAGTAACTTTAATTTCCCGTCCGTTTGTCCTTTTCTTCACGTGTATTTATTTCTCTATTACTCGAAATTCGGTTGCAGGAATTTCTCGGTTTCCCGAAGCAAACGTTTTCCCCCTTGAAGCAAAAAATACCCTGTAACTGGAATTTTGTACAACATTGACTGTGCAATACAGCATTTGTGAATTTGTGTTCAATTCATTACCGGTCACGTACGAAAGCAACCCCGGAAGTCGTAGATGACAAGCTCCATTTACGAATCCTGGCTGTGTGGTTCCGAACCAACATACAGAGTCAGTCGAATATAAAAGACAGTGTTTCTCACAGCAATAAATGTTTCTGAAAAGAATGTGGAAGAAAAGAAGATTGACAGTAAAAAACAGAAGAGACTAACGGATTTTTTTTTCAAAAGGTGTTAACGGAGGTATTTTTTTTAATTACTGTATGTACTGTATTCTATCTGCTAAAGAGTTACTTTAATAAGGGTCATAATTAAAGTGATGCCGTAAAATACGAGTTTGGTAGTATATTTTAAAATACTGTAAAATACTGTATTCAGTGTAAGCTCGTAAAGTAAAGTAAACTCGTGTCCTCATACCGAGGTGGTGCAGCTCTTTTCAGGCACACCCCCATTGGAGGTGAGCTGCATGTACCATTTCAATCACATACCAGCCCACCTGCCATTCTTAAATTTCTAACAGTACCGGGATTCGAACCCGGACCAAAGAGGACGGCAGCTAATAACACTGACCGTTACGCTACGGAATCGGACAGTGTAAGCTCGTAGATACATATGATTCACTTAGGCGCTATATATGCTCAAAACGGTATTCTCTATATCTCGAAATTTCGAAAATCATCATCATCATCATCATCAACTGTTTACCCTCCAGGTTCAGTTTTTCCTTCGGACTGAGCGAGGGATCCCACCTCTACCGCCTCAAGGGCAGTGTCCAGGAGCTTCAGACTCTTGGTCGGGGATACAACTGGGGAGAATGACCAGTACCTCGCCCAGGCGGCCTCACCTGCTATGCTGAACAGGGGCCTTGTGGAGGGATGGGAAGATTGGAAGGCATAGACAAGGAAGAGGGAAGGAAGAGGCCGTGGCCTTAAGTTAGGTACCATCCCGGCATTCGCCCGGAGGAGAAGTGGGAATCCACGGAAAACCACTTCCAGGATGGCTGAGGTGGGAATCGAACCCACCTCTACTCAGTTGACCTCGCGGGGCTGAGTGGACCCCGTTCCAGCCCTCGTACCACTTTTCAAATTTCGTGGCAGAGCCGGGAATCGAACCCGGGCCTCCGGGGGTGGCAGCTAATCACGCTAACCACTACACCACAGAGGAGGACAAATTTCGAAAATTTGAAATGAAATTTAAGCTCGTAGATACATATGATTCTCTTAGGCGCTATATATGCTCAAAAACGGTATTCTCTACATCTCGCGATTTCGAAAATTCGAAATGAAATTTAAGCTCGTAGATACATATGATCTCTTAGGTTCTATATATGCTCAAAAAAGGTATTCTCTACATCTCGCAATTTAGAAAATTCGAAATGAAATTTAAGCTCGTAGATACATATGATTCTCTTAGGCGCTATATATGCTCAAAAAAGGTATTCTCTACATCTCGCAATTTCGAAAATTCGAAATGAAATTTAAGCTCGTAGATACATATGATTCTCTTAGGCGCTATATATGCTCAAAAAAGGTATTCTCTACATCTCGAAATTTCGAAAATTCGAAATGAAATTTAAGCTCGTAGATACATATGATTCTCTTAGGCGCTATATATGCTCAAAAACGGTATTCTCTACATCTCGCAATTTCGAAAATTCGAAATGAAATTTAAGCTCGTAGATACATATGATTCTCTTAGGCGCTGTATATGCTCAAAAACGGTATTCTCTACGTCTCACAATTTCGAAAATTCGAAATGAAATTTTATCTCGTAGATACATATGATTCACTTAGGCGCTATATATGCTCAAAAAAGGTATTCTCTACATCTCGAAATTTCGAAAATTCGAAATGAAATTTAAGCTCGTAGATACATATGATTCTCTTAGGCGCTATATATGCTCGAAAAAGGTATTCTCTACATCTCGCAATTTAGAAAATTCGAAATGAAATTTAAGCTCGTAGATACATATGATTTTCTTAGGCGCTATATATGCTCAAAAAAGGTATTCTCTACATCTCGCAATTTCGAAAATTCGAAATGAAATTTAAGCTCGTAGATACATATGATTCACTTAGGCGCTATATATGCTCAAAAAAGGTATTCTCTACATCTCGCAATTTCGAAAATTCGAAATGAAATTTAAGCTCGTAGATACATATGATTCACTTAGGCGCTATATATGCTCAAAAAAGGTATTCTCTACATCTCGCAATTTAGAAAATTCGAAATGAAATTTAAGCTCGTAGATACATATGATTCTCTTAGGCGCTATATATGCTCAAAAACGGTATTCTCTACATCTCGCAATTTCGAAAATTCGAAATGAAATTTAAGCTCGTAGATACATATGATTCTCTTAGGCGCTATATATGCTCAAAAACGGTATTCTCTACGTCTCACAATTTCGAAAATTCGAAATGAAATTTAAGCTCGTAGATACATATGATTCACTTAGGCGCTATATATGCTCAAAAAAGGTATTCTCTACATCTCGAAATTTTGAAAATTCGAAATGAAATTTAAGCTCGTAGATACATATGATTCTCTTAGGCGCTATATATGCTCAAAAAAGGTATTCTCTACATCTCGCAATTTCGAAAATTCGAAATAAAATTTAAGCTCGTAGATACATATGATTCACTTAGGCGCTATATATGCTCAAAGAAGGTATTCTCTACATCTCGCAATTTCGAAAATTCGAAATGAAATTTAAGCTCGTAGATACATATGATTCTCTTAGGCGCTATATATGCTCAAAAAAGGATTTCTCTACATCTCGAAATTTCGAAAATTCGAAATGAAATTTAAGCTCGTAGATACATATGATTCTCTTAGGCGCTATATATGCTCAAAAAAGGTATTCTCTACATCTCGAAATTTCGAAAATTCGAAGTGAAATTTTAGCTCGTAGATACATATGATTCTCTTAGGCGCTATATATGCTCTAAAAAGGTAGTCTCTACATCTCGAAATTTCGAAAATTCGAAGTGAAATTTTAGCTTGTAGATACATATGATTCTCTTAGGCGCTATATATGCTCAAAAACGGTATACTCTATATCTCGAAAATTCGAAATTCGAAATGAAATTTAGCTCTAGAAGTGATTCGAGATATTGACGTTCCACTGTATAACATAATACACTGACTGACAGAGCAAATGCAACCCCAAGAAGGAGTAGTTCGAAAGGGATGAAAGTTGGGGAAAAAACAGAGACGGCACGGACGAATAATTGATGTTTATTTCAAACCGATATGCAGGTTACACAATGCGCACGCCATCGACTCAGTAGGATGTAGGACCACCGCGAGCGGCGATGCACGCAGAAACACGTCGAGATACAGAGTCAATAAGAGTGCGGATGGTGTCCTGAGGGATGGTTCTCCATTCTCTGTCAACCATTTGCCACAGTTGGTCGTCCGTACGAGGCTGGGGCAGAGTTTGCAAACGGCGTCCAATGAGATCCCACACGTGTTCGATTGGTGAGAGATCCGGAGAGTACGCTGGCCACGGAAGCATCTGTACACCTCGTAGAGCCTGTTGGGAGATGCGAGCAGTGTGTGGGCGGGCATTATCCTGCTGAAACAGAGCATTGGGCAGCCCCTGAAGGTACGGGAGTTCCACCGGCCGCAGCACATGCTGCACGTAGCGGTGGGCATTTAACGTGCCTTGAATACGCACTAGAGGTGACGTGGAATCATACGCAATAGCGCCCCAAACCATGATGCCGCGTTGTCTAGCGGTAGGGCGCTCCACAGTTACTGCCGGATTTGACCTTTCTCCACGCCGACGCCACACTCGTCTGCGGTGACTATCACTGATAGAACAGAAGCGTGACTCATCGGAGAACACGACGTTCCGCCATTCCCTCATCCAAGTCGCTCTAGCCCGGCACCATGCCAGGCGTGCACGTCTATGCTGTGGAGTCAATGGTAGTCTTCTGAGCGGACGCCGGGAGTGCAGGCCTCCTTCAACCAATCGACGGGAAATTGTTCTGGTCGATATTGGAACAGCCAGGGTATCTTGCACATGCTGAAGAATGGCGGTTGACGTGGCGTGCGGGGCTGCCACCGCTTGGCGGCGGATGCGCCGATCCTCGCGTGCTGACGTCACTCGGGCTGCGCCTGGACCCCTCGCACGTGCCACATGTCCCTGCGCTAACCATCTTCGCCACAGGCGCTGCACTGTGGACACATCCCTATGGGTATCGGCTGCGATTTGACGAAGCGACCAACCTGCCCTTCTCAGCCCGATCACCATACCCCTCGTAAAGTCGTCTGTCTGCTGGAAATGCCTCCGCTGACGGCGGCCTGGCAGTCTTAGCTATACACGTGTCCTGTGGCACACGACAACACGTTCTACAATGACTGTCGGCTGAGAAAACACGGTACGAAGTGGGCCATTCGCCAACGCCGTGTCCCATTTATCGTTCGCTACGTGCGCACCACAGCGGCGCATTTCACATCATGAGCATACCTCAGTGACGTCAGTCTACCCTGCAATTGGCATAAATTCTGACTACTCCTTCTTGGTGTTGCATTTGCTCTGTCAGTCAGTGCATATGCCTTCATCATTCTAATGATTCCACGTAGAACTAGCAAGCTTGCTTGCTTGCTCTATAATGTGTAACAGCTGATGCTTTTCACCTCCCAGCAAGTGGCTCAAGTAACACATATTTCCGCATTTCCGGGTCCTTAGGAGTCGTCTTGTGGTATCAGACTTATGCATTTTTATCTCTACACCACATACAAAAATTGACTTCATGACATATTTAGCCATTCTTTGACATAATTTCACATCAAAATTATCTTTGCAGTTGAGTGATCACGTTCTTTTAATGGTAGAAATCTCAGTTCGATTCTCGGATGGCATTTCAAACAAGCAACTGTGATGTACAACCTCACTACATGTAGCAAGAGGGTGAGTGACGTACGGGAGGAAATCAGCCACGTGTTTTGTGGGTAGCCAGAGACTGTCACTCACGTTGTAATGCGCAGACAAATTTTGGGGTCAAAACAGGAGTTCCCATTTATATATAATCCTCCTTTCTCATAAATGAGATTGTAAATAAAGGGTACAGATTTCTGCACATGGTGATGAGGGTTTAGGGGTTGTAGTAAGGATCTAAAGGAGAGGGCATACAAGACTCTGGTAAGACCCCAACTAGAGTACGGTTCCAGTGTATGGAACCCTCACCAGGATTACTTGCTTCAAGAACTGGAAATAATCCAAAGAAAAGCAGCTCGATTTCTTCTGGGTGATTTCCGACAAAAGAGTAGCGTTGTAAAAATGTTGCAAACTTTGGGCTGGGAAGACTTGGGAGAAAGGAGACAAGCTGCTCGACTAAGTAGTATGTTCCGAACTGTCAGTGGAGAGATGGCGTGGAATACGTTTGAGTGGTGTCTTTAAAAGTAGGAAAGATCACAATATGAAGATAAAGTTGGAATTCAAGGGGACAAATTGGGGCAAATATTCGTTTATAGGAAGGGGAGTTAGGGATTGGAATAACTTACCAAGGGTGATGTTCAATGAATTTCCAATTTTTTTGAAATCATTTAAGAGAAGGCTAGAAAAACAACAGATAGGGACTCTGCCTCCTGGGCGACTGCCCTAAATGCAGATCAGTGTAGATTGATTGATTGATTGATTGATTGATTGATTGATTGATTGATTGATTGAGTGATTGATTGATTGATTGATTGATTGATTGATTGATTGATTGATTGATTGATTGATTGATTTATTTATTTATTTATTTATTTATTTATTTATTGATTGATTGATTGATTGATTGATTGATTGATTGATTGATTGATTGATTGATTGATTGATTGATTGATTGATTGATTGATTGATTGATTGATTGATTGATTGATTGATTGATTGATTGATTGATTGATTGATTGATTGATTGATTGATTGATTGATTGATTGATTGATTGATTGATTGATTGATTGATTGATTGATGCAAGTCCACACCATATTTTGATCAGATTAATCATAAATTCATAGTTGATAGTCATAGCCACTTGGAATGCGATGTTTACTATGATCTTAACGAAAAATAACAAAAACGAATTCGGTGTGCTGTTTTCAAACCCATAGGTCAGTGGACGCGAGGATTCTGTTGTAATTGTTTGTTACTGAACTAACCTACTATCGATACCCATGGTCATTTTCAGTATGACGCTCAGAACGCTGGAAGGTAACCGAAGTGGACAATGATGGTGATTGTTGCTTTAAGAGGAATTAGGCCTTCAACTGGCCAATCATCATCTCTTAACTTCAGAGGAACAGTGACACCGTTGTGTCACATACTACAGATAGAGAAAAATGATATTGGCCATACGTCCCACAAAGTACCGTTCGAACAATGAACGTATGAACAAAAGGAAAAGCAAGGCCGTGAAGGGCGTGAAATTAAAGGACTCCTTAGATCACACAAACCTAATACTGTTTGCGTGGGAGGATAAAATGAGATGACCAATGGAAGTAGAATAGGGAAGGTTAAAGTGAGGAGTCTCACACTAGGAAAATCAGACCTATCTAGTGGACCTGTGGTCACCAACTCACGCTCCGCAGTTGAGAGCCACTGGAGGTTACGCTACTTACAGTTGTAGTCATCTCTTATAACAGGCAGTGGAAAGCATGAATGTGTTTTACAGCCTCCATCCACAGGGATTTGCTGGAGGAACCTGATCAGAGATTATAGGGAAGCCTATTACATTAGCTTCCTTGGTCTCATGAGACAACACCTCAGCTGACCCTACGAGCCTGAGAGAATCCCATTCTAATACTTGAGCAAACAGGGAATCGACCAGACGCCTCCAAGTGAGAAGCAATTATGGAATCTCTACAACAATTGAGTGGTAGTTGTATCACCTACTGTAGTACAGATAGAAATAATTATGCTATTGGCCTTATGTCCCACAAAGTACTTTAACGGTATCACTACCCAGCATGATTTTTGCGACAAAGCATCTGATACGTGATATCAACTAATTAAGGTCTCCTGATTTCATGGGTGCTATTGTATCACATCTAGTTTTCGTGTTATTTGCCATTTACTGCCTGAAAATGTGTCATTGCGGCAAAGTGCTGCTTTGTGATAACAGCGAATCGGCTGTTATCAGAGTGGTCGTGGTTTGCTTAAAGGTTGTACTACTTCATAACGGAAACATTCTCGCTTCGATTCCGGTGGCACATTCCGTTTCACTAAAATAAAATTATATCACAATGCAAACTGTTTTAGATTAAATCAAATACCATGAGCACCGGTGGGATGTGTGTAGTGACTTGAAGGTATGTGGTATTCTATTACGACAACAAGCAGGCTACACTAAATTCCCTTGTTATTTATGTGAATGGGACAGCAAAGCTAGGAACAAACACTGGTCTACACCTTTCTGGGCCAATAGACAAGTTTTGACACCTGGTGTAAAAAATGTTACAAATGATGCCTTAGTTGAGCCACAAAATATTATTTTGCCACTACTACACATCAAACTGGGAATCATGAATTAGTTCGTTAAGGCCTTGGACAAAAGTAGCCCCTGTTTCAAGTACACTGCAAGCAAATTTCCACATTTATCTGATGCAAAAGGCAAGGAAGGCATTTTTAATGGACCACAAATTAGAAAGCTTCTGAAAGACAGAAACTTCGAACAGACGATGAATGCCGTGGAACGAGCTGCATGGAATTCAATAAGAGACTTCATAATAAAGTTCCTAGGAAATGTAAAGGATGAACAACACAAAACAATAGTGAAAACGATGTTGGATGGTATGAAAGAGCTGGGGTGTAGAATGAGTCTGAAGCTGCACTTTCTTCATTCTCATCTATATCACTTTCCGGAAAATCTTGGGGCTGTTAGTTAAGAGATGGAAGAGAGGTTCCACCAGGACATCAAGGAGACAGAAAGATGATACCACGGGAGGTGGGATGAACCAATGATGGCCGACTACGGTTGGTCTTTGAAAAGAGAAGACAAACTTGATGCAGTCAGACGCTGGGGAGCCAAGCGTTCATTTCAATGGGACATCTAGGAATGTTAAAGTTTATTTTGTTCACATTCATGAATTCATAAAGATACTGCATAAAAGTTACATTGTTTGCTTGTAAATCACGTTTAATTGTCAAAATAAATTGTTTTCATTGCCTCAGAGTTGTTTGTTTATGTGTTTTGTGTAACTCAGTATTATATTACAATAAATGCTAAATAGATCATTGTAATTTTCTACTCAATAATTATTCATTGTATATAATCTTCCAGGAAAATATTCAACTATTTTAAAATATATATAATAATAATAATACAAAAAATTAGAAATATTTACAAAATAATCAACATTTTTTCAGTACTTATATTGATATACCTATTGCGAGAAAACGTGACGTGATGCGTTGAAACGGACAACGGATTCGTGTTCAGTGACCCAAAATTAGTTAAGACCACCTATCACACCTCTTGCCGCAAAAGGAAAGTTTGAAAATGCTGGATTGTGTATTCAGAGGCTCCTTGGTGCCGGAAATTCTTTCGCGCATGGGCTCACATACGGCATATCTACCGACACGATCCTGGCATACTTGAACACCTTCAAATATTACCATACAGAGCAAGAGATCGAATCCATCAACGTTGGATCGGAAAGTCAGCGCTCTAAATATGGATACGGATTTATCTATATTTTACAAGACTGTACTAAACTGGAGAGAAACGTTACCATTAGTATTATCACGGAACGATGTCCGTATGATTTGCTCTTGAATATACTAAAAGTTTGTCTGCTGAACTAGGAACTATGTGATAAAGGACTATACCAGACTGAAAGAATCCATTTATTTTCTTTGGACTCTACTGGACCGGAGAGTGTCAAGGCCCTTGGCTACATTATCTCGCCACTCTTCCTGATGGAATTAAACTGTTTCCATCGATTTCAGTTGGAAACATCCTCATCACTCACGAGCTGAAATACACCAGACATTCAACGTGCTCGGCATAAATAAAATGATCACTGCCTTTTAGCAACTACTCCCTAGGATTTTCCCATAAACTTTCTGAAACCTAAATGGGAGAGAATTTGTTATTGTACCAAAATAAATATTGCTACTTACGTTTCACGTTTACATAACTTCAAACAAAAGGTGCAACGTAATGTGTCACCATTGTTTCACGTTTGATTTGTTTAGGACGAGTTCGAGATAAGGATCTCTTCATCATAAAACTACCTGTGATCCTCAAGATTAGCATTATAGCTTATCACATTGTTTGTTGACCGGGCTTCCATTTCCAAGTCGGTTACTAATTTAAAACAGGTTTAAAGATATATATTGTAGAAATTATTACCACGAAATATATTACAGGAAGACGTATATAGAAACCTGTAGGTCATCAATGAAGTAGCTTTCCATCCTGTTCCAGTTAAAATTCATGAATGTTGGCATTAAATCAGATATTTAGGCCACATTTGCCTCTTCCTCAGTTATGCACAACATCAACATAGAGTACATGACAGGATTAAAACACAGTGTGTACACGGGTCCCTAGTCACAGGGCTTTAGATCTAAAATACGAAGCCAAAGGGGCCCGAATTCTTCGCTGTTTGCTCAGCATGGTGTTTCAGATGGTCCCCGGTGCGATTTCTGGCGGGGTTGGGGATTTTAACTTTGTAGTTTTATTCCTACAGCTGAGGGACTGCGTGTGTGTTTTCACCTTAATACATTTATCTTCGTTTGCACACAAACCACCATAGAAACACGCAATCGTATATATATCCGTCCACAGAGGTTTCACGTCAGGAAACCTACCCAGCTCTAAAATTGGTCAAAATCCAATCAAGTGCCGAATCTAATAAATTGATTAAAGGCCAAGAAGAAGATAAGATACAGAAGTAACCGCAACTGAGGATAGTTTCTGTTTAAGCGATCTTCAGTAGATCTCAAAGAAGGCTAATGATACGGTCACTGGCTTCTCACCAGCAACTGCAGTTCAAATTCCGGGCAATGAACATTCAATTTTTGAAGGGAAATATCACATCCCTGTGAAAAGTTCAATAAATAAATAAATAAATAAATAAATAAATAAATAAATAAATAAATAAATAAATAAATCACCAGGCAAAGTAGCTCAGACTGTAAAGCGCTGGCCTTTTGAGCCCAAGTTGTCAGGTTCGATCCTTGTTTAGTCCGGTGGTATATGAAGGTGCTCAAATGCGTCAGCCTCGTGTTGGTGGATTTTCCTGCACGTAAATGAACTCCTGCGGGACAAATTTTCAGCACCTCGGCGTCTCAGAAAAACGAAGAGGTAGCTAGTAGGACGTAAAACAATATATATTTTTATTTAAATAACTCAATCAATCAACACTGATCTGCGCTTAGGGCGGTCGCTCATGTGGCAGATTCCCTATTAGTTGTTTACTTAGTCTTTTCTTCAATAATTGCAAGGAATTTGAATATTTATCGAATATTTCCCTTGCTAAATTCTTCCAATCCCTAACTTCTCTTTTTGTAAAATAACTTTTGCCCCAATTTATCCTTCTGAATTCCAATATTATCTACATATTCTAGTCCTTCCTACTTTCTAGAACACCACTCAAATTGATTTGTCTACTAATGTTATTACACGCCAACTCTCCACTGACAGCTCGGAATATAGCACTTAGTCGAGCATGTCGGCACGTTCCTTCCAAGCCTTCTCAGCCCACAGACTGCAACATTTTCATAACACGACTCTTATGTCGGAAATCACTCAGAAAAAATGAGCTGCTTTTCTTTGTTTTCCAGTTCTCGAATCAAGTAATCCTGGAGAAGGGCCCATACACTAGAACCATACTCTAATTATAGACATTATATAGGCTTTTTGAGCTTATGCCGTGTCAAGAAAATAAGGTGAAATTTTTTACGTTACGCAGATAACTCTGCTATGCGTCTTCAGAAGAAAATCTCGACTGTTCTTCGTGAACAGTTCCTCAAACAGAGCTCCTTGCTCCTTGTGACACTCACAAGATAACTTCCTTCTGTATATCTCACAACATTGACGAGTACCTTCTGCATTCACTCATAATCTTGTAAATTATTAATACGTTTTACTCTATAGAGTATAACATCATCCGCCGAAAGTCTTACCTCTGACTTGAGTTCTCTATTCATGACCTAAAATTTATATGCACAATAAAACTTAAAGTTCCAATAATACTGCCTTGAGAAATTCCCCTCTTAATGAATATATGATCAGCTTCACGTAAACTTGTGTCACCATCTTTGATAACGATGCTTGGTTACGCACATACATCACACACGTATGCAAATTTAGTATGCGGAAAAACAAACGATGCTCATGTCCTGTCCACGATTCACTAGCAAAGAGGTATTTATTTATTTTATTTACATTATTATTATAATTAAAATTATGAATTCACCCGAGCCCGTAGAGAAACGGAACAAGGCTTGGACATACACTGACATATTGTGAAGTCAGTGTTGTTATGATTTATGCAACTACGATTTTCACAACAGAAGAGGTATTTATCGAGGAACACTATTTCCAGTCGTACGATGTGGGGCGTCAGAATGGGCCGAGTTTGCCTAACGTTAAACAGTACGAGGAGCGATTTAATAAGGCGCCACAAAAATAACAGGATAATGTTAACTGTCGTTGACAATTTGCAGGGGCCCAAGAACAGTCACCACAAACGAGAATCATGGTGGACCTCTCCAACAGGTTTTACAGTCATCAAAGCGCAGTCTACCGACGAACATAGCTGAAACTTGGTTTGAATGATAGGTCTGTTCGGCGAATATTTAAAGAGCCGTGTGGACTTGAATATGCGTTCAAGTTGCTCAGTGTATAACACAAAGAGAGCCTCGTAAAAGTATTACAGCAGAGTGTTGTTCATGACGTGAATTTTTTTCAGATGAAAGTCATATTCACCTTGATGGCCTTATCGACCGACAAACAAGAAGTAATGTGACGTGAAAATAATTAACTTACCTTTTGAATAAGAATAACTAACAACCTGATAACAGGCCAGTATAAATTTATTTCTGTTAGGTTCTTCAGAATTCAGAAATTAATTTTTGAACCAATACATTTCTAAACTACCTGAAAAAAAAACATATGTTAACAGAATTATACCCGGAAAGGTAATTAACACGGAATTATATGTTTAGTTCTTGAAATAACATCGTCATATTCTATGAAATCACATTGAAAAATATTTATAAATGTAAAAGTATTTATGTTTAAATTCTGTTACATCATTAAAAGCTTGAAATTTGGAACTTATCTTAATTAAGTCCTCATTTATCTCCACTCTGAAA
This sequence comes from Anabrus simplex, assembly GCF_040414725.1. Taxonomy (NCBI): domain Eukaryota; kingdom Metazoa; phylum Arthropoda; class Insecta; order Orthoptera; family Tettigoniidae; genus Anabrus; species Anabrus simplex. Next base: position 1,212,249,039 of record NC_090265.1, on the reverse strand, counting down.
TTGATTCAATTTATATTCTTCTTCAAACTGCATTAGTAGTTACGTATTTAGTAATTGTAATTAGTAATTAAATTGTTTCTTTCTCGGGTTGTGTAACAGTACTCAATTTACACTGGTTGTCATCAGGTTGTTAATTATTCAAATTAAAAAGGATACTGAATTTTCACGTCATCATTGCTTCTCTCTCACTGTAAATATATTCTCAGCTTTCTCCGGCACAACCTTTGCAATAATATGACTGCGTAATTGGGTACGCTGTACTGAGGAAATCAAAGTACACAGATGATTTATGTTTCCATAAAAGCACACTGCAGTGCCAAGCGTCGTTCGTGACTTTTCCTACCTCTGCTGAGCTTGTTAAAAGCTCTATGGAATATTGCTTTTGTTGCTTTTCATTAGACAGTCACTTTGCCTGCTGGCTATACAGGTGCAATTACACTAATATATCATACATAGCCTACAAACATACATACATACATACATACATACATACATACATACATACATACATACATACATACATACATACATACATACATACATACATACATACATACATACATACATATACACATACATATATACATACATACGTACATATATATTTGTTCGTAGCATAGTTATACCTGTAAGCGTTTAGTCTTTATGAATTAACTACGTACTTCCACAATCCACCAGTTTCAACTAGCTCTCTGGCTTCGTTTTATTGCACACCTCTAATAGATAAATTGTTAAAAACTGCGTCCCACCATCGCCGTCTTGGTTTCCCTCCCTCTTCGTAACCTCCACGGCCGAGTCTACATTTATCCCAGCAACCTATCCTCTTCTATTTGGCTCACGCACAGCATAACACATAGAGTTCGTTCCTAACTTAGCCTTTATAGCCTAATTCTCAATACCCTTCTACCTTAGTTCCCACCTGTTTTGTATTAGCAATCATTATCGCTACTTTTATAGTGATATATCCAGTTAAAGATTAAAATATCTAGAGTCCATCCACATTTCACTCCCGTATAGGAAAATCGGTCTGAAAACAGGACGATGTAAGGATAATTTCGTTCAAGAGCTCACTTTCTGCTTACAGAAAAATGTTTATAATATCTACAAGCTCACTGCATTACCTTTGCTGCACGTACTGCCTTCGGATAATACACGCCCTAAGTACTTGAAACGATCCGCCTGTTCCAGTTTTTTATACCGAATCTGAAAATCAATCCTATTAGTTGTCTTCCCAACTGAAATCACTTTAGTCTTGGAAATGTTCATTTTCATAACACACTCGCTCCAGCTCTTTCGAACCTCCATCCAACAATTGTTCCTCCCTAGAATCCGAATCACGGTTTGTTATTAAAAGAAATAGGACAATCTACTTATTACACAACTAAAATCCTCTTCGCCATTTAATACCTTTCAGTAAATGATCTATGTAAACTATGAACTATAACGACGGCATGTTAGAACCTTGCGTGACTCCTTTATCCTCGTTATCCAGTTCTACGGATTACTTCATACAGTTTTAACAGATAATTTCAGAACTCACACACAAATTTTATTCCTTGGAGATTTATTCCGTAAAATAATATCATTCAGACATTTCCATGGATTCTGCCTGTCCTTTTGTACGAATAAAATCTGGGACGAAGTGTTCAAATATATAATAGGCAGTAAATATTTAATTTCTTATTTATTTTGGTCTCTAGATACATCCTCAGCTACAACAGTCAACAATTGGTATATTTCCCTCAGTAAATTACTACTGCAGTAGATAGGTGATTTAATACAAAATTTATTAGCGCAAATAATTCATTTAAACAATTAACTACACAAAGAAAATTAAATCATTTAACTTAATGACCATGGAGCTGTGTTTTCAAATTTAAAACCGAGTTATAATTTAACGTGAGTGTGCTAAATTCCATCATTCCATCACGATACTTTCGGTTCATTCCGCAGACCAGAATTGGATTTACGATGCGGTTGAACACAGGGATAACTTTGCACATATCATCAAGTGAAAAGGATAATCAGCATTTGTCACATAATGGTTCTGTGGACGACCGCTGGAAAACCGTATGATGAAAGTAACAAAATCATAGCGAAACAGAACCTTCCATACAAAATAATATAGGCCCTTCCGCCGATAACATTTGAATACTGTTGTTCAACATGTGGAAATATGACTGAATATGAGAGAAGATGTACACATATTAGTGATTATCACATCAAAATAAATGGACAATGATTACCACTTACTGTAGATTGATGTTATTTCAGATTCCCTTCCGATTGATTCGAAGAACATTTACATTAATTTTATATACTTCATTTTATAAATTCTCTGTTTGTAGGGTTGCTACTAGGGCAACGTATAAATTTTCCGATATACACCTTATTATCATTACGTGGAAGGTCATACAAGTTACTAATGAAACATTTAGCATTGAATTACTTCTTGCCAGGCTGAGTGGTTCAGAGGGTTGAGGCGCTGGTCTTCTTACCCCAACATGGCAGATTAGATCCTGGCTCAGTCCGGCGGTATTTCAAGGTGCTAAAATATGACAGCCTCGGGTCGGTAGATTTACTGGTACGTGAAAGAACTCCTACGGGACTAAATTCTGGCACACCGGCGTCTTTAGAAACCGTAAAGTAGTTGATGGGATGTAACGCCAATAATATAATATATTATTCTTATTCTACCGCTTTTCTACATCTCTGGGGTTGTGGTTGCGAACTGTGTCACAGACGTGGATTTTGCCCTGTTTTACGAAGGGATGCCGTTTCTGACGCTAACCCGATGTGGAGAGATTAATTCACGGTTGCGTGTTTCTGTGGTGGTTGGTAGTGTGGTGTGTTGTGTGAGTATGAAGAGGAGAGTGTTGAGAGAAGCACCCAGTCCCCGAGATAGAAAACGTAATCAGACGCGATTAAAATCTTTGACACGGCCGGGAATGGAACTCGGGACTCTCTGAATCGGAGGCCTCAACGTTGACCATTCAGCCAAGGAGTCGCACTCATATTAGTATTAACTATGTAAATAATCACATAAAATAGAGGAAGGAAACTAAGAAGCAAGTTAACAAATAGTACACAACATACGATGCTATTGACTGTATAAATGATTTCTCAAAATTAATATTGTACCAGATATGGTGACTATCGTTGTGTTTGTCGATACATGGTTTTCTATGCTTAATGAGTTCCAGAACAGGTATAAGAATTTAAGAATTGTTCCTCTCTAGATCTGAAAATGAGGCATGTACTGGCTTCCACTTCTCGCCGTATGTGTCCATCAGCATCCTGACAGTATGGATGGAATTATCTGTCTTTCCACTGCCCTTCACAAAGCCAAACTGGTTAGGAAAGACCTTGATGTTGGTGCGTAGGAAGCTATCGAGGATACACTCAAATATCAACATTGTATTACAGAGCAGTTATATGGATCGGTAGTTGGAGCACTCTTGACGTCACCGGGCGAGTTGGCCGTGCGGTTAGGAGCGCGCAGCTGTGAGTTGGCATCCTGTAGATAGTCGGTTCGAACCCCACTGTCAGCAGCCCAGAAGATGACTTTCCGTGGTTTCCCATTTTCACAACAGGCAAATGCTTGGGCTGTACCTTAATTAAGGCCATGGCCGCTTCCTTCCCATTCCTAGACCTTTCCTGTCCCATCGTCGCCATAAGACCCATCTGTGTTGGTGCGATGCAAAGCAACTAGCAAAAGAAAACTTTTGACGTCACTCTTGCTTTTCCATATAGGCACCGTAACGCTGGGGATCTACGCTTGCGGCACTGTGCCTTCTGCCGTGAACTTGTTGAATAGGGATACCTTAATTTCGATGCCTTGGTGGGCAAACAACTTACAGCTATCTGTGGGGGATGCTGTCGGGATCAGTTGACTTCCCATTCTACATGTAATTAATCGCCTGTTGAACTTCCGAGGATGAAATTGGCGGAACTAGTCCACAGACGCCGCTGGTTCTTCGAACTGGTGGATGGCGGAACTTCTCGTAGCTAATCTTGAAGAAGTAGGTACTCCAGCTGTTCAGGTTTGCAGCCAAATCTTGGTGGACTTGGCTGTTTCCGTCATTGATATTCAGACCTGTCCGAATTCCTGGGTTGACTGATCAGGAACTGGCAAGGCGGAAAATTTTGTCGTTCCTTCTGGTATGTTCAACTGTTCATATAGCTCCGCATAGAGCCTGGATTTAGTTATTCTGACAGATCGTTTCGCTGCGGAATTCAGATTTTTGTACTCCTGGCATGAGGCTTGCCAGGATGTGTCAGTCCACCACCTGACTTCTTTGTCGATAAGCCGTCTGCCAAGCTTCTCTTTTCACCCATCATTGGCTGCTGCAGCTTGAACATGGTCTACAATATTATTCCAGATGGCCTCTACCTGTTTTCTACGGTCAATTGTCAGTATTGCGGTAGCTTGCCACTTGATGCGTTCAGGCCCGGTCATGAGCGGCTTCGTTTTCAGTAGAATGTCAAACATGACGTCGAGGACCAGGAGGCGATATTGTGGAGCAACACTGTCCGATGGGAAGCATTTAGCGAGTCTGTGTGGCCCGACCGCCGTCATAATATCTGATAGGGTGGGCTGTCCGGCTCCATGGCTAAATGGTTAGCGTGCTGGCCTTTGGTCGCAGGGGTCCCGGGTTCGATTCACGGCAGGGTCGGGAATTTTAGCCTTAATTGGTTAAATTCGCTGGCACGGGAGCTGGGTGTATGTGTCGTCTTCATCATCATTTCATCCTCATCCCGACGCGCAGGTCGCCTACGGAAGTCAAATCAAAAGACCTGCATCTGGGGAGCCGAACTTGTCCTCGAACACTCCCGACACTAAAAGCCATACGCCATTTCATTTCATAGGTTGGGCTGGCTGCTGCTTCAAGAAGGTGTTAGTGGTAGACGTAATCGGTGAAGTAGATTATTTGGGCTGTACCTTCCTTGAACAGGAAGCCCTCGCACACTTCCTATGTCGTTCAGGCGAGTACGCTTAGGGGGGACATACTAACATTTTTTAAACTTGGTAAAGTTCCAGTCAGTCACGTAAATTGATCAGACGGAGGAAAGTTTCCAATCAATATGTCGCTCTACATATCATTGGAAATCTGATAAGTATCCACCTCCAACATGAGGATCATTGTTGCCAACCCATAAATATTTTCTCCGCTAAATTTTATTTTAAAATCTGCTAAACTACGCTAATGTTGAACTGTAGCAAAATAGCATATACCAGCTGTTTTAATTAAAGAGATTAACTCAACATTCACCAGTTTCAGAACAGGAGTTCATCTTCTCCTCCCCACACTATATGCTCTGAGGCAGATGTGCTGGGTTGAGGTCCGGTGGTTTCATATGAAGCCACATGGTACTATTCTTTTTCAAGATATATGCTGTCAGTTCACAGCAGCAAAGCACATACGGAAATTTTAAAATCTATTTCAAAAGTTATTTTCACTTTCATTACTGTTTTAATTGTTTTAAATAATATTAAACAATTTTGCATTTATATTGCACTGCCATTAGATACACTGTCCGTTTTTGGGATCATTAGGAAGCTAAGCCAACTAGTCTTTTAAAGTTTAATTATTTAACCGCTCGTTTCGACGTATCTGACTACTTTTAAACTTTTTTCTTCGACGTATTGACGTACCAAAATGAGCCTGATGTTAAAAGAAACACGTTATCAAACACGACACTACCCGGTTCATCAAGAGTACAGTAGCCTAACGATTGTAACAAATTTTGACTGAGGCTGTGGGCCAGAGCTAGTCTAGGACACGGGTGGTAGTATGCAACATAACTTCAATACAGCGGGGTTAAGTAGAATATTATACCGTAGTAAGTTCTATATTATTTTGTCCCTTGGTGATATTGTTACCGCTGAAAATCGCTAAAGGAATTCTGAAAATCCGTCAAAAATTCCACTGTCCGCTAAATGGAAAATTTATCCGCCGTTCCATTAAAAAATCCTCAAATTTGGCGGAAAATCCACTGAGTTGGCAACACTGATGAGGATTAGACCACTTTGGCAAACGCGTCTAACGTAGAATACCGACGCTGCTTGATGGGCTGTACTGGTATTTCCTCCACCAGAGAACCATCACCCTCATAATGCAGCTCAAACGCCCAAAGGCGTTGGCGCCCTTCTGGTGCCAGGTTATTTCTCGCCGCCCAAATCGCAACGTTGAGTCGCTAGCTGTACGGTCCATTAGAGTACCGTAACAAAAATTACCTGTATTTAAAACAGACCTTCAGATGAAGGAATGCGGTGTCTTTCACGTCTTGAAGAGTCGATATGTGTGGTATGTGAGATGTACGAAGGAAGTTGTGAATATCTCAAACACTATCTTCGGGACAAGGGAATTGACCGTTCACGAACGAAACCCAAAAAATGGCCAGAAATCTAACCTGGAGCCACGAGATACGAACGCAAATACTAGCCGGCCACAGAGCCAGATATGGTTATCCTGTAATAAAATGGAATCAAATTGAATTTATTTAAAATAAACGAGGCTTTAGAATATGCCAAATATATAACTGATCTTTGTTGGTGGATCGCCGTGGATAGGGGCGTATCCCTCGATGCTATCGTGCATGAAAGCTATCGCGACGTCCATTTCCCCTTCCCCGAGCTATCGATTGTTCATCCGTTGGAGACAGAGAGGGGGGAGGGAGGAGGCTAGTGAGCGGACCCAAATGTGATTTGATTTCCATTCGCCTGATTTACTTGTGCTAAGCTGTTGTAAATTGTTGGAGCGCACCCACTTTGGCTAAGTGGCCCGGCCAGTTTTAGCAACTTGCCAACTGGAAGCACATCCTTCCTTCCTCGCAGACAGCTGAGACACCTGGTAAGGCGTGCTTCCATCAGGAAATTCCCACTCAGGACGCAATGCACTTCTAGTTTTAGACCTGCATTTAGACTATCATTTTTCGTAAAGGTCACTAAGAGCATTGGCTGTTAACAGGGGACCTGTAAGCTGAGTTAGGGTTGAGGTGAGTTTGACTTTCGTCTGAGGGAAAACATAAATATTCACAATAGTTATCTTAAGTATGTTTCTATATCTAACTTAAATCTGTACAAACCGGTAGAGTGTACAGCGTGCATAGCTTTAAGCAGACATTCGGGGTAGTGAGTTATTAATCGGAGCCCTGAATATAGTTTTCTACGGCTTGCCATTATCTTCAGTTAAGATCAGCTATTATTTTACTAGTCCTACCCACATTATAACTATAATAATAATGATCATAATATACATAATAATATGGTTAATTAATCCTTGGCAGAATGTTCAGTATTGAGGCCTTCAGTTGTGAGTGTCCAAGGTTTGATTCCCAGCCGGATCGGGGATTTTAATCACATCTGATTAATTATTCTGGTTCGGGGAGCCTGTGTTTGTGTTTGTACCAACACTATTATCTTCACACTCAGACAACACACCACACTATTAACCACCACAAAAACACACAGTAGTAATTACTCACCTCAGCATATAGGATTAGCGTCAGGAAGGGCATTCGGTCGTAAAACAGGGCCAAGTCCACACGTGAAACCTGGAAAATTGGTAGAAAAAGAAGAAGAATACGTTTATTTGCTTTACGTCCATTCAGTTACTAGAGATTTTATGACACGTTTTCTTTCGGCTGTCGAAAGTACGTCGTAGAGAAGTTCCTTAATTTGCTGAAGCCAACGACATGAAATTGTTGCATTTTAACACCCTTAAAGGACATCCATCTCAACCAGGATCGAATCCATGATCTGTGGAACAAAACAACTACAACTAACTGACTGCGACACTGAGTGGGTGTCTTTTCCATTCAAACTTCGCAATAAACTTATCTGTGTTATTGATTATAAACAGCTAAAAAACATGTACATTAGTACATTTATACATATTTATTTATTAATTCGTACATATGAATTACGTCAATCATAGAAAGTGAGGATGAAGATCTATCATCCTGGAGATCTCGATTTGAATCCTTAATCATGAGTGAGATTACGGTAAATAATTCCCCAGTGCGTAACAATTGTATCTTCTTACTACTGTAATTATTTGAGCAAACTTATATAATTATAGTATTTCTCTTATCTGTTAATTATTTTTTAGCTACTTGTTCATCGTCGCACTATCACGTCGAAGGGTTTTGGCGACGGAAGGATAGGAAAGGGCACTGATTGGGAAAGTAGTGGCGTGCCCTTAATTAAGGTACAGCTTCAGCATTTATTGGGTGTGTAAAATCGAAGCACGGAAAACCATCTTCAGGGCTGCCGCCGATGGGATTCGGACCCGCTATCCCCAGGATGCAAGCCCACAGCTGCGCGACCCTAACCGCATGACCAACTCGCTTAGTCTTTTCAATTTAGAAACTCGATTATTGTCATAGCATGCATGATATTTTTTCTGGAAATCTTTCTTATTGTACTACTTAAGTCCATGGTTACTTTTGTTTCAACTTTGTAAAATATACTATATATAATGTACTTTCTTTCGTTTTTAATCTGTTTACCTTTCAGGGTTGGTTTTTCCTTCGGATTCAGGAGGGATCTACCTCTACCGCCTCAAGGGCAGTGTCCTGGATCGTGAGACCTTGGGCCGGGGGAGACAACTGGGGATAATGACCAGTACCTCGCCCAGGTGGCCTCACCTGCTATGCTGAACAGGGGACTTGTGACGGATGGGAAGATTGGAAGGGAATGACAAAGAAGAGGGAAGGAAGCGGCCGTGGCCTTCAGTTAGGTACCATCCCGACATTTGCCTGGAGGAGAGGTGGAAACCACAAAAAAAAAAAAAAAAACACTTCCAGGATGCCTGAGCTGGGAATCGAACCATCTCTACTCATTTGATCTCCCGAAGCTGAGAGGACCCCGTTCCAGCCCTCGTACCAATTTTCAAATTTCGTGGCAGAACCGGGAATCGAACCCGGGCTTCCGGGGGGTGGCAGCTAATCGCACTAACCACTGCAGCACACAGGCGGACGCTAATTTGAACAGCTGACAAAATGACAGCGGCGTAAGACATCATTTTTTAAAATTATTTATCAGTATCACCAACCATCTAACGTACATATACCCGCTTAACGTTGCTTCCGACCAGCCTGCATATTAATCAAAGATTTAGACAAAAATACTTTGAACATTCTAATTTCATTTTCTGATAGAGGAGTCATTACAAATATATCTGTAGGAAACTATTTGTAATGTTTTTTCACTGTAAAGGGACACTACTACGACTACTGATGATGATGCTGATGCTTGTTGTTTAAGGGGCTTAACATCTAAGGTCATCGGCCCACTACGACTACTACTACTAATAGTAATGTTATTGATTTTACGTCCCACTTAGCATTTCTACGGTTTCTGAAGACGCCGAGGTGCCGGAATCCTGTCTCGCAGGAGTTCTACGTGCCAGTAAATCTACCGATAGGAGGCTGACGTATTTGAGCATCCTCATATATACTACCACCGGACATAGCCAGATATAACCTGCCAAGTTGGGGACAGAAGCCTAGTACCTCAACTATTTTAACCACTCAGACCGCCATTACTAGTACTACTATTATTATTTTTAATTACTACTACTGAGTGAGTTGGCCGTGCGGTTAGGGATGCGAAACTATGAGTTTGTATTCGGGAGGTAGTGGGTTCGAGCCCCACTGTCGGCAGCCTTGATTATAATTTTCCGTCGTTTCCCATTTTCACACCAGGCAAATGCTGGGGCTGTACCTTAATTAAGGACACGGCCGCTTCCTTTCCACTCCTAGTCCTTTCCTATTCCATCTATCTCTGTCAGTGCGACTTAAGCCAATATTGTAAAAAAAAAAACCATAACTGCTACTACTAGTAGACTACTCTTTTATAATGTAGCAATACTGAGCACTCTGGGCGAGTTGGCCTTCCGGTTAGGGGCGCGCAGCTATGAACTTGCATCCGGGAGGTAGTCGGCAACCTTGATGATGGTTTTCCGTCGTTTCCCATTTTCACACCAGGCAAATGCTGGGGCTGTACCTTAATTAAGTCCACGGCAGCTTTCTTCCCACTCCTAGGTGTTTTTATATTCCATGGTAAACACGGTTTTTCTGTCATGGTAGTCCAATCTCCAGGAAATACTACCTTAATTCAAATCTCGAGGCACTCATCCTAATTTTAGCCTTATTTAATTTAATTCATTCCAAACAATTGAGTTGCCATTATGTATATTCAATTGCCTGTGTCCTTAGTAGAGAAAATAAAAATAAGCTATGTAAGGAAATTTTTTTTTTGCTAGGGGCTTTACGTCGCACCGACACAGATAGGTCTTATGGCGACGATGGGATAGGAAAGGCCTAGGAGTTGGAAGGAAGCGGCCGTGGCCTTAATTAAGGTACAGCCCCAGCATTTGCCTGGTGTGAAAATGGGAAACCACGGAAAACCATCTTCAGGGCTGCCGATAGTGGGATTCGAACCTACTATTTCCCGGATGCAAGCTCACAGCCGCGCGCCTCTACGCGCACGGCCAACTCGCCCGGTATGTAAGGAAATAACATCACACATGATCAGCACACAATTCCACCAATGAAATGAAATGTCGTATGGCTTTTAGTGCCGGGGTATCCCAGGACGGGTTCGGCTCGCCAGGTGCAGGTCTTCCTATTTGACACCCATAGGTGACCTGCGTGTCGTGATGAGGATGAAATGATGATGAAGACAACACATACACCCAGCCCCCGTGCCATTGGAATTAACCAATTAAGGTTAAAATCGCCGACCCGGCCGGAAATCGAACCCGAGACCCTCTGGACCGAAGGCTAGTACGCTGACCGTTCAGCCAACGAGTCGGACAATTCTACCAATGAGAATTACGCAGTATTCGACAGAACAAATAGTACTGTAATTACAAAGATGCTATGATCTGCTTCTCTATAGCATTTCTTCAAAACCTGTACTTTCACGTCTCATAACGACCCTGTGAAAATGAAAATGAAAGTGAAAATCTGCAGCCTGTTTCTAGTCATTCAACTGGGTCAGGAATGGAATGAATGAGGCCCTTATCTAGCGACGAGAATAGGGACTGTGTCGGCTTTGAAGCCTGTCACACTTCTCTGAGGAAATTATTAATGTCTGACAGATGAAATATTATATTGGAGGGTGTTGCTGGAAAGAAGGATGACAGGGAAAACCAGAGTACCCGGAGGAAAACCTGCCCCGCCACCGCTTTGTCCAGCCCAAATCTCACGGAACCCAGCGGTGAAATGCCGGTGCGCTGCCACCTGAGCCACGGAAGCAACGGTCCTGTATATTGTCAAATGCGCTGATTCACCAGTTTCCCAAAGGACTCAAAAATGAATTTTCTCTCTAATTTTGGGCATGCTGAAAGAATCCATTTCCAGTCAGATGATAAGCCAATAAATGTTTTAGATTTACAATAGAATATCAAATAATTGTTTGTGTCGTTGTGGTAACCGGTGTTCATAAAGCTGTTCGACCATCTATGTACCGTTATGAACAATGCTTAAGTCGTGTAGTTGCACATTTTGAACACATGCTGTACCGACGCATTTAGGTACTTTATGCCATCATCACCTTGCATATTATAACGCCATACGGGGCTTTTCGTTTTGCTGCATACTACCTGTTTCTAGTCTGTTTCTTAGTGACCACTTGAATGTAACACAAAATGGTGCTCACGATAAAACAGCGCGTGTTTTATGTCGCATCGATATAGATCGGTCTTATGGCGGCGATGGGACAGGAAAGGACTAGGAGTGGGAAGGAAGCGGCCGTGGTCTTAATTAAGGTATAGCCCCAGCATTTGACTGGTGTGAAAATCGGAAACTACGGAAAACTATATTCAGGGCTGCCGACAGTGGGGTTCGAACCCACTATCTCCCGAATACTGGATACTGGCCGCACTTAAGCGATTGCAGCTATCGAGCTCGGTCCCACGGCACTTAACGCCCTTGAAAGGGTCTTGGTCTGCCCAGCGACCGCTGCTCAGCCCGAAGGCCTGCAGATTACGAGGAGTCGTGCGGTCAGCCGTTATTCTGGGCTTTCGAGACCGGGGCCGCCATCTCACCGTCAGATAGCTCCTCAATTCTAATCACGTAGGCTGAGTGGTCCTCGAACCAGCCCTCAGGTCGAGAGAAAAATCCTTGACCTGGCCGGGAATCGGACCCGGGGCCTCCGGGCGAGAGGCAGGCACGCTACCCCTACACCACGGGGCCGGCATAATAAAACTAGCCCGGAAAATATCTGATGCGTAAATGGCCCGTGTTAATGAATAGAAATATTGCCATCACAGAAAATGCTGGAAACCGTAATTTCTATGCACCACTCGGTTGCTGCCACATGTCTGCATGTGCGCATCTCCCACATGCTCTGTCCCTCGCTGTGTTATTACATGTGAGTGAGTGAGAGTAGCAGACGTGCTTAGTGACCACTTGAATGTAACACAAAATGGTGCTCACGATAAAACAGCGCGTGTTTTATGTCGGCTGTTGTGCGAAGCACGATTCGTAGAAAACCTGTGCGGAATTGTTTGCGCAAGAGTATAAAATTAAGGAATCGTCGTGTCGAAACATTATAAAAAGGACCTGCATCCGTATCTGTATAAATCAATCAATTGGCCACCTCGATCGCCTGATCTCCATCCCTGCATTTTGACCTGTGCGGCAAAATGACAGGTCACGTGCACTCCAATAATCTTCACACACTGGAAGAGTTACAGCAGATCATAGACAATGTTATTGCTGCTAACCCTCAGGCACAGCTCACAGTTCGATAAATCATGTTCATGTTCATGTTCATTAACAGTGGTCATACCCGCGACCGTCCTATTGTAAACATTTTCTGTGCCAGTTTTATTTTGTACACCCTGTGTATAAATTACTTCGTAAAATGTGATTGAGGCCTTTCAGAGTCAATAAGGCAACCTCCTGATCTAACTGTTTCTTCAGGCCGAAACCCCTACCAGCAGCACTGTAACCATGACACAGTTGAGGTCATAGAATAGTTTTCCTGTTGTCACGTAATGTACAGTTAATGTACACACATATTACTGAAGATACCATAATAGTTACAAAATGAACACTGATCATTTTTTAAGACTTTCGTCTGGGATGTGGCATTGAATGCAAGTGAAACATGGACAATATGTAGCACAGAAAGAAAGAGAGTAGAAGGTTTTGAAATGTGGTGTTACAGAAAAATGCTGAAGGTGAGATGGGTAGATCGATCACAAATGATGTGGTACTGCATCGAAAATAAGAGGAGAACGATTTCCGGAAATTTGACAGGAAATGAAGTACAGAATGACAGGAACCACATATCACCAGGACTTGTTCAGTTGATTTCTTTTTTTTTTTTTTTGCTAGCTGCTTTACGTCGTACCGTCACAAATAGGTCTCCTTGCGACGATGGGGCAGGAAAGGCCTAGGAATGGGAAGGAAGCGGCCGTGGTCTTAATTAAGGTACAGCCCCAGCATTTGCCTAGTGTGAAAATGGGAAACCACAGAAAACCATCTTCAGGGCTGCCGACAGTGGGGCTCGAACCCACTATCTCCCGGATGCGAGCTCACAGCTGCGCGCTCCTAACCGCACGGCCAACTCGCCCGGTCAGTTGATTTTTGAGTGAAGTGTTGGTAGTAAGAACAGAAGAGATAGACCAATGCATGAATATGACAACGCTATTAGATTAGATGTAGTAGTTGCGTAGGAATCAAAAGGTTAGCATAGGATAGGGTGGCATGTATTGCTGCATCAAATTAGTCTATTGGCTCACGACTCTGACACCAAGAACGTCAGAAACGTTTCGATACAGTGCAGAACACATTGGTGGTGCCTTACTTCTTATTCTTTTCCTTTAGCGTTTATTCTACTCCTAGGTGGCGTCCGCTACTTTGGCTCTGGGCCTATGTCACCATTTGGTACGATCATAGAACGGGTCAGGTTGTAGGTCTGCAATCCTGCAGGATATGAAGCCAGCGTTGCCTCGTCTTTCTATTGATCTTTTACCATCGACTTGCATTGCAAAAGCCCTCTTTGCGACAGTTGATTCTTCTGCACGATGCCAGCGCAGACTGCTTTTCCTCCTCTTCTCTTTGGTAGGAGCCACACCATATCGCAGCATACTTCATCGTTTGCCATATGAGACCAGATGTCCATCCTTGTTTCCATCATAGCAAATACTTGCTACACTTCCTCCGTAACCGCCCAACATTCGGCACCGTAGAGAGCGACTGGCCGATTGACAGAGCGGTAAACGTTGTTTATTTAAGCCAGTCTGGAAATTTCCTGTCACTGAGGATACCTGCCACAGTCTGCCATTTAAGCCAAGCATTGCCAACATTGACATTAATTATTAATAACATGTCACTGACTGAGTGTTGTTAATTGAAGTGTTTTTCGCTCCTTCTGCTGTCACTCATCTCCACAAGATAGCATTTCTCTCAAAATTGTACAAAATTACACCCTCCAGAGCAGGGGTTTCCAAATGGCGGCCGCGAAGCCATATAATGCAGCCCGCGAGAGCATTTTAATGAATAATATGGAGAATAGTTACAAAAGAATATCTTGTTGGTCGTTCAAAAATGTATTAATTTTTATACCCGGTACGGACCCAAATCTGAACGAGTTTAATTGTTTTCATCCTTTTTAAATGTTCATTTGATCTGAATAGATTATTTTTGATTTATAAAAGTTTTAAGTCCAATTTGAAATAATGATTGGTTTTTAAGTCCCAATAACTACTTTTGATGGTTTTCGGAGACGCCGAGGTCCCGGAATTTTGTCGCGCAGGAGTTCCTTAACGTGCCAGTAAATCTACCGACACGAGGCCGACGTATTTGAGCACCTTCGATACGATCTCGCATCGAACCTGCTTCAGAAGGCCAGCGCCTCAACCATCTGAGCCACTCAGCCCGGCTTCAAATTTCATTCTTTTATGCTATTGTAAAGTAATGTTTTACCTAAGTAATTAAAATTATCAAACCTTTATTTCAATTGAATCATGAATATTATTGCGTAATGGTGCTTCTGTAGGTCTACTATACGGAGAATTTTACAAAAATTGGCCTATTATTCAAGTGCGGCCCGCGAACATGACTAAGGTTTCCAATATGATCCTCGAGCCCTTACAAATTGGAAACCCCTGCTTCAGAGGTAGATACAACAGCTATTAAATAAATACAAATAAGCATGTAAAATATTTTCAGTCTAAAAAATCACGAGGAAAAATATGCATAAACATGGAGCTCTATCTCATTGCAGATAAGAAGGCAGTGATATCTAGATGGATTCTTTCTAAGTTTATGGATAGATGTAGGCGATATGTAAATTACTGTTTATTTTCAAAGACCCTTCCGAAGGGAATGGTAGAAGTTTAACTGGTCAAGCCATGAGCAGCTGAAATGGCTGGCAGGATTTGTGGTCATTATTGCTACAGTCTTAGCGATTTGTATTGAGGCTATTTACTCTGTCGTGGGAATCATACAGCTGAGGTAGCAAAGTGCATATGGCTTATCACGACGTGTAAAATAAAATTACCGTAATTACCCACCAACAAACTATGTGGCACACAAAGACAAGGCAGAGTAGAGGCAAGCTCTGCAGCACCAGCATTTGCATTAAGCCTCTCGGAGCGTAATTATGAGTGATAATGGAAGGGATAACCACGGGTTCTGTTCAGCTAGCAACTTCCCTAGGGATTTACAGGGGCTTAGCGCCTTCGTATTGCTAACACAAGAGCTTTTTACAGCCCACACACATATATATACCGTGCTCTTCAGCTGAAGCTATATAATGATGAACTTTCGACTAGCAATCCGTAATCGAAATTGAGACCTCAGTGATCCCCACTTTTAAGCACGTGATGACCGGCAAACTTCATATAGCAGTGAAGCATGTGTAGTGTCTTCCGGTTGTCAATATAAAGTACTTCATTCTCGTACTAATTCGGTATTCTAACGTATATAAGAATCTTTTCACTACGTATCAACTGGTTATGAAGAGTAGACAGAATAAATAACATTTCGCTCATAGTGCAGTGAACGAAAACTTGCTCGACTAGAATTCTTCATTTCAGTAGAGTTCAATTCTATATACATAATTGTTTGTTTATTTACTTATGTATTTAATTACTTAGATCTATTTATTTATCAAACATATTTAGCAATCTCTTCTTTCTTTTTCTTTATTTAGTTGATTATTTCTTCTTCTTATTCTTCTTAATCTGTTTACCCTCCAGGGTTGGTTTTGCTCAGGCTCTGGGGCGGGGGATACAACTGGGGAGGATGACCAGTACCTCGCCCAGGCGGCCTAACCTGCTATGCTGAACAGGGGCGTTGGTGGGGGATGGGTTGGTTGGAAGGGATAGACAAGGAAGAGGGAAGGAAGCGGCCGTGGCCTTAAGTTGGGTACCATCCCGGCATTTGCCTTGAGGAGAAGTGGGAAACCACTGAAAACCACTTCCAGGATGGCTGAGGTGGGAATGGAACCCACCTCTACTCAGTTGAGCTCCCGAGGCTGAGTGCACTCCGTTCCAGCCCTCGTACCTCTTTTCAAATTTCGTGGCAGAGCCGGGAATCGAACCCGGGTCTCGGGGGGTGGCAGCTAATCACACTAACCACTACACCACAGAGGCGGACTAGTCGATTATTTACTTGTATTTATTTGTGACCCCTTGCGCGGAAAGGGACCTAAAGTTGGCCTTTTTACATTTTTGAGAGTCCGACTCGTTGGCTGAATGGTCAGCGTACTGGCCTTCGGTTCAGAGGGTCCCGGGTTCGATTCCCGGCCGGGTCGGGGATTTTAACCTTGATTGATTAATTTCAGTGGCCCGGGGGCTGGGTGTTTGTGCTGTCCGCAACATCCTTGCAACTCACACACCACACACAACATTACCCTCCACCACAATAACACGCAATTACCTACACATGGCAGATGCCGCCCACCCTCATCGGAGGGTGTGCCTTACAAGGGCTGCACTCGGCTAGAAATAGCCACACAAAATTATATATACATTTTTGAGATCTTTTTAGTTCTAAAATTGGCATAAGATACTGAGAATTTAAAAAGAATAATTCATGCTTCTAGGTTTAATACTTCAGAAGATATTAATCATTGACTGTTGTTATCAAGAAAACTGTATTTTGAGAAAAACGCAATCACCGCTTTTACTAATTTTCTTACCAATTGAACAAAGTTTTCATGACATTGAGTGGTGAAGACTCGAGCTGTTGCGTAACTTAGTTTGTTGAAAAGGATCCAGTTAGCTCAAGAAGTCAAAACATGGATATACAACTTTTAAAGCGCAGACAGTTTTGTTCAGCTCTGCTGTCATATTTCCATTGCCGACTTTGGGTCCGTTTCCGCGCAGTGGGTCATATTTATTTATCGAACCAGTAGTGGTGGTGGTGGTGATTATTGTTTTAAAAGGAAGTGCAACTAGGCAACCATCCCCTATATAACAATAACCAGAGAGAAAATAATGGAAGGGGTCCGACACTTCGAAAAATGCAGGTATCGGCCAAAGTAAGACAAGGGCCGCAAAGTGAATGGAAATGAAAGACTCCCTAGGCCTCCATACGTAATACCGTCGGGCTCGGAAAAGAACAAGAGTTGACCAAGGGAGGTCGAATAAGTTAGATGAAAGTGAGGAGCCTGGCACAAGTAAGTGGAAGGAATGCCAGGACTCAGCTAAAGGCCCCGTGGTCGCCATCCCACGCTCCGAAGTACAGAGCCCCTGGGGCGCCTTTTAGTCGCCTCTTACGATAGGCAGGGGTACAGTGGGTGTTATTTTACCGCCCCCACCCACAGGGGGTTACATCGAACCACAAGATTCAGCTACATTGAACCTTTCTCTTAGTTATTTAATCAATGTTATTGTTCTTCTTAGGGTAGCACACGTGGATTTGGTCCTGTTTTACGTCCGGGTGCCCTTCTTGAAGCCAACCATTTATGAAGGGGTGTAATCATTATTGCGTGTTTCTGTTGTGTTTCGTAGAGTGATGTGTTGTATGAATGTGGAGAAGGGAGTGTTTAGGACAAACACCCACTCCTAGAGACACACGAATTAATGAGATGCGATTTAAATCTCCCACCTGGCGGGGAATGGAATGCGGGACCGTCTGAATCGAAGACTGCAATGCTGAGCATTCAGCTAAGGAGTCGGTTACTTATTTAATCAGTTATTTAAGTACTTATTTATACCCTGTTTGATTGATTGATTGATTGATTGATTGATTGAGAGATTGATTGATTGATTGATTGATTGATTGGTTGATTGATTGATTGATTGCTTCATTGATTGATTGATTGATTGATTGATTGATTGATTGATTGATTGATTGATTGATTGATTGATTGATTGATTGATTGATTGATTGATTGAGTTATTAATTAATTTACTTATATTTATTTATCTATCCACAAGGTACACTGAGCCCTTCTCAGTTGTCCTATACACAAAAATTCCGGACTGAGTTACTCCTTAGGCGGTAGAGCACTGGCTTCTGAGCACTTGTTGGTGGATTTGATCTCGGATCAGTCTGGTTGTACGAGAAGGAGCTCAAATGAGCTAGCCTCGTGTCGGTTGATTAATTGATGCCTATAAGAACACCTTAGAGACACATTCCGGCACAACATAATCTCAGAAAACCGTAAATGTAGTTACTGGAGTGCAAAATCAATAACATTATTATTTACAGTCTCTCATTGAGACAATGTAAGAAAATATAGAGTATTATAACAGACAAAACTTTCAGTACTTTCGAGTTACAATGTTTAGGGATGAGAACACTCTTTTATCTGCAACTCATGTAACTCATTCCCGTGTAACGCTTTATTTCTGTATTCATTTTAATTCGAAGATTTTTAAGCAATAATTGGTGGCTATTATTATTTTTCTCTCCCTTTCTTTAGTCGTATATTCCTCTCGCACGTTTCCAGATGTTGCCTCAGTAATTTAATTTACATATTAAGCGTCGCTGCTCGTCTGCGCTGAATGCAGTGGTTACAGTATACTTAATGGCGATACGACGCCAACATTTATTTTGTGTTCTTTTTAATTTCACTTGTTGGTGGATATCTTTTGAGACAATAACATTACTTAGTGCCAATCGCGTGTGAGTAGTTTATAGAACTCGAAATACGACGTTAACCTCTGTATTGAATAATAAACACAAAAATAAATTATGTTGTGACTAAATATTTTAGGCTGATTGCCTGTTAGATTTATTTTAAGCCTTTAGAACCTAAAATTAGCCATGTCCATTTAGTTTCTCCTTAAGGTTAGATATTTGAAACAATTCAGCCCCAAATTCGAAAATCAAGCACAACACAGGTAAAAATGAACTCGAATAAATTAGGCTACCTACAGCTCGGTCTCGTCAGGATCAGAGCACTGGAGATCTGCTTTCTCACTCGCCCGGCGAGCAATTATGGAAGTCCCGGAACTCACTGAGCAGTTAAACAACGTAAGGCACTGCGCTCAACAAAATTCATCTTCTTATTCTTATTCTTCTCGTCTTCCTCTTGACCCTTTTCCCCTACTTTTAGGATCCAGTCCCAGTGTATTACAATGTGCTCAAATGAGCCAGTCTCGTGTCAGTAGATTAGCTGTACGTAACAGAAATCGCACGAGACAACACTCCGGCGCATGCCCATCTCCGAAAACCGTAAATGTAGTTACTAGGATGTCAAATCGAGAATATTTTTATTTACTGCCTACCATCTCTAGCTGCTTCATAACTACAGTATACGTCACTAACTCAAAAAAATATGATTTTTCAGATAATGCCACCACTAGGGGCTCAATTTGATGTAGTTTATGGCGAAATACAGCATTGATTGATTATTAATGCGAAAAATGGTTTATGTAAGAATTTAGAATTTAAAGAAATATTTTGAATATTATTGTGACAGAAAAACCATCCATTACTGTCGACCGCGCGAGTTGGCCGTGTGGTTAGAGCCACGCAGCTGTGAGCTTGCATCCGGGAGATAGCGGGTTTGAATCCCACTGTCGGCAGCCCTAAAGATGGTTTTCCGTGGTTTCCCACGGCCGTTTCCATCCAATTCCTAGCCCTTTCCTAACCCATCGTTGCCATAAGACCTATCTGTGTCAGTGTGACGTAAAGCCACTAAATATATATATAAAAAGCATTATTGTCCGGTTACAGTGTTTTTAAATTTTGGACTTTGGAGTAAAATATAGTAAGTGACATTTCACTGACTTAACAGGAGAGCTGAATGAAGCTGCTGAGGAGCATATTTTGCTACCTTTAAGGCAAGTCGAATAGACAGTTGCGACCACGGTGAACTATTCTAAGAGCCTATGCTATAAGAAGTGCGGCGGGCGGCAAAAGGTTGACTATTGTACGATCACTTACCACTGTTTATCGTTGCACATACGGTAGCTTATATATAATCCCGCGAAAGATACACTATCTGATCAAAAGTATCCAGACACCTATCTGAAATTGCAGGTAGAGTTTACCTGCGTCACTTTCCCTCTTATTGGACATTAATGTGGGGTGGGCCCACACTAATAATAATAATTTTGTGTGGATATTTCTAGCCGAGTGCAGCCCTTGTAGGCAGACCTTCCGATGAGGGTGGGCGGCATCTGCAATATGTAGGTAACTGCGTGTTATTGTGGTGGAGGATAGTGTAACGTGTGGTGTGTGAGTTGCTGGGATGTTGGGGACAGCACAAACACCCACCCCCCGGGCCAGTGGAATTAACCAATGAAGGTTAAAATCCCCGAGCCGGCCAGGAATCGAAACCGGGACCCTCTGAACCGAAGGCCATTACGCTGACCATTCAGCCAACGAGTCGGACGGGTCCACACTTAGCCTTTACGATGGCTTTAACTCTGCTGGGGACACTTTCAGTGAGGTGTCGGAAAGCTGTGGAGATATGGCAGCCCATTCTTCCTCAAGAGCCGAAACCTGAGAGGGCAGTGATTTTGGACGCCGATTCTGGAACGAAGTTGACGTTCTAACTCATCCCAAAAGTGTTCCATTGGGTTCAGGTTGGGACTTTGGACAGGCCTGTCCATTTAAAGAATGTTACTGTCAACAAATCATTGACTCATTGATGCAGATTTATGACAGGGTGCATTGCCATGCTGATACAAACAATCCTCATCTCCGAAATGGTCCTCTATTGTACACAGTGCACAACAATTTAGAATGTGTTCATTTCTTCCCACATTTAGAGTTTCCTGAAGCACAATACACGGGCCATACCCTAACCACGAAAAACATCCCATACCACAAGACGACCTACTCTGTACTTCACTATTGGCACTACACATGATTGTAGGTAACGTTCTCCAGCATTCACCAAACCCAAACAGTTCCATCGGATTGCCACAGGGTGTAGCGTGATACATCACCTCAAATCACACGTTCCCAGTCATCCACTGTCCAGTGGCGTCGGCCTTTACAGCACATCAAGCGTCGCTTCGAGTTGATTACAGAAATACCGGGCGAGTAGGTCGTGTGGTTAGTGGCGCGCAGCTGTGAGCTTGTATCCGGGAGATAGTGTATTCGAACCCCACTTTCAACAGCCCTGAAGATGGTTTTACATGGTTTCCCATTTCATACTAGGCAAATGCTGGGGCTGTACCTCAATTAAGACCGCGGCCGCATCCTCCCCACTCCTGGGCCTTTCCTATCCCATCGTCGCCAAAAGACCTACCTGCGTTTGTGCGACGTAGTAGAAAAAAGAAAAAGATTACAGAAATGTTTGGCTTATGAGCAGAAGCTCGACCATTTTACCCCATTCTTTTTAACTCCTGACGCACAGTCATTATGCTGGCCACACTGCTGGTAGCACTTTGGAACTCACGAGTGATTCCTTCCGCTGATTTCGTGCGATTTTTTACAATCACCCTCCGCAATGCTCGGCGGTCCGTCTCGGTCAATAAATGAGGTCTGCCTGGTCTTCTTTTAGCTGCGGTTTTTCCTTCACGTTTCTACTTCACAATCACATCACCTACGTCGACGTGGGCAGCTTTAGAATGGTTGAAATGTCTCTGATAGATTTGATACTCAGGTGACATCCAATGCCTAGTACATGTTCTAAGTCACTGAATTCTCTTTACCGAGCCATTCTGCTGTTACTGCTCCTCTACTGACAACACAGTACACCCGCCTCATTTTATGCTGGCATGTATCCCTTTCGTCACATGCCTGGTTCAATTCCGCATTACATAGGGCTATTCGGGTACTTTTGATCGGGTAACTTACACATACAATAGTGTACCCATAAAAAGACACGACTAACATAATTCACATACGATAAAAACCTCAAAATCGTATTTTTACATTTAAGATAGTTTACCTCTGACGTCCAAATTAGAACTCTGTTTTATCTGGCGTTCACGTAACTCATTCCCATATAACATTTTATTTCTCTGCCAGCAAATACACCCGTACTTCGCTGCGGTATTCTACATTGTATTACGGATAACGAAGTAAATTACTGTACACGCAGTGAATGAGATATATTTTAAACATTGTATGTCTCTCAGCGTTATCCAAGAGACGTTGTTTCCAATGTAAAGTGTGAGTTGCGGAGTTGTGATGATAACGGCAGACTCACTTTCCTATTGCAATTCATAGTTGGGAAGGTTTCATTATAATAGAACGCCACCTTCTCTACTGTGCGGTCACAGTCGATTTGGGGAGTTTTCGTTTCAATGGCAGGC
This sequence comes from Anabrus simplex, assembly GCF_040414725.1. Taxonomy (NCBI): domain Eukaryota; kingdom Metazoa; phylum Arthropoda; class Insecta; order Orthoptera; family Tettigoniidae; genus Anabrus; species Anabrus simplex. The sequence goes on along the minus strand of NC_090265.1, from coordinate 1,212,226,342 downwards.
CCCCTTTCCTACTTCCAGACACAGTCGGGTATGGGGTTTTGAAGAAAATTGCATGCTCCCTTGCCTGCTGCCAGTCAAATAGAGAAGGGAATTAATTACAATGGTAGGCCCTCCTTACTAGTGTTAGTTACACAGGAGAATAACCAGGCGAGTTGGCCGTGCGGTTAGGGGCACTCAGCTCTGAGCTTGCATCTGGGAGATAGTGGGTTTAGACCCCACTGTTGGCAGTCCTGAAGATCGTTTTACGTGGCTTACCATTTTCACACCAGGTAAAAGCTGGGGCTGTTAAGGCCACGGCCGCTTCCTTCCCACTCCCAGGCCTCTCCTATCCCATCGTCACCTTTAGACCTATCTGTGTGGTCTATGTCGGTGCGACGTAAAGCAAATTGTAAAAAAAATAGTTCTTGTGTTTTCAGTATCCTATTAAAAATAATTCAACCCCATTTTCAGCCCTCTTTTACCCCCTTAAGTGTTTCTTCTGGAAACAAAAGCAATACGTGTTTCTTTATTTTTAAAGAGAATTATAATACAAATTTTCACGTTTGGAACATGTTAAGTTTTTTAGATATACTGTAGATATGCTCATTTTAAAAATTCACCCCCGTTTCAGTTCCCCTTAACTGGATTTTCCGAAAACAAATTATGTGTGTTTACTTTTACAGGATCTTCCAAATACCAATTTTCACGTCTGTAGAATGTTACATTTTTATATATGTATACTCTTGGTACATTAATTTTAAAAATTCACCCCCTTTTCACTCCTGTTCATTCCCTGTTCAGTGGATTTTTCGAAAAAATACGCCTTTCTTTATTTTTGAAAGATTGAAAATACCAATTTTTCATGTCTGTAACATCTTCAGTTTTTTATAAGTAACCTCATAAAAGTTATTCAACCCGCATTTCACCATTTCTCATCCCCCTTAAGGGAGTTTTTCAAAAAAGTACGCGTTTTTGTATTTCAAAAGTAGATTCCAAATACCAATTTTTACGTCCGTAAACTGTTAAGTTTTTGATATATATATATATATATATATATATTCATTTAAAGAGGCCACCCCCTTTTCAACCCCTTAGCGTCGGAATATCCAAAAAACCTCCCTTAGTGAACACCTACATGGTAATATAAATGTATCCCTAAAATTTCATTTTTTCATGTCGAGTAGTTTTGGCTGGAAGTTGATTACAGTCAGTCGGACATAGCCTTTTATGCATAGAGATTTATTTATTTTAATATGTTGAATTTTAAGCAATAGCTGAAGGGTATTATTACTGTTTCTCTCTTTTCTTTAGTCGTATATTGCTTTCGCAGGTGTCTAGATGTTTTATCGGTAATTCAATATGCAAATTAAGCGTCGCTGCTCGTCTGTGTTGAATGAGAGTACTAAATGGCGATACGACGCCACCATTTATTTTATTTTGTTTTCTTTTTAATTTCGTGTATTGTGAAAACGGTATTATTTAAAGGCGAAAACATTACTTAGAACAACGCAATCCATACCAGAGTTGTATTTCCTATCGCTAGCAAGTAGTTAGCAGCACATGAAATCTCGACGTTAACGCCTGTATTGGAAGTCAATAATAAAAACGAAGAATAAATTGTATTGTAAGTAGACTTAACTTTTTAGACTAAATACCGTCTTAATGGAAATTTTACCCAGTTTTTCGGTTAGATACCTGTCCTGACACCAACCCATTGTGGGAGAATAAATTCACTCTTGGCTGTTTCTGTGGTTGCTGGTAGTATGGTATGTCGTATGCAGTTGAAGACAAATACTTTGAGAGAGTACAAACACCTAGCTCCCGAGCCAGAGTAGTTGACCATATGTTGATAAAATTCCCAGCCCGGCTGGGAATCAAAGCCAGGTCCTCTGAGTCGAAGGTAAATCCGCCGACCATTCAGCTGGGAACTGGGCCTATCAGACACGATTTCAATATTAGATGACATCAAAGGTAGTCATGTGGCACGAAAAATGCAGAACACTCCTTGCACATCATGGAAAGGAAGTTAATTTTGAGGATGAAGGTCATTCCCTACTTTACCACATTAGGGACCTCTCAGGCGGCGCTGCAGTATTCACTGAGAAGGTTCGCGAAGGTGGACCTTGCTGGTATGAGCAATTACTTCATCTAGTGGGCAGCACTTAACATTGGAAAGGCAGAATTCTGGCTCCAAGTCGAGGCAATAAGGTCATGCGGACAATCCAAATAAAGATCATACCAAAGAAAAGAATGCATAAGCAGATGTGCTAATTGCTTTACGTCGCACTAACGCAGATAGGTCTTATGGCGACGACGGGACAGGAAAGGGCTAGGAGTAGGAGAGAAGCGGCCGTGGCCTTAATTAGGGAACAGCCCCAGCATTTGCCTGGAGTGAAAGTGGAAAACCACGGAAAACCATCTTCAGGGCTGACGACAGTGGGGTTCGAACCTACTATCTCCCGAATACTGGATACTGGCCGCACTTAAGTGACTGCAGCTATCGAGCTCGGTCTTAAGCAGATGTATAAGAGGAAACAGTCATATGACGAACCTAAAATAATGTAGCCTAATTAATACCCAACTGTCATGACTTACTAATTGGATCCTACTACTATGTGGCATATCGATGACATATCTAATATCACGTATATGACAATCCTCTTCCTATCCATTTTTTTTAAGAATGGTCACGCCTCCCAGCCACATACGGATATATAGTTCATCAGAACAATTTTATTTGGGTTTATTTTCCTATGCCAATATGTAAGTGAACTTTACCGCATTGCACTGTAGGAATGTATGTTTGTATGACGCATTTACGCACTTCTACAGTATAATGTATTTAAGGTTCAATTCCCCTTACACATTGACAGAAAAATGAACACAACAAAAATTATTCCGATAGACTGCATATCCACATGTGGCGGGGAGGCGTGACCAGTCTTAAGAAAAACAATGGATAGAAAGAGCATTATCAGGTGAGTGGTATTAGAACTAGGCCGTCGATATCATTCCACATGAGTTAACAATGTTTTATAAAATAACAATACATCGTACCATAGGACATGTCTAACGGAGATACAATTTGGAGAATTCTGTTTTGACTTCGAGTGTATCGATTAGCGCATCAGAGCCACCTGTCATCAATCAGTATAGAACGGCTATGAGCCTTGAATCAAAGCTAAGTCACAATATTGCTGTACTGACCAGTGAGACTATAAGGAGAATGCACAAGTAAGAGGCAATAATTCAATGATCACCGAAGGAATTATTGTCTTTTATTCACGTACACATATATTCATATGAACACCCCACCCTATGGCACTACAACTCTTGAAGGGCCTTGGCCTACCAAGCGACCGATGCTCAGCCCGAAGGCCTGCAGATTACGAGGTGTCGTGTGGTCAGCACGACGAATCCCCTCAGCCGTTATTCTTGGTTTTCTAGACCGGGGCCGCTATCTCACCGTCAAATAGCTACTCAATTCTAATCACGTAGGCTGAGTGGACCTCGAACCAGCTCTCAGGTTGAGGTAAACATTCCTGACCTGGCCGGGAATCGAACTCGAGGCCTCCGGGTAAGAGGCACGTCGTGAGTTGATACAGAAGTTTTCAGGCACACTCCCAATGGACGTGAGTTGCATGTACCGTTTTAAGCACATGCCAGGTTTCTTACCATTCTTAAATCTCTGGCAGTACCAAGAGCTGATGTCGGGTCGCCGAAGATGGCAGCTAACAACACTAACCGTTGCACTACGAAGGCGGCCATTCATATTATGAATAATACTATGTATACAGTACTGAAGGTTACTTTCTGTTATTTCATACGAATTCTTTTTGTGATTGATTGTAATGATTATATTACATTACCCTCAAGTCATTTTTAATTTTCATGCATTTTTTATTATTTCTGATTCATTTTTCATCATGCATTCCCTTGATTTGATATACCTGCTTGAAGTAATCTGTTCCTCGGACAACTGCGTGGGAACGATGAGAAGACTCGATTACAGAGGGAGACCAACGCGGTGATGGTTATACTTAGTTCCTAATGATTTATAGGTAAAAGGTCTGGAATAAAACTAATTCACGGTACTATTGAGAAAATTAGATTTTTACAGAAGTTGCCAGCCTATAACGCAGTTGTTGGTGGTGGTGATGATGGTTGGTTGGTGATTATTATTTTAAGAGGAAGTACAACTGGGCAACCATCCTCTATTAACACTAAACAGAGGAATAAACCGAAGGGGTCCGGCACATTGAAAAATTAAAGTATTGGCCAAAGAAAGAAAAAAGCCACCAAGGGCGAGAAAATGAAAGACTCCCTAGGCCTCGATAACTAATACCATCTGGGCCGTAAAAGAAAGAAGGTGACCAAACGAGGTCAGATAGGATAGATGAAAGTGAGGAGCCTGGCACAAGTAGGTAAGTAGATTCAATGTCAGGAGTCAGGTAAGAGCCCCGTGGTTTCCAACCCACTCTCCAAATTTAAGAGCCCCTTGAGCCACTTATAGTCGCTTCTTACGACAGGCAGGAAGGGAGACGATACCATTGCTCGTTGTAATTTTTTTATTATGTTTACATTTAATTCCGTTATTGTAAACAGATTTTGCCATAGGTATATCTCCAAATTGTAATCTGTTTATCGATAATAATAATAATAATAATAATAATAATAATAATAATAATAATAATAATAATAATAATAATAATAATAATAATAATAATAATAATAATAATAATAATAATAACATATTTATCCAGTCTCATCATGTAGGGGTAACGTCATTGTCCCTTATTCAGAGGTCTTGGATTAGATTCCTAATTTTTTGGCCTTAAATTAACTCTACAGTATGACAAGGACAACTAAGACAATGAACTCGATTACGGCAACAAACATTGCTGTCATTGTACTTACCAAGTGATCTTACAACATCGTTAGCCATTGACATGAAACTTGCTGGTGTTCCAAGCCAACTTCTGCATGGCCTAAAGAAGTTCTCACCATAAAAGCTATAAGGCACTTACATTTTGGAGTTGCATTTGTTGGAAGATGTAATGCCGAGACTCATACAAAAAAACCATAGTGAGTATTAGCTCACCATCAGCTTGATGTATGTTTGCTACACATTCTGGGTAGCTCGCCTTCGTTTTCACATATCCACGAAATCTTTGGCCTATTGGACTGAATCATTTCCTCCCTTAGTGTGGTACTGAAAGAAATAAACCCGCGTCATTAGAATGTAACTGTTAAGGTTTCCTTGCGACCCTCTACAAGAGGTGGTAAAGACCTCCTCAGTTCACCTGAAAGGACGAGGATTCGATTCCACTTCAGGATATCGAAATACGTTATTTAGAAATGAGACTACCGCTCCTGGTGGGTGCATGAACCCTGGGATTAATTCGCCATAAACCAGAAATGAGTACAATGTTCATTTCTGGGGGAAGAGGTGACCGGTCATGTTCTTTCACTTCAAAAATCACACATTAATGGACAGGGATTCAAACCGTAGCCGCCTTTGGGAGAAGCCAACGATGATGTGACACGATAATCACTGTTTCACAGAGAGGATATATAAGAACATTTAGTTCAATGAGAAAGTGTTTTCCTAAGGTAGTGCACTAGATACATTTGCTATGAAGGGGAAGTTTTATTCGACGAGAGTATGTATTTTACGGTTGTTTGGAGAAGGTTGAATGCAAACAGAACAAAACGTTCCTTCCTTCTGGGAAGGAGTAAGATATTTATAAACTATCGACAGACCTGTCAAGTTTGGAAGTGCATAGAGCACGTGGTAGGAAGAGAACGTGCAGAATTATCTAGCAAGGTACAAGTCCATCGAGAACAAGTACATTCATTTAAAAGGCAAGATAATTCATGAAACATCATATTATTTAAAGCTTCAGTCAAATGTACTTACTTTATAGACTCCCGTATTCCGAAAGGAAAATAACCAATAGATAATGATAAAGTGAAGAAAACTGCTTATAGAATTATGTGGTTATATGGACGTAACATTACTTACCCGTAAATCATTTTTAAGTTTTAAATATTTTTAATTATTTCTATGTACTTATTTCTTCTTTCATTACCACATTATTTGTTGTTTTTATGTTATTTGCTCACTGTACTACTCTAAGAAGATATTTCTTTGTGACGGGAATATTTTCAAATTGCAATGTATACGTTAATCATAATAATAATAATAATAATAATAATAATAATAATAATAATAATAATAATAATAATAATAATAATAATAATAATACCACCACCTCAGCAATTGTGTTTCAGCATTTTGAATCAACGTCCATTTCGACGTTCCCTTTCACTCTACGAGATGGCAAGGAAACTTGAAATATATTTGGGTGACCTACTGCTGAGATTTTAAATTACATTTTCAGGGCTAACACCAAAAATGAGTCACCACATATCTTTTGCTTACCGACGTGCTACTACATAGTGTCGAATGTTCGACCCTCCAAAAATCTGTCTCGCTCTACAGGACTTGAACCTACAATCTTGGGATTGGGAATCCGACACTCTACCAGTGATCCTTAGGCCACAGGTATTGCTAAATAATAATAATAATAATAATAATAATAATAATAATAATAATAATAATAATAATAATAATAATAATAATAATAATAATAATAATAATAATAATAACTGAATGAACTGATGATATAAAGCAATACCAGAGTCATAAAAGTTAACGGTTATTTTCATTTGCATTTCATTTCTCTTTATTTTATAATGTATCTGTTCGTAGGCTATATCATTTTTCAAATTCTCTATTTTCAATTCTCTTAACTCACTGACGAGAAAATATCCTTTCGTGAAAATAAGGCAACTTCAAATAGTTCTCCGAATTTAGCAGAGCCGTCTAGTAATGAACGAGTGTATGATTTCATCTACTGACTAACGGTTATTTGATTTAGAAAATGTCGGTATTATTGGAACAGTCATGTTCCGTCGAAGAAGAAAGCCTTCGCAAAACATTAAGTTTCTATGCAGTTTGACCCTTTGAGATTGAAACAGTGTGAAATATATCGCATCTGAAACGAGCAGTAAATATACACTAACTAGCAAGATACCCGTGCTTCGCTACGGTATTATACTGAAATTTATAATTGAATGCTTAGCGTTTTATATATCACCCGCCGATATTTGCGATCTGACTCGTTTTCTGAGAGATTCCGCCAAAATTCGCGATTTGACTCGTTTTGTGAGAGATTACGGCAAGGTTCCCCCCATTCTTCGATCTTTTTTGCAGCAATCGATCTTGTCCTTCCCGGGCTAGGTCCAGGTATTGCACCCGGTCAGTTGGGTCGCTAAATCTTTGCCATCTGTTCCTGTAAGCATTTTTAATGTGGATAAAATCCTTGAGGATATCCGGCGTGGTGTCGTCTTGGGTGCCTTAGTGGTACTGAACCCGCGGTCGGACTGCAATTCGTAGTCATTACCCGTCCAGGACCCGTTTCCAGCGCAGATCGCACATTTCGACGACGGTCCAGAACATTATTATTATTATTATTATTATTATTATTATTATTATTATTATTATTATTATTATTATTATTACTGATGTTGTGGTACCCCACAGCAAGATGCAAGGCCTCTACTTGGCGGTAAATTACATCTGCTGCCATTGTCATTGATGACAGTATGACCAGCTCCACTGTCGCCCGTACGCAATTGAGCAGGATTTCTGGTGATACGAATGACATACTTCCGTGCATTATTGACCTATAATAGAGGTGAACAATTGCACGGTCAATCTCATTCTTATCGTTTATTTCAAATGAGTTAAAATTTTTATTTATATGACAGGAGAATCTACTATAATCTAAGAAGGTTCTCCAAAGGAAAAGATGGCTCTTGAGGAAGATTAAAAATGATCGGTTTATGATCAGAATGAGTGCATTGAAAATCCACAGCCTGTTTCCAGTCATTCAACCGGGTCAGGAATGGAATGAATAAGCCCCCAGCTAGCGGTGGGGATAGGAATTGTGCCGGCTGCCGAAGCCTGTCGCACTCCTCTGGGGCAATGATTGATGAATGACAAATGAAATGAAATGATATTGGAGAGCGTTGCAGGAATGAATGATGACGGGGAAAGCCGGAGTACCCGGAGTAAACCTGTCCCGTCTCCGCTTTGTCCAGCACAAATCTCACATGGAGTGACTGGGATTTGAACCACGGAACACAGCGGTAGGAGGCCGGCGCGCTGCCGCCTGAGCCACGGAGGCTCCTTATAAGTACATTATGAACATTAAAATCAATTGGTCTCACCTCCTTTTTCACCCCACCACGGTTGATTTACCCCCCCCCCTCCCCCCAAAAAGAAGGAAGGAGATTCCAAATACCAATGTTCACGTGTGTTACCTTCAGTTTTGAGATATAAGTATTCCCATAAAAATTATTCACTCCTTTTCACTTACTTTCGCACCCCCCCCCCCCCCCGCCCTTAAGTGAATTTTCCGGCAAAAAATATTTGTTTCTTTAAGAGTAAAGGATCTTCTAAATACCGATTATCTTCAGTTTTTGAGGTATGTGTCCTCATGAAACGAATTTAACTCCTTTTCACACCCGCCCCCAAAGATGATTACGCCCCCCCCCCCAAAAAAACTTGTCGTTTCATTTTTAATGAAGATCTAAATACCGATTTTCACGATTTTATTAGACGTAAGTATCTTCATACAATTAATTCAATTAATTTTTCAATTTTTTCACCTTCCCCACCCTTCATTGGATTTTCCGAGAAAACCTGTTTCTTTACTTTAACAGGAGATTCCAATTACAAGTTTTTTCGTCTGTAACATTTTACGTTTCTGTGATATACGGTAGATATAGTCTTTCTAAAAATTCACCCCAAATTGTCACTTCATTAATTAGATTTTCCAAGAACAAAAACAAAAAATGTTTATGTATTTTTAAAGGAAATCCCATATACTAATTGTTATGTCGGTAATATCTTCAGTTTCTGAGATATAAGGATCCTTATTATAGGTATTCAACCCTTTTTCACTCCTTTTCACCCCTGCTATTGGGATTTTTCTAAAACAAAAAAAAACCGTATTTATTTATTTTTAAAGGAGATTCTAAGTACCAATTACTACGCCTGTAAACATTTACAGTTTCGATATATAGATACACTCATTTTAAATATTCACCCCCCCTTTTCTCCCTCCATTATTTGGATTTTCCAAAAACAAAAAAATACGTGTTTATTTTTAAAGGAGGTTTCGAATTCTAATTCCTTTTAAAGGATTCTAAATACCATTCTTTTACATCTGTAAACTTTTGAAGTTTTGAGATATAGATACACTCATTTTAAAATTTGACCCCCCTTTTCACTCCCTTAGCGACGGAATATCCAAAAATCCTCCCTTAGCGAACACCTACGTTGTACTTTAAATGTATCCTCAAAATGTCGTTTCGTTATGTCCAGTAGTTTTGGCTCGGCGATGATAAATCTGTCAGTCAGTCAGTCAGAACAAGTTACTTTATATATATAGATAATATAATATTTCATTGACTGTGGAAAATAAAATAAAATAAATAAAAATAAATAAAAATAAAAATAAATAAAAATAAATAAAAATATTAAACAATATATTTCGACGTGAGAATTTGCATGTGAACTACGTACGAAATACCTTACAACTGGTAAACCATAAGTATTACAGTGATGGGAATGAACACGGAGATTAGAATTGACTAACTTCTCTGCGGTTTAGAGCAGCGTTGACCACAAACAAATGGAGGTGGGTGGATTTGCTTTACTATTACAGAGTAAAACAGATCTATTTTTCAAGACAGAGAAACTATGAACATATTTAAAAAAATGCTGGTCCTTCCCTCTCGATGTCGTAGCCAATGTAGTATACAAGAAACTCTTCACTAATTAAAAGGAATTAAAGGGAAAACTCCCTTAATGCACGACTTTACCAAGAAGTTTATTTATAGGGAAGAACAGTATTAAATTTACAATGTATTTGATACACTAAAAGTTAAGAAGTTCTCAGTTAAAAATACTTCTTACTGACGTTTCACTCTGTAATCTGTACTTTTGGTCTGGTCTTACCATTATGGTCTATGTGCTAATTAACTTAAAGAACAAAAATATCCATTGTATTACATGTTAAAACTACAATCAATGATTACAAAACGAGGAACTATTACTTTAAATTAATTCGTTAACAGAATGAGGAAAGCATTATGAAATCTAATTAGGAACAGGCAGAATTACTTCTCTTATAACCTTGAAATGAATGATGACATTTTGACCTAACTAGATATGATTTCCCATTCGCTACGACTGGCTTCCTTACTAACATTAGAGGGTGTTTCCTGTGACTTCCGTGTTGTGATGTAAACATCAACTTACTTCGTGCTAGTAAGTGAAGCCAATGAGAATGACATCCGGTACCGACCTTTTCAGCACTCACCCAAGTCAATAACGCCCATTTCTCAACACCATATCAGATTCCTGGCCGCGGTCTGCAGTAGTCTTATTGCTCTGTGTCTTATGTTGCAATAAGTATTTCGAGGTTTGAACTTTCGTTTCTTCCGTTCTCTTCAATTTATAATTGCGTCTCTTTTTAATACAAAGTATATTATTATTATTATTATTATTATTATTATTATTATTATTATTATTATTATTATTATTATTATTATTATTATTATTGTTTCGTTATGACCATTCATAGAGCGCGTTGGAACTTGTTCATTCGCTTGATGCACTCACTGTGTTGCCTCTTCCGTTCATCTGACCACTTTGTACCAGTCCTGCTTCTAGTTTTGACCACAATTGTGTGTTTATTTACTGAGGTCCTGAAGACTTGGCGTTTTTTCATATCTCACCCGATGTTCAATTCATTCAGGTCCCCTCTTGTTTCCTCTGGCCAATTTATTCTCCTGTTTATGAGTATTTACTACGTTGAATAACCTTTTCGCGACTCTATTATTACTCTTCCTTAACATGTGTCCAAAAAATTCAAACGTCTCCTTCGTTCAGTAATAATGAACTAATGTAACTATAGAGGTTTGAAGTTCGCCTTTCGATCAAAATTCCATTTTCTTGTATGGGGACCAAAATTATTTTACTAATTTTACCTACCGTACTTGTTTTTCAATATCTGAAACTTTAGAATGACCTAATGTTTCTGATGCATATAGAGCTTACACTAGAATAACTGTTTTATAATGTTTCAATTTAGCATTACGTGATATTACTTGTTTATTGTGGTGATCACATGTCAGTCTAAATGCTCTCTGCAGTTTTGAGGCCCTTTGTGTATTGGCCAAACTGTCTAATCCCGAAGAAGGAATTATATCTCCAAGGTATTTAAAAAAGTTATATGTGAAATTGTCCCATATGACGCTTCAATTTCATGTTTTTTACTTTTGCTGAAAATCCTGCATACTCTATAATAATAATAATAATAATAATAATAATAATAATAATAATAATAATAATAATAATAATAATAATAATAATAATAATAACATGAAATGGCGTATGGTTTTTAGTGCTAGGAGTGTCCGAGGGCATGTTCGGCTCGCCAGGTGCAGGTCTTTCGATTTGACGCCCTTAGGCGAAATGCGAGGCATGAAAATGAAAATCTACAACCTGTTACCAGTATTTGACCGGGTCAGGAATGGAATGAATGAAGCCCCCTTCTAGCGGCGAGGATGGGAATTGTGCCGGCTGCCGAGGCCTGTCGTACTCCTCTGGGGCAATGATTAATGAATGATTAATGAAATGAAATGAGATTGGAGAGTGTTGCTGGAATGAAAGATGACAGGGAAAACCGGAGTGCCCGGAGAAAAACCTGTCCTGCCTCCGCTTTGTCCAGCACAAACCTCACATGGAGTGACCGGGATTTGAACCACGGAACCCAGCGGTGAGAGGCTGGCGTGCTGCCGCCTGAGCCACGGAGGCTTCTAATGCGCGGCATGATGAAGATGAAATAATGATGAAGACGACACATACAACGAGTCCCCATGCCAGAGAAATTAACGATGATGGTTAACATTTCCGACCCTGCCGGGAATCGAACCCGGGACCCCTGTAACCAAAGGCCAGCGCTCTAACCATTTAGACATGGAGCCGGACACTAATAATAATAATCATAATAATAAAAGACCTTACTTTTCAAACTTAGAACAGTAGTACTTTATACAGCCGTTATATTATTCCGATTAAGATTTACCATCGAAATACACCCAATCATTAAGCATTTCTATACACACACACACACACACACACACACACACACACACACACACACTCTCTCTCTCTCTCTCTCTCTCTCTCTCACACACACGCACACACACACACACATATTCATACGTACAAACACACATTTTCATTTCAGAACCTACCGGTGCGTAGACAGTTTTGTGCTCGGTATGTACAATAGATTTTATAATAAAATTATCCAATGGTGTTTAGGTGTATATTAATGCGAGGGACCTGGGTCAATAGCCTAGATTAACTGGCACCGTAGAGAACCCCATTTTATTGAAAAAATTCCGGCATTCTAGCATTTCTTGAGACTTTCCGTCGTCGAGTGTGTCCTGAGTTGTAATTGTCAGTGTTTCCACACAGGGTACCTTGTTCTGTTACGTACGACTTTAATGAACACTCCGTCTTTCCTGGCCCTACACGTACCCACGGAACGGGCACTCCCGAGCTCACTCAGAGTCAGCGTCTCTGATTTGGCGAAAGTAAATCCGACTTCTTTTACACTAGATCTGGCGACACTTAATTTTTCCTTAAAGCAGCCTCAGCAGTTCGTTTTATTGTTGCCTTAGAACGCCCTCTGCTTCTTTTCTGCTCTCCGATGGTAAGAGATTTCTGTACAAGATGGTGTCGGTCACGTCTTCTGACGTGAGCGTACCAGTGGAGCTGCTTTTCTTCCATCCTGTTGCTGATGGGCACAACGTTAAAAGACCATCGAACGTGCTCATAGTGTACTTTGTCACATAAAGTGACGCCAGTTGGCCGTCACAGCATCCGCATCTCTGTGTGACATGCATTCGACGGTCATGCTTATTCTGTCTTGCCCAACATTCGGAGCTGTATATGAAGGCAGACTGGATAGTTGTTTTATACACTTTGCTCTTCAATTTGACTGGCATCCTCTTATCACACACAACACCAGTAAGGGATCGCCATTTCCTCCAATCAACACTGATGCGGTGTTTGACATCTGTGCAATATTACCATCAGATGTGATGATTGATCCGAGACACTTGAACTTGTCGGTCATCAACGGCGGTTCCTCAGCAAGGAAGACCGTGTTGTGTGGGACCGCTTTCTCGGGATGTACAAAGTTGAAGAGCATGTACTCGGTCTTCTCGCTACTATTTTTGTACCAATTTGCCTCTATCTAGCATTGCTCGCCTTTGCTTCAAGCACGCATCTACCTCCTCACATGACTCGTAAACTAAAACAATGTCGTATGCTTAAAGTATGGTCCGCGGCAGATCTTACATCAGATGATCCGTCAGGTCATTGACGACAATGTTGAACAGTGCTGGGCTCAGTGCCGGCCCCTGATGTACACTGACATCAACATGGAAGAAATGTCTGAAATATCTGTAGCGGTTTTCACCTTAGTAGTTGGACGTAGGTACATGTCATGGCTCATCTTCAAATACATTACAGTTTAAAAACAATTGTTAAATATCGCTTGTGGTAGAATTGCATTTCATTAATTGAGATATGTTGAGCGAAAGCACGATCTACTATACTCGGTCTCCTATTAGGCCCTACTACTGCCGTGACAACACGTCTCAAGGTATTGAGATATTGTCCAAGTCAAATGGCTGACTGTTCTCGGGCGCCCTGCTCCGATGTTCTAATCTATTGATTTAAATATCAGGCGTGTTCCCAAAACTAGTACATTTTTATCGTTTTGACGGTGTCTTCTTCTTCTTCTTCTTCTTCTTCTTCTTCTTATACTTCATCCTCTTCTTCTTATTATTATTATTACTTTTCCGGGGGTTGTGTGAAATTCAGAGGTGAAAGGAGTTACGTTCATGAATAGGTGCATATAGAAAAGATGAAATAGTAATTTAAAACTTTAAAATTCTGAATATATTTCTTTCCTAGGGTCTTTATTTGTTTCAGTTTTTACACTTTGCTAAGCAATAACAAATAGTCAGGTACAAAAGTTTAGCTCATGAGCTCGAGAAAAGTCTAGAACAGAGAACATAACAACATTAGCTTGGAGCTCGCCTGCTACAACTTCAACAAGAGCACTACTGCTCCCTTCAAAAACTCCTCGAGGAACCTGAGCTCCAAAATTTATAACCGTACGAAGAGCGCCTTTGCTCCACACAATTATTCTCTAGGAGACTATTCTCAAAATTTTTACATTTTCAGGCCTTTTGAAGGCACAATCTACGTTTTACCTAAAGAAAACAGTATCCACTGTCTCATCTGCTCAACAGTTACGTTTACAAGTAAATGAATAATGGAAGGTAACTTTAACAGGGGTAACAAGTACCCATTCTACCATGGCTTTAGTTAAAGAAGAAAAGGTTAAGGTTACTGGCCAAAAATCACAATATTACGAGACGAACACTTGTTCTCCTCTGAAATACACTTGGTAAGGACCTAAAACCCTATTTGGGCTGATGGTCCTAAGTTACAGAGGCTAAGCCTATACTACAGAGGTGATTGGATGGAGAGAATGTTTAAATTACAAGGAAAAGATAAATTTAACGTTTACGAAATCATAGTCACCTCAAGACCAAGCTGAAGGGGATTATAAGAGAGTTCCCACTCTTTGTTCCCCTAAGTTAAATTAAGATCTTAAACCAGATGTAGGATTTACATGGCCACATTACATTAAGAAAGAATTCTGAAACCTTCCTCTCGAGTTAAATTTCTGAGATCATTACATGATCAAAATATAACTGCCATTTACTTGAGCTGGTGGGCCTTCCGGAGATGGTCGAGGCAAACCCTCCCCTGCCTCCTCTACTAACACACTCTACTGCTGGAGTGGAGCGATCGAAAGACAACATGGCCCAAACGGTCCCAGCTTTTTTAGCCGAGAGGAAGGTTCCAGATTTCTCTGGGTCGAAGCCCTGACACACCCACAATTTCCATTGGACAATCAAAAAATATCAAAAATCCTTATTGGTTACTTTAATAAATGCACAAAATTTCCTAACAACTAAAATTTTAAGCTGGCGGGAAAAGATAAAAGTGCTGATAACCTTAGAAGACAGAAAACAATATACAAACAACACAGTTTAGGAAACCAATGTTTGCAAAATTTCTCTTGAAAATTTTTGATTAAAAGTTGATTGGTGAGGCATCTGTCGATGAATGTTCAAACTTCCTCCGAAATGAGTTTCATTGTTCTTCTAAAATGCTTTTAATATAAATGCACGGAGCGGATATACCTCCGGTATAATAATAATAATAATAATAATAATAATAATAATAATAATAATAATAATAATAATAATAATAATAATAATTTTTGACGGTTTTCGCAGACCTTCGAGGCGCCGAAAGATTGTCTCACAGGAGTTCTTTTACGTGCCAGTAAATCTACCGAAAGGAGGCTGAAATATTCGAGCACCTTGATATACCACCGAATTGAGCAAGGATCGAACCTGCCAGAAGGCCAACGTCTCAACCGTCTGAGCCACTCAGACCGGCGGCTGCCGAAGAGAAATAGCACACCTCAACTAATGATAGTCAGCCGGGCTGAGTGGCTCAGACGGTTAAGGCGCTGGCCTTCTAACCCCAACTTGACAGGTTCGATCCTGGCTCAGTCCGGTGGTATTTGAAGGTGCTCAAATACGACAGCCCCGTGTCGGTAGATTTACTGGCACGTAAAGAAACTCCTGCGGGACTAAATTCCGGCACCTCGGCTTCTCCGAAGACCTTAAAAAGTAGTTAGTGGGACGTAAAGCAAATAACATTATTATTATTATTATTATTATTATTATTATTATTATTATTATTATTATTCATGATAGTCAGTCATTGTTACATTATTGCTAGTACTACTAAATACTCTCCGGTTTGAGCGCTGGAAGAAGAGATGTATATTTGCAGCAGGAATTCACTTATTGTATTGTTGATCAACTTTACAGACCTAAGGACATTGTAGGCTATTACATTTTGTTTTCTTCCAACTCGACAATATCAGGGAATTTGAAGCCTCGCCATTCCTATTCCTCCCATTTTTAAAATTACTTTTCCCCCATTAATCGAATAATACCCCCATTACCTTTTTCTCATTTCTACTGTCACCTCCATTACCTTCCAGATCAAGAGGAAATAATGACCACACGGATTTGCTGCTTATAAGAAAAGCAATAATGGGATCGAAAACCATCATCGCCAGTTAGTTTGTTACCATGCCTACAGAAAAATATTTCCGTATAAGTAATGCTCGCCATTGATGAAAGTAGTCTTATTAGACTTAAATTTGTTCAAGGATAGACCAGTTGCTCATAATATTTTAGGCAAATAAAACACGCGTACATATTAATGACCGCTTTTTTGAAATGGTTAATTGTTGAAATATCAGATTAAGCTTTTTTTTTACTGGATATTAGACATATTCATACGAAATATCAGCCAACTGGTTGTGTAGTCTTGTGGTGCACGATCTCATAATAAGCGGTTACACGACTTGTTGCAAATAATTACACCAATTATATATTTTCAGGTCATTATTTTGAAATACAACGTGACAGTTCCATTTGTGGATGTTTGTGCCAAATTTCATAAAATTTAACCAACATTTTTGACATGATATCTTTTCGGAAAACAAACGTGTAAATGGACGCACGAACTGACTGACTGACTGCTGACTGACTGACTGACTGACTGACTGACTGACGAACAAAATAGAAATGAACCACAATTACTACGAACCTTCACTAAACATGTAGAGCATTAATTCCCTTTCTGTACCTCATTTTGGGGTCCTAATTGAAAATGTAAGCATTTGATCAAGCTCATTTGAAGGTGTTAGAATTGTTTCCAAAAGTTACTTGCAGCGTGTGAGCAACAAACTTCCCTCACTACGAAGTTAGTTACGTCGAGAGAGAGAGACTAACTTATACACCATGATGAATTAGAGTTAAGGAGGTGGTACAAATGCACATACTTGAGAAGTAAGCAAATCAGTTAATTCATAGGTGGCTACTTTAATTTAAGGCACAAAAAGGAACGTTATCTTAGAGGGTTACCACTATTTACCGGAATGTTAACAGGGAAGGTGATGCGAATGACAGAATATATTATCAACAAATGGTAAATAATTTAACCTGGCACGGAGGGCTTAATCAGAAAGTGATAGAATCAGCTAGAGGGAAAATATTTTAGATGCAGTGTTGGTAAAACACAATGAGAACTACAAAGAAAATGAACGTGAAGCTATTCAGTCGTAATTAGAAACAAATGTGACAGGAAGACGTTGGTTAAAATGGGGTTATTAGCAATAATATATGGATGATAAGAGAGACATGAGGAAATTTAAAAATGTAATAGTGATCAAAGGACATTGGTAAATAAACATGTTATCTGGTAAGGAATTAATAAATAAATTAATAAAGAGATTAAGAAGGAAGTGCAGATTAGAAAGAAATAGAGCGAGGAAGTAAGAAGAGAACGAAGGAAGTCATTAGGAAATTGAATTTAACAAATAAGTCAGCTGACCCACATCGTGTACAGTTATTTACGTAGAAATCCTTATACAAGGTAGAATACCGTAGCGAAGCAGGGTATATTTGCAGGTTGTAAATTACTGTTTGCATGAAGGAGCTATACCAAGGAAATGGAGAGTTCCTGTAGTTGCCCCTGTGTAGAAGGAAATAAATATAAAGCGCATAATTACAGACCAGCCAGCATGACACACGTTGCATGTAAACCCTGTGGAAATGTTATTTCTTGATTGTATTAGACACGTTTGTGGAACAGATAAAGGTTTTGATAGTAGGGAATCCGCGTTTCGCAAATATTATTCCAGTGAGGCCCGACAATTTTCACCAAGAGAAAAAAGGCCTCTCAGTTTTAGTTACTGTGCTGATAGGGTGATCACTTTAATCACTTGGTATTAATAAGGAAAGAAATTCATAAGTGAAATCACGTAATCGAAGTTCTAATTAAATGGTTGGGGGTTGTAGTTAGGGTGTAAAAGACAGTGCGTATAAGTTTGTGGTAAGACTAAAATCAGAGTATGGTTCCAGACCCACACCAGGATTACTCGATACAAGAACTGGACGAGATCCGAAGACAATCAGCACGATTTTTTTATGGGTGATTTCATCAGGAGAGTACTGCTACGGAATGTAGCAAATTTTGGCCTGGGAAGAATTGGGAGTAAAGAGACGAGCTGCTACACTAAGCGGTATGATTCGAGCTGTCAATGGAGAGATGGCGTGGATTGACACTAGTAGATAAAATATTTGCGTGGAGCTTTTGAAGGTAAAAAATATCTAAATGGAAGTAAGATTAGGATTCAAGAGGACTAATGGGGAAAATATTCACTTACGAGGTGAGCAGTAAGGAATTTACCATGTTATTTGAAATCATAGAAAGGACTAGATAAACAATTGATAGGGCGTCTGCCACCTGGGTGATAGCATTCTATACAGAACATCGTTTACTTTTATGACTGACTGGCGGATGTACCCGTGCTTCGCTACGGTATTCCACATTGTATTCGAATATCGAACTAAATAGTGTGCATGCAGTAAATAAGATTGAATTAAAATTGCATGTCTCTTAGCGTCATCCGAGAAAGAGCATGGGGAGGTCCCCGTACGTTGTTTCCAATGTAAAGTGTTTGTTATGGATTTGTGATATAACGGCAGGCTCACTTGCCTACTGCCATTCACAATCGACTTGGGAAGTTTACATTATAATTGCAGGCCCCATTGCCTACTATGCGGACAGAATCGATTTGGGGAGTTTTCGTTAAAATGGCAGCCCCCCTTTCCTGCTTCCAGACAGATTACAGTTTTTATTATAATGGCAGGCAATTACCCTACTATCACTCGAAATTGAGTTGTGCAGTTATCATTATAATGCCAGGCCCATTTTCCTACTTCCAGCCAGCTTACTGCCAGTCACACCAAGCTGGTGAGTTTCCATCAAAATAGCAGGCCACTATGCCTAATGCCAGTCACATTTTAGATGAGGACATTTCTTTATAATGGCGGGCACCATTGAATACTGCCAAACACAATCGGGCAGGGGAGATTTAAACAAAACTGCGTGCTCACTTGCCTTCTGCAAGTCAAATCGAGAAGTGAACTATTCATTACAATTGTAGACCTTCCTTACTAATGACAGTTACACAGGAGTTGGAGAAGGAACCCTTTCATACTGCCAGTCAAAGTCGGTGTGGGGAGTACTGATTACAATAGCAGACCAACCCTTTCTCGATCACTACAAATCGACATCAGCGAATATATATAGATCGACATACGAAAGTATATGCGTGTTTACAATATTGAAGACCTTCATTTACAGATTAACTGCTACTAAACGTACGTCATATCGACAAAGGATTATACCATAAGACACGCCGGATTTAGTGGCCTAAATGGCTGGTCCTATGATATGTCATCTATTCTTGGGTCAGATTGAGTTAGAAACGTGGAACAGGGTAACGTTCTTGTAAGATTATCTCACATTACATTACTTTTCGGATAATTATGTGACAGCTACATACATAGCATTTGGCTCATATATGGCTACTGGGTGGGCCAATTTTCGTGAAGAGTTTGATGATTCTGTATTTCATATAAGTAATCGAAGGTATGAATTATGCATGTGAAAATTCAAAATTGACTTAACATCCATTAATAGAGAAAAATCAAACGTAAAAGGGATACAGATACGGCAAAAAGTCATAAGACCAAGGTTGTAGATCATTCCAAATTGAACGGAGATTGTGCAATCTGTTATGTGATAGGAATTTCCGAAGGTCTGCACCATCATTAAAATTGCCTGCATATTTCGATATTCTTCGGGGATAAAAAGTGAAAAATTTAATGATCTTGGATGTTTTCCGTTCGTTACAGGCTAAAACGTATAATTTTGTCAAATTTCAATTATCTTCTTTTTCTTCTGGCAGATTATGCCGAAATCTGGATTTTGGGCGAGGCGGGTAAATATTAGGACTTTCAGGAAACTAAACCAAAAATTATGCAGATGGTCATTATTACCCCTTAAACGGAAAGCTGTACGAAAATTTCGCCAAAATAGTCAGTGTAGAGGCACACAGTCGTTACGATTTGATTTATATAGATAAGGAATCTGCTCCATGTAAAACACCTTTTTCGCTATGTCCGCTGGACTTAACCTGCAAAACTGACCATTCATGATATCTCCCTTATTAATCCTCCTGACGAAAAAATGCACACGAAAAAAAGGTTTAGAGGGGGGGGAATTACATCACGTTTGATCGATTTCCAGTCAGGTTGGTCTTGTTCTGTATATATTGTGGAAGAGTAAAATCACCATTTCGGTTCCCTATAAACCGCCAGTCCATTCCGGAAAATGATATGTTATTTACGTGTAAAACCTACCTCTGGACAGGTGGATGCTAAATATGAATTTTGGATCGATTGTCTTCAGTAGTTTTCAAGTTGTAAGGAATACGCTTTACACGCACCCGCTCGTGAGTTAAGTCCGATGGGACTTGTACAAAAAAACGGTCCGTTAATGATATCTCCCTTATTAATCCTCGTATCGAAATGATGCACATGAGAAAAAAGGTTTAGAAATTAATTTCTACCAAGGCAGGTAGATTTAAATTAACGTTGGTTGTGTATATTTTGTGAAAGAGCAAAATCACTGTTTCGGTTTCGTATAAACCCCCAGTCAGTTCAGGGATTTAGAAACAATATTTGCCCTAAAACCTATCAAGGACAGGTGTATTCTAAATATGAGTATTGGTGGAAATACATCCAGTAGTTTGTAGCACTCGCGTACATACGGCGTAATTAAGGAAGAAAATAATACAGTTAAGAGAGTTGAAAGTAATAGAAAATGGATCATAACTGAGGACAGCCGGATAACGACAAATATGTAAATGCCAAGTTAATGTATTGGAAAATCAAATGCCCCTCAATAAATTATGCTAGTGTGAGTTATGGATATAATAAAGCGGTAACAGAGGAGAAATTTAGGTCCATTGATTCCTAGGTAAACAAATAATAAGAAGATGACTAATGGTGTTATTACTTAATCTATTCGAAGGCGGTTATAACATCCAACGATATTCCGCCAATATCCCGCAGATAGGCCGATTGACGCCTCTCTTGCCTTCTACCTAAGGAACAACCACGAATTTAAAAGCATGATGAGGAAAATGGCAATACGTTACTTCCCTGCTGGCATGCAGCCAGAGACGTTGCCATGGTAACCTGTAGGTTCGTTGTCGGTCTGTCGGTCACTCAATGCAGAGCATGGTACCAGCAGAAAATTGTAAATTTCTCCGTCATGTCAAGAGTAAGGTAAATTATGAACATAACGAAAGTTGTTTATAATGAAGAGACGTTTCACGTACGGTAAACGAAGCTTACAGAAAATCAATAGTATAAGAGAAAATAGAGGAAAACCATTGTGGTTTTCCAATAAACCCCCCGTCTATTCAACGATTTTAAAATGATATGCATATTGAAACCTTCCCCGGGATGAGTATCCTCTAAATATGAAGTTTAGTTGAGATCTATCGAGCCGTTTCGACGTGATGGTGGAGAAACCATTCTGGTTTTCCTATAAACCCCCGTCT
Organism: Anabrus simplex; assembly: GCF_040414725.1. Classification (NCBI taxonomy): domain Eukaryota; kingdom Metazoa; phylum Arthropoda; class Insecta; order Orthoptera; family Tettigoniidae; genus Anabrus; species Anabrus simplex. The sequence continues at coordinate 1,212,204,560 of NC_090265.1, read as the reverse complement.
ATTCAAAGATTTTAAAATGATATGCATATCGAAACCTTCCCCGGGATGAGTATACTCTAAATATGAAATTTGGATGAGATCTATCCAGCCGTTTCGACGTGATGGTGGAAAAACCATTCTGGTTTTCCTATAAACACCCCGTGTATTCAAAGTTTCTAAAATGACATGCATATCGAAACCTTCCCCGGCATGAGTATACTCTAAATATGAAGTTTGGTTGAGATCTATCCAGCCGTTTCGACGTGACGGTGGAAAAACCATTCTGGTTTTCCTATAAACCCCCCGTGTACTCAAAGATTTTAAAATGATATGCATATCGAAACCTCCCCCGGGAGGAATATACTCTAAATATGAAGTTTAGTTGAGATCTATCGAGCCGTTTCGACGTGATGGTGTAAAAACCATTCTGGTTTTCCTATAAACCCCCGTCTATTCAAAGATTTAAAAAAGATATGCATATCGAAACCTTCCCCGGGATGAGTATACTCTAAATATGAAATTTTTTGAGATCTATCCAGCCGTTTCGACGTGATGGTGGAAAAACCATTCTGGTTTTCCTATAAACCCCCCGTGTATTCAAATATCTTAAAATGATACGCATATCAAAACCTTCCCCGGGATGAGTATACTCTAAATATGAAACTTGGATGAGATCTATCCAGCCGTTTCGACGTGATGGTGGAAAATCCATTCTGGTTTTCCTATAAACACCCCGTGTATTCAATGTTTCTAAAATGACATGCATATCGAAACCTTTCCCGGGAGGAGTATACTCTAAATATGAAGTTTGGTTGAGATCTATCCAGCCGTTTCGACGTGATGGTGGAAAAACCATTCTGGTTTTCCTATAAACCCCCCGTGTATTCAAAGATTTTAAAATGATATGCATATCGAAACCTTCCCCGGGAGGAGTATACTCTAAATATGAATTTTGGTTGAGATCTATCCAGCCGTTTCGACGTGATGGTGGAAAAACCATTCTGGTTTACCTATAAACCCCCCGTGTATTCAAAGATTTTAAAATGATATGCATATCGAAACCTTCCCTGGGATGAGTATACTCTAAATATGAAGTTTGGTTGAGATCTATCCAGCCGTTTCGACGTGATGGTGGAACAAACAGACAAACAAACAGACACGAACAATTTTATTTATATAGATGAGCTTTGGAAGTGTACGCTGCGATGCGGGCTGCCTACACTTTAGGGCCAGGTGATAAACTTGTTGAGTGTCTGATTTATTCTTATCGTGGTGAATTAGATGGCAATGAAACCGACTAGCACCGGAAGTGGGAGGGCAGGTTACTATCATCATCTCGCTATTTTTAAACCTCAGTCCTACGTAAGTATATTAAATCTAACTTGAAATGGATTCTATCTATCTAGTGTTAGTGTAAGTTTAAAAGTAAAAGTTGTAAATGACGGACACTGAATTTGTGAAATTCTGTTTGATTTAGAATGTTAAACTAGTAGTATTCATTGCAATATTTTCTTTCCATTCAATTGCTTGTTCTACTATTGTTGTAGTTGTTGTGTAATTATGTTTTAATTTTACTTAATTATCGCTTGTAACGCTAAGCTAGTAAGTAGTAAGCTCAACCTATAGTATTGTAAGCCGTAGTGTTAAGCACTTGAAATACTTAAATTTTGTGTGAATTTGTACGATATGATGATGCTGGATTAAGAATGTTAAACTAGTAGTATTTCTTGTAATATTTCCTTTCCATGGAATTGCTTGTTGTTGTTTCTGCTGGGTAATTATGTTTTAACTTTATTATCATTCTACTGTAAGTTACAATTGTCACCCGGTTATTTAACAGTTGCGATGTTTATGTTAATACTATTATTAATAACAGTATCACATTAACACTTTTCGACAATACCAAATTGCTCCCTGACATGCACGTAATGATCCATCGAAATGTTCGTAGTGACGGAATGAATGTGAACCGATGAACTTACTCACTCCATTCCTCTACCTCTGCTCCCACCCCAAATTCTTTAGTGTGAGACACATTGGAAGTCTGCAGAGTTCCTGCATACCCTATTCGTGAGGCATGAATCATCTGCTGAACAGTCCACTACATAAGAGCAACTTTTACGTTCGATTTTTTATCTAAACTATACTTCAATATTTGTTATCTACGTAAAATTTAAAAGAAACAATAGGAAACGCGCATGATTAAGAGTATAAAGTATCGGTGCTTGCTAATTAGCTAGCATTCACGTGCTTTCTCCAACGTTTGTTTTATTAATGCTTTAATAATTAATTTATATTTTATTATTGTTGTGTTGATAGCGTATATTCTTTTACGGAACAAGTTGCCTGCGTGGTTAGCGCCATGTAGCTGTGAGCTTGCAGTCGGGAAATAGTAGGTTCAAACCCCACAATCGGCAGTGATGAAGATTACTTTCCTTAGTTTCCCATTTTAAAATCAGGAATATGCTAGGGATGTACTTACGTAAGGCCACCTCGCTTCCTTACCAGTTCCCTCCCTGTCCTAGCCCTTCGTCGACATAAAACTCTCCTGAGTCGCTGAGACGTAAAACAATCAGCAAAAGATACGTAGTGTTTTAGTGCTCTTCATTATTTACATAAGAGAGTGATTTTACTTGTGATTTATTAACTAGTGTGCGTAGAACTGTTAACAGTGGTGAAACATGCTTAACAGTTCATGTGACTGCAGTATGTGAATAAAATGGGAGGCCTTAAATATGGTTGCTTATTTAACTGGAAAAATCTTTCATTAAAAAGAGTTGAGAGCGAGAAGGAAAATATGAACATCCCTGGATAAAACTGGTCAACTCCTGGAAAGCGTAGACAAGGGGTACGCAAAATGGACGATATATGAGAAAAAACACAACTCCTCTACGTGGTAAAATAAATTCAATGCCACCTGTTGACTGCTGACTGACACCATCAAAGACAAGGCATTTTTGGGGAAGAAATCTAGGATAAAACCGAAGAAAAATTCAAATAGAAACAGGTTTCAAGAGGTCCAAGTGCATTAATATAAGAATGATTCATTGTTGTCAAATAAATAAATAAATAAATAAATAAATAAATAAATAAATAAATAAATAAATAAATAAATAAATTTCATAATAAGGGTAGATCCTTCGTATATCTGGACAAAAATCTGATCTATTCTAGTGAAAAATAAATGTTGATAAAGCGATGGGGTGGCAGGTGTTCTTGCATCCGAGAGCACTGGCTGAAGACTGATTACATCCCGTGCAGGAGGAGACATAGAATTCGTCCCAAATGCGATGAACATTTGCCAAACTAAGAGTGAGTCTGGCGATTATCATGCCGCAATAAATTCTGTGAATTTTTCAAGGTGGATGCAAGAAACTATAGCGATCGTGGATAATGTGCCGTAAAATTCTATATTAATGTTTAAGGCACCCAACGGCTCTACTGAAAATAGGTGGATTAAAGAATGGCTTACGAATAAAACCATGAATTTCGATCCAGAACAAACAAAAGTAGAACTTCTTGTGTTGGCGCACACTCATCGACCCGAATCCGTATATTGAGTCGATTTGAATTTGAAAGCTCCGGGCCATGTCATCCTGATATAACAACCATATCACTGCGATATGTCCACGACAGGGTATATTTGGGGCTCCGTCAAACGTCGGGTGGGAATGAGAAACAAAACTTCGAACGTCCAAGACAGTTGAACAGAGGAAAGTATGCAGCCATGCAATCGGCCTTAAGGAGAATTGCAGCGAGACATAATAGAGGGAGAAATGGAAACGATAATACATCTCTGAGTTCGAGTTAGGCTCTGACTTATCTCCTTTCTCAGAATATGAAGAAAGCGATATAGATATATCAGGAGAGTATCCTTTGTAATAAGTTCCCCACTTCGAAGGCTAAGGTGAGCTATGTTTCGTTATCAAAGCTTGTAACTGTTCGTCTGTGGATAAATGCCTGTTTCGTATTTAAAGTGATACTTTTAATGTTTAAATTGTTTTAGAAATCCAAGGTAAATTTATTGGACAATACTTGACGTTAAACAACATGACCAAGGAATACTGAGTTTCGCTGTAAAAATTAGTCCCATATTCACTCGGACCGAGCAAGTTCAGTTGTTAAACACGGGCATAATACTTCTGCGACGTAGCCTTGTCTTGTATAGTAGGCTACTATGTATGTAATGCATGTTTTTGTTATTATTATTATTATTATTATTATTATTATTATTATTATTATTATTATTATTATTATTATTATTATTATTATTATTATTTTAAAGCATCAAAGAAGAATAAGGGACAGTTATAGGAAAAATCAAAAGACTAAAATCCAAAAAATGGAATTTGGATTAAAAGTGAAACTTCAAGAAATTTATCAATTCATGAAAACGTAACAGCTACAACTAGAAAAAGGCGATTAAAATTTTACGGACATCTACACAGAATGTTAACAACAGGCTGAAAAAGAAACTTGCAAACTTATTGCCATGTCTCAAAAACCGCAGCAATTGATTAGTGGAAATAAATTAAAATCTATAAGAAACTGGAAATACCGTAGAGACCATTCAAGATATAAGACAATTTAGAAGCTTTGTAAGCTAATATAAATTTGCACAGAAACCTGAAAGAAAATGTACATATTGACTTTAAGAACGCTGAAAGGAACTCAAGAGATGAATTAAGAGATACATATCTTCACCATTGCATTCTAAATAATTTTCCACCACTGGGGCAGTAAATGGGGTCAGCTGGGGTTGCAATAGGGCGAAACAGTTTTCACGACGCGGGGCCACCGTAACTTTATGACGCTCCGGATAAGCGTTTTGAAACATGACATTGGTGATTTTTAAGACTTTCTGGAGTTCTGGTCTTCTTCTTGTTTCAGATATTGACGATCTTTATGGCAAAACATTTATCTGAAACTGATCTGAAAAGTCCTTTCGAAGTTGTACTGAATCATCCTTTCAAGTTTTTCAGCCAAGTAATTATTCATGCTCTAGGTCTTCTATTTAATTCTATCTTCTCGTAGAGAATCAGTTGTGATGATGATGATGATGATGATTGTTGTTTAAAGGGGCCTAACATCGAGATCATCGGCCCCAAGTATCAGCTGCAGTAAAGCATATAATTGCCTATTCCTCATGATATGCCCTGAATACAGCAGTATAGACCTTTTACTGTCAAATAAACCTCGTAAAGCTTTTCTGTTCTTTCCAGAACAGTGTCATTGTTACTGTGATCTGTCCATGAAATCCTGAGTTTACGACGACACATCCACAATTCTTACGATTCCGGTGTGTCATTAGATGTTTGAATTATAAGACACTGTATCTTCTCGAATATATCTTCGATAATTTTGAAGCCATTCTGTTGTACACAAGTCACGAAATTTTGCGAAAAAGAAGGCAAATTTTCGCAGTTCTTCAGATCACGTTTTTCTCCTATGTTCACAATTTCTTAGTACTGAAGGCCATATAATTGTATAGATCATTGAGATGAATCAAACAATACCTCACACGAAGTGCTATCAAGCCGGAGTCCAGAGCTTAACTAATTTTATTTTTACTGTTACTTCACGCACAGTAATTTTAGTACCACAAGATGGTGGTAATATTGCATCTTCCGATGAAGTCATAATGAGTTCAGACTCTTGTTGCTACTCGTTGGTACGGTGGTTCTTCCTCCTTAAAGTGAGATATCGAACAGTTTCGTCACTTGTGTTTTCAAGAAGTAGGCTAATTTTGATTTTAAAACATTCACGTTTTAAAAATCTTACTGCTCTAAGTACGGTTTAGGAGCTACAGATTCATTCTATGTCAAAAAGGCAATATTTCTGCTTGAATGTAGCAATAACCATGAAAAATTAATTTTTACAATTGCATTGTAGGCCTACATGAAATACATTGTCAACAGTTGTGAAGAAATACTAAATACGGTAGAGTTAAAAAGGCCAACCACACACCAGTGGTAACCGAACCCACAACCTTCCTATTTCACCTCAGATGATCTACCGATTGAACTATGTTGGCCTAGATAGTACTTGTTCATTTGGAAAGGACCTCAGTTACAGGTCTGATACTACTGCCTATTCGGGAGATAATAGGTTCGAACCCCACTGTCGACAGCCCTGAAAATGGTTTTCCGTGGTTTCCCATTTTCACACCAGGCAAATGCTGGGGCTGTACCTTAATTAAGGCCACGGTCGCTTCCTTCCCATTCCTAACCCTTCCTTGTCCCATCGTCGCCATAAGACCTATCTGTGTCGGTGCGACGTAAAGCAACTAGCAAAGATACTACTGCCAGCACAATTATACATACTGCGCTTGTCGGTCCGATGTGGTCCAATTCAAAAATGAATATTTAGTTCTGCATCGAACTAGAAATGGAGTTTTAACTTATTAAATAGGACATGCTGAAGAAATGTTTAGTACAGAACAAAAATGACCATCGTTTCCCACTGGTGTCCACAAGCAAACTGAATTTTGATGGAAGTAAGGACAAATTGTTTGACTACTGCAAGCAAGGTGTATACTGTACGTGCTGTGATTTTCATTTAGCATATTCAGAATAAATGAAGAAGCGTTATATACAACTTTGGAACATATTTTTTATATTGGTCACTGACGACCCAATGATCACGTAGGACATCACTAAAGATAAAAAAACACACACAATATAACAATGCAGCATTTTCCAACAGTAAGTATTTAGCTTATAAGTCTCTTTTGGGCTTGCAAATACAAATTACAATCATTAGTATGTGGGCCTCCGTGGCTCAGGCGGCAGCGCGCCAGCCTCTCACCGCTGGGTTACGTGGTTCAAATCCCGGTCACTCCATGTGAGATATGTGCTGGACAAAACGGAGGCGGGGCAGGTTCTTCTCCGGTACTCCGGTTTTCTCTATCATATTTCATTCCAGCAACACTCTCCAATATAATTTCATCTGTCATTCATCAAACATTACCCCAGAGGTGTGCGACAGGCTTCGGCAGCCGACACAATTCCTATCCTCGCCGCTAGATGGGGGCTTAATTCATTCCATTCCTGACCCGGTCGAATGACTGGAAACAGCCTGTGGATTTTCATTTTCACTATTCTTGAACAAAAGCCTCCGTGATCTCAGGCAGCAGCGGGCCGGTCTCGCACCGCTGGGTTCTCTGGTTCAAATCCCGGTCATTCCATGTAAGATACGTGCTGGACAAAACGGAAGCGGGGCAGGTTTCTCTTCAGGTATTCCGGTTTTCCCTGTCATCTTTCATTCCAGAAAAACTCTCCAATATCATTTCATCTGTCAGTCATTAATCATTGCCCCTGAGGAGTGCGATAGGCTTAGGCAGTCGGCATAATTTCTATCTTCGCCGCTAGATGGGGGCTTCATTCCGTTCCTGACCTTGTTGAATGACTGGAAGAGGCTGAGGATTTTTCACTCTTCTCGAACAGCGGTTGATATCGCTGTAGATTCTCATTGGAGTTACAGTATATCAGTCGTGGTGCTTCTGGAAACACTTATCGTGCAGAGGCACTTCGTGTTTCTTCCAGAATTTCGTGTTTTCTTTTTGACGTACCCAACAACTGCGTCTTGTTAAAAAAACACTAAATATGTTCAGATATGAACACACGGATGGAATCCAATGTTTCGCACTAGTGTAACTAATGAACTGAATTATTATTTGAATAAAATGACAAGTGGTAACGGAAGTAAAGAAAAATTGTTTGACTATTGCAAACCAGGAGAACACTTGATTTTCTACTTAGCAATGAATGTGATCAGTGGGTCATTAGTGACCCGCTAGAAGTTTGGCCCTAAATTTTCAGTATAAATTAACAGATATTTTAAAAATAGAAGTAATATATTATATATATATTAAACAGAGTTTTACGAACAGTACACATGGTTTAGAAATTACATCCTTGATTCAGTAGCACCAGATTCAAGTCAAGCCATAAAACCAGCGTCAAGCAATAAGAATACTTGTGCCTATAGTTACAAGAATAGGAATCCAATAATGATTGCCATCAAGAAACAAAAGATCATTACACACTTTCCTATTTTTGCAGGTAATGGTGAAATGTATTGTTTATTATTTAGATCATTCATGTAAATGGGTCGCCAACGACGCACTGGGAATATATGTAAATAAACCTTACATACATTATACTCTAGGAGTGTGTAAATACTTCATGCAAACATACATTCGTACAGCGTGCTATGGTAAAGATTGCCTTCACGGATAACCATGCAAAAATGAACACGACGAACCTTTTTCTGATGGACTGTATATCCATATGTAGCTGGGTGGCGTGACTAGTCATAAGAAAAATAATTGATAGGAAGAACATGGGGAGATACGAGGTTTTGATGGAACAACGACGTTATACATATTCGTGCGTATTTCTATGGTGAAAATAATATTTATATTTCAAAATTTTTAAATGCTAGCATATTATTGGTAATTTAATTAAGTTCTTTCGGTATTTGAAATAATTTTTAAGTAATATTTCTCCTTCTGGCTTTCTTCTTCTTCAGTCTATCGTCACTGCGTGATCATTACCACGTATTTGACAATACGCTCCCTATTCATTATTTTCCTCAATACATAAATACTGTAGGAGTGCGTAAATACTTCATGAATATATATGCATTCCTACTGTACGGTACAATAGGGTTCCTTTACATATTGGCGTAGAAAAGTGAATGCAACGACCATTCTGTTGGACTATATTCCATGAGTGGCTGGAAGGCTTGACCAGTCTTAAGGCAAATAATGGATAGAAAGGACATTGTGGGATACGGGGTACTTTTTTATCCTAGTAGCATTACGTCGCACCGACACAGACAGGTCTTATGGCGACGATGAGATAGGAAGGGGCTAGGAGTGGGAAAGAAGTGGCCGTGGCCTCAATTTAGGTGCAGCCCCAGCATTTGCCTGGTGTGAAAATTGGAAACCACGAAAGACCATCTTCAGGGCTACCGACATTGGGATTCAAACCCACTATCTCCCGGATGCAAGTTCACAGCCGCGTGTCCCTAGCCGCACGGCCAACTCGCCCGGTATATGGGGTACTGCCCGCGCGCCGTTGCTATTCTGTGTACCATTACATGATCATCAAAACGTTACTACATTTGCCTCTCCATCCTGCGCTATCACCTCACCGTATGATGATAATATATGACCGCCATTATAAAAAATGATGATTTAATGGTCGTTTTGTGTCCTGGCTGACTTTCACAAGTTAAGCATATCATTTGTCGTTTGACATATTGTAGGCCATACAGTGGACCGTGCCGTGATATCATCGGCAGTGATCAGATGATTGATTGGAAACAAAAATTTATTAGCAATTGTTGATTGTAACAATCATTTCGTTCAGTTATTTCATTATTCACAATGGTACTAATTCAGAACAATAAAATATATGCAGAATTGATTGAGTTCATTAAATGCTCATTTATGAATTTAAAGACGATTAGGGTGGAAATAAAATGGTCATGGCTTGCATCCGGGAGATAGTAGGTTCGAATCCCACTATCGGCAGTGCTGAAGATGGTTTTCCGTTGTTTCCCATTTTCACACCAGGCAAATGCTGGGGCTGTACCTTAATTAAGGCCACGGCCGCTTCCTTCCAACTCCTAGGCCTTTCCTATCCCATCGTCGCCTTAAGACCTATCTGTGTCGGTGCACATAAAGCCCCTAGCAAAAAAGAAATGGTCACGATCCTAGATGGGAAGTGAAACAATGAGAAAGGCGTGCAGGAGGAGATTTTGAAATACATGTATTCTACTCACTGTACGATTATATACTGTGTATCTGTGCTGAATAATTCTGAAATGTTCAGTGTGATTCCGTCGGTGGTTGAGCTGTTAATGTGCTAGATTCGTAATTATAAATTTGTGGATTTCCCATATAAAAGAAGCCTGATAAATATCTTCAACTTCCAGCGGCAAATTTCTCTATCTGCATAATGTACCAGTTTTGCTATGACGTACGTGCTGACTATTGTGGTCTATTAGAAGAAAAGAAACGTTGGCAGTGACATGTTAGTAGGTGACTCTCGTAAGCAAATATTTTTTGCACGTTGTACTAAGATCTACAGATATTTGGTGCCGCTTGAATCGGAAGAGCCGTAGAGTGGAAGTGGTTCTGGCATTAGTTAAGGTACAATTTTCCACTAAATTACTTTTTTTTTATTTTCTGACTATAGCCACGAGATTTGTAATTTTACCCAAACACAGGGGCGTGGTTTTCGTTCATGAATCCCACATACATTAAGAGTCATTACGAAACGTGGCTGCCTTTTGATTAACAAGGGATGGATATCACTGGGCTATCAGGCACTATTCTTCAACTTCTTCTTCTTTTTCTCCTTATTATTATTATTATTATTATTATTATTATTATTATTATTATTATTATTATTCTCGTTAAGGCATCAAGTCTATATGGTCAGACCTTGCCGGAAAGTGTCCCGTTGGTCGAAAAAATGTTCACCATCAGAATGTTAGCTGGCAGGGTAGGAGAGGTGGTGGGATACATTTTCTAAGCACTAGATGTCGTACGAAAAGCCTGGATTCAATTCTAAACCTCTCCGCTGTGTTCATATGGCATGAGGGCATATGACGCTGTTGATGGTGATTCGTCCGTCGGATGGGAACCTGAAGCCTTGAGCAGACCCATTGGTGCTATTCGATATTAGTGGGCTATGGGCCGGCTCCGGGTTTCACTCTCTCCATTCAGTTAACATATATCACGTCATTCATTTCATTTCATTAACTCCTCTGCCGAGGTTGACGTCAGGAAGGGCGTCCGGCCGTAAAAACTGGCTACAAAGGTTTATCTCGCATACAGAAACGGGACAAGGATTGGGCATGCATTATTATTATTATTATTATTATTATTATTATTATTATTATTATTATTATTATTATTATTAGCCGGCCACGTGGTGTAGGGGTAGCGTGCCTGTCTCTTACCTTAAGTCCCGGGTTCGATTCCCGGTCAGGTCACGGATTTTTACCTGGATCTGAGGGCTGGTACGAGGTCTATTCAGCGTACGTGATTACAATTGAGGAGCTATCTGACTGTGAGATGGCGGTCCCGGTGTAAAAAAACCAAGAATAACGGCCGAGAAGATTCGTTGTGCTGACCACACGACACCTCGTAATCTGCAGGCCTTCCGGCTGAGCAGTGGTTGCTTGGTAGGCCAAGGCCATTCGGGGCTGATGCGACATGGGATTATTATTATTATTATTATTAACTGACGATAATGATAAAGTTATTCGTTTAACGTCTTTTCAATTACTATTGATACTTTAGAGACGCCAGGATATCGTATATTTTTTCACAAAAGTTCTTTAACGTACAGGTAATCAACCTCGTAGAGATATTTCATTTATACACTCAAAATAATGCTATCGACTAGAGGCCAAGACGTGCCTTCTATCTGAAAAAAAAAAGAAAAAAAAGAAAAGAAATTCAAACGTGCTTGCTCTGGACCACGCCTGTTCAACCGTTGGGCTTTGATCTTTGTCCAGTATTTTCACATCTTTTCCCAGTGTAGCTCCTTTCCTTCCTGTAATTAGGGCCACTTTTCTTCTGCAGAAGTTCCTAGCAGAAAAATAAGGACGTTCTTCAGAAGCTCTCTTAAAATCGGTTTTGTAAGTCTGTCAGCACCAATTCTTTCGAGTCCTACTCAATTCTCCGCCAGCTAGGTCGTACGTACTGCCTTGTGCCTGGATGTGAGCAGGCGATTGGTCAGTCTTTTGGGAAAAAAATCTTCCCACATGACTGTACAAAGCTAACCTTCTTTCCCTAGCACAATCAGAGAAACCCTCAATCCGGGAGTAGAACTCTGAATCGTGACGTTCAGGTATTTTCCATCATGCAGCACCGGGCATAAGCCTTTCAGCGTTCAGTCTGTAAGCATGTGTGAATTTACTAAACGCCTCTATGATCCTCTATTTGCAACTAGCTTTGTGGCATCGTTTATTTCCATACCACTTATCTCTATTTCATTAGATACTGATTCAAACCATCGTCGTCCTGGTCTCTCTCTACTTCTCTTACCCTCCACGATCATGTCTATTATTCTCCCAGTAACCTAAAACCTATCCTCCTCCATTCGCCTCACGTGACCCCATCATCGAAGCCGCTTTATGCGTACAGCCTCATCAATCTTCATTCCTAGCATGGATTTATTTCCTCATTCTCAATACCCTACAGCCACTGTTCTCCCCCGTTTGTACAAGCAATCATTCTCGTTACTTCCATGTTTGTTCCTTCTAACGTATGAATAAGATATCCTGAATCCACCCAGATTTATCTCCCGTAAAGTAAAATTGGTCTCAAAACAGACCGGTGCAAGGATAGTTTCGTCCGGGTGCAGATTTTGTTCTTAGAGAATAACTATCCGAAACCCGTCTAAATATGACGGTCAATGAGGTAAATATTTAATTAAGGATATATTTATAACATTCCTTGCAAAATTACTTTTTGGCAGTATTTCAACTTTATGGACGTCTGCCATGGCTGAAACCTTCACGTTACAGTGTGTTTCACCTTGAGCATTATTGATCGTGATATAAAATGTGAAGCGAATTGGAAGTTGATACCACCGAGGTTTCTTTTTTATCTGAAGATGTTAAATGATCTCGAGGGATTATACATATCTGCCTATTTTTAACGTACTGATTGACCGTTGGGAATCAGAATGGTGGCTATTCCTGTCCACGCTACTAATATAACACGAAGCTCTAAATTGAACCACTTTTGTATTAAGCATCGGTATAGGCTATTATGCTTTCCCAGTGCTCACAGGGCCATCGATGAAAAATGCATTCTTGACATTTGTGTTGTTTTGTTGGCTCACGTCAAGGATTTCATTAATATAACTTACAGTTGCTCCTGGCTTGCTTTGAGCATAATGTCAACCAAATCAGATTTGAAAATTGGCACATTAGCAGTTTGCTAGTCGTGAAGATACAATCCTTCGTGTTTCCATGCCAGCAAAATATGTCACGGAGGATCGACTCACTTTCCTAACTACCGGAAGGGAAGAAGTTCACAGCCTTAGTGTCAGAATTCCGAAACGGAGAAAAAGACTTCTATATTTCTCTGACATCGTTTCATGGTAGCAAATTTAGGGAGAGCTACAAAGAGACAGTAACAATGCGCCGAAAAGCTTCTTCTCGATTAAGTAAATCTCTTCAACTGCAACACAACACAGACTGGAACGGCTGACCAGGAAGACGCTCCCATCCACTACCCCTCTCACATCGTATGCGTACTACGCTACCACAGTCCATGTGGCCTTGAAGTAGAGACTATACTGTACTTCGTACTGGCGAGCACTTCGGCGAATCAGAATGCTACATTTTCCTTTAATAATGTAAAAATATGCGGCAAGAAATGTTTGTGCTTTTAAAGACACTGTGCAAATCTGCAGGCCACGAACTTTCGTCAGAATGGTTACGATGTCTATCGGTTCAGCTGTTCTCTCAAAATTGTTGTAGCAAAAATCAGCCTAGTATTTTAAATATGTAGATGCTTATGTTAACTGAAGTCTGCACCTTGATTCAATCTCATTTACTTCAAGTTCCAAGATATTAGACTGCAGGTCTTCAGCACTATTTGCCATTAAGACCAAGTCGTCGGCATAGGCCATACTTCTTACTACATTCTCACCTAACTTAATCCCTTGCGAGCACTTTATACATTCCAGCAGATGATACATGCAATGTATGAACAACAAAGGTGAAATATTGTAACCTTGTCTAACCCCTGTAGGTACCTGGAATCAAGAACTCATTCTAACACCAGTTCTCGCTGCAGACCAACGGTTACATAAATGGCTTTGATTGCCTCTAATTTTTAATTTGCTTTACGTCGCACCGACACTGATAGGTCTTATGTTGACGATGGGACGGAAAAGGGCTAGCGGCAGAAAGGAAGCGTCCGTGTCCTAATTAAGATACAGCCCTATCATTTGCCTGCTGTGAAAATGAGAAACCACGGAAAACAATCTTCAGTGCTACCACCAATGGGATTCGAACCCACTGTCTCCTGAAATCAAGCTTACAGCTGGGCGACCCTACCAGCACAGCGAATTTGCTCACTGATTGAATTTAATTATCTACCCTTAATTCCATTATAAGTACCTACCGCTGATATTATTATTATTATTATTATTATTATTATTATTATTATTATTATTATTATTATTATTATTATTATTATTATTATGATACCGGGGGTACATCTTGTCCATCCCGTTGAACTGCGCGCATTCTAGGAGGTCATCTGTGCTCTGAACCTTGAACTAACGTAAGACAAGCTACTTGGACCTTTAAATTTTAGATGTCTCTACCATCGGTCTATGTGATTCCTCTGGCGGGATTAAGGACAATTAATTCTGAAGGGAATTTCAATTTTTGAAGGTCAAAAACCTTAAGTTATTGTGCATTGTTTTTTGTAATATATCAATGTTGTCAACACTCCCACGGCTTCCTTCCCCCCTAAGTTATTAACCACCGAGCTCGATAGCTAAAGTCGCTTAAGTGCGACCAGTATCCAGAAATCGGGATATAGTTGGTTCGAGCCCCACTGTCGGCAGCCCGGAAGATGGTTTTCCGTGGTTTCCCATTTTCACTCCAGGCAAATGCCTTAATTAAGGCCACGGCCGCTTCCTTCCACTTCCTAGGCCTATCCTCTCCCATCGTCGCCAAAGACCTATCTGTGTCGGTGCGACGTAAAACAAGTAGCAAAAAAAAGTTATTAACCAATCAGGAATTTTTGAAGTGTTTGCTCTAGTCAGTTAAAATTGGGGGTCTGTGGAAGTTTCCCCTCTGAGATCCTATAAAATCTGGGCAATTTAGGACCGTATTGTCATCTTCATTGCTCCGATCCAGTGAGTGCGGCGTTATTAGGAGGCAGGGGCTGCCTGGCGTCGTTTGGAAGGCCCAACTACTCAAGGTAATGGCAGACATTTCTTAACATGTGATAGCTCCAAGCAAATAACTTGAGGGGAAGGTTTCAAACTTCTTTTATTAATGTAAAGTTCTAAAGTTACAGTTTAACTGTAAATTTCGGCAAGTCTGAGGACTCTGTTCAAATCCCTGCTGGGAAACATGTAAATTAAGGGAACAAAGGATCTTCTCCCTTTGTTGATTCCGATTCAACTTGGTATGGGGTGACTAAAATTTTCGAAATCTCTAAATTTTTCACACTCCTCCAGCATTTAATATTTTTCGTTTAGTCACCTCGCATAGCCTCCGCAACTTCGGGCCATAAGCCCATTTAGGGTTTTAAGTGATTTTCTAAAACGAGTACAAATTTTTCGCTTCCAAAACTTTTGTGCATGGCCGATCCTGCTAAACCTTTTGATTTTACATTAAGGCCATTGCTCCGGTGTAAAATGTAATTGCCGTATTGATAACCGAGTGTGAAACAGACTGTTGAACAGAAGAACACATTCCTTGAAAGTTGTGAGGGATAATTTTGTAAGAAGCTTGTGCCTCTTAGAGGCTGGACTATAGTAATTCATTGCAGCTCAGTCTCCTGGAATGTACATGAGAGGAGCAAACATCCTCTTGTAATAGTGTACATATTTAGAGCTATATTGCTCATCCCTTGTACATTATCACATGGATAATTCTCACTAATTTTGTACTGCTTTTTAACTTTAAGACATTGTTGTTGTAGCAGCTGACGAGCTCATCATTATATTATTGTTGTTCATTCAGATTATCAGATTTTAAAATAAAAATGAAAAGAAAGAAAGAAAAAAATTCAAAATTTAGTGCTTTAACTTCTACTTTGGTCATTTTCCTGTCCACCCATTCACCCCAGTATCTTCTTAGACCTCTGCGTTCCACGAAACCCCGGGAACAATTATTATTATTATTATTATTATTATTATTATTATTATTATTATTATTATTATTATTATTATTATTATTATTATTATTATTATTATTATTATTATTATTATTATTATTATTTCGTCTGCTACTTTTTCCACACTTTGGCGAGATTTGGGCACGACCAGTGGAGGGATGTGCACGTTTCTGTGGTTTATTGGTTGTGTATAAATGAACAGATGTGTATAAAGATTAACGATATTAATTCCCAATCCAGAGGAAATTATTAGATTCGGCTAAAGCCTGTGACCTGATCGAAACCGAAGCTGACCATTCAGCCAAGGAGCTATTTCTATTAGAAATATATGTCTGTCCACCCATGAGTTAAATCTTCAAGTATCATTCCTGTTGTATCTTCAAATACTGCTGTCAAAGGTTATACGGTTATAGGGAAAACTCAAGAAAAAGGTTGTAGGGGTCTCTGTAATGATGCATACAAGGCATGGAGAATTCACAGGAGCCACCATTACAATTATTTTCCGGTCTTCATTCATACGATCATTATTGCGTACACTGTCAGTGATAAATTGCCACAGGAATTCCAGATGACGTAGTCCCTTACAAGCATGCACTTCGTGTTGAAACTGCTGGTGTACAAAATAAAAAGTATCCTGACTGACGATAGTACAAAGGCTAATAACCTTCACTGTTGTTCTGACGAATGTGTTCTGTGAGTGAAGTGGGAGATTTTGCTATGCTTGTATACCTTCCGGGTGTGAAATCTAATATACATTACTTCCGCACAAATGAATTCAGTTGGGTTGAAACTTGTACATAATATAAGCGAGAAAATAACACGAGCACTGAAGCATATGTAAATACCGTAAACATGTTTGGTCCAATCTAATAGGTATCTTCAGATTCCTCAAACAATATTACCAATGAATATAAAATCGAGATGAAAGTACATTATAAACGAGTTCCGTATGCGAATGTATGCGATTACTTTTACGAATCTCGAACTTATTGCTGTGCTGAAAAAGAAAAGTGAGTCAAGAATTATTTAAATAATAATAATAATTAATAATAATAGTAATAATAATAAATTATTAATGCTAATATTGCCGTTTGTATAACGTATATGACATTCTTCTCCTTCTTCGGCTTTTCTCAGTTACGTCAGGTCGGCACTTCGCAGGAGTTTTGTCCAGTTTTGCGGCCAGTTACCTTTCCCGACGCTACCCTCATCTAGAGCTGACCTTTCTTCATAGGCTAGAGTTTGTGTGGGTGAATATATTTAAATGAATAAGAGAATTGCTCATCAAGGGGCTAATGAGGCCAACAAATTATAAGGTTCTGATAACATTAGGTAGGAGAATACTCTAAGAATACTCTATCTGAAATTAGAGGGAACGGTAAGACTACTATGCTCTCGACTATGCAGTACTTGATCTCGGTAAGCAACGGTGAAAACTTCAATATTATTTGTCTGAATCTATTCTCTATAAACATGTTGTTATTCTACCTTTGAAATCATTCTCTTTGTATATGGATCATTATTTGGGGATAGAGGAAATTACGAATCAAATGTATCCTGACAGTTTACGATCAACGCTCGCCCGTTTTGTCACCTAAGCTTACAGTTCATATTGCACGTACTCCGGCTCCTGTAATGGCTTTGCCAGCTCACTGAACACGGCTCTCCCTAATTGCCTCGCTGTGGCTTGTTGTCAAAATGCACTTTAACTTTATACCTTTAATACTGTATTGAAATTAACAAAAAATATTCATTGTTCTGCAGCTAGGACCTGTTCCCCGCAAACTACTATACAGCTGTGGTTAGCGAGCTGCGGGTTGACTTCAAATGACCACCTGAAGTTAGTAAACCGTCTTTGGGGAGGAATATGTGACGTCAACAATCGCTAGTCTGTTCAGTTTAATGGCATGAATGTACAGGTAAATAAACAGATACATGAC
Source organism: Anabrus simplex (assembly GCF_040414725.1). Lineage (NCBI taxonomy): Eukaryota > Metazoa > Arthropoda > Insecta > Orthoptera > Tettigoniidae > Anabrus > Anabrus simplex. Next base: position 1,212,186,743 of record NC_090265.1, on the reverse strand, counting down.
TAAATGACTATGAACGTGGTAGAGTGCACTAATCATACGAATAAGCTTAGATGATTTTGAGGGTGGGTTAACTACAGAGGAGACCATTAAATAGGCGGTTGTAGGGTGTTTCGTTCGAAGGGGAAGTACATTGTGCATAATCATCACTGATCAGATGGAAAAGAGCGCTACTTTTCACAGTAATTTCGAGGGCTCATACTCGGTTCAATTGAAGTCACTCAAAGATACGACCCTCATTTCGTTAGGTTTGCCAGCATGTAAACAAACTCCTCGGGGCGAAATTCTAGTACCTCGGCGTCTTCAAAAACCATAAATTTACTGGGACGTAAAATTAGTAACCTTATTATTAAACATCCTCTTTTAACGGTGTGTGCATGATTGGATGTGTTTTTGTTGTTACGTACGTATATGAGGTCGTACGAAATAATGACAATGAATTACAAAATACCAACTGTTGTCCAATTGCCCCTCATTATTATTATTATTATTATTATTATTATTATTATTATTATTATTATTAGTCTTTGTCGAAATCGCCATGTTTTGTCTAATAATTTCCCTCCATGTCTTCCATCGTAGGATTCTTATTTCAGCCACTTCCATTTTCTTATTTTCATTCATTCTCCCCACTCTTATCTACGAATACTTCATTGGATAGACAGTATAAATTCCGTTTAAACTGGTAAAGGAGTGGTTATATTGAACTTCGAGCAATATAGATTAATAATAATAATACTCATACTAATAATCCGCTTGTTGCCATTTCTTTTTTGCTACTTGTTTTACGTCGCACCGACGCAGATAGGTCTTACGGGGACGATGGGATAGAAAAGGCCTAGGAATGGGAAGGAAGCGTCCGTGGCTTTAATTAAGGTACAGCCCCACCATTTGCCTGATGTGAAAATGGGAAACCATGGAAAACTATCTTCCGGATGCAAGCTCAAAGCTGCGCGCTCCTAACCGCATGGCCAACTCACCCGTAGTTGCCATTTCTTGATGGATGAAATACTTTTGTAAGTGTCTCCTGGCAGAGGCCAGAGCAAAATGTAGTAGCTTCTACCGAATCTCAGTTTCGTTTCTGGCCGTGACAGTATGGAAGCTGTGGAGTGTGTGTGGTGTTCGGTATTGACATTCCGAGCACGATTAGTGCGCCTGATATTTGTGAAAGGTATTATTCATATGGTCAGCCGTACTGCAATAGCAATTCCTGGCCTAGTGAGGAAAGTAATGGCAAGCAACCTTACTCCTCATCTTGCCTAGTCAGACTCATTTTGGTGCCGCTTGTGTGCCGATGGTCTTACAGATAGACACAATAATAATAAGTATTATTGTTTAGCCACGATGTCGTGTGGAAGTATTTTTATTTGGCGACATTTAAGCTTGCAGCATATCCGTTTCACCGTACCAAATGGCAGGTTAACAGAACTCTGTTGGGCGATCTATGACCGAGTTTAAATCAATATTGTCCCGTAAACTCCAAATTTTCCACTTGATTCATTTTACACTAGCTACTGTACGCGTCGATGAGGGGACAATCATATAGAATGTGCGAAGGTATCTAACTCCCCAGCTACTTTTCGCCAATATTCAGGCGTGCTGTTTTACTCGGGATGCAGTAGTAATCCCATCTGTCGGAGATGAGTGGCAGCAGAAGAGAAAAATCGCATCACAACAATGGTCAATATAATGTTACTGTTGATTAGTTTTATCAGCTTTCGATACTGTAAGCTTTCACATTTAATTTTCTTCCGACAGTGATATTAGAGCATCTAATGTAAGGGCAGTCCTTCATTCTTTCATGACTCACTCTTGTCTTGTTCTTCAAGCGAGCGTTCCTTTACGATTTTTCTCATTTGTGTAATAATCTTCACAAATTTCCCTGACGATGCGGACCGATGACCTCGCGATTTTACTCCTTAAGACAATCATGACATAAACCATCGCCTGTTAATACGATTTAAAAATATTTCCATCTTAACAATGCTTGGCGTTGATATGGACTAAATAACAAAAGTCTAAATTCATAATTCCACTATCATAGTCGGTACGCTGAAACTGTACAACTCATAAATGATTAGAACTTGTATTATTTATAACTTTTCTTATGGCATGTAATACTCTTCGATAGGAACAACAACATAGGTACTTATAAGGTTAAATTTTAGACACCTTCCACTAAACTACAATTTTATCCAGCGTAATTAAAAATTATTTATAAAGTAGACTGTAGCACCTTATTTCCAGACTTTACATACCGATTTTCATTAAATTCTCTTCACGCATTCTCGTGGTTCGGCATTGCAACTTAGCTACAAAAATCGAAAATCATGAATATCTCTGTTAACACAGCCTGTAGGATAAAATGATTTTATACGACATAAATGATCGGAAATGTAATTCTATATAACTATAGTTATGCAGTATTTATCAATAGGACCATTAACAACATAAATATTTGAGAACTAGCAAATGTACCCGTGCTTCACTGCGGTATTCTACATTGTATACGGATGTATCGGTAAATTCCTGTAAAGGTAGTGAGTAAGATTATATTAAATTACATGTCTCTTAGCGCTGTCCGAGAAACAAAACACGGAGGACGCCATAGTTTTCTCCGATGTAAGATAGGCATTGGGGAAGTTTCGTTGATAATGGCAGGCTACATTTCCTACTGCCAATTACAATCGAGTTCGGGAGTTTCTACTATAACGGCAGGCTCACTTGGCAACCACCCTTCACAGTAGAGATGGAGAGTTTTCATTATTAAGACAGGCCCCTTTTCCTAATGCCAGTCACAATCGAGTTGGAGATATTTGATTATAATCGGGAAATGCAGCACTACGTAATGTATCAGCAATTGAGACACGACAATAACTCATAGGACCAAAGTTGTAGATCTCCCCAAATTGAACGGCGCTTGTGCTATCTGTTTTGTAATACGACTTTCCGTTTAGCCACCAACTACCCCAAAATGGAGGTCTGCACAGTCATTAAAATGCATCCATATTTCGATATTTGCTGGGCAAAGAGTTATTATACATCTGAACATGTTGGTATTTTTAGTCTAACAAAAGTGTGTCCAGGTTTCGGGATTAGTACTCGCATACACACGGAGTAATTAAGGTAGAAATAATACCGTTAAGAATGTTTAATAGAAAATAGGCTTACAGCCTGATAGGATACACATATATACCAATTGGATGTATTGGAAAATAAAATGTCCATCAATAAATTGTGATAGTACCAGTTACGAATATAAGAAGGCGGTAACAGAGGAGAAATTTAGGCGCAGGGATTCTTAGGTAAACAGATAAGAAGATGACTTATGGCAAGGAGGCAAGGCAGAGGCAAGAAATTAAAGCGGAAAAGAGAAGTAGAACAGAAATACAGTAAAATTTATAGCAAATGCCAGAAAACACGTTACGGTATGAAATAATGGGCTACACTCCGCTGTACTGTTCAAACATTAACAAAGTCCCTTAGTGCTATTCGAGGACGATTCTAACCTCCAACGTATTCCGCCAATATCCCGCAGAATGTCCGATTGACGTCTCTCTTGCTTTCTACTCAAGGAACAACCACGAGTTTACGGGAATAATGAATGAAATGGCAATACGTTACTTCCATGGTGGCAAGTAGTCAGAGATGTTGCCATGGTAACATGTAGGTTCGTTGTCGGTCTATCGGGCACTCAGTACAGAGCATGAGAGCCGCAAACAGTAGTAATTTTCTCCGTCATTTGAAGAGTAAGCGAAACAAAAGTTGTTTATAATGAACGGGCGTTTCACATCTAGTCCACAGATTTTTACATAAAATAAAAGAAAATGGAAGAAATGTCTTATGGTTTTCCTATAAACCGCCCGTCTATTCAGAGATTTTTATATGCATATCAAAACCTTCCCCAGGATGAGTGTACTCTAAATATGAAGTTTGTTTGAGATCGATCCAGCCTTTTCGCCGTGATGATGGAACAAACAGAAACAGACACGGAACATAAAAACCGCTGATACGGTCTTCAGTTGACCTAAACAGGATAGATATCTGAAAAATTGGCAAAACAAACGAAATTACAGACAGCGGACCCCCTACAACTTTATTTATATAGGTTACATTTTATTCTTTCCCCTAAGCTACTATTCTACTCAGCGTGTAAAAAATATTTATAGTCTAGGTTGTAGTGCATCATTTCTAGATTCTACATACCGATTTTCATAAAATTCTCTTCAGCCATTTTCTCGTGATGCCCATACATACAGGCAGACAGAAATATTGGAAAATTAAAAAATGCATTTCCTTGTTAATGTGGACACGACCGATACAGAAATACCATTCTTTTTAAATTCTGAGCAATGTACAGACCAAAATATTATTTTTATATATATGCTGTAGATGACGACATCAACAACCTGTCTGGATAAAAGAAGACATGAAAGAATTAGACATAACACTGGAGGATTTAAAGAATAAATCAAACAAAGTAAATACATTGAAGAATAGTAAAATTAGATTTCTACCAAAATATGACAAAGAGAAACAACTAAAAGGGTATTTTCAGAAGAAGAACGACAACGAAGATCAGATAGAATGAAGAAATGCGGGAAGAACAGAAAAGAAATAACCATAAAACATGATAGAAGACCGGACAGAAATTGACTACAGTGGTCCAATGCGGCCGTAAAAGCACAATAATAATAATAATAAGTGATGACGACATAATGCGGCATGAAATGTCGAATGGAAATTTCTCTGCTCCTTTGTAGACAAACTCTGCCGTGAGATCTGGAGATAGCACCGGAGATACATACGTGATTTAGAGAGATAAAATGTCGGTATTTAATCTGAAGGTTTTTTGTATGAAACAGATATTTTCAACTATAAATAGCTGTAAGACGTATTATATGTGTGGTATCACTAGTGTTCCATGTCACGTGCATTCCAGGAACAGAAAGATGCTCCATGATGGAGCCGCTACAAGTACTGTGATGTACAGTATAGTGATGAACTTACTGTGAGGATCTACACAGCTCAAAGTACCTTGCTGTCAGAGAGGTGCGCCAAATTCCAGGAGTTCGACGACCGGGATTCCACACATTATGGATGTTTCATGTCAGGCCGCCAGAGGTTTAGAGGAGGATGCTGAATTGAGATTCACTTAATATGACCTAATATCACATTCTCCAAGCCTCAACCCCGTATTTTTTTTCTATATTAAGGGGAGCAAACTTGAAAATACATTCGAATAATTGGATATAAAATTCATAATTACAACTGAGGTGGCTGGTATATTAGCAGATATTAAGTAGTAACTATGGCTGCTACCAAAATAATTATTGTTGCTAGAGTCGAGAAATTAGCCAGCACAGACAGCTTAAAGGAACTGGATAAGGTTTCAGAAATGCTATACCTTGGTTCCGTCAATTCCAGTTCAGATAGCTGTGATCCTGACGTTAAGAGAACAGGTATGGTCAAAAATATAATGGCGAATATGTATGGAAGGAGCAGTCTATCTCGGTACCACTGAGGGGCGATGACCTAAATGCTAGGCCCCTAAACAAAAGCCATCGCCATCACCATCGTCATCATAATCATCATCATCGGTATCAACGTTACTACTGAAAACGAGAGTAGCATTCAGTCTGGTATTTTTTAGTTTTCCTCTGTGGAGCCGGGAAGAGGACCCTTCAAACTACAGATCTGATGATAATCGATTCTCTTGAAATGTGGGGCTGGCGAAGAATGTTACGCGTAACTTGGACAGCATTACGCAACAATTATTCCATCATAAACACAGATAAAGATTATCTTAATGGAAACAAAGAGTTTTATAATTCTTTGATGTGTGAATGACAGCACAGAAAACTTATCATTCTTAGAAATGTCCAGCAAGAGAGATCGTGGACGACTTTCCACTCGAAGGTCGAACATTATCAAGGACATGACCGGGTTGAACCTCTTTCGTGCATGACATCCGGCGGAGAACCGCTAGAGATGGAGACAACTGACCTCCTTGTAGACCACAATTGAGAGAATGATGTGAGAGAGAAAGTGTGCCTGCTGCAATGTTATTACGGTAAGGGAATGCCACAACAGATCGCGGATCATTCAGGAATATTTGGAGATTAAAGCCAAAGATTCCGCTGTGGATGCACGAGGAAATGGCCACTCATCCGCATTGCAATCCTAGCAGAACGCACTGCTGGTGCAGAAACTGTTTGCCGCAGTTCTTAGTATTGGCATCAAAGATTGCTAGATACCTCGCCGTGCAGAAGTATGCAGAGATTGCTTCGCGTTATGAGCAGTCAATGTACAAGTTAGGACATACAATAGTTTCCGATGAAGGCATGATCGTAGAACTGGCCACAAAGATTTGAAAATATTCATGTTCATTCGTTTATATATACAGTCATCTCACGACCAAGTTTACACAATATACCTACTCATATTTCGCGTAGATTATAATACTGTTCTCTTTGAATCTTCGACAAATCCATTAAGTCTTTGACTTAACCTTTCTCTTCCGACGAGATGTTTCATGGCTTGGTCAGTTGCTTTTCAGGTGGATCGCTCATTCCCGCCAACTGTTTTACGAACGTGTTTCCTTCCCCTATCTCTTCCTTCTTGAGACCTTACGTCTGCTGGATACTTGTGCACGTATGTAAACCCACTCTACCCGGTGTTCTCCATTTTTCCTGGAAGAGTATTCATTTGGCCAACTTCACTTTATTCATCCTTTCGATATGTCCACGGGAGGTCAGTCTACTTTTCCCCATATTCGTTGTAATTTTTTCGATGGGTTTATAGAGTTCGTGGTTCAGGGTTCGAGTCATTAATACTATGCCACGGCTGGTGTCATGCGGAGATGCAAGAAACTCCACTCAAGGGACGTGCAAGTTCGACGAGTCCGGTCACATTATTCCACAGTTAGACTTTGAGATTTGACTGACGCACGGTAGGGCATATTTAACAATTAGCTAAGACTACATAACACTACCATACTAAACTTAGCCTATAAATGGGAATTTCACGAATTTTCTTTCTTCGTTTTAATGAATATCATTGTACGAAATTCATTTTTACAAAACAATTGGAACAACAGCATGATTGGATATCTGTTCAAAATTGAATATGATCATTAACTGTAAATGTCCAAAGTCCATAATTTTTGTTGGTTACGATGATTCATAATGGTAAGCTTTCATAATACAATTGAGACACGTTGGCCACATTATTAACCTGAAATTCATAAATCCAATAATTCCATCAAAAGAAAAAAAATGAAACCAACATATAAGTTGCTGAAGGCTTAACTTTAACTTTACAGATTCCATTATTTTACTTCGTTTGCTTTCTAGTTAAAAATGAAATTAGAAATATTTATTCACTGGCACTCGCATTTGTTTACACAAAAATTCCATGTCTTTCAATATTTCATCATTTCTTTAAATTATTATTTAAGTCAGCAAAAATCTAACAAAACAACTTCGGTAGTCCAATGATATGCTCACAATGTTGTCGCTTATATCAACCGTGCCACCAAAGAAGTGGAAATACACCAAGATTCCTCTCTAATTACTAAGGTTACGTAGTATAATTAGAAATCAACATCCTCTGAAGATCTGCGACAGCTGCATCTAGACGAAGTTTCTTGTAAATAATGTCACCACTAACAATAAATGGTCTAGAAATCTACATTTAATGTTAACTACCAATTTTATGGGCTACCAGAAGAATATCATTAGCAGGTAATCAAACTACACACTACCAAAGTAAGGTCTCTCCATCTCTTCTGAAACATGGTTCACTTCTACATGGTGTCATTCAGTATCGAAGATTCTTTTTCATCCCTTCACATCTGCGTACAACTCATTTACATTAAATCATACGTTATCGCATATTTGGCAACTATCACGTTATCGACTTCAGCATCCTTCGAAAACATCATCAAGAAATTGCCTATCCATGCCTAAGAGCTTGTCTATCATCACCACCATTAAATCGATACGCATGACGAACGTCAATCCTTACTTCAATAACATATCATCGGGACTTTTCGAAGATTGCATTATATCATTCAATTCATAACGCCAATGAATTATCTCCCAACAACATAGCGTATCAAATCATTCACTTCATTTCGACGACCCTGCTTCAGATCTCTCTCATTCCACATGCGCGTCATGCTCAGGTAAAATTCAATTCCTCTTCTAAATATCCAAGCACATTATTCTCGAAGACTACATCATCCTTACATACACATAAATCATAATCAGTGCGATAATACTAATATTCTTATCGCAAAAACTACGCATATGATGTGAAAATGTGATCTTAGATGACTCCAATTTAAACACATGTTAACTATTTTATGGTAACCTGAATTAAATATGCCTTCGCAATAAATAACACACTGAGGCTCATTTACGACGGCGTTATTCTACTAAATGCAGCAACCATGTTTCAGAAATTTTACTCTGTTAGACACTAGGATTCAAAATATAGGACAGAAAAAAATTATGATTTTTCTTGGATTATTCATGATGAAATACACAGCACTCCATGCCTGTTATATAATAATGATTGACGATCATACGGTATCACTCAAGTTGTTTACCTACACATGTCACATTCTGACACCATAAATTGATCTACTCTAAGCAACTACATGGCAGAATAGCTGAAAGACATTTGTTTTTGGTAATTATCATACTGATGGCTTCGGGAAGATGACATCTCCCATCTCTCGGACCTTAATTCCATCATCTAGCCTTCATTCCAACACTCTCCACACCTCTTAGGACCGCTGTTTACCTCAGAATTGTCTGGTTATTAGACATCATATAACAATCTTTCATCATATATAGCGACATCGTAGTAGGTACCTGAAACTCGTAATATTGAATGAGTACAATGTCATATACATAAATAACACTTTACAATGTTCTGAATCAAAACTCGCCTAATTACTCGAGGGATTAAGATATATCTTTATCCCTTTACAAAATTATTTCGTGCTATCCGTACAATAGTTATACAATTTAAAAAGTTTTAGATTTAGCTTCTTCTTGTCTGCGTGCTATGTTTCTGATATCGTTTCAGCATCTCTCCATTATTCGCATTGTTGTTACAAAAGAAAATCCTATTGTAAAATACAATAATAACAGTCGGCTTGCATTTCACAGATCCTCAGAATTCCGTGGCCTGTAATCTCCCTTCCATATGATTTTGACGTTTTGAGCATAACCTCTTTGATACAGAACGCTCTTGTAATCAATGATCTTGGTAAAGGAACATACTTAACAATCCGTCGCCTTCTTAGATTTACATACCAATCGACTATCATGTAATGGGTCTCGACTCTCCAATTATATCGTAATAGGCAATGTATGAACATCGTATGTAAATTAAGCTTTGCTTGTATGATCCAATCCATTCCATGGCCTCCATTATAGATCTTCGCTGTTGAGGTTCCATGCCGTCTACCGATATTTGATCCTCTTCTGCGGAAGTAAAATACAACATTTATTCGATATTATCTCATCGTACTAGAACATTCCGTTACCGACCGTGACTTAATGGATACCACGGAGTTCTGTCCTTGTGAATTCACCGGTACCTCCAATTCGTTATATGGCATTTATCTAGCTGAGCGAGGTATTTAATTTACTGATGTACTTGGGCGTATGACAATTGGACGTATACTTTCGTATGATTTCATTAACTTTATATTACCATAAACTTCCAATGTCCTCCTATGCTCCGATCTAGCAACTTTTGGAAGGTTATAACATCAAGAGGGGGGGGGGCGATCACCTTCGATGTTAGGCCCCTTAAAACAACAAGCATCATCATCATCATCATCATCAGCATCAAGAGGAAAGTATGTTGATCTTTTGTGACTATTTTTGGGACAAATATATTTCGAAGACACCTTCCTTCTATTTTCTCCAAGGACTGAGTCCGCCGTCCCTTGTAAGTGATCTTTTCTGAACAATAATACGGTATTTTAATTTAGCTTGTATGGTGGTGGACGTGGACTTGTATCGTAGCATAGTCTGAAGGAAATATCCATCCTCCTTAACCTCTCTTTTACTGCTTTCTTTTGATTTCCATTGAGAGAGAGAATTTCTCCCAGGTATTTAATGCTATAGATATCCTCAAATTATGTTGCAATCTGCTTCTTCTGGGTCTATGAACGTTGCTTCATCAAAGGATATTCCTTATTTATTTTTTGCTAGTTGCTTTACGTCGCACCGACACAGATAGGTCTTATGGCGACGATGTGACAGGAAAGGCCTAGGAATTGGAAGGAAGCGGCCGTGGCCTTAATTAAGGTACAGCCCCAGCATTTGCCTGGTGTGAAAACGGGAAACCACGTAAAACCATCTTCAGGGCTGCCGCCGGATGAAAACCACAGTGTGGATAAAACAGTGTGCAACTGATCTGTAAATATAACATATTATTTATGTAGCATCAAGACAATGTGGAATCAGACTAATATTTACAAGTTTATCACATAATGTTTTCAGAAAGGATATGTTGTGCTAAAACGGTATTTTCATTGTAAAATGTACTTCCCCCTTTCATTCTCAGTGTTACATATACAGTATGTAACACCACAAAATGTCCAAAATATTTCGAATATAGAAAACGTTCTGTGAGTGTGTTTTTATCAATTATAAATGAGTAAAAGGAAAGAACAGCAAATGCTTAAATTCATGGTGACTAGGTCCGGGTACTAGCGGGATTTATAAATGGAATCATGCGAACTGCTATATAGAAATAAAGAAAGCAATGAATGACAGACCGAGAATAAATAAATGAATGCATAAAGCAAACTTCAAAGCGCGGGGAATTGAGATCATTTCACCACCGTTGCTTATGTTCTGAAAAATGATTATATTGCTTGCGTTCCTCTTTAATACTGTTTATCACATCGCGTATTCAATACCTCAATTTGATTTCAGATGCGGCTCAAATCTGAACAAGAGAGCCTTAACGTCAAATCAGGATGCTGAGTTAACGTAGAATTGCTAAAATGGGTTGTTTCCTGTGCTGGAGGCAGATAGTTCTCTCATATTGATTTCCTTAGCAGCCGCCACCCAATTATGGATGAGACCGAGAGTGCGAGGGAGGGTTGGATAAAGGGAAAGGCAATTGGGAAGCATAAGAAGAGTGTTGAAAACTTTACTACGAGATTAAAAAAGGATTCTTTGAAAGACGGCAACAGCAGCTATAAGGAATGTGGTTTTACAAAAAAGAGAGATTTGGAATATATATGTTGTTAGTAGACCTGTAGATTAATTAAGTGATATTTCATTTCTGTTCCGAGGAAATTTTATTAATTATTTTTCGTTCATCATTTGATATTGACAAAGAAGCGCATTCATTATTACAAATATCATTATTCTCCTGTAGATTTACATCGTGTGTACGAACTGTCGCACATATGGATTTTCCCTTTTTTACGGCCGGATGTCTTTCCTGACACTGACCCATGTGTAGAGATGTAGACTATTCACTATTGTGTGTTTCTGTCGTGGTTGGCAGCGAGGCGCGCTGCAGTGTGTATAAAGAGGAGGCGGGTTTGGTTCCCGGCGGGTCGGGGATTTCAGCTTTGTCTGCTTACTTCCCCTAGTTTTTCTGATAAGTGTTTGGTTCATCTGAATAGACTTCCTTATTTACGTGTACAACATCAAACTACAAACCGCCACAGAAGCGCGTAATAATGAGTATATCTTTCACATAAGGCTAGTGTCAGGAAGTGCATCGGGCCGTGAAATTTGGCTAAATCCGTAAAAATTTCCATCTATAAGTAATTGAGAAATTGCCAGGCATATACAATGTATCTGAAGCAGGGGCCTTCCTATAATGACAACCAACGTAGTCACTTCAACGGAGCTTCCTTCAGTGAACAATTAAGCATCCCTACCTCCTCAGTGTCTCGAAAATCTCCTTCAACTTATTCTTCCGATTTGGTGTTATAATGAACTTCAACTTCCAGGTAACGTTTAAGCCCACGGAAAGTAGAGGTCATCGCATTGTGAAAATGCACAAGCAAGAGTATTTATGCGGTTCTGCAGCTGAGCCTCAGATAGAACCACCTTAGCTTGGTCCATAAGGGAGTTTAAGGACTTTTAGTTTTATTTAAAGTTATTGGGAATAGAAGGTTCACCAGTAGAAAGTTGCAAGTTTCTATGGTGCCTGAAAGTTCCACATTAATTCATGTCTATTGCCATTATTTTACCTACCTTATTCATTTCTACACTTTGAATTTCATTAATATGAATTAAATTGTGTGTTTCAGTTAATTTTCCATGATCAGCCTGTCGGATATAGACTACTACTAGTGAAATTTCAAGCGTTGTATTTCATGTTATGTAGTTCCCCTTCCCTGGCAACACCTGACCATTTGCAGAGGGTAACCTGGTTAGTGATCGTCACAAGCTGCGTTGGAACAAGATCAATTAGCTCGTTATCCCACACTGAGTGTCATGGCGCTATGTATAGTGGGTCAATCAGCAATGAAGAGAAAAAAATTACACGTTTTGGTGAATTAAGCGATAGAAATTTCACATTACAGTAAGATTCAATACATGTAGCCATGCGATCAAAATTATATTTTCTGAAAGATTGTTTGGTCCTTTCATGTTAGTAGAGACTTCGAAGTCTCCCACCTGAGTTGAACCTGTTTCAACTTGTATCCTAGAACTGAGAGAAATATCAATATTTGGCATTAGACGTTTGTTTTTTACTAAAAATTCAAAGTTGCTTTTCTTATATAACACACAAGATAGACTAATGATTGTGATACTGTTGCAACGTACAGACCCGGTACATATAAACATCAAATAATCAGAAAATATACCCTTTCAATATTCCTTATTGTTCAGGAATTACGGATGTAAGTTCCTCGCTGTGATATAACTTATAATAAGAAGTAGTACTTGGTGAAGTATATGTACTGCATGAAATATCCGTCCAATTATTGGATATTTATTATGTTAAACACCTAGCATATTTCACGGAATTTTTTGACATGATAAACACCAATTAATATCCGAATAGAGAAAAATGCTATAGGAGTTTAGCCAAGAAGAATATACGAATTTGTACATGGTACTTCAAAAGATGCACATAAGATCACATTAATTTTACACTCCTCTTACGCTCATTATTTTGGTTTGTTTTCTTAAATTTTCATCCCGAAGGCGAGTTTTATCCTCAAGTTACACCTCGAACGGATATTTGGTTCTAGGTACCCTGCAAAAACTGATGGTGACACAAAAAAGGGACGTATAAGGCATGATGAGTAGTGAGATAATTTGCCATTCCTCTCCCCCACTGGGCCAGAATGTGCTATTGTAATGAGTAACATCTTTCATAACATCCAGACGCTCTTGTCGTGCCCCGAATGTCATTAAAGCTACTCAGCATGACCTATGAATTAGCACCTTCCATACTCTCACATTCATGAGACTGAGACTTCGGTAGCTTCTAAATATTGTTCTGGCCTGCGCCAAGCAGCAGATAAAAAATACTGCATCCATCAAGTAGTGGCAACAAGTGGTAGACTAATGTTCATTGATAAAATATAATTTACTGTAGCCTACTTCATTATGACTCTGCATTATTAAAAAATGCGCACGATTCTATTTTTTTGAGATTCACATTTCCTCCTACCTCGTCAGTTTCACTTATTAAGAATGTAAAAATAGACTGCCTCAACGTGGTGATGATAATAATAATAATAATAATAATAATAATAATAATAATAATAATAATAATAACAAAGACGGTGATAAAAATGGCACGTGGACTCCGGAGAGGCCTGGTATATTTCTTTCAAGTAGACGCATTTAGGTGACCTGCGGGTCTGTGATGATGGGGATCTACGTAAGATGAATTCCGATGTTGAATGCGGTACAAAATGCCCGCCCTCCGAGCCACAGGTATTAACCAACTAAGGTTAAAATCACTGACCCGGCCATAAATTAAACCCGGGACCATTTTTCTAACGATATTGCTTTATCATTCAAGTACTCCCTAAATAAAATATTACCCTTCTGAACGAAATGATTAATATATCAATCTGTTTATGAACTGTAATTGAAATCATTCTAATACTGTAGTTAGAGTTAAAAATATACTACTTAAAATATTGGCTTTCCGGATTCACCATTCAGCCAGCCTATATTTATAATGAGTCATTATTTGAATTTTACTATACATTCATGCAACAACGTGATGAAATTAAACGTGATGAAATAGGCAGAATTATGTTGTTAAGAACAACACACAAAACTACCTCCCCAGCCAGAGGAATTAACCAATGAAAGTTAAAATCACCAACCCGGCCTGGAATCAATCCTGGGGACCAGTGAACCAAAGGCCAGTTCGCCTGTTAGTCATACAGCGTGACAAAAAGGCACTCCAACATTAGTATGGTACTCTTGATCAAATTGAATTTCGGTGCTGAGTACAGTAATAATTGTTCGTTTAGTAGATATTAAATATATGATTAAATCTATACTTAAAAACACAGACAGTGTCGTAAAAGTAGGCATACTCTCAAATTAATGTAGCTTATAACACTATAATGATTTAATATTCCGTAATGAATTAGCATTTCATCACACATGAACAAATTAAAATGGGATTAAAATTAACACCTCCAGTTGTTCATTTCCTTTGTTGCGAATTTGTGAACTCTCCTGTAGAAACGTAAATTTGTTAGTAAGAAAGGAAATAAGCAAAGTGAAATCTTAAAGGAAATAGATGAATATTTTCACTTCAGTGGTATAATAACAAGTGATGGAAAACTGAGGAGGATATAAAATGCAAACTAACACTAGCAATGAAAACCGTTCTCAAGAAAATAAATTTGTTTACTTCGAACACTGATATAGGAATTGAACACTGCTATCCGAATTAGAAAGATATTTTTGAAGATTTTCGTCTGGGGCGTGTAAACGTATGGAAGTGAATCATGGACATTAACTAGCTCAGAAAGAAAATACAAACGAGTGAAATCTGCTGAATGTGTGATAGATAGACCGAATCACGAATTAAGAAAAAATCAAATTGATGAGGGGAGAACGGTTTGGCGAAATTTGATTAGATGGAGAGATAGAATTGTAGGACACATCTTAAGACACTCAGGACTAGTTCAGTTGGTTTTTGAGGGAAGAGTAGTCAGTAAGAACGGCAGCGGTAGGGCAAGGTATGAATATGACGAAGAGGTTAGAGGACACGCAGAATGTAGTATTTGGGATGGTATGGAGAGCGTCATAAAATCAGTCTATGGAATGATGACCCAAACAACAAAACAGCAACAACACAACCACTTATGAATTAGTACACCTCAGAGCTTTTGAAGAAAATGACTGATACTTTAATCCAGTGAAATGAATGGACTACAACTTGCAGGAATGCACTAGGAAATGCATTAATAATGATTATTAATCAGCTTAAAATATCTAGCTCCTTCTCAGCATGGTCAGCGTAATGTAGTTCCATTCAGGTTGGCTTCGGATCGATTTCGGCCAGGCTGCGTTATTTTAGTCATGTCTGGTTGACTATTCGGACATGGGGATTATATATTTGTCTTCATATTCATATCTCTTCACTTACGCGCAACCGATATGGAATTGAAATACCCTGGACTGTAGAATTTGCTGCACAAACCAGGAATTCGTCCGCCTTTTTGTGATAAATCTAACCAGTTTCATCCCAAGAAATCCCCTCTATTAAACTTTTTTTTTGGCTAATTGCTTTACGTCGCACCGACACAGATAGGTCTTATGGCGACGATGGGACGGGAAAGGGCTAGGAGTTGGAAGGAAGCGGCCGTGGCCTTAATTAAGGTACAGCCCCAGCATTTTCCTGGTGTGAAAATGGGAAATCACGGAAAACCATTTTCAGGGCTGCCGACAGTGGGGTTTGAACCTACTATCTCCCGAATACTGGATACTGGCCGCACTTAAGCGACTGCAGCTATCGAGCTCGGTCCTCTATTAAACTAAACGACCCTCTATTTGCTGTGTAGGGCCTGAGAAAGGGAATAACTTTTCATTATAAAAAATATACTGAAACACTATCAGGTCAAATTATTCCACTTCGATAACTTATATCAATTGCGATTTTAAATTGTAGTGCGAATGAAAATAGAAAATTTTATATCGTTTCCTCGATAACTGATTCGCTACACGTTCTTCTTCATGAGTAGAAATATATTAGAAAGTGGAGGAGAACAAAAGTTTCCACACAACAGAAGTCACTGCCTTTCAATATAGAGCATAGCATTGGCAATTACGTCTTCAGACTTTCAATATATCTTCCACAAAGAAGACACTTGGAGAAGAGTTTCCAAGCAGATCTGTTTCTCTTCTTTGAAGTACAATAAGAGTTTTCCTCTCATACGAATCACCTCAAGTTTCGCTCCTTGCTTAAAGGAATGGGAAAGTTGGTGGTATTCTAAACGCAGCGCTCGCTCAGAGAGTCGTAATGGACTTCAGCTAACTGAATTCTCGGCGACTACAGTCTTGCAGAAAGTCAGGTGATGGTTTGGTTTGTAAGAGTCATTTCATTTCCAGATGCCCTCTTTTCTTATTTCAATTATGCCGCCATGAAATCCACTCTTCTATTTCTCACTGGAAGTAATTTCTCGATTCAACCTGTACAAATAAAATTGCGAACAGCAGTAACTGTTGAACTGTTCGCAGACATAATGTCAACAACAAAACATCTAGATCAAGAATGCATACCTCAAGATCGTCTAATTGATATAGAAAACTATCATAAATAAAGAAACGTTCAAATCCAATTTAAGCAGAGAAAAAATCATGAATATGGAAAAGGTTACTTTGAGGAATATGCGTATTACCACAAACAGAAAGGAGTTGTGTTTATCCAAAGTCTATGACTGAGGTGATTTGGGCAAATTTTCCGTAAAAGTGGCCTAATACAGAAATATCTAACTGCATAGCTGGATGGAAAAAGTCTTCCCTTTTTTATTTCTGACGGTTACCTTTAAGTTGCATCGACAAAGATTGGGCTTAATGCAACGAGTGGGAAGGAAGCGGCAGTGGTTGTAATTAGGGAACATCCCCTAAGTTTTCCTGGTCCGAAAATGGGAAACCACAGAAAACTATCTTCAGGGCTGTCGACAGTGGTGCTCGAACGCACTCTTTCCCGAATACAGCAAAATTCATTCCAGCAGACCAAGATTTAGCTGGAGATCGGAGGAAACGAGGAAAGATCAAGCACTCTACAGAAAAAGGTGGTGGACAATTGACCTAAGTATAAAAACATCCAGGTATTAACTTGCTATGGTTGTAATTGTATACGCATAAATTTACTCCATTTCTTCGTGTCCAATATTCTCCGAAAATTCTGTTCAACTCTTTAATTTACGAATCAAACGAAACCAAACCCCATGGCGCAACAGCCCCGAAGGGCCTTAGCCTACCAAACAACAACTGCTCAGCCCGAAGGTCTGCGGATTACAAGGTGTCGTGTGATCACCACGATGTATCCTCTCGGCTATTATTCTTGGCTTTCTAGACCTAGCTATAATTCGCGAGGTGGTCATGAATCAATAGTTTAAGTGATGGTCAGACTCTTAAAACAATTCGCATTCGATTTCTGGCTGGAATTGACGACACGATGAAACATATCCTTGCTAGAAGAAAGGAATAATTCGGCATATTGGAGAATTAACATAAAATCGCCATGATGATAGCCGTTATCGTATGATGATATGACACGTCAAGTATAGGTTAAATAGAAAAGGATGAAGAAGAAGCTTTCGATGATGAAATATGTTTAAAATATTAATTAGATTATTTCTGATCTGTATTCGACGGGAAAATTTTCAAGGTGTCGTAAATAAACGACATAGCATTACCGAATTTGAACGCACTACAGTCATCAACCTCGGCCGGAATGGTACCTGCTGTCTTTGGATTGGAATAGCATGTTACCGATTGTGACACAGAGTTCTTCAGGTCAGTTTTTGGGCGGTGTATTTTTCGCCATTTCTTATCTAGATATTGTCATTCTCAGTACATTTAGTTTTATGTCCAGTCAATTCTGGACCTTCTTGACTTTGAGGAACGGACGTAGAATTTACCTCAATTAGGTATAAGAATTGAGTTTAAGCTCGTAACCGTGTGTGACGAGTTTACTCGTCTACCACTAGTCATTACGTCTAGTGCCTTTGGAAACTGTTCTCTGATGCGTGACACGTGCTGACAAATCCCAATATATTACCTAAAGTGTTTTCGTTTTACGGACGTCAGATTTGATTGGAAACGCTGTATGGCAACATTTCTATTTTACATACCCATTGCATTTACTCTACTTACGCTCGCAATAGCTCCATGGTCCAAGAGAATCGGAAGGAAATTGATTTCTGTATTGCAACCTTTGTTTTTGTGAAACTTTATGTTCAGGCTTTTAACATTTTAAAATGTTTTCAGCTTCGTAAAACATATTCAAATAATAATACACTGACTGACAGTGACAATGCAACACCAAGGAGGAGTGGTTCGAAAGGGATGAAAGTTGGGGAAAAAGCAGAGACGGCACGGACGAATAATTGATGTTCATTTCAAACCGATATGCAGGTTACACAATGCGCACGGCATCGACTCAGTAGGATGTAGGACCACCGCGAGCGGCGATGCACGCAGAAACACGTCGAGGTACAGAGTCAATAAGAGTGCGGATGGTGTCCTGAGGGATGGTTCTCCATTCTCTGTCAACCATTTGCCACAGTTGGTCGTCCGTACGAGGCTGGGGCAGAGTTTGCAAACGGCGTCCAATGAGATCCCACACGTGTTCGATTGGTGAGAGATCCGGAGAGTACGCTGGCCACGGAAGCATCTGTACACCTCGTAGAGCCTGTTGGGAGATGCGAGCAGTGTGTGGGCGGGCATTATCCTGCTGAAACAGAGCATTGGGCAGCCCCTGAAGGTACGGGAGTGCCACCGGCCGCAGCACATGCTGCACGTAGCGGTGGGCATTTAACGTGCCTTGAATACGCACTAGAGGTGACGTGGAATCATACGCAATAGCGCCCCAAACCATGATGCCGCGTTGTCTAGCGGTAGGGCGCTCCACAGTTACGCCGACGCCACACTCGTCTGCGCTGACTATCACTGACAGAACAGAAGCGTGACTCATCGGAGAACACGACGTTCCGCCATTCCCTCATCCAAGTCGCTCTAGCCCGGCACCATGCCAGGCGTGCACGTCTATGCTGTGGAGTCAATGGTAGTCTTCTGAGCGGACGCCGGGAGTGCAGGCCTCCTTCAACCAATCGACGGGAAATTGTTCTGGTCGATATTGGAACAGCCAGGGTGTCTTGCACATGCTAAAGAATGGCGGTTGACGTGGCGTGCGGGGCTGCCACCGCTTGGCGGCGGATGCGCCGATCCTCGCGTGCTGACGTCACTCGGGCTGCGCCTGGACCCCTCGCACGTGCCACATGTCCCTGCGCCAACCATCTTCGCCACAGACGCTGCACCGTGGACACATCCCTATGGGTATCGGCTGCGATTTGACGAAGCGACCAACCTGCCCTTCTCAGCCCGATCACCATACCCCTCGTAAAGTCGTCTGTCTGCTGGAAATGCCTCCGTTGACGGCGGCCTGGCATTCTTAGCTGTACACGTGTCCTGTGGCACATGACAACACGTTCTACAATGACTGTCGGCTGAGAAATCACGGTACGAATTGGGCCATTCGCCAACGCCGTGTCCCATTTATCGTTCGCTACGTGCGCAGCACAGCGGCGCATTTCACATCATGAGCATACCTCAGTGACGTCAGTCTACCCTGCAATTGGCATAAAGTTCTGACCACTCCTTCTTGGTGTTGCATTTGCTCTGTCAGTCAGTGTAATTCAAATCGTCGTTTGGTATTCAGCCCGAAGGCTGATTTGATCCTCAACATCTCCGCCAGGTGGCCTAGGCGTCACTGAAGGGGCATACGAGGGGAAAGTATGAGCGAGGTAGATTCCCGTGGCCAGAAGTTGCTATTACATATCAGTCTGCCAAGCCCACTGAAATGCACGCAACAAACGACCCTATGAGCGATATTTTCACGCCATTCATAACAGGGACTGGAGCCGGGCTGAGTGGCTCAGACGGTTAAGGCGCTGGCCTTCTAACCCCAACTTGGCAGGTTCGATCCTGGCTCAGTCCGGTGGTATTTGAAGGTGCTCAAATACGACAGCCCCGTGTCGGTAGATTTACTGGCACGTAAAAGAACTCCTGCGGGACTAAATTCCGGCACCTCGGCGTCTCCGAAGACCTTAAAAAGTAGTTAGTGGGACGTAAAACAAATAACATTATTATTATTAACAGGGACTGGCTGCATAAAGTATGGTATTACTAGCATCACTCATACCTCGTCACTTCCATATCTTCAAAGCCAAGAATGAGACTGAGACAGGGAAATGAAGGTAATACATTTGTTCTAGTTTATATCAGAAGACGTGAAGTATTATTGTAGAGTAGAAAAATGTTAGTAGACGTTTCCTGGTGTCAGAATTAGTCACATTGCCATATTGTTCACGCTCCTTCGAAACCTAACAGGAGTTTGCACAATGTCCAAGTACTCGGCGTAAGTTGACATACTGGATACGTGCTGAATATTGTGTAATCGTGCATAATCCAGTCAGCACATTAATACTAATTTATACAGGAGATAATATTAAAATTTTTCTATGTATGATATTTCGTGCGCGATTCCGTAGATAAACTTTCACATAACAAACCAAGGACAAAATTATGAAAATTCACAGCCTGTTTCCGGTCACTCAACCGAGTCAGGCATGGAATGAATGAAGCCCGTATCTAGCGGCGAGGATAGGGAATGTGCCGGCTGCCAAAGGCTGTCGCCCTCCTCTGGGGCAATGATAAATGACTGACAGATGAAGTGAAATATTTATGGAGAGTGTTGCTGGAAAGAAAGATGACATGAAAGACCGGAGCACCCGTAGAAAAACCTGTCCTGCCTCCGCTTTCTACAGCAAAAATATCATGGAGTGACCGGGATTTGAACCACGGTATCCAGCGGTGAGAGATCGGCGTGCTGCCGCCTGAGCCACGGAGGCTACAAGGATAACATTATGATTAATAAAAGTAAGCATTTAAGCAAATGCAACTTAAGAGTAAGAGTATGGAGAAAGTAACTATCCTTATGAATTATAGTAAAAACAAGGTAACTGTTGAATTCCACTTTAATGAAGTAAATGTTGGCACTTCCACCCCATGAAATTTCTACGTGATTTTAGCCCCTAAACATGACTGTCTCATTTCTTCTTCTTCTTCTTCTTAATCGATTTACCTCCAGGGTCGGTTCTTCCCTCAGACTCAGCGAGGGATCCCACCTCTACCGCCTGAAGGGCAGTGTCCTGGAGCTTCAGACTTTGGGTCGGAGGATACAACTGGGGAGAATGACCAGTACCTCGCCCAGGCGGCCTCACCTGCTATGTTGAACAGGGGCCTTGTGGAGGGATGGGAAGATTGGATGGGATAGGCAAGGAAGAGAGAAGGAAGCGGCCGTGGCCTTAAGTTAGGTACCATCCCGGCATTTGCCTGGAGGAGAAGTGGGAAACCACGGAAAACCACTTCCAGGATGGCTGAGGTGGGAATCGAACCCACCTCTACTCAGTTGACCTTCCGAGGCTGAGTGGACCCCGTTCCAGCCCTCGTACCACTTTTCAAATTTCGTGGCAGAGCCGGGAATCGAACCCGGACCTCCAGGGGTGGCAGCTAATCACGCTAACCACTACACCACAGAGGCGGACTGTCTCATTTCGACACTATTTATTTATTTATTTATTTATTTATTTATTTATTTATTTATTTATTTATTTATTTACATGTCGTGGTTCAGGCTATTAAGCTTGCTATTCTGCCGCACAATGTCTTATAACGTATATATATTTCAACAATATATTACACATATTCCACACACAAGCACACACACACTAATACTAAACTGTACATATGGTTATGTCCGCCTCTGTGGTGTAGGGGTTAGCGTGATTAGCTGCCACCCCCGGGGGTTCGGGTTCGATTCACGGCTCTGCCACGAAATTTGAAAAGTGGTACGAGGGCTGGAACGGGGTCCACTCAGCCTCGGGAAGTCAACAGAGTAGAGGTGGGTTCGATTCCCACCTCAGCCATCCTGGAAATGGTTTTCCGTGGTTTTCCACTTCTCCTTCAGGTAAATGCCGGGATGGTACCTAACTTAAGGCCACGGCCGCTTCCTTCCCTCTTCCTTGTCTATCCCTTCCAATCTTCCCTTCCCTCCACAAGGTCTCTGTTCAGCATAGCAGGTGAGGCCGCCTGGGCGGGGTACTGGTCATTCTCCCCACTTGTATCCCAGACCCAAAGTCTGAAACTCCAGGACACTGCCCTTGAGGCGGTAGAGGTGGGATCCCTCGCCGAGTCCGAGGGAAAAGCCAACCCTGGAGTGTAAACAGATTTAGATAGAAGAGTGTCCGAAGACAAGTTCGGCTCGCCAGATTCAGGTCTTTCGATTTGACGCCCGTAGGCGACCTGCATGTCGTGATGAGGATGAAATTATGATGAGGACGACACATAACCCACTCCCCGTGCCAGCGAAATTAACCAATTTTGGTTAAAATTCCCGACCCTGCCGGGAATCGAAACCGGGACCCCTGTGACCAAAGGCCAGCACGCTAACCATTTAGCCATGGAGCCGGACGGTGGATCTGTGATTCAGTATTTTGAGGGTGGGTCAACTGCAGCTCTGGTCAGGATGTTATGAATGGTTGAGAGCGACTGGAAAGAATCTGTTAGGTAAGAGGGTGTCTGCTTGTATCTTATTTTGTGGAGCAGGAGCAGTGGAGCAATAATGTCGTCAGAAATAGTCCTCCGAGTAGTGGCCTTCAACATAGGATTTGGACTGCTTGTCTGTAGTTCCCCTCTGTTGAACTATGGTGTGCTCATGTTAGAGTTGAACTGGAAGCAAGGAAGATAGTAGTATAAAGTAGGAGGATTTGTAGCGGATTGATTGGTTGAATTCCTGCACTTCTGTATGAGGCTAATAAGACCGCAAGAGTCCCAGAATCACAAGAGGCCAATTAGTTTCGGCCAAACCCATGCTACTATAAGCGGAACTTGAAAATATGAACCACACGTAACCGTGACAACTCATAATTCTTATAAGACAATAGCTGTCAACCAATTTGCTTCAACTTACAAATAAATGTATTCAATGGTGAGTGTGCTGTAAAGTTTCCTTGGTGAGTGTGGTTAATTTATTTTATTTTGGTGTGAATTTTCTACTTTGTTTTCCTTTGTGGAGGGGGGAGGGAGACAAAGGTATAAGCGAGAGTAAAGCTGTAATTTTTACTGATCAAACAAATAAAGGATCTTGTCAAGAGACATTGCTGGTATTCGTTTGATGCTAGTCCTGGTAATGAAATTAACAGCCCCTAAAAAAGAGGATACCACCATCACAACCACCACCAACACTACTATTACTACTACTACTACTACTACTACTACTACTACTACTACTACTACTACTAACCATTTTGACCTATCATTCTAGTTTTGTTATTCCGCTGGGACTTTTATCATAAGTACTCTCATTAGCCAGTGTCGCAGATCTGAGCACATTCAATCTTGATGATAACTGTCTCTGGGAATTTGGCTCTCACATTTTCAGCCACGTTCACTTGATCTACTGGTGTCCTTTGGGAAATGAGAATCAGGAACATAGAGCAA
Organism: Anabrus simplex; assembly: GCF_040414725.1. Lineage (NCBI taxonomy): Eukaryota > Metazoa > Arthropoda > Insecta > Orthoptera > Tettigoniidae > Anabrus > Anabrus simplex. The sequence continues at coordinate 1,212,162,972 of NC_090265.1, read as the reverse complement.
AGATTTGGAACGAAGAGGTAATGGTATTAATTTGCTACAACTAAACTAGAAACATGTTGCTTTATTCTGAGTAAAGTAGAGGCTCAGATCACCGTCAAAGTAACTCTCCATGACAACATGTTACCGTATAATCCAGACCCGAAGTATCTTCGTGTAGCAGTTGACCGGACTCTGTCATACAGTAAACATCTCTTCAGCCTTGCGGCCAAACTAAGTACAAGAAATAACATCCTATCTAAGCTCTCAGGCAGCACATGGGGATCTACAGCGACAACTTTCCGAACTTTGCACAAAGTGTGGTATATACAGCAGCTGAATACTACTCTTCCGTTTGGCCGAACAGCATCCTCACCAACATCACAACATCATCTCGAAACAGACAATGCAGGTAATAAGCGGTGTCATAAAAACAATCGCACTGCAATGGTTTCCAGACCTTAGCCATATCCTTCCACCAGATATACACCACAGAACTATCTTGTCCGAGAAACACACAAAGTGCAGGCCAGTACATCAGTTCCGATTCGCCAAGACATCCATACAATTACATCCACTCCACTGAAATCCAGACACTCTCTTTTGATGCTTGCTCAAAAACTGATGAAAGAAAATTGGTCTCGATCGCGAGGCTGGAATGAAAAATGAACTTCAAAGGCCCCCAATGAATGGATATTTTACTTTAAGCAGCCCCCGTCCGGATTTCCTCTTCCGCGGAGTTTATGAGTTCCTCTAAAAATATTGCGCATTGGGCGCGAAAGAATTGGTTCTGCGAAATATTCTTGGGGTCTGCGGCCTTCTCCAAATCCTAACATTGCGACATATCACTTTAAGATGACCACGCATTCTCCGGTACTAATGACGACCTGTTGACGGCGTCAACGACGGCTATTCAGTGGCTGCAACAAGACACCTGTATTTAATTCAAGTTTTACATCTTGTAATGTATATATATATATATATATATATATTTACGTTTTGCTTCACGTCGGTTTTAATATGTCACTTTCTCTGTTCAGTGCTGTACATGCATCTCTCCACTTTTATACTGTTTGTATTTTATTTTCCGTACTTTTATTATAGTTTGCAAATTACTCACTGCGTTTTCGCCATGTTCTGTCTACCTCAATCTGCGTCGAACCTAACTTATACCATAAGGTAAAAGGAAATTAAAGTAACATAGTAGTGACATTTGCCTGGAGATGAACTGGGTATTCACGGGAAGTCCCTAAGGTTCAAGGTTTTAACCCTCATCTTCTGAATTTCCAGCACAATGATGAATGCATTCCTTTCCAACTTTAACATCTCTGCCAGAAAAGCGAATCGAACCAAATACACTTGGGACAAATGCTATTGTAATCTATACTAATATATAAAGAGAGACTGTCAGTTTGTGGCTATGCAACGGGTAATCTCAGGAACTAGTAGACAGATTTGAATTTTCACCATTTCGGATAACATAGGCTATGTATCATCCCGGAATATTAAAGATTTCCAATAAAATAGTGACTTGGGTCCTTTGGCACTTTACCATAGGCTAATACAGGCGATTATACCAAATATGTCCTATAAGGATGAGATAAATTTCATTTTAAGCCTCACGACTTGAGGAGCGAAAATCGATGAATCCCTATGGCAAACTGGAAACCAGGTTGTAAGGCACCAAAACCAACTGTTTTCGAGATATTGACACCACACTCCCATTGTAGGAATCGAATCAAGAAATTACCGGCCATTACAATGCAAAGGTCAGGTCAAGGTTTCTAGAATACAGGCCTGGTGTTCGAAGTAGGTACGTGCATGAATGTATGGCAAGGCAAAGGAGAGATACTTTTTAAATATTTTAAACTCATAGATAGCGTTAATTTGCGAGATATTTATTGTTTCTGGATCCACAATTTCCATGCTCTCATTAACATAATATTTGTGAATAGCACCGAAGTGCTTTCGCTATTTACAAGGCCGATTTGTGGCCAACGTAAATCTGCCAAGATACTTAGACCTACGGTTATTAGCTCCACGTTGCCATAATATTATTAGTATAATGATTTTGAGTAGCACAAAGTGTTTCCTCCCAGTTATTTACAATAGATTCTGCTCAAAAATTGTAAAACTGATAGACAGAGCTAATCTACGGAGATACTCGTATGGTCAGTGAATCATCATTTCCATATTCTTATGACGATAATGATTGTAAATTGCACTAGAGTGTAGCTTTCACTATTTGCAAGGGTTTCTGTGTAGGCCTAAATATTCTAAAATAATGCACATCCCTAATCTTCCGAGATAATTATTGTTTCTGGATTCATATTTCCATACTATTATTAGCGTAATGATTGTGAATGTTACCAAAGTGTTGTTTTCACTACTTACAAGGCCGTGAAATAGAAGGAATATCCTCAACAGTTTAGTGTAAGCCATGGTGCTCTTCATGTAATATCAAATAGCATGCCACATCAAACATCATCACTGTCAAAGAAATTTCAGTCAAATTTATAAATTCCTTCCGTAGAAGTAATGCACATCTATATATAACAAGAGTTTTGTCTGTACATTAATCAGAATTTTTTTAAATGGCATTTCTGTATCCGACGTGCCCACAGTAACAAGAAAATGCACTTTATAATTTTCCGTCATGTCTGTCTGTCTGTCTGTCTGTCTGTCTGTCTGTCTATCTGTCTGTCTGTCTGTCTGTCTGTCTGTCTGTCTGTCTGTCTGTCTGTCTGTCTGTCTGTCTGTCTGTCTGTACTCGTATGTATGTACGCGGATCACGAGAAAATGGCTGAAGAGAATATAATAAAAATCGGCATTTAAAGTCGGCGAATGAGCCACTACATTCTAGGCTATAAATATTTTTATTCACGCTGAGTGAAATATTAGTTTAGGGGAAGGCCTAAAATTTAATTCTCAAATATTTATGTAATTAATGGACCCATCGATAAATACTACATAACTAGAGTTATGTAGAATTAAATTTCCCATCATTTATGCCTTATACAATTTTACTGTATCGACTATGATGGCAGAGATGTTCATGAATTGGGAACATGCATCATTTTCAAAAATATTTTTTTTGAAAAGTACACCAATGAAATAGTACGTAAACGTATTACATTGTGGTATGTTGCCTTGTTTTCTACCATTAAAAAAATATTTAATAGTGCCTTTCCGCAAGGCGAGTGAAACGGCCTCTGACGTAAGCGGCGCGCTGTGACGTCACGATCCCGTATCGCATGGAGCTCTACCAGCCGTTGTGCATCAGCCGTTGCTAAAGCCGATTGTTTATTATTCATGATCGCGAATAACTTCAGAATGACAGAAGAAAGGTTCAAAACAGCACAATCAGACAATCTATCATGTGTAGATGTCATCATTCTTGAAAAATAGTGACTTTTGTGGCCGCAGAATTTCGCGGATAAAAAGCAAGTTTGTAAGTGGCATCTTTTATATACGTGCAATGTACTGTAACCCATAGTATTAGGATAACAACTGAACCTGGATAGATATCACATCACTTTCAACATTTCCTTCTAGACTGATTCCCCTATTAAAGAATAACATTACATTTTCGGGCTTTCAGCATTAGTAAAGTAAGAAATCGGATTTCAGCACTAACATAAACATATAGGTAGCATTATAGTACTAGTCCGCTTCTGTGGTGTAGTGGTTAATGTGTGCCATTCCCGGAGGCCCGGTTTCGATTCCCGGCTCTGCCATGAAAGTTGAAAACAAATAGTACGAGGGCTGGAACGGGGTCTACTCAGCCTCGGGAGGTCAACTGAGTAGAAGGGTTTCGAATCCCACCTCAGCCATCCTCGAAGTGGTTTTTCGTATTTTCCTACTTCTCCTCCAGGCACCTAAGGCCACGGCCGTTTCCTTCCCTCTTCCTTGTCTATCCCTTCCGATCCTCCCATCCTCCAACAAGGCCCCTGTTGAGCATAACAGGTGAGGCCTCCTGGGCGAGGTAATGGCCCTCCTCACCAGCTGCATCACCATACTCAAAGTCTCACGTTCCAGGACACTGCCCTTGAAGTGGTAGAGGTGAAATCCCTCGCTGAGTCCGAGAGAAAACCAACCCTGAAGGATAAACTGATTAAGAAAGAAAGAAAGAAGGAAAGAAAGAAAGATCATAGTACTATAGGGCTATAATCTATCATTCCCCAAAAAATATATATTTATGGTTGGGACAACTGGCCTACCCACTTCCGGGGCCCATGAAAGAGAATTAAATATCTTTGTGGAGGGAAAAAGTTAAACATGATAAAGGTAAATATGACTTCATCTAGTTTTCACAAGTCGGGCTGAGTGGTTCAGACTGTTGAGGTGCTGGCCTTCTGACCCCAACTTGGCAGGTTCGATCCTGGTTCAGTCCGGTGGTAGTTGAAGGTGCTCAAATACGTCAGCCTCGTGTCGGTAGATTTAATGGCACGTAAAATAACTCCTGCAGGACTAAATTCCAGCACATCGGCGTCTCCGAAAATCGTAGAAGTAGCTAGCGGGGCGTGAAGCCAATAACATTAATTACATTTGGCTTTTAACAAGCTGAGCATATCAGGAAAGAAAAGTGTCCTGGTGACATTTTAGTCGTTCAATACAGGAATGTCTTTGGGTGCTGTGACTTTAATTTTTTTCTGTTTGCTTTACGTCACACCGTCACATAATGGCGACGATGGGACAGGAAAGGCCTAGGAATGGGAACAAAGCGGCCGTGGCCTTAGGTACAGCCTCAACATTTGCCTGGTGTGAAAATGGGAAACCACGGAAAACCATCTTCAGGGCTGCCGGCAGTGGGGTTCAAAACCCACTATCTCCCGGATGCGAGCTCACAGCTGCGCGCTCCTAACCGCACGGCCAACTCGCGCGGTATTTTTTCCCTTCGGTTTATTGACTTGGCTTGTATAACCTAAAACTTAGGCTAAGTTGGATTATATTTTAAACACCTACATCACTATTTTCACCTGTGTGCAATTATGTTATTTATTTCATTAATATTATGATAATTATTATAATTGAGCATTGTTAACTTATAAGACTCCAACAGACAAGCATTGGTTTTGTGTAGAGTTATACATTTGTTAAATTCACGTCGTTTCCTTTCATGATGTACACGCCTATTCTTTGCTACATTATAGGGTATTTAGATATAGCCTGAATTTCTTTACCAATTAAGCTCTTCAATAAAGACATACATAACTGTCCCATGCCAAGATATATTGGTAGAATTAGAGCTGTCAAAATGGTTCATAACCCCTTTGATTTATTATCTTGACATGGATCACCCAAAACATAGGTTAGGTTTGGAGAATACTTTAATAATCAGCATTATTTAATGCACCGTTTATTACTTTCATATTCCAAGATGTAATTGAAGCATTTAAATAAAGCATCATACATTAAAATTTAAAGTTTTACCACTAGAACAGCTGACATGGAAAAGTGATTTGAAAATTCAAACAAATTCATCTTACGTTAAAATTTTCAAAAAAATAAACTGTAGACTTTTCCGATATATCACCAGCATTTCTCCAGCTCGCCAAAATCCATTTCTCCCTAGTTTTAGCGTCTTTGGAACGTTTATAAACAATTTGTTTGGGATGGTATGCGATGTGCTATTGCACATCGGAACTCTACACCATTTATAAGTTTTCTGCCTCACTGTCTGCACAGGATTCATTTTAAGTCTAAAATATACCACTCAGATTATTATCCAATGTATAGACCTCGAATTTAACCATACTAGACACCAACGTAAAGTAGAAATACGCGAAGTGTATCCTGCTTCTCACAGCACACTGCGTGTTATTTCGTCTGCTAATTCAGTCAACCTGTACGATGACGTCAGGCCAATGAGATCGCGTACTTGCGTGACGTGACATTTTCGTAGATTTTTATCATGTTTGGAGTTATTATTTGTACATTCTGATCACATTTTTGAATTCTGCATGCAATTTTGTATCAGATTAGCATATTTTTAATTAAAACCCCGGATCATGCATGTTCCCTATTTGTGCTTTCGTTGCTAAGTCCATATTAAGGCGAACCACCTGAAAATCGGTCAACAGAATTCAATGAAAATCGGTATGTAGAGTCAGAGAATAAGAAACTACAGTATAGGCTATAAATAATAGTATTCGCCCTGGATGAAATGGTAATTTAGGGGAAGGCGTCTAAAATTACTTTTTATATAGTGCCTACCTGTGTTATTGGTCCTATCGAAAAGTGCTACCCGGTACATCAGAAAATTTATAGGGGATACAATTTTCGATGGTTTATATTTGATTCAGTTCTACCGTACCAGTTATGATAAGAGTGGTATTTCAGAGTCGGTGTGAAGGCATACAGTACCGAATGCTCATATGCTGATCTTGTGGCCCCAACTTGGCAGGGTCGATCCTGTTTCAGTCCGGTGGTATTTGAAGGTACTGAAATACGTCAGTCTCGTGTCGGTAGATTTACTGACACGTAATACAACTCCTGAAGGACAAACACAGCAGAACCAGACTATCGACTCACCCAGGCACCTAGGCTTCTATGAAAACGGAAAAAATGGTTAGTGGTACCTATAGCCAATAACATTATTATTATTATTATTATTATTATTATTATTATTATTATTATTATTATTATTATTATTATTATTATTATTATTATTATTATTATTATTATTATTATTATTATTATTATTTGTGAAACCATGTTCCTCAATAATTGAGTGTGTCCTCGACCTGATTCACGAAACTGATACTGTTTTCAATAAGCCGAGGAAAATCTCAAGTTTTAACCTCAAGTAGCGTTCTTTCCACCCTAGAATTTTACTTAATATAGTATTATAACTTTGTACGGTGATGTCTGTTTTGCATGATGTTACGAAGATTTAATTTACTCCCTTCATGTAAATTTCTCTCCCTACGTGGTCATTATCTGGGGGTGATTTCTTCAGCGTTCCCTTCTTCCTGTTTGATTTCTTCCCAAGATATGTTCTTCCTTCATTAATGCTTCCTGGCCCCTCCCTGCGCTACGCAAACACAGCAGGACCAGACTATCGACTCGCCCACTCATTTCTTTCGAAACTCAGTGTAAGCCAAGCCGGCAGGCAGATAGGAACTTAATGTTTGTGTTGCTCTGCTTAACTTAGCTTCTCATGAACTGCCTGCCAAATTAATACAAGGTCAATAGTTACAGTTTATTTTACAAGAGATTTATCAGCCGTCTTCCCTTTTCAAAAGTTTAGTTTAGCTTCTCGAAGGGAACAGACCGGATATTCGAACTTTCTCCTTCCAACACAAAAACGATCCATCCATAGCATATTAATATTTTTAGGCTGGCTCATTTTCAACTTCCCTCTAGTTCTTCCCACATCTCATAATTCTCTTCCTAGATTTATTCCTTTCCACATTTTTTTTTTTTTTGCTATTTGTTTTACGTCGCACCGACACAGATAGGTCTTTTGGCGACGATGGGATAGGAAAGGCCTAGGAATGGGAAGGAAGCGGCCGTGGCCTTAATTAAGGTACAGCCCCAGCATTTGGCTGGTGTGAAATTGGGAAACCACGGAAAAACGACAGTGGGGAACGAACCCACTATCTCCCGATTACTGGATAGTGGCCGCACTTAAGCGACTGCAGCTATCGAGCTCGGTCCACATATTTAGCAGATTGAGACTCCCCATAGATGGTTCAAAAAATTTCCCATTGGCGATACCTATTATTCATTTAGGGCTGCTAACAACATCATTTAATCATGTGCGGATGCATGCAGGCCATGACACTTTTAAAGCCTGCGTGAACGAACTTTTCACGGCTATATCCTCACTACTACTAGAAATAAGACATACTACAGTATATTTCATCTAGAAAATGGTCTGTACGGTACAGGTGGCCATGCAGTCTTAAGCTTGTAACGAGGAGACAGTAGGTTCGAATCCCACAGTCAGCTTCTCTGAAGAGTGCTTCACGTGGTTTCCCATTTTAAAACCAAACAATAAGGAAGGCTTTGAAAGGAAGAAATATCATAGAGCTGATACCTTCAAATATTTAGGGTCGATAACGAGAGATAATAAAACAGCAACATAAATTCAAGAAAGCGTAGTAAGTGGAAACCGATTCTTTTATACAACGAAAAACTAGTTCTAAAATAGAAATGTTAGCATGTATACAGACATTAAGTTATATGTAACCATATTGAGAGCAATAGATATTTACGGTTCCAAATGCTGGATCATGACCACGAAAGAGGAAGACTGATTGCTGAGATGGGAAAAGAAGAAGCTGAGGAGGATTTTTTTTTTAGCAGGATTGTTGGAAAACAAAAAAATGCACAGGTGTAATACATGCTTATTATTATTATTATTATTATTATTATTATTATTATTATTATTATTATTATTATTATTATTATTATTAACAAATACCTCGCAATTGGGAAATATCTTGGTGAAAATCAAGCAAGGAATGATAAGATTATCTGGGCATGTTCAGAGAATACCATATTGTAGGATGCTGAGAAAAGAAGTAATCCGATGTGAGAGAGAGAGAGAAGATGGCTCAGCGAAGTGGAAGATGATCTCAAAAAGCTTGGTATGAAGGGTTGGAGTAGGAAAGCGGAGGGATATATTAACGTCTCGTCCGAGTTGCGTTTCGTTGGAATTTGAGGAACTGGTAGGTTAGAGTTCGGCTTGCTTCTTGACTGAGTAAGCGCCTCGTCCGAGGGCTGCCATTCTAATGGTGTTTAGTGAATCATTAAAATATACTGGTACCTCTATAAAATCAGAGGTGGACCTGCCATATAGCCTCGAAATCAGCATACGCGGCTGGGGGTCATTAGTCACCCACGGACGCCATGGACCAGTACGGATAATCCATAGATAATGAGCACAGTACTTACAAGCGTCGAATTTCGACCCTCGGCCTTAAAACATATAAAATATCTATATTGAAAAACATAATGATTTGAATTAGAGGTCCGGAAAGAAAGATGAACCGATCACGTATCAACGTCACAACTAAAATTGGAAAATATTTCGATTGGAGGAAAATAAATTGATAAAATTGATAGCCGTAGAGGTCGCGATCGAAGGAAACATTCTTGTTTGAGGAGCTTACGGGAATGAACAGGAGTAGATTCGAGTAGAGTGATGAGGACAACCGAACATCGAACAGACTTCGCTGTGATTTTGGCCACCCCCAGAAGAAGAAAATGGAAAATGCACAAATTTGTATTACTGTACAAGTCCAGAAACAAGCGTAGCTTTCACAACAAGAAGGAGAAAATAATTCAATTAAAACATGTTTCCGTCTCGTTCATTCATCTCCTTTACTCTCCGTTGGTGGAACAAAGTGGTAATAGATTGCTTCTAGAAGTACTTGTCCAAGTCTCCCACAGCAGAAGACTTAATATATATTCACAAGAGTACGTATCTTTAGAAACTATAAGGGAGTAGATCTTGTTGATTTATTTCACTCTGGAGCGACCAATACAATAGTTACCTCTCCTATTCCGTTACTGTACACCTGCTTTCTCTCTGATGAGGGTGTTAATGTAGTCTGTCTAGTGGGAGGCTTAGTGTGATTAAGCTGTTGCTGATGTCGCCATCCTCCATCAATTCGAAAGAGGTGTCACTTCGACATTATGTATGATAATGTTCAATGCACTACATCAATGGGAGCCTGCGGCATTACGTCACTCTTAATATCGTAATCGTAGCCACAAAACCTGCAGTTTTATATGGAATCAGATCTTCAGTGCCGTGAGAATTTCATTTAAAAATTTCTACTAGTACTGGGTGAGGTTTAAACCATGGTTGGTGCTATACATGTTACCAGCTATATGACATTCAGGGCCGGTATTATAATGAGGGTTTAAACTGAAGATTGAGTTAAACTGTAAGTTGAGTTTAAACCGATGTTGAGTCTTATAATGGCCAGCCTAAGTTAAACTGAGGTGAAGAAGGAAATATACGATCTTGCTAGCAGTGACTTGGGAGAAATGATGACTGTCGATAATGTTTTGTTTACTTGTTGTAGGTAAAATGGCGGATAAAAGCAATAAACGGTGTCCTAATTTTACTTGTAAGGAAATAGAATTGCTTGTGTATTTAGTACGGAAATATTTATGTATCGGTAGTCCGTGAAACAGTGGCCTTATAAATTTCCTTCGAAATCTCCCATTTTAATAAACATACTACGGGAGGCATAAAACCGCAATGCTATTAGTAGCTGACTGAGGGGTTCTACAGCATGATTTCTGAAATAGAAGGAAGTTACTTTATTTTCTAAAATTTACACTTTTGACATTCAAACAGTTCAAAAATACATTTTTACATTCTTACCTTTTCGTTGCATGTTTTATTCTAGCACCAATTTGCTGAAATAGGGTCATGACAGTCTGTAAGCCGAAACCTACTTAAAAACTATTTTTCATTCCATATATGAAAGTGACGTCCCCTTGCTCGGAAAACTCGTAGTGCCCGTGGTCGTTCAATAATTTGAACCACTTCTTCGTCATCGCTTAGTATTTCTTCAAACACCTCAAAAATATCTTCGAGATCCATTCGTTCTGCCATGTTGTAAGGTTATGTATTCTTAAACTTCAGTTTAAACGGTAGATGAGTGACAGTAAAATTAATCTCTAGTAAAACTTAAGATAAAGTTTTATAACACACGACTAACAGGTAAACCGAAGTTTAAACTGAACCATCAGTTTAAACTTTTATTACAATACCGGACGTCAGTCGTATAGTTCAAGAATTATTCTGTAGATTAGTTGTTTAGAATCGCAGGACAGAGTGTCGGGATACAAGGGTGGTAAATTTCGGGAGGTCAGTGGCAAAAGATTTACTGGTGCATTAAATAACCCTGTTCGACGGAACGTTTCTGGTACTCAGGATCCTCTTTAGACTGATAGTTGTTGAAGGGACGCTATTATTATTATTATTATTATTATTATTATTATTATTATTATTATTATTATTATTATTATTATTTTATCGATTTTGGCCATCCAAGGACCCCGTAAAATAACCCACTACATTATTTTCGGTCAGTTTCCTGCTTCCTTTCTTGCTTTCCAACAGTTCTTCATTATTTCACTGCTTTTTTTTCCTCTGTTCCTTCTCTCCTTTCTCCTGGAATGCCTTGAAATTTTTATCAATCTCCTAAAAATTGTTATGTCGTGTATTGCTGTTGTTCCTATCTCTGCCATATCTCTCTTTATACTTAGCGTCGTCCGACTCGGCTGAATGGTCAGCGTAATAGTCTTCAGTTCAGAGGTTCCCAGGTTCGATTCCTGGCCGGGTCGGGGATTTTAGCCTTCATTGGTTAATTCCAATGGCCCGGGGACTGGGAGTTCGTGCTATCTCCAACATCCCTACAACTCACACACCACATATAACACTATCCTCTACCACAATAACATGCAGTTACCTAAACATGGCAGATGCAGCCCACCCTCATAGGATTGTTTGCCTTACAAGGGCTGCACTCGGCTAGAAATAACCAAACCCCATGGCACTTAACGCCCTTGAAAGGGCCATGGCATGCCCACCGACCACTGCTCAGCCCGATGACCTGCAGATTACGAGGGGTCGTGTGGTCAGCACGACGCATCCTCTCGGCCGTTATTCTGGCCTTTCAAAATCGAGGCCGCCATCTCACCGTCAGATAGTTCCTCAATTCTAATGACGTAGGCTGAGTGGACCTCGAACCAGCCCTCCGGTCGAGATAAAAATCCGTGACCTGGCCGGGAATCGAACCCGGCACGCTACCCCTACACCATGGGGCCGGCACTCGAATAGAAATAGCCGCACTTAGCGTCCACTGGTTGCCAATTTTACTTTTGTAAACATGATTAAAATTTTGTTTTGTGAGTCTGGCATTATCCATCCCCATTATGTGGCCAAAGAACTTACGTCTCCTCTTCCTGATCGTATTAGATTTTCTTTCAGTTTCTATACTTTCGTAGATTCCTTCTGTGTCCGAACTATCCATTTGAAGTCTTTAATCTCCGTAGAATTTTTCTTTCCTTTTCCTCTAGCTCTTCTATTTCTTGTGTTTTGATGGAGAACATAGTCTCTCAGCTATAGAGACATTGTGGTTTAATTATCGTGTTTTAGTGCCTCATTTTAGTTTTGATGGAGAGACGCCTTTTATTATAGGTATTTTTGGTAGTTGGTAAGCTTGTTCCAGTTTCCTTGCTCTTAATTTATTTGCTTCTTTGTAGAATAGAGATGCTCACGTTGGGCATTTCGTCCCGCGGGCTCACTGCACTGCAGGCGGGCGAGCAGGCAGACAATGAGTGTATGCTACTCAATTGCAGTGACGTTGTGGTTACGTCACAGGCCCTGAAGGTCGTACGAAGTTCTCCCAGTCACTCTCAATCACTGCAATGATACCCGAATTTGAAATGGAGGCAGAAAATAATGAAAGAAAGAGGGCTGACAATCCACGTCATTTTTAGTTTTCGTTGTAAGAAGTAAGTTATTCCCGTTCATTTCAGTTTATGTATTTTGACCGGATACAATAGTCAGGCCAACAACCTCAAACATTTTTTTACTGTACGTGATGAATGACAGTTTTCACTATTATATTTTAAAATGTGTTTTAGAATAAGATATCCTGAGTCCACCCAGCTTTCGCTCCCGTAAAGCAAAGTTGGTCTGAGAACAGATAGTTTCGTCTGGGAGCTGACTTCCTTCTTACAGAATACTGCTGATCGCAAGTGCGAGCTCACTGCATTAGCTCTACTACACCTTGATTCAATCTCACTTACTATATTACCATGCTGGGAGAACACACAACCTAAATACTTGAAATTATCGACCTGTTCTAGCTTTGTATCACCAATCCGACATTCAATTCATAAGTTAGAAGTTAGAATTAACAGATATGAAAGTAGCAAGAATGATTACTGGTACAAACATGTGGGAACAATGGCAGGAGGGTACTCGGAATGAGGAGATAAAGGCTAATTAGGAATGAACTCGATGGATGAAGCTGTACGCATAAACCGGCTTCGGTGGTGGGGTCATGTGAGGCGAATGGAGGAGGGTAGGTTACCTAGGAAAATACTGGACTCTGCTATAGAGGGTAAGAGAAGTAGAGGGAGACCAAGACGACGATGGTCAGACTCGGTTTCTAACGATTTAAAGATAAGAGGTATAGAACTAAATGAGGCCACAACACTAGTTTCAAATCGAGGATTGTGGCGACGTTTAGTAAATTCTCAGAGGCTTGCAGACTGAACACTGAAAGGCATAACAGTCTATAATGATAATGTATGTATGTATGTATGTGTTTCAGAATCATTTCTACCGAGCTCGATAGCTACAGTCGCTTAAGTGCGGCCAGTATCCAGTATTCGGGAGACAGTCAGTACGTTTACATGCAGGATTCAGATAATAATAATAATAATAATAATAATAATAATAATAATAATAATAATAATAATAATAATAATAATGTTATTTGCTTTACGTCCCACTAACTACTTTTTCTGTCTTCGGAGACGCTGAGGTGCCGGAATTTAGTCCCGCGGGAGTTCTTTTACGTGCCAGTAAATCTACCGACACAAGGCTGACTTATTTGAGCATCTTCAAATACCACCGGACTGAGCCAGGATCGAACCTACCACGTTGGGATCAGAAGGCCAGCGCCTCAACCGTCTGAGCCACTCAGCCCGGCAGGATTCCAATCGATCTGAGTACACTTCCCGTATTAAAAACGCAATGTAAACGGGGACTCAGTTCGGATTGAGTATCAAGGTAGATACGGTAAAATCTGGGAGCGTATCGTACTCAGTTCGAATTAAGTTCCATGTAAACGAGAATCGTACTGAGATCGTATTGGAAACGACTGCGCACACACTCCATGTTCGTTCTGATGAAATCATCATCATTAAAGTTCTGTTGAAATAACAAATATAATAAGCCAGTAAGTATATTTACCTGTATAAATGATCAGCAACTGCAATCGTATTATAAGACGGCCAGCCCCTTGCGATTAACAAAATCACGATAACCTTCTGTTGGGGGGTAAAATTGGAATGTGGGTTCCATCTATTGCACCAGTTACATTTGGAATACCACAAATAGGGTAAGCTGAAAGTTACTTCCTGGACTTCTACTGCATTTGGCGTTTTAAAATTTGAAGAGATGATACCGATTTTAGTACAATTCTGCATCATTCCTAGCGTCGAAGTTGTCTGGCGGATTCAATGTGATACTCAAATAGACTAGAATGTGTAAGTTTTCAGAATGGAAACGGGGATCGTATTAAATATGGTAAGTGTACTCAAATCGATCTCAATCCCCATGTAAACGTACTGAGTGGGTTCGAACCCCACTGTACGCAGCATTGAAGATGGTTTTCCATGTTTTCCCATTTGCACACGAGGCAAATGCTGGGGCTGTACCTTAATTACGGCCACGGCAGCTTCCTCCCCAGTCCTAGCCTTTTCCTGTCCCATCGTCGCCATAAGACCTATCTGTGTCGGTGCGACGTAAAGCAACTTGCAAAAAAAAAAAGGAATCATTTCTGATATAAAACGGAGCTAAAATGGATAACTTGTGGCTTGTGGTTGATTGAGTTTAAATTATGTGATAGACCCTAAACTCATCAATAATTCAATCTTGTTTACCGGGAAAAACATTAGTTAGGTTATTTATTTGAAGACATACTGTACATTTATTTAGTAGATGCTTTTACATTGTTGTACTTTAATCTTGGATAGTAAATATATATATATATCCTCACTAGTGATGAAGCTCCTCGCCATCATCATACTATTTTCAGAAATTAGCTGAACAGAGACACTTAACACTAAAACACTGTCCAAAATCAAGTAGTCAAATTATTGAATTATGTAAATACTGTCATTCCCATCCACAGAATTGCAAATCGTACCTTGTACGCTTAAACCCTGTATCTTTTTAAAATTGTAACACAAAAATTATAATGTATTAGATTTTAGAATGTGTAAGTTTTCAGAATGTATAAGAAAATAAATTTCACTGTTTATATCGACCGCATTATAAATCAAACCGGAATATCTTGAAAAGGCTGGTTTTCTTGCTATTATGGCGTACCCAAACAACATTTCGCTGAGTAGTTGAGGAGAGTTTTGTAGTCACGATCGGACGTTACTCCTCCACTTTCCTGCAAAGTCTGTTCGCTCTCTCGCTTCACTGTGACGTAAGCTGCCCGAATTTACGTCAGGCCAGCCCGGCCGCACTGGGCTAGCCTCGACGGGCGCCCATCTGAGCACCTCTGGTCTAGACCATTAATTTGAATTACTTTCCCCCAGTCTACCCTGTCAAGTTTCTCATATTCTGGACAATATAACCTCTATTAACACTGCAGGTGAATTTCCAATTAGTCATACATTAGTCTTCTTAAAAGGTACCTGAAGTTCAACTTTCTCTACAATTTATTTCAAAAGGATTCCTGGATAAGTGTTGTTCGTACATTCTCAGAAAGGATTACAATATCGTCCGCGAAGGCAAAACAATTTATACCTACCCCTTTATTTTAGACCCCAGACTAATCTCATGGTGGATTCCTCTACCTCTAAGCTTTTCTCCCCATAATCGCATTACCTTTTTCCAAGCACAGTTAAAAAGAATTGTTGATAATCCACCCCCCTGTCTCACACTAGTATTAACTGGAAATTCCCTTGAGATCACTTCCATGAATCTCACTTTTTACTTTGTATCCGCAGGAGTATCTCTATATTAACTGACATTGAATCTACTTCGAATTCCTCCAAAATGTGAAATAAGCAAGTTCTACCTGTTTAATCATAAGCTTTGCTGAAATCCACGAAGATTATGATTATCTTTGCAGTTCACAAGTTTTTCAAAATTTCACAGTTGATTTTACAATATTACTGAGTCCAATGATTCCCCCTTCGTCCTTAAAACCGAGATTGGTCGCTTGATACTTTGGTATTTCTTCTTTGAATATTTTGCGAGAGTTTCTCGTATTATTGTTTTCGGATCAAGTACCCACTGCAGGCTCAATCCTGTTTTGGAAAGATTTTGATAAGATCTTATAGGTAACTGACAAAAGGAAGATTCCTCTGTAGTTGTTGACATCTGTCTTATCACTTTTTTTGTGTACTGCGGGTATCAATGCATTCTTCCAATGTTCTAGAATTGTTTCTGCCTGCCAAGTCGATCAGTATGTCCCTCAGTTCCTTCCTTGCTCGATTACTAGATTCTTTCTACATCTCTGCCACAATCAAATCTTTTCCTGCTGCTTTAATATTACTTAGGTGTTGAATGATGACTTCTATTTCTACCTCATCAGGTGGTTCTGAGTCTCCACTTTGGATCTGTGGTTGATTGAATGGCCTTTCTTCAGGCTCTTTGCAGTTCACAATTTTTATTATTATTTTACAGTTGACTTTACAATATTATTGAGCCCAATGTTTCCCTCTTCGTCCTTAAAACCGACGTTGGTCGCTTGATACTTGTTTTTCTTTTTTGAATATTTTGTGAAAGTTTGTGAGCTCAAGTCGGCGGGGTTGATCCCAACTCAGTCCAGTGGTATTTGAAGGTGCTCAAATACGTCATCCACTTGTCGTTGGATTTAATGGAACGTAAAAGAACTCTTGCGGGACAAATTTCTGGCATCTCAATGCCTCCAAAAATCGTAAAAATAGTTAGTGAAGCCTAAAACCAATGGCATTATTGCACAACAATTGTAATTATGGTCGAATTATTAAAGACAAGAATGGTTCTCTTGCAACTTGCTTTACGTCGCACCGACACAGATAGGTCTTATGGCGACGATGGGATAGGAAAGGCCTAGGAGTGGGAAGGAATCGGCCATGGCCTTAATTAAGGAACAGTCCCAGCATTCGCCTGGTGTGAAAATGGGAAACCACGGAGAACCATCTTCAGGACTGCCGACAGTGGGGCTCGAACCCACTATCTCCCGGATGCAAGCTCACAGCTGCGCGCTCCTAACGGCACGGCCAACTCGCCCGGTGACAAGAATGGGATCCGTAGGTTTCTTTGCTAGAATCTTTTATGCTGTGAAATCCATACGCATATAATTTGTAGGTATCTATGCAGTATACGCCAAGAGATCGTTCATGTACCGTCACTTTCACCCTGTTCTTTCGCATAAACCGTTAAGAAGGTGGCTTTGGTTTACTCTTCGTGTAGTAAGCTAAGAAAAACTGCCATTGGTATTCACTGGAGATTTAGTGTCCAGTCAACCTCCACACATGTTCTATCGGAGAAAGTCGAGTGAGCAATATATTTCGGAATATGTTGAGGTACACGAGCAGAATTACTAAGAGCTGATCTCCTTGAAGAGCACGTTCATTTTATCCACAAATGGTATTATAGCTGATTGTCTGATGTGTAGTACTCCTTGATGCATTCCTGGAAGGAATCAGATTTTATGACATGAGACTAGAGAGTGTCATTCACCAGTTCAGTGAAGCGTTTGTTGGCACCATTTTAGCAGTGGCCTTGATGACTATCGCAGTAGTTGTCCGATTTTTTGCAGTCTCCTGTATAATGCAACTGTTCAGGCATGGGTATGTTCGTCTAGGTTGAACAGAATTCCTTTTATGGATAGTATTTTGACCTTGTTGTCATCAACGACAGCAATGATAACCGTGTGCACTTATATTCAATCTGTTGGGCTATTTGCGAAAATGAAAACTTACCTCACAAAAACCTTTATGCTGCACATATATGTGACAAGATGCCACCCACTAGGCATGATGAATTTGTCAACGACTTATTTAGAACACGAATACTACAGTAGTAGACTTCTACTTCTTCTTCTGCTACCGCTTTTTCCAACACCTGTGAGGTCGCGGGTGCGAATTGTGTCGCACATGTATTACGGACGGATGTGATTTCTGGCTCTGGAGGGGTGTAATCACGTGTTTCTCTGGTAGTGTTGTCTGAATATGACGAGGAGAATATTGGGACATACACAATCCTCCAGTCCTTTACACATAAAAATTAATCAGACGCGATTAAAATTGCTGACCCGGCCGGGAATCGAACCCGGGACACTACGAATCGAAAGTCTCAACGCTGACTATACAGCTAAGCAGTCGGACACGAATAGTAGTATACTATAAATATGATATTATGAGATGTCACTATGACATATCCCTGACGAGGATTGATCCAGTTCTCCAGACTGTCAAGCACAAAATGTAAGAGTTACAAATCTATCGCATACCTGTAAAACAGCACTATTAAACAAAGAATATTTTACGTTATAGAGATGTTGTCCGCACTGGAAAGCACGGTTTCACGTTTTACAAACTGTCGCATAGTAGCCTATCAATTTTCCCACTCCAAGGCTAAATGGTTAGTATGCTGGCCATTGGTCTGAATGTTTCCGAGCTTCATTCCTAGCCGGGACGGGGATTGTAACCTTCCTTCCTTCCTTCCTTTCTTTCTTTCTTTCTTTCTTTCTTTCTTTCTTTCTTTCTTTCTTATACCGTTAAACCTCCAGGATTGTATTTTCCCCTGGACTCAGCGAGGGATCCGTCCTCTTTCGCCTCGAGGGCAGTGTCCTGGAGCGTGCGACTTTACGTCGAGAGATACAACTGGGAGGGAGGACCACAACGCTGAACAGGTGCTTTGTAGCAGGACGGGAAGATTGTAAGGGTTAGGCAAGGATGCGGGCATGGCCTTAAGTTAGGTACCATCCCGGCATTTGCGTAGAGGAGAAGTGGGAAACCACGGAAAACCACTTCGAGGATGGCTAAGAACGGAGTCAAACCCCTCTAACCCTCTATTCAGTTTGACCTCCCGGGGCTGAGTGGACTCCGTTCCAGCCCTCGTACCGCTTTTCAAATTTCGTGGCTGAGGCGGGAATCGAACCCGGGTCACCAGGTGTGGTAGATAATAACAATAACCACTACACCACAAAGGCGGACGATTTTAATCTTAATTGTTTAATTCCGATGGCTCGGAGGCTAGGTATGCGTGTGCGTGCCGTTTTCAACATTAGAATATTCGACGCAGATGGGTCATTAAGACCACACGGAATCAATATATTTTTTTGCTGGTGGCTTTACATCGCAAAGACACAGATAGGTTTTATGGCGACGATGGGATAGGAAAGGCCTAGTAGTTGGAAGGAATCAGCCGTGGCTTCAATTAAGGTACAGCCCCAGGATTTTCATGGGGAAAAATGGGCAACCACGGAAAACCATCTTCAGGGTTGCCGACAGTGGGATTCGAACCCACTATCTCCCGGATGCAAGCTCAGCCGCGCGCCTCTAACCGCACGGCCAACTCGCCCGGTTCAATATTTGTTGGCTTTTCTTTTATCCCAGTATTCTTTCATACGTAGTGAATGGGTCTGTTTTCGTTGCAGGGACCGACATGTCGGTTAATCTTTTTTCATCATTCTCAAAATCCCGTGTAAGTGTGACTTTTCTGATTTCATCTCGGTCCAGTAGATTTGGTGATCTTAATACATTCAGGTCTTTCTTTGTCTGTTTTTTACCATTTTGATCTACTGGTTTTATTCTTCAAGAATATGTAAATTCTGCGAGTTAATATGTTTAAGTCCATTCTTTACAACTGCCCCATGAATTTATTGTATTCTTCGCATGCGCTTTGTGTCTGTGTTCTTGAAGATCCTTTTATATATTACCGCATTTGGTTTTCGGTCCGCCTCTGTGGTGTAGTGGTTAGCGTGATTAGCTGCCACCCCCGGAGGCCCGGGTTCGATTCCCGGCTCTGCCACGAAATTTGAAAAGTGGTATGAGGGCTGGAACGTGGTCCACTCAGCCTCGAGAGGTCAACTGAGTAGAGGTGGGTTCGATTCCCACCTCAGCCATCCTCGAAGTGGTTTTCTGTGGTTTCCCACTTCTCCTCCAGGCGAATGCCGGGATGGTACCTAACTTAAGGCCACGGCCGCTTCCTTCCCTCTTCCTTGCCTATCCCTTCCAATCTTCCCATCCCTCGACAAGGCCCCTGTTCAGCATAGCAGATTGAGGCCGCCTGGGCGAGGTACTGGTCATTCTCCCCAGTTGTATCCTCGCCCAAGAGTCTGAAGCTCTAGGGCACTGCCCTTGAGGCGGTAGAGGTGGGATCCCTCGCTGTGTCCGAGGGAAAAGCCGATGATGATGATGATTTGGTTTTCGAAAATGTACTCCATCTTTGATTCCCCGTCCTAGGATTTTTCCCATTATTTTACGTTCTTTCATTTCTAATTGACCTTTTAGTGTTTTGTGTTGAAATTGAGAGCTTCGGGTTTGCTTATTGTACGAAGCGTCGCATTTTACTGTTCCAGGAGAGACTATTTTTGTTGTATTTTTTGTCAACTGAAATGCAGTCTATTAGCGAGACGTAATTATCATTGAAATGCAGTCTGCATGCACCAATACGTATTGTTTATAACAGAAGATAAAACCAAGGGTTTAATTATGGGAAAACTTTAAGACATTTACAATTGTTTGGCTGTTCATTTGAATTGTATTTTTAGAGATAAAATACATTCGAGGGAATTTATTGAACTATTATTATTTGTCTCTGCGTTTATTGACGGAGTGGCGTTTTAGAGTTGTATATGAGGAAAAGAAGACACAGCCAGACTCTGAGCTAGGGGTATTAATTTGGCATAAATAATAGTCCGGCTTGTCTGGTAGTCGAAGCTGAGTTCCTCTAGATCGAAGGCTGCAATGCTGAACCATAAAGCGAAGAAGCCGTAGTATGCTTTTGAATAATACTCCCGACGAGCGGTTGACATCCGTTGAAATCCGTATTTATCGTTAATTCTATAAAGGGTTTTAAATTTAAGAATATTATATCATCTTCATCATCTGTTTACCCTCCAGGTTCGGCTTTTCCCTCGGACTCAGCGAGGGATCCCACCTCTACCGCCTCAAGGGCAGTGTCCTGGAGCCTCAGACTCTTGGTTGGGGGATACAACTGGGGAGAATGACCAGTACCTCGCCCAGGCGGCCTCAATCTGCTATGCTGAACAGGGGCCTTGTGGAGGGATGGGAAGATTGGAAGGGATAGGCAAGGAGGAGGGAAGGAAGCGGCCGTGGCCTTAAGTTAGGTACCATCCCGGCATTCGCCTGGAGGAGAAGTGGGAAACCACGGAAAACCACTTCCAGGATGGCTGAGGTGGGAATCGAACCCACCTCTACTCAGTTGACCTCACGAGGCTGAGTGGACCCCGTTCCAGATCTCGTACCACTTTTCAAATTTCGTGGCAGAGCCGGGAATCGAACCCGGACCTCCGGGGGTGGCAGCTAATCACGCTAACCACTACACCACAGAGGCGGACATATTATATATTGAACGTTCCAATACCTTTTACAAATAATAGCATTAGTACTAAATAACTAGATATCTTTTGAGTGAAGTTTAGTCTTGATTAACTAGTCTTACTAGTGGCTGAAGCACGCTGTAGAAGATGGAGCCTCACCGTTATGCCGAGGAGCTTGTCATCAGTGTAAAAGTCTGCAGACAGACGCTCGGCACTAGACAAAGCGGACGTCAGCACAATTGAATACAGCGGACCGGAAGGTACGAGTAAAACAAAGATCTCGAATATCACGTCAGCAAACGTACGACGGAACAATTTCCTGTCAGGACCCACTTCTGTTGTTTCAATCAATATTTCCACAATTCTTGTAATTTCACGTCAATTGGAGCCACCTATTCGTCTGTGTGAACTGGGAAGTTAGCCATTCTCGGAACTCTAACTGAATATTAATAATTCTAAATATTTCTTCCTTTCTTAATCCGTTTACCCTCCAGGATTTATTCCTCTACCGCCTCAGGGGCAGTGTCCTGGAGCGTGAGACTTTGGGTCCGGGGATACAACTGGGGAGTAGGATCAGAAACTCACCCAGGCGGGCTCACCTGCTATGCTGAACAGGGTCCTTGTGGAGAACGGGATGTTTGCAAGGGATAGGTGAGGAAGAGGGAAGGAACCGGCCGTGGCCTTAATTTGGGTACCATCCCGGCATTTGCCTGGAGGACGAGTGGGAAACCACGGTAAACCACTTCCAGGATGGCTGAGGAGGGAATCGAACTCCCTCTTCTCAGTTGACCTCCTGAGGCTGAGTGGACCCCATCCCCAGCCCCCATACCACTTTTCAAATTTCGTGGCAGAACCGGGAATCGAACCCGGGCCTCCGGGAGTGGCAGCTAATCACACTAACCACTACACCACAAAGTCGGACTATTCTAAATATATGCATCTTAATTACTCGATAACTAATTACTTATCTAGTTTTTCGAAAATAATTTCAAACAAGTATGTGTGCTTTGCATGCAGCCTCCATGGTTCAGGAGGCAGAGCGCCAGCCTTTCACCGCTGGATTCCGTGGTTCAAATCCCGGTCACTCCATGTGAGATTTGTACTGGACAAAGCGGAGATGGGACGGGTTTTTCTCCGGGCACTCCGGTTTTCCCTGTCATTTTTCATTCATTCCAGCAACACTCTTCAATATCATTTCATTCCATCTGTCATTCATTAATCATTGTCCCAGAGGAGTGCGACAGGTGTGCAAGTCCAACTGATTAGCCCGATGGCTCGCTTTTGGGCGGATCACTATATATGAACATGGCCTAATAACGCAAAAAAGATATTTTAATTCCGATATTTTTTTGCAAGTTATTTTACGTCGCACAGGAAAGGGCTAGGAGTGGGAGCGAAGCGTCCCTGGCCTTAATTAAGGTACAGCCCCAGCATTTGCTCGGTGTGAAAATGGGAAACCACGGAAAACCATCTTCAGAGCTGCCGACAGTGAGGTTCGAACCTACTATCTCCCGAATACTGGATACTGGCCGCACTTAAGCGACTGCAGCTATCGAGGTCAGTATCTCCAATTTTATGAATTGCTTCGCTTGAAATGTTTTCATAAATATAAAAGTAATATTTGTGTTGATAACACTTTTTCACAGTTGTACACTTCAAAGAATACTTTCCTATGGTAATAAATACGCACGTAACCAAATAAAACCAACTCCATGGCGCAGCAGCCCCACGGGGCCATGGTCTACTAAGTGACCGCTGCTTAGCTCGAAAGACTGTAAGTTGCGTGCGGTCGGCATGACGAATCCTCACTGTTGCTCCAGATCAGCGCTTCCCAATCTCTTTTTGTTTCGCAGAAACCTAGAATTACTTAACTATCTGGAAGCCTGGGTACCGAACATGCGTATATTTTGAATAACATTCTACGACAGAGTGTATTTAATACAGGATGTACAGACCTTAATAATGTTGCAAAGTAAAGATTTAAACAATATAGAAACATATCAATCAACTTCACCCACAGATAAGTGCATTGATATGTTGTCGGGCTGAGTGGTTCGGACGGTTGTTGCGCTGGCCTTCTGACCCCAATCCTGGCTCAGTCCGGTGGTATTTGAAGGTGCTCAAATACCTCAGTCTCGTGTTGGTACATTCACTTCAAATATAATGTATACTGTATGTATGTATGCATGCATGTATGTATGTATGTATGTATGTATGTATGTATGTATGTATGTATGTATGTATGTATGTTTAGTCCTCAGCCCGAAGGCTGGTTGGATCCTCAACAGCTCCGGCATCAGCTGTCATAGATGGCCTAGGCATCATTGAAGAGGCGTACTAGGGAAATGAGGAGTGAGGTAGTTTCGCGTTGCTTTCCTCTATATACCGTATAATATTTGATATTATAATATACCTTCAATTATCACTGGACTGAGCCAGGATCCAGCCTGTCAGGTTGGGATCAGAAGGCCAGTGCCTCAACCGTGTGAGCCCTTCAGCCCAGATAGGTATGAGAACTGACATCAGTAAGGTAAGGCAATGAAAATTACTAGGCCCCAAGTTGTTCGCTTCCGTTAAAGCTGTAGTTCCATAGAAAACAAATGATTGCGGGTCAATGCTACAGTAGTATTAAGTCTTTGGAAAATGCGATTGCATGCGAACAATATAGAGTGAACAGCAAAATGGAGGCGGTGATATACGCGGACTTTCCCTTTATTATTGAAAGAATATCTGCCTGCAATGTAGAGGGAATACGTATGCAAGGGTTTATTTTCCTAAATCACTAGGAATTTGTTAAAAATCCTCAGATGGCCCCACAGATGGACAGATTAATAGAGAGATTATTATTACTATTGTACAGCCTGCAAATTTTCCTTGTTTCAGAATAAAATGATAAACTATCTTCAGCAATGCTAACGGTGAGTTTCGAACATACAGTTTTCCGAATCCAAGCTTGGTGCTAAATAATCTGTACCGCTGAACGAAATCGTTCAGATTATTATTATTATTATTATTATTATTATTATTATTATTATTAGATGCGAAAAAGACCAGAAAACTGATCACGCAAAGCTCACTTAGAAGTTGTGCATTTCCTTCTTTGCCAGGCAGCCTTCATTTTTTCTCTCATCGTGGTTCTTCGTTCTTCTGTCCACTTAGCTCCTGTCTTCTTCTTGTGGTTTCTCTCTGACTCTACTTCCCACTTGTTGATTTTCGTTCTGTAGCAGGTTCGGTTAGCGGTGTCGGCCAGTTTGATTCCTGATTTTTCCAGGTCTTGGCGGATTTCCGTTGTCCACCTGTTTGTTTTGATGTTTTCTGTTGCCTCAAGTAAGATTCTTGTCAGTCTGTTTTCTGGAAGGCGTTTGATGTGTCCGTAAAATTTCAGGCGTCTTTTTATGATGTCGGCCGCAAGGTTTGAGAGCTCCTCGGTTTTTGTACGAGATTCCAGTCTATATCCTTCGTCAGTCAGTTTTTGGCCGAGAATTTTTCTGATGATTTTACGTTCCTCTTTCAGGATGTCTTCGAGTACTGTTTTCCTGTGGAGATCCAGTGTTTCACTCGCGTTTATTATTTCAGGTTTGATCACAGTGTTGTGATGTCGAATTTTGGTGAAGATTGAAAGGCATTTTTTGTTGTAAATGTTTTGCCTTCGGCCGAGGGCTCTCTTCATTTTCTGGATGCGGACCTCGAGGGCCTTCTGTTCTTTTCCTGTTGGTACTATAATTTCTCCGAGATATCGGAACTCAGTTACTTTTTCGATTGTGCCAAATTTCGTGTTCAAATTCTGGAGGCTGCAGTGGTTGCACATGACCTTGGTTTTTGAGAAGGAGATTTGTAGGCCGAATTTTTCTGAGCATTTCTTGAGAGTTTCGATTTGGCTGATTGCCTGTTGTTCGTTTGTTGCAAGGATCGCGAGATCATCTGCGAAAGCGAGACAGGAGATTTTTACATGTCTTCTTGTCATACTTAATGGTTGCCAATTTCCTTGAGCTTTTAGAGCTTGTTCCCATTCTTCTCATGATTTTGTCCAGAGCTATGTTAAAGAGTAGTGGGGAAAGTCCATCTCCTTGTCGGACACCGGTTTTTATCTGAAAATTTTCAGATATATTTCCCATGAATTTTACTTGGGAGGTTGTGTTGTTGAGAGTTAGTCTGATGAATTTTTGAGTCTTGTTGTCCAGTCCGTACTCACTCAGTGTTTGGAAGAGAGATTGCCGGTCAATGGAGTCGTATGCTTTCTGGAAGTCCACGAAGGTGCAGATTGTGGATTGTTTTCTTGTGTGTCGTAGTTTCAAGATGGTTTTCAGGTTGAGTATCTGTTCTGCACAGGATCTGTGGGGCCTGAAGCCCGTTTGGTATTCGCCTATGAGTGGTTCTAGTTGTTCCTGTGTTCTTTGGAGGAGGACTGCAGAGAGGATTTTGTATGTGACTTGCACCAGGGAAATTCCCCTGTAATTGTTCACATCTGTTCGGTCACCTTTTTTGTGAAGTGGAACAAGGAGGGCGTTTGTCCAATTTTCTGGTAGTTTTTCCGTTGTCCAAATTTCTTGTATGATTTTTGTGAGTTCTTGGAGAGAATTCTTTCCTAGATGTTTAAGAAGCTCTGCTATGATGCCGTTATTATTATTATTATAATATAGGCCCTATATGTATACATTCGTTTAGCCCCCTAAGGAGCACGTGGAACCATTAAATAGCACTGGTATTCTTCATCTTCTTGTTCTTCTTATCTTCCAAAAAATTCCTCATCCTTTCACTTTGGGCCTGCCGTCTTTCTTGTGTCCATGAGTTTTTGAGTTTCAAGCTTTTCTCAGATGGATTCTTGGGTGCAAATTTATGGGTGTTGATCATTTGTCTGTATGTGTTCCTTGTGGTTGCCATTGGATGAACGTCGACTTCTGCGAGGTCCTTTTGTGTATCCGCTAGCCAGCGAACTTTGGTTTGTCGGTTTCCATTGATAATAAGAAATATTTTCTTAGTCAGTCATGAGTCATCCATTAGTGCTAAACGTCCATAAAATTTCATTCGCCTTTTGCGTGCGACTGAAATTAATATAGAGTGAACAGCAAATGGGAGGCGGTGATATACGCAGACTTTCCCTTTATTACTGAAAGAATATTGAAATATTATTATTAATGTTATTATTATTATTATTATTATTATTATTATTATTATTATTATTATTATTATTATTATTATTATTATTATTATTATTCAACCACCATGTTTATAGCTTGTTTTAAAGCAAAGATGTATTCATACAAGTTCTAAGGAAATTACACTCCTTTCGCATTACGTAAGTCTCTATTATCCTCGGTACAGTCCCGTTTTCCAAGATTTCTTTAACCTTGTCAGCGTCCTGAAACGTAATGATTAATCTACTGAATAGGAAAACTAATTGAATCGACTTAGAGGCTCTTCCATCAGATTGACATGCCTCTTTGTAGCGACAGAATCGAGTTTTCATCACATTGATATTTGGAGCACCCGAAATGGAATTACAAAGTTGGTCGTTTATAAAGAGGTCTTGTTGGCGATGATCCATTATTGTCCGCACCGAAATTACGTGCTGAATTGTGTGGTCTTATAATAACATCAGATTTACTTGCTGTCCAGGAGCAGCGTCTACCCTTATTGTCACAATACTTCCATGTAATCTACGTTGATACTGTATCAGGAACATTGGTTATTCCTAATCTGAGGACACTTAGGCATTATCTGTTCTGTTTTAGGAATCTGAAATAGGTCTTAAGAATGATAAAAAAAGGATAATGTTAAAATGTGTACAAACTTGTATTAATTGCTTGACTATTTAAAATATTTAAAAATTAATGTGTATATAATGAATTTTGTTTACATTGTCGGTCTATTAAAAAGTGGTCGCACTGCTCTATCTACTGCAAGTGAGAAATTTTGCCTCACGGTTTTGGTAATGTAGCCTGTGGGCCATGACGCCTATCTATGTCAGCGCGACGTAAAACAAATGTTAACAATGAAAATCTAATGTTAATCGTAACTTTAAAACGCTGGAATTTATGTGTAATTTCCTTGTAACTGTTATTGTGGTACATTACTTTTAATGGAATATTTTTTAAATTTTGGCTAAATTTCTGTGTGTCTGCCTGTTTCATCAGCCAAAAGATTAGGACAAAATCAACTTAGATTACGTTATATGTAGGGGAATATTTTAAACTAGTTTCCGCACATTTCGTAGTAATTTACTTGCGATTGCTTTTAATGAAAAATAAAAGAATATACCAACAAACACAGAACTGCAACAGGTAGATAATTTTAAGTATTTAGAATGTGTATTCCCCCGTAATGGTACAGTAGCACAGTAAGTGGGATTGAATCAAGGTGCAGCAAAGCTAATGCAGTGAGTCTGTAGTTGCGATCGACGGTATTCTGTAAGAAAGAAGTGTGCGGCCAGTATTCAGTATTCGGGAAATAGTGGGTTCGAGCCCCACTGTCGGCAGCCCTGAAGATGGTTTTCCGTGGTTTCCCATTTTAATAATAATAATGTTATTTGCTTTACGTCCCACTAACTACTTTTTAAGGTCTTCGGAGACGCCGCGGTGCCGGAATTTAGTCCCGCAGGAGTTCTTTTACGTGCCAGTAAATCTACCGACACGGGGCTGTCGTATTTGAGCACCTTCAAATACCACCGGACTGAGCCAGGATCGAACCTGCCAAGTTGGGGTTAGAAGGCCAGCTTCTTAACCGTCTGAGCCACTCAGCCCGGCGTTTCCCATTTTCACACCAGGCGGTACCTTAATTAAGGCCACGGTCGCTTCCTTCCCAGCCCTAGCCCTTTCCTGTCTCATCGTCGCCGTAAGATCTATCTGTGTCGGTGCGACGTAAAACCGATTGAAAAAAATGTAAGAAAGAAGTCAGTTCCCGGAAGACCAGTTTTAATTTACGTGAGTGAAAGCTGGGTGGACACAGGATATCCTATTCACATGTCAGAAGTAACAGACATGACAGTAGGGAGAAAGATCGCTGGTACAAACGGGTGAAAACAATGGCAGGTTGTACTTTGAATGAGGATACAAAGGCTAAGTTTGGAATGAACTCGACTGGTGAAGCTGTACGCATAAACCGGCTTTGGCGGTGGGGTCCTGTGAAGTGAATAAAGGAGGATAGGTTACGTAGGAGAATACTGGACTCGGTCATGGATTGTAAGCGTAGTAGAGGGAGACGCCGCTGGTTAGCATCAGTTTCTAAGGATTTAAAGATAAGAGGCATAGAATTACTCGTACTTACATAAAGAGGATTGTGCCGGCGTTTGGTAAATTCACAGAGGCTTGCAGATTGAACTCTGAAAGGTATAAGAGTCTATAATGAAGTTGTATGTATGAATTTAAGGATGTTTTTATTATTGTCTTACACTACTGTACTTTTATGCCATTTTTAACTGTCAAGACATTTTGTATTTCGTTCTAATATATGATACTTCCTCTGTATTCTTCTTTTGTTATCATTATGTTTTCTGGTTTCGATATAATTTCTTGTAAAATGGTTTCCTTGGATTCGTATTGTTGTTGTGGTTGTTGTGTTATTTAGGTTTTAATTTTACTTTGTTGTCATGCAACTGCAAGTATGCACTGACACTGGGATAGTTGCTGCTACTGATGATGATGATGATGATGCTTGTTGTTTAAAGGGGCCTAACATCGAGGTCATCGGCCCCTAATGGTACGAAATGAAATAACAAAAAGTTCAAATTAATCCACTGAACAAAATAAAATAAAAAATGTCATGAAGAATGAATGGATTGATATGAACCCTACAAAAAAAAAAACAAAAAAAAACAAACAAAACAGTGGATCAGACACAATAAAAGGTCGTGAATAATAGTATTACTGACCAAGGGACCATTTATAAAGCACAATGATGCTTGGTGTCTACAGGGGTGCAAAATCCACGACTAAGGCCCCACAGAATGGTACATGTCGCGAGTAAAGTAGAACCATGGTATTTGTCATGTTGGGGGTACTGATCAAAAGTAACGAAGACTCACGGTGTTCCACACAAGATGGTACTACTCACAAGTATTGTACTTAGTACAGGTTACGCAGACCTATGGTGTTTCTCACACAATGGCGCCACTCATAGCCAACGCAAACCGCTAAGTTTCCTCACCTAGGTGTACTAGTCACGGGCGCCGGTATTCCCGTGGTGTTCCTCACATAGTGGATACCAATCACAGGCAACGCTGACCCACGGTGCCGCTCATATAGCGGTACAACTCACAGGCTACGGCCAGACCCGCGGTGTTGCCCACATGGGTACGACGCACGGGTACTGGGAACCACCAGGCCAGGCTTTTTACTGCAACTAATCACAAACCTATTTCGTACCAATTTAGTGATACTACTCGCAAGTACATGCAACCCATGGTGTTCCCCGCATGATGGTACGAATCAAGAGTAGTTTCATGGTTCTAATTCAATCATCCCTTGGTCGCCCCTTGTAGTCGCCTCCTACGACAGGCAGGGGATACCGCGGGTGTATTCTACATGTGCGTCCCCCACCCGCAGGGGGTAGTTTCTGCGACTACTACCACTACTACTAATACTACTACTACTACTCTACTAGTACTACTACTGTCCTGATCCCTTTCCTACCCCGTCGTCGCCATAAGACCTATCTGTGTTGGTACGACGTAAAGCAAATTGTAAAAAACCAAACACTAATTTCCGGAACAGTGTTCAGTAAGATTACACTAGCCAACATGATTTTGCGGTAAAAAAGAAAATATGTAATTCTTATGGAAATCGCTGCCCTGATTCCGAAAATGATGCTATTTTTTCCTATCACGTATATTTTTGACGCAATTCGTTTTTTTAGTATCTGCATGAATTCGTAAGATGCAATGTTGAGAGATGTTCTCGCGCAACTATTATTAGAAAACAATTATGTGATTTCATGTGTTATTGTTTGCATTTTATTATAGGTTTATTTCTGTCTGAATTTTCACTTTGTAGTTGGGGGTTTCCTGGTAAATTCATAACAAACTCCCCCAGATAAGCAATAGACCGCGAGGTATGTAGGATTGAAAATAAGACAGTTGAAAGTTTGTCTTTCATCTTAGACCACTTGAATAAACAGACGAGTTAAAAGCCCCAGCCCTTATGCAATGTTTATGATGGACTGATAAAGCAGTTTCCTTTCAAAGACAACAGCCCGAAAGTGTTATACTCAAGAAGATGAACTTGTATTTTGTACGGATGTTTCAAATCTTCTACGTCAATTGGAAGAGAAAGAGTATGATCCTAGTAACTGGCGTGTTTTTATTGACTCTTACAAAATACGTTCAGAGGCTGTTTTGCTTCATAATACAAATGTTCTGGCATCCGTCCACTTGCACACTCCACAAAAATGTCTGAGACATACGAGACCTTAAAGTTGGTTCTTAAAAAATTTACATATCATGAGCATGGGTGGCAAATTTGCGGTGATTTGAAGATCATTGGATTGTTGCTGGGACAAGAAAAAGGCTATACAAAATGTTACCGTGTTTTAGCGGTAGTTATGCGTAAAAGAAGGTGCGGGTGTGAATGGGTTTCAAGCTACGAAATTATAGTGCATGTAAACTTAATTTAAAATTTAACAAGGTTATATTTTCTTTTCAAAAACAAGGCAATAACAGACATGGCAGGTACAATGTAGCAAAACAAGGGGAGTTACAATATTTACAGGTTTTGGGCTTCACGCCCTGACTTCAGCGATCAGCTCAGTTTTACCACAAACACAAGTTTTAACAAAGGGGCAGAAAACCCCATTCATCTCTAGGAGCCCCTGGCTCCGAATTACACAGAAAAGCCTCCACGAGGCATATGACACTCCAATTTCAAAAGAGCGATCCGCTCTTAAAATTTAAGCCTCTCAAAGGCCACACCAAACTCTACCTTCAAGCTGTCCTCTAAGGACGTATTCACAGGGGTAAAATACCCAACCTACAGAGGTCTATTACATGAAAAGAAAGTTGATTACATGACCTCTAAAATAACAATTTGAGAGGAGGCGATCTTGCACTCCTAATACAGTTTGTTTTTTTAAAACCTAATCTGGCTCTGGGCCGCTAACGCAAGGGCTAATCCCATACTACAGAGGTGACTTAGAGAAGAACACTTTACATTACATAAACGAAGAATAGTTTGAGAAAATAAGTTCACCTCAAAACAAATGTGAGTGGGAGCTCGAGAGGGTTAGCACTCTCTATCCCAATATGTAGCTTTACAAGAAAAAGATGAAAAGAGTAATTACATTTTAGGAAAAGGTTACATGATGGAAATGCTTCGAACCCGCCGCGAGTGTTAAACTGCCGACCTAGCCAGAAAAGAAGTTATTAATGGGCCATTACCTGGTGTTGAACGGCTGACGAAGAAAGAGGCGCTTCCCGCCTCCTGCTATGTACTTAATACACTGAAAGATGGAACAGAAGTGGCCCCGAGACCCTAAAATCAGCAGTTTATATCCTCTCGCGGAAGATTCTAGGCGTTAGGGGAAAGAAAACACCCTCCCACAAAATTTTTATTGGCTAGGGAAAAGAAACCCCTACATAGAGGAAGAAGAAACACATTATTGGTGGAAAATTAATTAAAGAAATTCGGGATTGGCTAGATCCAAAATAAGGGGAAAAAGAGGGGTATACAGCCAACTTAAACCATGACAGAAAGAAATTTAACAAAGAACAAACTCTTGAAATAAAAATTTCTCCAACAAAATAGTTCTTTGATTTCGCACTAGGTTGCACTATTGTAATTCTTCAGTAGTGTCCTCTAGAAGAGAAAGTTCACACTTCTTACTTCAAGCGAAACAAAAACACATCAAAAGTGACACAGTTCAAAAACTCAAAATTTTCCACGTGGTGACATCTTCTGAGAAAGTAGAGAATTAATAGAATAGATAAAGTTCAACCTTCCTCCAGAAGAGGAGTTTCAACTGGCGCAACTTTTAAATAAACGGTGTAGAGGTGTACCGCCCGGTACACAAAATTTGCCTGTTTCCTATGCGAATGGGATAGCAGGGCACGGGATAAACATTGGGATACAGTGAATTGGACAGAAAGGAAACAACTACAACCAGAATCCAAAAATGTCTTGAATGTAAGTCTTATTGACCATGAAAAAATTCTACTTCCACCCTTGCACATCAAATTAGGATTAATGAAACTGTATGTCAAGGCATTAGATAAAAGTAGCCTATGCTTCCAATATTTAACCACTAACTTTCCCCCATTATCAGATGAAAAAATCAAAGGCGTATTTGATGGACTACAGATTCGTAAACTGATGAAAGATAAAAATTTCACAGACACGATGACCAAAATTGAGAAAGAGGCATGGAACGCATTCAAAGATGTAGTGACTAAATTCCTTGGCAACATTAAGGACCCTCAATACAAAGAAATTGTAAGGAAAATGTTGGTAAAGTTTAAGGAACTCGGTTGTAATATGAACCATAAGCTTCATTTCTTTGCTTCGCAACTGGATTCCCTCCAAATTTAGGAACTGTCAGTGAAGAACAAGGTGAAAGGTTTCACCAAGATCTCAAAGATGCAGAACGACGCTATCTGGGACGTTGGGATGTGAATATGATGACCGATTACTGCTGGTCGATTGCACGAGACGACCCTTCTAGAGATCATTCAAGAACTTCAAAAACCCGGAAATTCCACGGAAAACGGGAAAAGATGGAGGTGTGAATCTAACCTGCATATAATGTAAGTAACAAAACTATGTATGATTAACCATGTAATTTTTATTCAAGGTACGGTTATATTAATTTAAAAGCAACTGTACAGCCGAAACTAAATAGGCGTTTTATGCTTCAGTTTCACGAATTTCAATATACATTAAAAATATAATACAAACTATCTACTTGCTTACAATGCAGCATTTATGTGTATTCAATGCATGCAAAATATGATTACGTTTTGCAAGCTGAAATTTATATTAATACATCAAATTTAATCAATACTAAGTATCAACAATTGTACGTAAGAACAAAATAATATTTTGTAAAATTGCCACTAAACCAGACGTGATACGCCAAAACTAATTTTTTCTCGAATTCTGCGTTAAGAAATTCATAAAACCCACCTATTTTCGTTTTTACCGCAAAAAAAAAGTTTTACTATTTTGCAGGCTAGTGTTATTAGTCTGCTTGGAAGTGCCAGTGTTGTATGGTTATCAGTTCTGCGAAGATGTACACTTGATTGAATGTGTTTAATAACCTTTCATTTCAGATCTATTGCCTTCAGTTTCCACTTATTTTGTGATCGAATCACGAAAGAAGGGATACTGAATCGAATTGGTGAGAACATTTGACGAAATTTGACCAGAAGAAGGGATAGAATGATAAAACACATCTTAAGATACCCAGGGCTCATTCATTTTCTATTGAGGGAAGTGTAGGTGATAACAACGGTATGGGATAGACCAAGATATAAATATGACAGATTAGAGTAGATGTAGGGTGTAATACTTACGTAGAAATTAAAAAGGATAGCAAAATGTAGAGTGGCATGGAAGGCTGCATTAAAACCAGTCTGTGGGCTAATGACCCGGACAATAACATGTCATGGACTGTAGATTATATTTAAATATTTGGAAAACCCACTCAGTTTGCCGTATTTCGTATACGTTATCGTATCAAGTAATCGTCGTATGGTCACCGTATACTGGATCCATAGTCTAATTGGGCTCTTACCAGAGACTTAAAATGCCCTCTCCTTTACATCCTTCCTATATCCATAACCATGTGAAGATAAGTAATAATGTTATTGGCTTTGCGTCTCAATATCTACTTAAACGGCGTTACATATTTTTATAACTTTATGGTAATATCATTCTTTATAGTTGTACTAATTTCAATGCCCATTGTTCTTTAGCTCAAGGAAAGTTACACGTAAAATTCATTGTCACATCAATGTCATTCTTAATGCTACTCATCTTCATCATGTTTGAGGGAAGGGAAGTAAGTTGGGATCAACACTTGAACACTTTCACCTGGAAGGTTTGCCTCTAGAGTAGGTTACAGACCACCATTCTTTTTCCTGTTATTTTCAGGTACTTTCACCTCAGAAGATTTGTGACCAACATGGACTAATTTTTATATTTTAAGCTCCCCGTTTCAGGGTTTCATAATCAATCAATCAATCAATCAATCAATCAATCAATCAATCAATCAATCAATCAATCAATCAATCAATCAATCAATCAATCAATCAATCAATCTGCATTTAAGGATGCCACTCTGGTGAGAGTTTCCCTAGTTTACTAAGATTTTACTTAAATAATTTCAAAGAACTGGGAAATTTATCGAATTTTTCCCTTGATTAATAGTTCATCATCATCATCATCATCTGTTTACCCTCCAGGTTCGGCTTTTCCCTCGGACTCAGCGAGGGATCCCACCTCTACCGCCTCAAGGGCAGTGTCCTGGAGCTTCAGACGCTTGGTCGGGGGATACAACTGGGGAGAATGACCAGTACCTCGCCCAGGCGGCCTCACCTGCTATGCTGAACAGGGGCCTTGTGGAGGGATGGGAAGTTTGGAAGGGATAGACAAGGAAGAGGGAAGGAAGCGGCCGTGGCCTTAAGTTAGGTACCATCCCGGCATTCGCCTGGAGGAGAAGTGGGAACCACGGAAAACCACTTCGAGGATGGCTGAGGTGCGAATCGAACCCACCTCTACTCAGTTGACCTCCCGAGGCTGAGTGGACCCCGTTCCAGCCCTCGTACCACTTTTCAAATTTTGTGGCAGAGCCGGGAATCGAACCCGGACGTCCGGGGTGGCAGCTAATCACGCTAACCACTATACCACAGAGGCGGACTTGATTAATAGTTCCAATCTCTAACTCCTCTTCCTAAAAAATAATATCTGATGGCATTTTTCCTCTTGAATTTCAATATTTATGTTACGATCTTTAATACCTATGAAATTTCCACTGAAGATTTTTTATCTACTACTGTCATTCTCCACCAACTCTCCACTGACAGTTCGGAACATACCGCTTAGTCGGGCAGCTCATCTGCTTACTCCGAAGCCTTCCCAGCCCAAAGTTTGAAGCATTTTCGCAACACTACACATTTGTCGGAAATCACCCAGAACAAATCGTGTTCTTTTCCTTTGGACATTTTCCACTTATCGTATAAAGTAATCCTCGTGTGCGCTCCGTACACTGGATTCATAATCTAATAGGGCTCTTACCAGAGACGTCAATGCCCTCTCCTTTACATCCTTACTATAACCATACGGAGTGAAATAATAATGTTATTGGCTTTACCTCCCATCTACTTTTACGGTTTTCGGAGACGTCAAGGTGCAGGATTTTAGTCTCGCAGAATTGATTTTACGTGCCAGTAAATTTACCGACACGGGGCTGACTTATTTCAGCACCTTCAAATACTATTGGACTGAGCCGGGATCGAACCTGATAAGTTGGGGCAGAAGGACAGCGCCTCAACCGTCTAATCCACTCATCCCGGTATATACGAAGAAATATATAACTTAATTTACAGCACAACCTCGTTAATGTGTTTAGCCCAATGAAGTACAGTGGATATCAAACCACTGTGATAGGTTCTGAACCCAGGAACGTCTCTGCTCACTTCCATGTTTCCCTCCTATCATACATTATCAGATATATCAAGCTGTAATTTTCATTTCGTAAGATGTGATCGAAGTAGGGTGCTTTGCTTTATTTTGATAGGGATAGGATTTCACGTGATTTCCCAGCACAATGGAGTATCATTTCGTTGGTGACAAGGTCTACCCACGGTATCTGTGATACATCTGCATTTCAAAATCTTGTAGGTGGTTCATTGACATAGCATTTAGTGTCCATACTTCTACCTCGGAAGAGGAGCAACGATAAAACGTAAAAATTCACGTCATGCCAGCAAAGTTTTGACTGCAAATCAGGATAGCATACTATATGTTCTTTAACTTCAGAAACACCCTATTTGAAATTCAAATTCTGGGTTTGGTTTCTGCACCCGAATCTCATTATTGCAGGAACCTGCTCCATAGGTATATGATATGTGACACCCTTCCAACACTGTTCCCATTCAGGGTGATTTCAGCGTTCTCTATTATCTACTTGATAAGTATACTTTTTTTAAATATTTTAGGACAAAATTTTTCTCAATTCTCATTTCAGCTAGTATCCAATGATGGGAATCGTACAGGATTAAAATAAATGTTACCTGAAAAATAGTTTACACAACTGCAAATTAATTTTTCAACTAGTAACCAGTAAAATGACAATCACTTTACAGAATGCTAGTCTTAAGGAAATCACTTATATTTTTCTTTCCATCAGGGAGCTGTAACAATAAAAATGCAATGAAAATATATTATTTTGCTGCATTTCATCAAGACATGAAACTAAACATGATGGCTTGGAATTTTCTAAATTATTTTCATTTCAGCGAATGATTTGTAGCGTTTCAAATTGCGACACTATATACAATAGCCATCCGAAACACTGCATTGTACACTACTGAGAACATGGCACTGGGCAAAGGAGCTTGTATTCGATTGAAAAGGGAGAAAATAAGATCCTGAGAGATATTTGGGGCACCTACGAGAAAGAAGAACCAATTTCAAGTGCTTTTTTAGGAAACGAAGGTTGAGTTTCGTGGAACATTTGATGAGGATGGATGACAACAGGTTGACAAAGAATACCTGTAGTGCGACATTCTTAATGGGAATAACTGTATAAAGGAAGTTAGGAAGGACTGGAAGGCTATTGGCATAATGGATAAATATCCGCTAACGCCTGTACGGGATAGATCTGGGGAAGCTACTGTTTCTGGTCGTCGAAAATAACAAATCGACCATTGTTAAGATCAAGATGCAAATCACAGAAGCGGAGAGAAATAGCAGTAAAATAATGAAAAGGTAGTGGGAAGAAAGAAGTCGTATTAAACCAGTCACTCGAGATCCTAAGGGTTGTAGTAAGGATGTAAAGGAGAGTGCATATAAGTCTCTGGTAAGACCCCAACTAAAGTATGGTTCCAGTGTATGGGACCCTCACCACGATTACCTGATTCAAGAACTGGAAAAAATCCAAAGAAAAGCAGCTCGATTTGTTCTGGGTGATTTCCGACAAAAGAGTAGCGTTACAAAAATGTTGCAATGTTTGGGTTGGGAAGAATTGAGAGAAAGAAGAAGAGCTGCTCGACTAAGTGGTATGTTCCGAGCTGTCAGCGGAGAGATGGCGTGGAATGACATTATTAGACGAATAAGTTTGAATGGCGTTTATAAAAGTAGGAAAGATCACAATATGAAGATAAAGTTGGAATTCAAGAGGACAAACTGGGGCAAATATTCATTTATAGGAAGGGGAGTTAGGGATTGGAATAACTTACCAAGGGAGATGTTCAATAAATTTCCAATTTCTTTGAAATCCTTTAGGAAAAGGCTAGGAAAGCAACAGACAGGGAATCTGCCACCTGGGCGACTGCCCTAAATGCAGATCAGTATTGATTGATTGATTATGATGTCTTTGACTACTGAATAAGTAAGAAAGAATGTCATCCAGAACTGGGGAAGCTACTGTTTCTGCTGTAGTAGAAATGAAAAACTTATGTTCAACAGCATATCGTCGCTGTTCGGACAAAAGGTCATATCTCCCATTCTCTTCCTATCCATTACTTGCCTTAAGATTGGTCACGCCTTTCAGCCACATATGGATATTTAGTCCATCAAAACAATATTCGTTGTATTCATTTTCCTTTGCTGACGTGTAAAGGAAAATGAACCTTACCGTACCGCACTCTAGGAATGTATGTTTGCATGACTTATTTATACCAGTATAACGTAAGAGGGTTGGAACTTAAATAGAGGCAACACTGCTGTGCACACGTTAGTTACATACCTACCTAACCTCAGAGCAAATGGACTCGCCCTTCCCACATCACCTGCGTGCGCACAAGCGAGAGAAACACAGTCAATTGTGAGATAGAGGTCTAACGTAACGTTGTCACTATGTTCTCCAAACAGGAACGTCAATGCACAGTATTACTGTTCGTTTTTGGAGCACCACTTGCGACCAGCTTTGAAAAAGAAGCGGAAACAATTTCTGTAGAATCCATCCATCATTTTACATGACAATGCTCGGGTGCATACAGCGCAAGCTGTAGCTGATTTGTTCGGTCGATGGGACTGGGACTGGGAAGTACTGTACCATCCACCATACTCCCCCGACTTAAGTCCTCGTGACTTCGATTTGATTCCGAAGATGAAGGAACCACTTTGTGGCATTCGCTTCAGAACTGTTGCAGAGATTCGACAGGCAGTAGACCACACCATCAACAGAACAGGCTCTGCTAATCGTATACTACGACTTCCACATCGGTTAAACACAACGCTGGTGACTACAGTACAGGACAGTAAAGGATGCTAACGTGTAACTCTTTTGTATGTGTTGTAGATAAATAGTTGCCAGTATTTAAGTTCCAACCTTCGTATAATATAAGGTTCATTTTCCTTTACGCGTTAGCATGCGAAAATAAACACAACTAAAACTGTTCTGATGGGCTGCATATCCATATGTGGCAGGGAGGCGTGACCAGTCTTAAGGAAAATAACGGATAGGAAGAGCATTGGGAGATAGACCTTTTGCCCGAACAGCGACGATTTATTCCTTTCCCCGTTTCTGCTTCCGTGCGATGTGTATCGATTAGCAGAAGGTAACTATGACTACAATGTAACGGTTACAATTTTATTTCAAGAAGTAAATTACAAGTAAAAGTTATTTGTATAAAAATAACGGTTACAAGTAAAAATTACTAAGAATGGAATCGTTACAAGTAATCCGACAAGGACTGGATAAAGGATACGTCCTTGCCTCAAATATTTCAAAAGCTTGATCTCTTCGGTAACATGGTCTCTGACTTTGATGTGAGCAGTCTGAATTCAGTGATATTAACTTATTTACTGTAAAGCACGATGTGTTTTAAATGATGTATAATGGTATCTTTTATAACGTTTTCAACGTCTTTGTTCATAATAAAGGAAGCAATCAAGGACAGTTTGTTATGAGTTAAGACATTTCAAACTATAGTATGGATAAATATTGGGATGTCCCTATTACGAAGACTATTTCTCAAATGTTTAATGCCTTGCATTAGGGATTCCAAACCGTTTCGGAGCGTAATATTGCCCAGAAGTACATGTTTGCACGGTATAAGTCTCCTGTAATAGTTAGAGCCTAATCGCTATTAGAAACGGTTCCACATTTTTGTTTTTGTTTTTGCTATTTTGCTTTACGTTGCAACTGACACAGATATGTCTTATGGAAACGATGGGATAGGAAAGGCCTAGGAAATGGAAGGAAGCGGCCGTGGCCTTAATTAAGGTACAGCCCCGGCATTTGCCTGGTGTGAAAATGGGAAACCACGGAAAACCATCTTCAGGGCTGCCGACAGTGGGGCTCTAACCCACTATCTCCCGATTACGGTTCCACTTTTAATCTGTAGATTTTATATTATAAAAAGTAGAATAAAGATGAAATGAAATGAAATGTCGCATGGCTTTTAGTGCCGGGATATCACAGGACGGGTTCGGCTCGCCAGGCGCAGGTCTTTCCATTTGACTCCCGTAGGC
Organism: Anabrus simplex; assembly: GCF_040414725.1. Taxonomy (NCBI): domain Eukaryota; kingdom Metazoa; phylum Arthropoda; class Insecta; order Orthoptera; family Tettigoniidae; genus Anabrus; species Anabrus simplex. The sequence goes on along the minus strand of NC_090265.1, from coordinate 1,212,123,089 downwards.
GACCAGCGCGTCAAGATGAGGATTAAATGATGATGAAGACAACACATACACCCAGCCCCCGTGCCTTTAGAATGAACCAATTAAGTTTAAAATCCCCGACCCCACCGGGAATCGAACCCGCAACCCCCTGAACCGAAGGCCAGTACGCTGACCATTCAGCCAACGAGTCGGACAGAATAATGATGATACTAGTGGAGAAAACGAGTCAGGCTATACCAAGTACTTTATCCTTTAGCAATATCAGGGGTTGGGTTGAAACTGATACCGGTATGTCACAAAGGTGGAGCGACAAGTGGATTAAAAGCAGACAGTCTCACTTGTCAGCAAAATCAATTTCTCACTCCATTGACGGTCTTTGGCTCTTATTTAAATCTTACACATCGACTCTTCGTCTCACCTTCCATTTCCATGCATGCATAATAGATCACGCTGATCGTAGTCTGTAAAAAAAAGAGCGTGAGGCTAGCTGTCCCGAGGGGCGTTCAGCAGCCGGCAGCTCCGCGACGTGACCTGCCAGTCAGATACTTCGTGCTCTATGGAGGGTAGAGTGACTGGTTAAATAGCTGATTACGTCCTTCGTGCGTAGTGTGAATTACGAAATATCTGTAAGACGACTAAAATATTTGACCAATTAGCTTAAATACAGTAAAGGGGGAACACGAATTTTCAGTTTCTTAATCGCAGATTAGAAGATACCATTGAACTTTAGCCCACTATCCGTTCACAGAACTGGTGACAGCATTAGCACGACTGTGAAATTCGATATGCGAATAAAAATAAAGATCGCCAATATACATTCATACATACAGGCCAACGGCCGTAGCTGTGTTGAAACACCGGATCCCGTGAGATCTCCGAAGTTAAGCAACATTGGGCGTGGTCAGGAGTTGGATGGGTTGCCACGCGCTGTAAGGGGGTAAGGGAATGGAGGAGCGGAAAGGAACTGACCACCCTACCGCACGTAAACTCCGGCTCAGGAAAACCTCTGCGCAGGTTCTGACCTGCCTTCGGGCAGAATAACCCTTACCTTACCTACATACATACAATTCCAGGCCGAAGCGAGGTTTTATACCAATGCTGGTCAGTTCCTCTAACTCAATTGTTATATGTTCGTGTTCTTCCTAATACACACCCTCATCCACATACAACACACTGCACTACTAACAACCATAGCAACACGCAAATGTTGTGCACAGGGTTGATGTCAGGAATGACATCCGGTTGTAAAACATGGCTTAGTCCACATCCCTCTGTCTAATTTCACAGTCATGCTGAGATTGGCACCAAGCCTATGAAGGGACAGCAGGCTAAAGTTCAATGGTACCTTCTAATCTGCGAGTACCAGATAACTGTGGAAAAACTGAGAAAGACAAATACATACTTTACAGGTAACAAGCGCGATAGCAGAGAGGCACAAGAATTGGATTCTCACCAAGGGATCACGATTATAATGCTGGCAAACGGATGTGGGATTTTTGAAGTATAAATTCATATTTCTGTGATTCGTATTGCACGTAAAACTAGAGGTATTGTGACTATTACTAAGTCGAGAGTGACAAAAACTGTAAGCTTCGTAGATTGCTTATTCATATACGTATATAAATGCGTAATACATATACCGTATGATTCAGCCGCCCTTTGCAATGTAGTTTTATGCAACTCGACTAACGTGCGACGGTTATAAGGTGGCTATTCCCCTGCAGGCGCACTCTATGGTACTGATGTCCAGTGAGCATATTTTGCGTACGATTCTGAACCCTACGGACTGGTTATATCGTCAACTCGCAAAACTTGACGCCTTGAAATCAGGTAGCGACGTCCTTTGACCATGCATATATGTTAATGTGTCGTCCCTCGTGACAGGATGTACGAATAGAGAGGTCAATGCATAAAACTAGGTAAGTAAACTCGTGTCCTCGTCCTGGGGTGGCGCAGCTCTTTTCGGGCGCACCCCCCAGTGGAGGTCAGCTGCATGTACCATTTTAACCACATACCAGCCCTCCTGTCATTCTCAAATTTCTGAGAGTACCGGAGATCGAATCCGGACTCCGAGGACCGCAACTAACAGTGCTAATTGTTATGCTACGGAGGCGGACATAAAACTTGGTAAAAGTGAGTAATTAATGTCTTAAACACCGAACCAAATGGCGTATGTACTTTACCCTCATCGAACTACCAGCATGTTCCCAGCAGTGTGGCGTAGCGGATGTGGTTAGGCGTTAGCCTAGCAATCAACGGAATGTGCCATCGGCGGTTCGAATTCTGCATCGTTCTAATATGTTTGAATCGGTAGGCTATGATGTTTGAATATGTAAGCACAGGCCCACGTTTGCCATAATCAAACAGTAGCACGACGCTGTTATTCATCTAGTGCCCTGCGCATACTCAGCTTGTATATAATCTCTGCTGATGTTCGGAACGTTTTCCACGGAGGAAAACGTTGACATGCTCCTAATTTATGGGGAAGCAAGACAAAACGCGTGCGAAGCACTCCGTCTGTACCGGGAACGGTATCCCGACAGGAGACACCCGGCTCCTACGACATTCCGCCGTGCTGAATGACGCACAAGGGCAACAGGCGTGATTTTCAAGCGGCCACCAATCCGCGACAGGCCCATTACATCGGGTGAAACAGAAGAGGCCGTTCTGGAGGCAGACCGTAATAATCTACACATCAGTATAACGGCGATTGCACAACAGGTGAATACCAGCCAGCCGTCCGTCACGCATACCATACTGAGCTACACCAAGAGCTTCATGGGTGGGATTTCGAAGCTCGAATGGAGTTCTGACCGTGGCTATTAGGCAGGCTGGACAATGATACAGCATTCGTATCGCACATTTTGTTCTCGGACGAATCGCGCTTCCATAATAATGGGAATGTCAATCGCCAAACACACGCACTATTGGAGTGCGGACAGTCCTCACTGGGTGCGATAGGCGGCCCATCGTGTACGATGGGGAGTGAATGTGTGGTATGGAATATTAGGGTATCGCCTGATTGGACCTTATTTCTTTGAGGGCCATTCAGCGGGCCCACGCTACCTGCACTTTCTGCGTCAGAAACTCTAACTGCTGCTAGAGGATGTGCCCTTGCACGATAGTTTGACGATGTGGTTGCAACAGGATGGAGGTCGAAACTTTTCTAATCATCTGAACGAGGAACTGCCACCGAAATGGATAGGACGAGGAGGTCCTGTTTCTTGGCTCACCAGATCACTGGATTTAACGCCGTTAGACTTCTTCTTGTAAGGGCATTTCAAGAACGTCGTTTACACTCAAGCGCCGGAAAACCCCGACCTGCTCTGGCAGCTTATCATGTCGAGCAATTACAACTGGAATGCTTCAGCGCGCAAGACGATCTATTGGACACCGGGCCCGAAAATGCATAAAACAAACCGGTCATCACATCAGCTGCGATTAAAGATTGTCAGGGCAGTTGTGTTCCTATTATTTCCTGTTCGTATGCGTCTGGCCTGTTAACTAATCGGCCATTCTTAGGACCACAAGCACATTCATTCACATACAATTTGCATGGAAGCGGGTATTTAACTTACATTACGTGCGGTACATATTAAAGAAGTATTCAAAAAATATGGGATCTTCATCCCGAACGCCAACATCCCACCTCACACGTAAGCTCTCTCCGCCGCACCTTTACCGAACAGTACGGTTCTGTACAGCGCACTGTGCAGCTTACAGCATGTATTAGGTTTACTGCGGTAACAATATCAATTTATTGTTTCTCCGGTGTGTCAGGTTCATAGGATCTAGAAGGTTTGTATGCTTTCCAGTGTTTAATAAGAGTGTAAATAAAATCGTACCGGGCGAGTTGACCGTGCGGCTTGTGGCGCGCAGCTGTGAGCTTGTATCCGGGAGATAGTGGGTTTGAACCCCACTGTCGGCAGCTATGAAGATGGTTTTCCGTGGTTTCCCATTTTCACACAAGGCAAATACCGTGACTGTACTTTAATTAAGGCCACGGCCGCTTCCTTCCCATTCCTACGCAAAAAAAAAAAAAAAAAAAGAGAGAAATCGTAGTGCATCTCTGTGGTGTAGTGGTTAGCGTGATTAACTGCCACCCCCGAAGGTCCGGGTTCGATTCCCGGCTCTGCCACGAAATTTGAAAAGTGGTACGTGGGTCTGGAACGGGGTCCACTCAGCTTCGAGAGGTCAACTGAGTAGAGGTGAGATCGATTCCCACCTCAGCCATCCTCGAAGTGGATTTTTGTGGTTTCCCACTTCTCCAGGCAAATGTCGGGATGGTATCAAACTAAAAGCCACGACCGCTTCCTTCCCTCTTCCTTGTCTATCCCTTCCAGTCTTCCCATTACCCCACAAGGGCACTGTTCAACATAGTTGGTGAGGACGCCTGGGCGAGGCATTTGTCATCTACCCCAGTTGTATACCCGACCCGAAGTCTCACGCTCTAGGACACTGTCCTTGAAGTGGTAGAGGTGGGAGCATTCGCTGATTCCCATGGAAAACCCAACCCTGGAGGGTAAACAGATTAAGAAAGGAGGAAAGAATAAAATCGTAACGACCGTGTGTCTGTATATCGAGTACTTGAGCGAAATTTCCGTACAGTTATCCGTTTCAGGTGCAATTATGACCATCTGTATACTTTTTAGCTCTGGTTTCTGTTCGTCTGTTGGTTGTTTGTTTGTCTCTTTGTCTGCTTGTTTGTGTGTGTAAGTTGTAAACTTCTACACATATTTCTACCAAACTTCATATTAAGAGTCCACCTGTCCTTGGGTAGGTTTTAGGGCCAGTATTGTTTCTAAATCCCTGAATTGACTGGGGTTTCATACGAAACTGAAACCGAGATTTTGCTCTTCCAAAAATATACAGAACCAAACTTCATGGACATCTACCTGCCTTAAAGGAAATCAATTTCTAAACCTCTTCCCTCATGTGCATCATTTCGATACGAGGATTATTAAGGGAGATATCGTTAACGGACCTTTTTTCGGTACAAGTCCCAACAGACTAAACTCAAGAGCGGGTGCGTGTAAAGCGTATTTCTTATAACTTGAAAACTAGTGAAGATATTTCAATGAAACTCCACATTTAGCATCCACCTGCCCAGAGGTAAGTTTTTAGGTCCATACCATGTTGAGCTCTGTGTCGTGGAGTTAACAAAGGGGTACGAGTTGGTCGTCGGCTGGTGAAACCTACGCGGTGCAGTTGCCTCCTTACAGTCCTGGTAGAAATGGGTTCCCCACTCCCAACATTCAACTAGCCGGTGATCTTACAGTAACCCGTCGAGTGCCCAGTGTGGTTCTGCGGCGGCGACGTGATGTCCGTTCATTAAACACCTGTGGTCTTCCCGAACGGTGGTTTACGCGGGTAGTAACAGTCTCTCTGCGATATTGGAGAACCATCCTCGACACTTTTCACCTCTGAAGCCAGAATGCGTCTGTAATCTCCACAATGCTATGACCCACACGTCGTGCGCCGATAATAATTCCCTTTTCAAAGACGGTTAACTCGCGACGTGTTGCCATCTTCACGACACTGGTATCTGTGACAGATGGCTCAGCTACGCCGCAGATACCCGCAACTCTCAGGCGTCATACACGGCACATTTCCTAATGGGACACCCCTTCCCGTGACTTTCGGCCACTCAGTGTATATCTCTTCACATATATTTAACCCTACTTACAACAATGTGCTATGACTCAATGGGCGTTTCGAGCACAACGTACCAATACTCTTTGCAGCATATTTGCAGGCGCATCAATAATTATTTACGCAAATGTAATGTAAACTTATCACTTTAGTGGCTGTTATGTAAAATATTTGATGTAAATTTACTTATTTTAAAAATGAATTTAATTTAAAAAAATTTGATTCGTCGCAACGAAAATTGTCCATGTTGATTCATGTATTGATGTTTTTGTATTTTATAGTTCGTGTCTTGCTGTGAAAGGTAGTCTGACTCGTTGGCTGAACGGTCAGGGTACTGGCCTTCGGTTCAGAGGGTCCCGGGTTCGATTCCCGGCCGGGTCGGGGATTTCAACCTTAATTGGTTAATTCCAATGGCACGGGGGCTGGGTGTATGTGTTGTCCTCATCATCATGTCATCCTCATCACGACGCGCAGGTCGCCTACGGGAGTAAAATAGAAAGACCTGCACCTGGCGAGCCGAACCCGTCCTGGGATATCCCGGCACTAAAAGCCATACGACATTTCATTTTTTTTGTGAAAGGTATATTACGAGGTGTGTACATGGGGTAATGTAATAAAACATACACAATTAATGTTATTTGAAGCAGTGTAATAAATATGGTTCTCTGGTCCTAGATTTAATGAAGATAAAACGAACTTTATGATACACTATGATATACGCGAAATTTATCTGCTGGAAATGGTTTAACCTACAGATTGTCAGTATTGTGACGGCGGAAGATTACTTGAGCTAGGAATGCAGAGATGCCGTTTTATTCAGATGATATTGATCTACAATGCTGCAATCATGCAGAGAAACAAACCAACAAGGTTACTTTGGTACTCCTTTATTCATGATCACGCTGAATATCCGTGTTTACGTTACTGTGAGGCGGGTTTTAACCAATCAGAGACCATTTATAATAAAAACAGTGTGCAAATTAATTACAGTGAGGTAAAGTGTCATTTTCCGTACTCCTTTCAGTACAGGAAGAAGGCAGTTACGTCAAAATATGAAATAAATATTTTTTGAGAGTAATGCTATGGAATACCAGGATCTCCCAAGGTAATTCATCTCCTACGGTAATTCAAACACACAGAAAAAATAACAGTTATTATTGCAACTTTCCTGTGTGTTAAATAAAAACACAACTACTGGTAGCGTTTAAATTCTATGACTAAAATTTAATAAACCCTAATTCTTACACCCTACAGACACACTGTGATTTACAGCGTGTGCTCTCACGACTGAGACTAACTCAGTTTGTGCACGCTACCACTTACAAACTGTCTCAGTCACACAGTTCCCAGTTATGCACTACAGAGTCTCCAGTACTGCACTCCGTGCACTATCTGATACACAACACACAACACACTGGGAGTCGCTCGCTGGTCGAACACTCCAATAGCCTTCGTAGACTCCCGTTCATACGACACAATTACACGAGGCACTCTTGACTTCACTGACGACGGACTCCATGCCGGAACAGAGCAGAAACATTCACAACTACAAGAGTACACCAGTGACACTACAGTCTGTTTTTTTACTCCCCTGTACTTCGTCCGGTCCGCCTTCAATAGGGAAGTCCTTAAGATACGTCCTGAAAGAAGAAGTCTCCAGTGCTCTCTAGACTCGGAACGATAAAGTTACCTTTCAAGTCTTTCTCGTACGGTCGGAAACTTTCAGGGAGATGACAGAGTAGTGTCAAAATGGGATTAGCCCTGCACACTTGGCTCTTTCTCCTGATTGGCTGTCCGCATGCCAGGTGGGGTGTAATCAACATCTAAGGAGTGATGACCGCGTATCCCAGGCGGAGTCGATCCATCTCAGCCTCCCTCCCTCGTACCAACATCTTGCAGAAAATGGTGGACATCGTCACATTATTATTATTATTATTACTAATAGTAGTAGTAGTAGTAGTAGTAGTAGTAGTAGTAGATTATTGGTTTCCGGCTCTCACATCACGGGTTTAAACCCTGCAGTTGTTTAGAAAGTGAAAAAAATTTGGCACTACAAATGGGATCTAGGTGGTATGATCTCTGGTAATTAGGGGTTAAAAATAACACGTTTGGTGTTTAAAAATTTACAGAAATCCAGCCATAGGTCACCTGACTGAGTTCCTCACCGTCGAAATTGGCACAGAGGCACGGTAAAAATACCTGCATAGAGTAGCTAAGGCCATACAATTATTTTTATTAATTACATATTTTTTCTGCCTTCCTTTACTAGTTCGAGGCTCGTTCTGACGCTTCGAAGCCCTGGACTTTATTTCCTCGACATGATAGCAAAAAGCAAAGCAAGGAAAAAGTCACCTCCGTACAGGCCATGAAAGCCTTGGAAATCTCGTTTCTTAAATTTTAAGACTTCCTGACTGGGATTCGAACCCAAATCCTTCCGCGGAAACCAAGCACGCCTTTACCGCCTCGGTCAGGCAGCGATATGATACAAGAAAATATTTTAAAGCCATTCTGGCAAACTGACGGCGGTCAATGATAGAGAGAATAACAAAGGTGAAATTCAGTGCAGTGTCATATCACTAGATATTCACATTATCAGTGTTTGGCAATAATAGAAAATCACGTTTGTGTATGTTACTGTGTTATATAAATTTATGCTTATAGATGATTATATTGATGCAGCTGGTTATTATTGTTTTAAGAGGCTAACTTCCGACTATATCAGTCCCTTACAGCAATATATGGACTAGGAAAAACAAATGTGTCGAACTGTCGCAAACTTTGGTTAGCAGGTGGTATAACAAAAAAAAAAGGAAGTGATAAAAGTTTGCAGACCTAGAAAAACTGATGACGTCGAGATCGGCAAAATGAGTCAGAGTATGTGAAGTTAAATCGAAGGGGAGGAGTATTTCAGGCCTCTGACACAAACTCTGCTGTGGACCCGTGATTACCACACTTGTTTCTTAATTCGTAACTCCCTTTCCCATCCAAAATGCAGTATGAAAGAAATAGATAATCTTACCGGAGCGTTTCAAACGTTTAAATTCCTTTCTTTATATCTCATTGTTTCTTTGTCCGACTCGTTGGCTGAATGGTCAGCGTACTGGCCTTCGGTTCAGAGGGTCCCGGGTTCGATTCCCGGCCGGGTCGGGGATTTTAACCTTAATTGGTTATTTCCGGGGGCTGGGTGTTTGTGATGTCCCCAACATCCCTGCAACTCACACATAACACTATCCTCTACCACAATAACACGCAGTTACCTACACATGGCAGATGCCGCCCACCCTCATCGGAGGGTCTGCCTTACAAGGGCAGTAATCGGCTAGTAATAGCCACACGAAATTATTATTATTATTATTTTTATTATTATTATTATTATTATTATTATTGTTTCTTTTATCTTCGCTCCATTGTCCTATTACGTAATTGTGTCATTGTAGCCTGACCTTGCTCATCTTTCTCTTGTTCTCGCGAGGGGATGGGGTTCTGTTTTGATCATGACGTGTGTTTGTTGTTATTTCGACAGAAACAGAGATTTTTATTTATGTCTGTACTTTGATTGAATGGGCAGCGTACTGGCCTTCGGTTCAGAGAGCCCCAGCTTGATTCCCGGGGTTTTTACTTTATCTGGTTAATTCACCTAGCTCTGGGGCTGGATGTTTGTTTTCGGCTTAATGCACGTTACACTACAAACCACCTCTGAAACACGCTAGAGTAAATACATCCCTGCGCATAGGGTTGACGTCCGGAAATTCAACCAGCCATAAAACTGGGCTAATTTCATACAAAAAGCCAACCCCAGCCGCCTCTGTGGTGTAGTGGTTAGTGTGATTAGCTGCCACCCCCGGAGGTCCGAGTTCGATTCCCGGCTCTGCCACGAAATTTGAAAAGTGGTACGAGGGCTGGAACGGGGTCCACTCAGCCTCGGGAGGTCAACTGAGTAGAGATGGGTTCGATTCCCACCTCAGCCATCCTGGAAGTGGTTTTCCGTGGTTTCCCATTTCTCCTCCAGGCAAATGCCGGGATGGCACCTAACTTAAGGCCACGGCCGCTTCCTTCCCACTTCCTTGTCTATCCCTTCCAATCTTCCCATCCCCCCACAAGGCCCCTGTTCAGCATAGCAGGTGAGGCCTCCTGGGCGAGGTACTGGTCATCCTCCCCAGTTGTATCCCCCGACCCAGAGTCTGAAGCTCCAGGACACTGCCCTTGAGGCGGTAGAGGTGGGATCCCTCGCCGAGTCCGAGGGAAAAACCGACCCTGGAGGGTAAACAGATTACGATACGATACGAAGCCAACCCCAGCTATTGCCGGAAAGCCGGGGAGAAGAAGAAGAAGAAGAGATTTGTGTTCATGTTTAGTAAATTTAGAATTCTGATAAGCGGAATAATGACAAAAGAAAAGTCAAGAAAGGAAAATGAAATATGTTGGGTAAATTGAAGCATGTCCGCCTCTGTGGTGTAGTGGTTAGCGTGATTAGCTGCCACCCCCGGAGGTCCGGGTTCGATTCCCGGCTCTGCCACAAAATTTGAAAAGTGGTACGAGGGCTGGAACGGGGTCCACTCAGCCTCGGGAGGTCAACTGAGTAGAGGTGGGTTCGATTCCCACCTCAGTCATCCTGGAAGTGGTATTCCGTGGTTTCCCACTTCTCCTCCAGGCGAATGCCGGGATGGTACCTAACTTAAGGCCACGGCCGTTTCCTTCCCTCTTCCTTGCCTATCCCTTCCAATCTTCCCATCCCTCCACAAGGCCCCTGTTCAGCATAGCAGGTGAGGCCGCCTGGGCGAGGTACTGGTCATTCTCCCCAGTTGTATCCCCCGACCAAGAGTCTGAAGCTCCAGGACACTGCTCTTGTGGCGGTAGAGGTGGGATCCTTCGCTGAGTCCTAGGGAAAAGCCGAACCTGGAGGGTAAACAGATGATGATGATGATGATGATGATGAAATTGAAGCATTATGGAATCGAGGAAAATTACCACAAAGAAAACGATATATCAAAGCATAACCTTTTAGGAACGTAGGAGGCTATACTGTTCAGTAATACGACTTTTATTGAGGCCAATTTCATCGCGAAGTTGGAATGAAGCCACACCACTTCAGGGTAAATGTTGGAGTAGTTAACAATTTCAGGTTGAAATTGAAGCATTATGGAATCGAGGAAAATTACCACAAAGAAAACGATATATCAAAGCATAACCTTTTAGGAACGTAGGAGGCTATACTGTTCAGTTCAGGGTAAATGTTGGAGTAGTAAACAATTTCAGGAACGAGAACATCTGTGCCATCTTAATCTCTCATCATTACAGTGTACGACTCGTTGACTGAATGGTCAGCGTACTGGCCTTCGGTTCAGAGGGTCCCGGGTTCGATTCCCGGCCGGGTCGGGGATTTTAACCGTCATTGGTTAATTCCAATGGCCCGGGGGCTGGGTGTTTGTGCTGCCCCCAATATCCCTGCAACTCCCACACCACCCGTAACACTATCCTCCACCAATATAATACATGGTAGATGCCGCCCACCTTCATCGGAGGGTCTGCCTTACAAGGGCTGCACTCGGCTAGAAATAGCCACACGAAATTATTATTATTATTATTTATCATTACAGTAATTATCCTCACTCCTGCATGGTCAAAATTCGACAGAAAAATCTCCAAACCCATTAAGTGACCAATATGTCCCATGTCCTTATAATAATAATAATAATAATATCTTATTACTACTTGTCTTACGTCACAGTGACCCAGGCTGGTGTTGTGGTGATGATGGAGTAGGAAAGGGGCTTGAACTGGGAATGAAATGTCCGTGGTATTAATTAGGGTATGTTGGGTATTCAGCCCGAAGGCTGGTTGGATCTTCAACAGGTTCACCATTAGCTGCAGATGGCCTAGGTGTCACTGAAGAGGCGTACTAGGGAAATGAGGAGTGAGGTAGTTTCCCGTTGCTTTCCTCACTGAGCCAGAAGTTGCTATTGCACATCAGTCTGCCAAGCCCACTGAAATGCCTGCACCAACCGACCCTATGAGCGACATTTTCACACCATTCAGAGCAGGGACTGGCTGCATAAGGAATGGCATTACTAGCGTCACTCATACCTCAGCCACTTTCATATTGTCAAAGCCAAGGAAGAGACTGAGACAGGTCAATGAAAGTAACAATTTTATTCTAGCCCATACCAGAAGACATAGTGCACTGTAAACACTACATCTTGCCAGCAAAGGCATTTAATTAGGGTATGAATATAAAAAACCATAGAAAACTATCATACCGGGCGAGTTGGCCGCGTGGTTACGGGCGCGCAGCTGTGAGCTTGCATTCGGGAGATAGTGGGTTCAATCCCACTGTCGGCAGCCCGGAAGATGGTTTTCCGTGGTTTCCTATTTTCACACCAGGCAAATGCTGGAGCTGTACTTCAGTTAAGGCCACGGCCAGCCGCTTACTTCCCCCTCCTAGCCGTTGCCTATCCCATCGTTGCCATTAAGATCTGTGTCAGTGCAGTTCCCAAGGTAGCGGGTTCAAACCCGGCAGAGGTAGTCGGATTTTTGAAGGGCGGAAAAAAGTCCATTCGACACTCCATGTCGTACGATGTCGGCATGTAAAAGATCTCTGGCGATACATTTGGTGTTTACCTGACAAAATTCATTAAATCTCGGCCACAGACGCCCAAGAGAGTTTCGGTTTACTCGGTTTGCCATCTAGTGGGCTTAGAGTAAAACGGAACGTCGAAATTGACAAGCAGACAGCCAGATGGCGTCAAATTGAAATGTCTGCGCACACGGTAGCTGAGGCCATACGATTATTATTATTATTATTATTATTATTATTATTATTATTATTATTATTATTATTATTATTATTATTATTATTAGTGCGACGTAAAGCCACTAGCAAAATAAAAAAAGCAAAAGGAAACTATCTTTGGGACTTCTGACAGTGGTGTTCGACCCACCATATATCGAATGCAAGCTATGAGATACACGCCCTAAATCTCATAACCAGCTAACCTCGGTAAATAATAATAATAATAATAATAATAATAATAATAATAATAATAATAATAATAATAAAATGAAGAAAAAGAAAAATGATGGTGATCTCCTGTCGTTCTACGATCTCTTCAAATGGTCATATTTTGAGCATATTCTCTAAATCTCCCAAGGTTTGACATCTTACTGATAACTTGCTTCCATTCACAGTAGGTCACAGCAAAGAAGTTCGTGGATGTAAGATGTTTCCATAGAGGAGTCTGTTCACATTTAGTAAGAATGTGTCAAAGTTGATGTGTGCGGAGAAATATGAGTTTGTTTACACCTAAGAGTGAGGAGAAAAGGCACGCCGTGTGTTAAATTCGGAAGTTAACCGCTGGCATAAATCGGTCAAGGGTGTGAAGTGACAGGATGACAGCTGACACAAGCGACGCTGAGCGCTCGGTGGATCAATATCTCTGCTGGCAGTGACCCATGGGAGCAACGAGACGACCTATCCAGATTACCCTCAGCAAACTTACGTGCTCCTCCTACCTTGTTTTACTTTTCAGGAATTCAATCTACTTCTTATTTACGGCTAAGAAGAGTGAGGGTCCTGCCTATCTTCATCGATATTGAATATATGGGCGCCGAGCGTGCTGGCTGCGCAGTGCGCATCACGTGCATGTGATCTTACATTCGGGATATGGTGTATGTGTTTTTTTACACCAGGCTGTTACCTCAAAATAAGAAATGTATGTTTACAGGTGATGAAATGAAATGGCGTACGGCTTTTAGTGCCGAGAGTGTCCGAGGACAAGTTTGGCTTCCCAGATGTGCAGGTCTTTTGATTTGACGGTCGTAGGCGGTCTGCGCGTCATGATGAGGATGAAATGATGATAATGGTAGTGTATTAAATGATTATTATTTTAAATATACCATCAATCAGTCACCAATCATCAGAATTTAAGGATGTCACCCAGAGGACAGATTCCCTATCAGTTGTTTACCTAGACTTTCTTTAAGTTATTTTACAGAAGTTGGAAATTTATCGGACATCAACCTATCTCGTGGACCCACAGATAAGCACCATATCACTGTGGATATTCTGTTGAGCTGTTCTAATTGCCAGTAATTGAAATTATTCGTTCTAAACATTAAGTTTTTTATAAACTGCCATCATCGACAGTGAGCCGGCTCCATAGCTGAATGGTTAGCTTGCTGGGCTTTGGTCGTAGGGGTCTCGGGTTCGATTCCCTTTGGTTAATTCCGTTAGCACGGTGGCTTGGTGTACGTGTAACCTTCATCAGCATTCCATGCTCATCACGAAGCGCAGGTCGCCTACGGGAATCAAATCGAAAGACCTGCACCTTACGAGCCGAGCATATCCTCGGACACTCCTGCCACTAAAAGGCGTACGCCATTTCATTTATCGACAGTGAAGAAGTGATCTGGTTGACCTTTCAATTATAAACAGACAACTCGTATCATACTGTACTATTTTTTCCAGAAACACTGCCATATCAATATCACAATACTGAGTCAGATCGAATTAACGGCCGTGTAATTGTCTAATAATCCGGAATATCTACTGCGGTGGGGACAAACCGCAGCATGCACACTACCTCGACATGACGTACTCTCGATAGCCTCCCAAGACCAAGCACGCCGAATACAGGTATTGTAATCGGAGTTGAATAATGGCCAAGAAGTGATATTATGAATGCGAGAATTTTGTCACGAAAATGCAGGGTTTATCGCTGAAAAAGGTTGGGAACGTTAGGAGGTGGAGTTTTCATACTGACGAAATACGAATCTCTAAGCTACACAAAATTCAAGAATGCGAAATAATAAATTCAAGGAGTAAGCTCATTTTTAAAGATAATCGGGGTGTACGGAACTATACTCGATTTCGTTCTAAAACGATCCACGACAGGAGCGGTTTCTCAATGGTGTTACAGGTTTGTACAACCACCACCTAAAAATTCTTAATTTTCTCACTCATTACTTCAGTCTCCATTCATGATTGTGTGTAATTGGTGTACGTCTGCAGTAGGCTAGGAGCCGTCAAGAGCAATCATATTTATAGCAGGTTTGTACGCAAGTTGCTAACCTACGAAAGATTAGATCGTACAGTATTTCGCTTGTGCGGGAATGGGAGTGTTAGAGTGCCTTACTTTCCTTTTGAAAAATGTTTTCAAAACCTCCCTGACTTGAATACAAACATATTTGGGAAGAAAACTAAAGGAACATCGAGAAAGTTCCTGTTTCAAGCAGACTTCTCTTCAAAACGGTATGTACAATTTATTTATTCGGTTTGTGTCACATTTTGAAAAGAAATATGCACATACACACAGCGCAGTAATAATTGTTATCGTCGACAATAACGTACTAAAACTATGTCGTTATTGTAGTCATTAGTTTCATAAGCAAATACTATCGAATTAATGGAAGGACAAAGAATATAATAACAACAACAACACAAATTGAAGGAGCGATACTAAATGATTGGAGAGTTACAAGTGTATACTCAGTGTACAAGGGAAAGAGTGATAAACATAAAATACATAATTACAGGCCAGTTCTGTTTGTAAGCTCTGGGAAAGCATTAATTCTGATTATAAAATACACTTTTGAGAAATTACTGACTGGTTTGATAAAAGGCACTTCGGGTTTAGAGAAGATTATTCCAATGAGGCTCAAACTGTCTGATTCGAGCACGATATATCGGACATTTTAGATTCAGGAGGTCAAATCTACTGTATCGCTACTAACCTATCCAATATATTTGATAGGGTATATGGTGTACAAATAAGGGTTATTGGACAAGACAAAATTGTGATTGAATTTGTGGTTAAATTTCTAGAAAGTTGAACTCAGATAATTATAGTAGTTGAATCGTTATCCGATTCTGTAATGATTATGACGGGGGTCGCACACAGCAGCCTTATTGGATCTTTATGTTTTCTTGTTACCTGAAATGAATAAAGAAATGGAATCACAGGTAACGCTATGTGCGGATTTTCTTATACTGTAAATACGTCACAGGAATGTGAGCGGCTGCATTTAGATCTCTGCATTGTTGTGGAATGGACATCAGACAATTGCATGGTGGTGAACGGAATGAAAAGACAGTATGTGTTTCAATAAGGGAAAAAGTTTTATTTGCTGCACTGATGGGGTGTTAGTACCTCATGGGGATCACTAAGTACCTAGGTGTTAATTTAAAGAAATGATATTCATTGAGATAATCACATTAACGAGATTGTGTCGATGGCACATCCTATCTTAGGGCCAGGATTAAATTCCACGCCCTCTGTGATTAGTAAGACTGCCACCAGTGCTTCTTCATATGGTTATGAGGATATATAAGGGTTGTATTAGATAATAACTTGGGCTTTATTGTCCTATCCCATTTCACTTTGCCTACCCTTTCCACATCATCAATGACCACTTCACTGAAGTAAATATTCATTTTATTCACTTCCACCACCTTATACACTAAATCCACTTTATTCTCTTTCGCTCCTTCTTGAACACCATAAATAAAGATACATTTTCCTCGTACGTTCCAGACTACTAATTTCTTCATATTTCTTCATCTCAGTCAACTCCTCTTCCAAATATTTCACCTTCCTCAGTAGCACTATTTCTTCCGCCTTACTTTCCACCTCATCCGTCGTCTCACCTATTTTTTCTTCATACCATTTATCTGCTTTGATTGTTCCCTTATCATTTCCTGAACTTGGTCCATTTGGCAAGCATCTATAACCACTTCCTTAATCGCTTCGATTGCAACCCAACCGATGGCACCACCTGACCCAGGGTCTGGATTCAATTCAATGCCCCCAATGTTTAGTAGAACTGCCACCACTGCTGCCACCAGTGCCACTTCCCTCGTACTTTCCATATCCCCCTTGCTCTCCATTCTCCTTATTACTTTTCCCTTCATACTCCTCTGCAATCTTCCATTTACTGACCGATATTGTTCTACTGAAATACCAATGTGTCAACATTAATCGCTCAGCATATCCGCTGTCTCTGCTTGCTTGGGATCAACTGGTGTTTATTTGTTGTAGTAATAAAGTAAATGAGAGAGCGTATAGGTCTCTTATAATTAGAGTATGGTTCCAGTATATGGGACCCACGCCAGGATTTCTTGATGCGAGAACTGTAAATGATCCAAAGGAAAGCAGCACGATTTGTTCTCAGTGATTTCCGACAAAAGGAAAGTGTTACGAAAAATGTTCCAAAGTTTGGGCTGGGAAGACTTGAAAGTAAGGAGACGAGCTGTTCGACTGAACGGTATGATTCGATCTCCGAGTAGAGAAATGGCGTGGTGGTAAAAGCTTGAGTGGAGCTTTTAAAAGTAGGAAAGGTCAAAATATGAAGATGAAGTTGGAATTCACGAGGGAAAATTGGGGAATAAGGAACTGGAATAATTTCTCGAAGGGAATGATACATAAATTTCCAAGTTCTTCGGGAACATTTAAGGAAATGCTAGGTAAGCAGTCGATCGTGATTCTGTTACCTGGACGACAACACTAAATGCAGATCATTCATAACTAAGCTTGACTCGTTAGCTGAACGGTCAGCGTACTGGCCTTAGGTTCAGAGGGTCCCGGGTTCGATTCCCGGCCGGGTCGGGGATTTTAACCTTAATTGTTTAATTCCAATGGCACGGGGGCTGGGTGTATGTGTTGTCTCCATCATCATTTCATCCTCATCATGACGCGCAGGTCGCCTACGGTAGTCAAATAGAAAGACCTGCACCTGGCGAGCCGAACCCGTTCTGGGATATCCCGGCACTAAAAGCCATACGACATTTCATTTCATTCATAACTAATTTAAGCTGTTAAGAGAGATAGCAACACTCATTGAGCTTCTATCTTCCTTGCCTCCCAGCAGATCAGGAATGTCCCATTTTAGTTTGAGCTGTTAAAAAAAATTCAAACATTCTGGTGCTATAAAATAGATTTTCAGGTTTTCTTCCTCATTTGAAAGACGGATGAACTCATTGTATAAATAGGTACCGGTATGGTTGTAGTTAATCATTTTACTTACCAAATCGCTCAGTCCTCGTGTAAAAAATGTTAAAGTTTAACGTATGTTCAAAGTCATCTTCGACCTTTGACATCTATTGTGCACCAGCATATTTCAAAACCACCAGCCGCCACTATTCTTCGAGAAGTTTTCTTTTCTATTTTGACAAATTCTAACGCAGAGAAATTGTGATGTGTAATTTTATTGCTCCCAATCCAGCTCCAATAAATTACATATTATATCCTTAATAGACTCCATAAAATCGGACGTTACCTTGATCAAACATGTTTTTACAGCGCAATCAAGAATGACTCTTGCACTCACTTTCACTGCCACATTACATACTAATTAATAGACTTTCAGCTACAGTTTCTTGCTTAAGCGGCGCATAACTGTTCTCGAACATCCACCGTACTCCAGGATGAGGTCTTATTTTCGTTTCTCCGCCTCAAGAAAATCCTGAAAGCACGCACTGTACTCACATACCGGACATCCAGACATGTGACATCGGTGCTTCGAAGTACCAGTACCTTCTCTACCAGTTTCTGAGGGTAGTTTGCTTGAAACTTCTATTTCCTTTGTGCTCTGGTATCATTCACTAAACGTTTTAAATGCGTCTTTTATTTCATTTCGAATCCATTGAAAGTAGAAGGGTTATAATATGTTATTGATCTTAACATCTACCTTGATGTGTGAGATTTTGTATCTTCTTCAGTCTGTCGAAGCAGAAATGTAACACTTAGAACACTGTAACACGCCTGTAAAAGATGAAGTATGGTATAGTGTTCTAAATGTAACATTTCGTGTTTTGACAGAATGAAGAGCTTATAAGATCTGTTCACAGTGTCGACATAAAAAAATGACTTCCTTCTTAACAAATGTTATATCTTCGTCAACGGTTTTGTTTTTTCCAAATATTGTCTGTTAATTTTACCCAAGAACTGTGAGCTTATTTCATAGCGTAATAATCTAATCTGATGAGCATACAATTAACATCGTGAAGCATTTACAATGTCACATTTCTAGGTTATATTTATGAGTTACTGAGTTTGAAATTCGAATAGAAGTGTACTTCAAGCTAAATATTATATTAAACTCATTTATTCTCTACAGGGTGTAATTAAAACATATGAATTCGAATAAGCTGGTATTCTAAGCAAACACTACAAAAATGTTACTCCGATATTAATTAGTGTACGCGAAATTACATCACAAAATTTCGGTCAATGTGTTTGAGAAGTCAATAGGCTGGACGATCCTCGACATTACAGCTGACTTCCCCACGTCAACTACCCCTCCAAGGGCTGTGCAATGTTCTAGGTGAATGTGAGTCGGTCCAGAGGAACCCGGGTTGAATTCCCGGCGGGGCCATTCCTCTATCTCTGGAGGTAGGTGTTATTGTTCTTATTACATATCATCAAGCGACAAATCAGCACAGAAATACTCTTCAAGAATTTGTATACTGCAGAAAAGGACGCTTATACCCCGCATAAATGCTATACACCGAAAATAAAGCGACAGCAAACTTTTCTCTGTTTAGGCCTTAAGGCTTTTAGATGATTGTAAGATACAGTCTTCAACTATCTGTAGCATTAGCAATAAGTGGATCAGAGTTGTCAGTCCTACATCTGGTCTAGTACTCATTTCTGATGTAGGCTGAGTGATCCCCAGGTCCCTGTGCCTCTCCTGAAATGAAAGTCTTGTTTCTTAATATTTGGACGTCCTGTCGAAGGAACGGACACATTGCTTACGATGAACTGAACATTGCATTAGCTAGAATATTTCATATCAGTATGAACCGATGGAAGATATTTTCATTTTGCTTCCTTGATGAAATGAAATTGGGCTCTTAGAGCATCTTAAAATAATATTAGGAGTCTACCACTTAGATAAATTATACTAGTTTACCATGCGTTTCGTCATAATTCTCATCGGAAATAGCTTGTATTAGCTGAAGTAACACTGTGGTCTTGCACTGGACAATAACACGCAAAGCTTTTCAGTGGAACACGCATACTCTTAGTTATTCTCTGAGTGAATTTTAGATCATAAGAACAACTTGTGTCGATACATGTCATACACGATATCGGAAAGTTCTGTAAAATTATCAGTGAAGAAAAATGCCCAGTGTTAATTGTACTGTACGCTGAAGAAGAAGTTCTGATTAAAAGATTTGACCTCAGTAATATTTTATCGAAGAGTACTCCAAAATACTGTTCAGTACTACACTGCACATTCGGCTTCCAAACCATATACAGTAGAATTACTCCGTATCGCTCTTAATTAGATACTCTGTGTCAAATGAGAAATATTTTTGCCACGAGAGGCTACTCAGAACTTTCCAATCAAGCGGCTTCTAACTTGTCATGTCATCGCACTCACTGAATGCTTTGAGCTGCTTGGAAATGTTTTTGCGTTAAGTTGCACTTAAGCCAGGCCAAAATATTTTAATTTCATAGACTCTACTGCAACGGAAACAGCTTCCAATTTGACACAGATAATTCTAAAGTTACCGTAACTCGGTCAATTGCTGCTTGAAGGAAGTGGTGGTGGTGGTGGTGAGGATTGTAGTTTCAAGGGGTAAAACAATCTGTTAATCAGCCTCTAGCGACACATCAATTTCAAAACATATCTTCTTCTCTTTCCTGGACTTTATAAGGTACTTCTATGGTGGTTAGTAGTGTGATATATTGTGTGAAAAATACAAAAGAATAGTGTAACGAAAATGTTACAAAATTTAGCCTGGGAAGACCTAGGTAAGTAGACGAGCTGCTCGACAAGGTTGTATATAATATGAGGATCGTGTTGGAATTTAAGAGGTCAAATTCTCATTTATAAGAAGAGTAATCAGGAATTGGAATCATTTATCGAGGACCAAGCTCGATAGCTGCAGTCGCTTAAGTGCGGCCAGTGTCCAGTATTCGGGAGATAGTAGGTTCAAATCCCACTGTCGGCAGCCCTAAAATGGTTTTCCGTGGTTTTCCATTTTCACACCAGGCGAATGTTGGGTTGTACCTTAATTAGGGCCACGGCCGCTTCCTTCCCACTCCTAGCCCTTTCCTGTCCCGTCGTCGCCATAAGACCTATCTGTGTCGGGGCGACGTAAAGCAGCTAGCATTTATCGAGGGAAATATTCTATAACCTAAATTTGCAAGTTCTTTGAAATTACTAGGAAAACAATCGATAAGGAATCTGCCACCTAGGCGATAGCACTAAATTTAGACTAATGATCATTGATTGATTGATTGATTGATCGATCGGTACATAGCTTACTCTTGTCTAACTGCACCAATGGTATTGCTCAAGGATTAACTTCCCCATTCGATTTCTTCTTCCTGCTAGGGGTTTCCCTTCTTTCTTTTTTCAAAGTTGCTTTCACGTTGCACTGACACAGATAGGCCTTATGATGACGATTAGGCAGGAAGGGGCTAGGAGTGAGAAGGGAATGTCCGTGGCCTTGATTAAGCTACAGTCCCAGCATTTGCCTAGTGTGAAAATGGGAATCCACGGAAAACCACGGAAAACCATCTTTAGGGCTGCCGAAGGTGTAGATCGAACCCGTTCTTCCCCGAACGCAAGCTGATAGCTATGTGTAACCATTCGTTGCGATGTTAGGGGTTTGGAACCGCACTAACTCAAGAGAGATTTTCAATGGAAGTTAGACAAAAAAGGGCTAGGACTTGAAAGGAAGCGGTTAAAGACTCCATTGTATTGCATCTACGCCATTCATATTCAGATCTTCTCATGGTGAGATACGAACCCACCATCTTCCACATGCTACCTTCCAATTATACGTGGCTAATATGGTATCTTACAGCCAGCTCGGTCGGTTAAATAAAAGTTCGGTGAAGGTATTGGAATAATATACAGCATATGTGTATGTAGTAGTCGGCCCTGAGGTTCATTCCATCTTCATAAGAAATGAGTACCGGGTTAATTCCAGGGGGCGAAGTTGGCCGGGCGTAGAGCTAACCACTTTACCCCACCAAGTGCCGAGGTTACGGATAGTGGAAGCCTTTACCTTCCACCCCCTCAAGGGCCTTCATGGCCTATGACGCAAATGACTTTGCTATATATACTCGCAGGTTATCAGTATCCTTAAAACTAAAAATGACTATTTACAGAGGAACGTGTTTTACAATCGACTAATTACACCAATTTTTACAGTTACAGTATTTACAATTGCACTCGATTTCGGGTGTTCCACCTCACGAACATGGCAGAAGACACACCAAACCGCCGCATCGAATTTCTGCTCTCTGACAGAGCCACTTACAGGGCAGCGTCGTATCCAGAACAACTCACTCCACGACTCAGCTCACACCTTAAGCTGAACTTCATGTAGCCGTCCGACTCGCTTCTTACTAACACACTCCCGTATTACCCGTAACTCTGTCGTGACCAACTCAAGAACAAATCACGCTCCTCTAGCTTCACTCATTATCCTATAGGTTACCGTAAGATACAGTTTCCACTTCCAGATCATTCCGGGCGCCTTCTTTAGTTTCTTTTAAGGAACGCAATCAACAGTTCGTTGGGGTTATTGTTTTGTTCACTGCTGGCCCCTACCACATTGTTGTTGGTCAATAATTACACACCTAAAATTTGGAAATATTTAATTATTGGTAGAAGCAGCATCATGTTATATTGTCCAAATGAAATTACATTTCCTATTCTTCTTTTCATTATGTATTCAATGGGTAACGGCGGTCATTCTGGCTCAGATGCTAACCGATTAGGTATTGAACCACTGATGTAAATCTTGAAATGTTGAAATTTGATTTCGTGCTCCTTGATGAATTGCGATAGGTAGCATTGATACAGGTTTCTGGCATGTTGTAATCAGACCCTAGTTTTCAAGACTTTTAAATATTTAACTCCACATTACATGACCATGTCCTTCCCGATGTTCTATAGTACCATGGCTCGGCACGGAATATGGTGGAGGATTAAAACTGGACTGAATTGCTTTCAATAAAGAATTGTAATTAATGAAAATGTTTATGATGATGATGATGACACAAAATTTCACGAGGAAGAAGAAAGAAAAGATTGGAGAAATGTATGAGTACAACTCCATATAAATGAAAAATTATATCATTCCTGACATAATTTCTTGAGAGATTAGAATTATTCTTCATTATTTACTTCATAATAACAACCTCACGGGTTCGACCCTAAAGTCACCTTAAGAATCACTGAACAGGTATTTTAGCCGTAGTTTAGACAAGATAGGATGTCCGGAAAATTTCTCACTATCCAATTGCCACAATTGAAAAATTGCGTCACTTCAATTACTATATTCGAAGAAAGTACAAAGTGTACGATAGTATTATTATTATTGTTGATGACCTTAATAAAGAGTCATAAGTGTTTTCCAGCATTTGTAATATACAGTACGATTTCTCTCGTATTTTAATAGTAGCGGCGAGTGTTCCGCAGGGAAAAGTGTGATTCGATTTTAAAGGAAGTCGAAGGACGAATTATTGAATTCGGAATAACACATGTAAAGAAGCATTATTAACTCCTACATATTTCCCTTCTTTTCAAAACTTAAAAAACGCTTTTATTATTACATATCTCTTATGCTAAGAATGTTATGAAAGCATGAGACGCGCTCTGATAATTGATAGTACACGTATTACATGTCCGGCTCCATAGCTAAATGGTTAGCGTGCTGGCCTTTAGGCACAGGGGTCCCGGGTTCAATTCCCGGCAGGGTCGGGAATTTTAACCATGATTGGTTAATTTCACTGGCACTGGGGCTGGGTGTATGTGTCGTCTTCATCATCATTTCATCATCACGACGCGCAGGTCACCTACGGGTGTCAAATCAAAAGACCTGCACCTGGCGAGCCGAACATGTCCTCGGACACTCCCGGCACTAAAAGCCATACGCCATTTCATATCATTTTACTTATTACATAACAATCTATAAACAACCAAAAAACAGATCCCATGGCGCTACAGGCATATTGAGCCTTGGCCTACCAAGCGCCCGCTGCTCAGCCTGAAGGCCTGTATATTACGAGCTGTCGTGTGATCAGCGTGGTGTATCCTCTCGGCCGTTGTTCTATGCTTTCTGGACCAGGGTTGCTATCTTACTGTCAGATTGCTTCTCAATTGTTCTCATGAAAGCTGAGTGGACCTCGTACCAGCCTTCAGATCGAAGTTGGGTGACCCGCGGTCTCCTGACACGAGGCACGCTTGCTACTCCTACACCGCAGGGCAAGCGTATAATAATATTGATGACATATTTAATTATAAAACGTGTCAACAGCAGAAATAACGTATAAACTTTGCAAAATGTTAACGGTAATATTCGAGTAATGGGTCAACTAAAAACGTGTAACCCCTTAGAAGGCTATTCATCTCTGTCAAATGAGTCTCATAACTGAACTGAATGGCAGGCCATTCAACGTATAGATTACTTTCATTCTTTTTCAAGCATTCACGAAGTTCGTGGCACGAATGAATCCAGGTGAACCACGCCCTTCGTCAGCACCAGGGCGGATCTCTCTGAACAGAAGCAATAAAGCCAGCAAGCTGCGTTTAATTCCTCTCAGTGACTAATGTCAAAGGCTCTCCTTAAGATTACTCCTCACGTGTCAGGCGACACGATTGCCTGCGGATGTTGAAGATATAACTTTGGGGTGATGCAACTGATACCATGTTAGCAGTTGTTAAAGCCTGTCGTGTTCTGCATTCATTTCATTTAATTGCTGATTATCTTCTTTGAAATTACAGTATTTGTTATCACCAGGGCTAGGATAGTTTTGACATGTCATCTTTTAATTGGTTTACAACAAACATTGCTAACTTATACAGGAATCCTGATCATAGTTCCTACATTATAAAAATGCTCATTAGTGCGGCCAGTATCCAGTATTCGGGAGATAGTGGGTTCGAACCTCAAGCCCTGAAGTTGGTTTTCCGTGGTTTCCCATTTTCACACCAGGCAAATGCTGTACCTTAAATAAGGCCACGGCCACTTCCTTCCCAGTCCTAGACCTTTCCTGTCCCATCGTTGCAATAAGACCTATCTGTGTCGGTGCGACGTAAAAGCCAATAGCAAAAAAAAAAGCTCATTTATTAAGTGATTTTTTGTCATTTTTTGCCATTTTGTATTTTTAGGTCATTTTCTAACATTGTACGTCATTATTTGATCACTTTATGGAATTTATTGGACTGTTTTTATACATTTGAGTCATTTTCTTACATGTTTGAGGATTTTGAAGCATTTACGCGTGTAGTACTGGGTATTATCGCAACTTTAAATGAAGATGACTTGAGAATCTTCACAACGCGTTGTCACTATGCTGACTAAAGAAACTTCGTTCTCCACTGCTTCATGGAAATGTCCACATTACAGGAGAGCCACCTCCAACTGGAGAAGTCTTCCTGGAGAACAGTCGAGATATTCTTCTGAAGACGAGGAGCAAAATTCTCTGCGAAACGTAAAGAAACTCACCTTCTTTTTTCACACGGCAAAAGCCTAAAAGATTATTATTATAATGTCTGTAACATAAGTAACTGCTAGGATATAATCAACTCGATTGATTGTAAAATTTGTGTCATTTTTAAAGTTTTCAGATAATTTCACTTGATTTTTGCCGTCATTTTATTGATTATTTTTTAAACATTTTTCGGTCATCAAAATCCTGGCGCTGCTCATCCCCTAAGTTGCCTTCCAATTACGAATTACAAAGTGTACGAACTTGTTTTCAGTCGCTTGAATTAAAACCTACAGATTGTTCCCATTATTTCCCGCTGGTTCAAAGAATCTAATACTTTAATGACGCACAGACCGGGGTTCATTCACCCTCTTAATGCCAACTGTGAAAATATCTAATATAAAAGGTACTAGATGAAGTCACGAAATCCACGGTGTCCTTGAGAATGTCGTCAGTGTGACAGCGTAGCACTCCAGTATCTACAGGCCATAAGGCTGGGAATCAGTTGTCTTCGCACTCCAAGGCCATGATGGGCATATACATGTGATTTTCCCGTATTCTTTGTAATAATAATAATAATAATAATAATAATAATAATAATAATAATAATAATAATAATAATCAATACAATCTCCTCTATGCCGGTCGCAATCCCGCGGTCTCATTGTGCATGAATTGAGGAAGGAGAAATTGGAGTAGTAACACCCCGTAAAATAAATGAAACCCCTGGTCCAGCTGGCCCGTCTGGTAGCATCTTGTGAGGGCCCTTATCTAGGATTACATGAGAAGGTAGTCAACGGTTCGGTTTTGAAGGAAAAGGAGAAACTCTTGACCCTACACTGAATGAAGCGGAAGAACTATCTCCTACTAGGTTCTGTACTCCAGACGAGCGGCCTGATTCTATCACTGAGGCTTACAACGTCAGTTCTAATACCAGGAAGGAATGATCCGACCCACAACCAAGCGTCTGGAAAGTCGTGAAGAGAAGGACACTACCTCAGGTGGTTCGCAGGAATTCACAGATTTGGGTAACGCAAGGTGGGCATCGGATTCTAGGGAGCTTGCACCTAGATGCTTAGCGCAATCGACTGGGCGTACTAGCACAAACAATTGATGAAGATGATGGGGAATCATGACATATCAGTCATAGTCATTTAGTAAATGGCCAGATACATGGACGAAGACATAATGGACATGGATTGCCATTGAATATAGGAGAAAGTGTGCCACTGTTTGGCACATCTTTTGCAGAAAGAAAGAACATTTTGAAGTCGGCAGCAGATTTTTCCTGTCCTTCTGAAGCAATTTTTCTTTTAACACTTAGCTGCAGCAACAAAGGATATACTCTGGTAAAGGCATATGCACCAATGAATGAGGGTAACAGATATAACCCAGAGAAATTTGAACAATTTTTGGAACTTCATCAGGAACAGATGGAGAAAATACAGGTGACCTTATTGTTCAACTGAGAACGGATGAATGCTGAACAATATCCTGATACATGATGACTAACATAAATGGTGTAAGACTCGTAGAACTATGTCACATATTTGATCTTCAGATAATATGAACATTCTACAAGTGCAAATCTAGTAAGCAAAAGACATGACTATTACCTGGCAACTTGAACGGAGAGAAACAGATTGACCGTGTAGCAATCTCTAGAAGAGCAATAAAAGACCTTATGAACGTAAAGTACAGAGAGGTGCTAAATTCGACTCAGACCTCTCCAACATAAAGAAGAATTTCATATCTCTGAGGAAGGCTCCTAAACCCGTCAATACAGTTTATATATACGATGTTGCAAGGATAAAAGTCAATCAAGATATTCTGGAACAGTACCATAAGTAACTGACTTTTGAATTAAAAAATCGACGAACATCGCTTCTACGATCTAGCAACTAGTCAATACTACCATAAGAGAAAAGGAAACATAGATGGTGGAATAAAGCTTGTGATGAAGCGTTGAGCCGTAGAATAAATGACAGGAAGAAATGATACTCGACCCGGTGACCGGAAGATTTCGAACTGCTCCATGAAGCTAGAAATGGCTCAACCAGAATGTTCTGAGGTGCAAAGCGGTCTTGTGATAAACAGCAATTAGAACAGATTGATTAGGATTTCTGAAAGAATAACATTAGCGACCTCTTGTTTTCCCAAGTTGTTCTATGTCTCACCGACACAGATAGATCCTATGGCGATGATGGTATAGGAAAGCGCTAGGAGTAGAACAGAAGCGGCCGTGGCCTTAACCAAGGTAGCCCCAGCATTTGCCTGATGTGAAAATAGGAAACCACGGAATACCATCTTCAGGGATGCCTACAGTGCGGCTCGAACCCACTATATGAAAGGATACCAAGCTTCTATTCTGTGCTTTATAGATGAACATGGAAAGCCAGCAATGTCCAAGAACACTATTGTCGCTCAGTAATTTGAGAAGTTATTCAATTATGACGACCAAAATAAAGATTGGCCAGGTGCCAACCGATCCATGTACTACCCAACTCAAGCCCTCCCAATAAAATGGAAGTTAAAGAGATCACAATCAGCCTGAGGAGTAAAACAGCAGGCGGAGGGTACTCAGTTGCAGTAGAAGCGAATTAGGAAACTCTGGGCAAACCAGTAGAGGTTTTCTGGGAGATCTGAAGAACTGGCAGGATACTATTGGAATAGCAGTCAGAACTAATCAATACTCTACACAAGAACGATGTCAATAACTAGAGGAACATTCCATTAGTTGTCGTTGTGTACAACATTTTCTCCAAAACACTCCAGACCAGAGCCCAGGATCACCTGGATAGACAGACTGGAGAACTCCAGACTAGTTTAGGAAAATTCCGCTCCTGCTCAGAACAGATTTTCAACCTGAAGAACTGTATCTGATATACAGTACAACAGAATGGTACAATTACGCTGTCAAGTTTATTGTTTTCAAGAAGGCATACGACACTGTCGGCCGGGAATCACTCTGAAAGTGTTTGTGGTGGATTACACGCCAGAAAACTGATCACACAGACTATCACCAACACTGACATATATGGGTGTGATGTGTAGAGGAAAGAGGACCAGGGTAGAGTGTTATCCAGGAATTAGGTTAAGGCAAATGTTGAGGAAAGTAGAAGAGGAGGAGGGAAAGGAGAAGGTGATAGTGTTTCACATTGGTACCAACAATGTCAGGCAAGCAGGTACTTCGTATAAATGCCAACATAGTTGGGGATGTGTGGGATCTAGTAAATGAAGCACGGGTGAAGTATAAGGAAGCGGAGATTATTATCAGTCGAATACTGTGTGTCAGGGATACTCACTGGAAGGTGATTGGAGATTTAAATGAACTATGGAGTGGGTATGTGTGAAACTGAGAGTGAGATTCCTAGATCCTAATGGGTGGGTAGGAGATACGAATCTGCGCAAAGATGGCCTTCACATAAACCGCAGTAGTACATATAAGTCAGGAAATTTGTTTAGATGGGTTATAGGGAGGTATATTCAGGGAAACGGGGTGGCCTAGGGAGCGGTGGTAAGGGTGCAGGGAAATGGAAGTCAGGTAGGGATGACATAAAAATGTTAGTGCTTAACTGTAGAAGTATTGTAAAGAAAGGAATAGAATTAATTGAATAGATATGTACTTACAGATATTGTAACAGGAGTTGAATCATGGCTGAGAAATGATATAATGGATACAGAAATATTCTCACGGAACTGGAGTGTTTATCGTAGAGATAGGATAGGAATGGTAGGAGGGGGAGTATTCATTCTGGTGAAAGAAGAATGTGTAAGCTGCGAAAAGTTAAAGATGAAAAACATGAAATTCTGCGTGTAGGGCTCATTTCTACAGATAATAGGCAGCTTGATGTCTTTAGACTGTACAAACCGGGAAAGGGTAGCGCTGACGTTGATTCAGAATTATTTGAGAAGATAATCAGCTATTTGGGAAATGATATCGAAAGCAACGTGATTGTACCGGGTGATCTCAATGTACCAAATGTCAATTGGGAAGGTAATGCGAACGACAGGTAACATGACCAACAAAAAGCAAATAAGTTAATATGGGAAGGGCAGCGATTCAGAAAGTGATGGAACCAACTAGAGGGAAGAATATACTGGATGTGGTGCTGGTGAATTCTATAGAGAATCCGAAGTAATAGATGGTATTATTGATAATGAAGCTGTTTTGTCCTAGATAAAATAAATATGACAGAAAGGAAGGTATTAAAATTAAGACTATTAGACGGTACCATATGGCAGATTTTAAAAACGTAAATATAATCGGTCGAGAACGGTAAATAAAAATGTAAACACACTCTGGGATGGGTTTTAAACAATTGTTGAGGAACTTGAAAACAGGTTTTTACTTTTAAAGGTGGTAAGGAATGGTAAAGATCCACTATAATATAACAGAGAAGTAAAGATTGTAAGAAGAAGGTGCGAGTTGGAAATAAATATAGTTAGAAATGTGTAAGTAAGGAGAAATTGAAGGAACTTGCTAGAAAATTGAATCTAGTAAAAAAGTCGCCTAAGGATAATTGGCATAATTGGCGGTCATACAAATTTTAGTGAGAAATGGAAAGGTATGTATCAAGCAGAAACAGGTTCCAAGAAGGACATTCCAGGAATCATTAATGAACAAGGGAAGTGTGTATGCGAGGATCTTCAAAAGGCAGAAGTATCCAGTCAGCAGTATGTAAAGATTGTAGGTTACAAGGATAATGTCCAGATAGAGGAGGTGACTAATACTAAAGAATATTAAAATTTACCTATGATGACAATGACCTTTACAGTAAGATACAAACGTCGAAAACTAGAAAAGCAATTGAAATTGATACGGGGGTTGTACTAAAGACAATGGGTTGGGATATAGTACCATATCTGAAGTAATTATTTGATTACTCTTTGCATGAAGGAGCTACACCAAATGAATGGAGAGTTGATATAGTAGCCTCTGTGTATAAAGTAAAGGGTGATAGACATAAAGCTGAAAATTACAGGCCAGTCAGTTTTACATATAATGCATGTAAGCTTTGGGAAAGCATTCCTTAGGATTATATTAGACATGTTTGTGAATTTAATAATTGGTTCGATAGAAGGCAATTCTGCTTGTAGGATTCCAGCAAGTTATAGTAGATATCCTGGATTCAGGGCGTCAACTTGTCTATATCACGATTGACCTATCTAAGGCATTTGATAAGGTAGATCATGGGAGACTACTGGCCCTAAGGGTTTCTAATGTTTGAAATACAATCCAAGCCATTCAGTAGTAGAAGTCGATACTCTATAGGCTATACGTATACATATATTTTGGGTGGAAGTCACAGATTATATCAGAATATTGCAATCACAGTGCCACACGAACAACTGAAGTATTTTGTTCTTGGCTGTCTGGCCGTTACTGTCACCTTAGTCGGCTGCTACAAGAGTTCGTGTCCAAACATAGATGACGCCTACCATTAGCGGGTCGGATTAGTGTGTACTGGCCGTTGGGGACTTGTTTCAATAAAACTGAGCGAGCGAGGTCGCACACCAATTTGTGCTTTTGATTATTCATGCAGTTAATTTCTTGTCGTTCTTTTTTCTCCTTTTTTGCGAGAGTATATGTGTCCGCACTTGAGCAGTAGGACGAAAGGATCCACCCGGTTTATCAGCATCTGTACCAGTAATTATCAGCAGCACATCCCTTTGAAGAGGGGGCGCACTAAAAATGGAATAATACCCTAAGGGGAGGAAAGAGAAGAAGGCATGGAAAAGTGAGGGTTATTATGAGAGACAAATAAATAAAAATGGTACACTGAGGGAGGCGATGCCTAGTCGTCGTTTGATCAATTTGTAAAAATAGAATGATAATGCATTTGAAATCATGCTCTGTTCACAGATGGTTAGAGGGAATATCAACTTTGAGCAGTACTCAAACGCTCTGAAGTTTAGTAAAAAATAAAATATCAAAAAGATGAAACCGTGCAACTTTGCACGTGATGGAGAGCAAAAAATAATGAGAATTGTTCTGCCTGTGGGGCGAATTAACGAGGACACAGAATGAATAAAACCAGCTATTTATGGATTTTTGCTACAGAAAACCAGTTTATCCTAGAACATTAAGAGGTTCAGAACAAGTGTTACATTGTTTGGATTAATGTTATTCAAAGTTTCAGTCTGTACGTTTTAGATTGCAACGGTCTTTGTAACGTATGGTTCTTAATACGCGCTAGGTACACTAACAAGAGTTAAAAAAATCACTGGGAGGCAAAAATGTAATATTCAAGCGAAGGTTATGAAAGATTTCATCACTCACCTCTCCAGATTTTCCCGACTAACGTCATAGTAAACCTTCAATAGTACCAACAATATTTTTCTTCATGCATCTCTCATCCCTTTAACTCGCATTATTATGAGGCCTTGGTAACACTTAATATCTGTGAAAGGAGCAAATCAATAGTACCTTCCCTTCCAGACTTATTTGAGGCACAAGTTTTATACATCTCGTATAGCAGAATGAAGATACTTTAAAATTAAAACTAATTAACTCTTATTACAAACAGCATACATTATAACTGTAAACAATCTGTTGGGTATTGTTGCATTGCTGAATGTTTTTATAGCATAATATCCAGCGTATTCAGCCAGCTTACAGCTTCTTCGCTGGCATTGTACATATCTTGAATAGTTCCTTCGTTCACACTCTATGATCTGACGCAGGACAGTCTGCGGAATGTTGTCACAGTCATAGAAGGGACACTCTGTTCTCCACCACTAAAAACCAAACAAAATCCCACAGCGTAACAGCCCCTACCAAGTGACCGTTGCTCATCTCGAAGGCCTGCAGGTTACGAGGTGTCGTGTGGTCAGCATGACGGATCCTCTCGGCCGTTATTTTTGGCTTTCTAAACCAGGGCCGCTATCTCACCGTCAGATGGCTCCTCAATTGTAATCACGTAGGCTGAGTGGACCTCGAACCAGCCCTCAGATGCAGGTAAAAATCTCTGACCTAGCCGGCAATCGAACTCGGGTCCTCCGGGTAAGAGGCAGGCACGCTAACTCTACACCGTGGGGCCGGCTCTCCACCACTTGTGCAGACGAAACATGCATCTTCCTTGGTTCATTTGAACCCTATTATTAGAGATGCCCACAGCACTTTTAATTTTAAACCAGAAGGCTGGAAGCAAGGATCACATTTATACTTAAGTGGTTAGGATTTGAAGCACCTAGCCGGATTAAAGTAAAAGTGATATTTATTCAGCTTTTCACCAATTAATAAGGTTGTAACCGGATTTCTCTTCCTATGTCGAAAGCAGTACCTCACCATAACGAAACCTTCAACACCAAGGACACGGTTAAATTCTGTACAAGCTATTCCCTTACGAGGTATCCTCTTCAGCTTTCTGAGGGTGGAAATACCAACGTACTAATCCTCGTGAATGCTTGAATATGTCCTTCAAATGAGCCCTGGCAGCGTTACAAGTGACACTTGAGAAGGCCTGTCCTGTTGCTGTCTTAATTGCGAGCATTCACAGCTCCACCGCAATTAAAGAGCATATGCTTCAGGACTAATGAGATACTCGCCAATCAGCTTGTCTCGCACATTCACTTCATCAGGTTCTCTTCGTTATGTGCTACCGTAACCTAAATATACTTCAGAGTTATTTATTTACAGTTCGTCTCTATATATGTACTCCAAGAGACTACAGTAAAACACAACGACCAAATACTAGACAATACAGTAAATTAAATGAACTTACGGGATGGCGTAGCTTTTTTGGGTAAAGTATTGTATTTCCTAATGTAATTTTTCTTTAAAGAACATGCCGGCTGGTAATGTGAAAATTGCTATTTCCAAAAGACTAAAATTATATCAATAGGGAAGAAAACTTATTCATTGTTAGATAGGGAATACGAAACTGGAACAGGTGTTCTATTTCAAGTACTTAGGACTCCCGGTATTAAGTAAAAGTGAATCAAGCAGTAACAAATGTACTGCAGTGAGCTCACACGTGCAATTAACGGTAAGAATGAAGTCAGCTCCCGGATGAACAGTGTATTTCAGACCGACTTCATTGTGCGGGGATAAAAGTTGTATCGACGCGGGATATCTTATTTATTTATTAGTTTGAAGAAAGGGACATGAAATTAGATAGAATGATTATTGTTACAAGCAGATGGGAACAATGAAAAGAGGGTACTGGAAATGAGAGATAGAGGCTAAGTTAGGAATAAACTAGATCGATGAACCTGAACGTATAAACCGGTTTCGGTGGCATACATGAAGAAGAATAGGTTACCCAGGAGAATAATGCACTAAACCATGGAGGGCGAGAGAAGTAGAATGATAGCAAGTCGACGAAGGTTACACTCAGATTTTAATGATGCGTGGGGTGGGAAAAAATAAGTCCACAAACCTAGATGCATAGAGGATTATGGAGGCGCTTAGTAAATGTATATAGGCTTGCAGAAAAGCATAACAGCATAAACTGAAGACATACATAGGCCGATGTACGTACATTTAGAGATACACTTTCTTCTTTAAACCGAGATAAATACTAATTACCTCTATTGCTTCAAAGATACTTGTATAGTATGCTCGCATAATATGTTACTTGCCATTCTGTCGTACTACTGTTCATTTCCCGAAGAATTATAGAAGACTACCTGCACATACCCGTCGAGTTAAAAAGGGTCAAGGAACAGCTACACACAGTAACGTTGTACTGCTGGAAGACACACTCAAACATCGCTTACTCAAATTATCCCAATATTTCCTGGTAGATAACGTTTTGTGTGATAACCTGTGGTGCAAAAATAAGAAATGCAGATCTGCTCTGCAATCTGAGGCGTCTATTCTTGAGATTTGCTGATGGTCACCGTGAAAATTACGCTTACTGGAATTTGCAGGCATTTCCTCTATACTGAAAAGGTAGTGAGTGAGGAGAATCTGGAGGATAAGAATGACTCGTCCTTTCAGCGAAGAATTGAGGAGAAAAGAGTATAATCCCATGAACAGTCGAGTCTTTGCCAATTATTTCACAGAAATAATTTTCTACTTTAAAATGAAGTAATTCCAATATAACGCAGTCAGATATGATAAGTGGTTTAATTATACGAATTAGAAATGAGAAGCATGGGAAAAATACCCGTAACGGCTGCGAGCCTTGGAATGCCCAACAAAGACATCGTGTGGTACAGTAATTGACCCCCTAAGTAAAAACTATCCTTCAAGTAATTCTTTACGAATATTTCAATACAGCAACGCAGTCAGATCTGCTGGTTAAGTTGTATGGCGTATATCTTGTGCTCTGCATGGAACAGGGCTGTTATCCTGTGAGTGTAGGTAGAACAAAATTAAAATAAACTGATTTTTTTATTATTTGATCACAAGTGTTTGTCATAAGAAAGAAATGTATGGTGATATTTTACTTTAAAACAGTAATTGCGAGTTCAAAAGTTATTTTTAAACAATGGAATTTACATAAAATTCAACACCTTCTTTACACAGGTTGTTACAGAAGAATGCTGAAAGTGAGATGAACCTAATTGGAGATCTATTTGGCTAAATTTGAAAAGAAGAAGCGATAGATTGATAGTACACATACTAAGACACCCTGGACTTGTTCAGTAGGATTTTAGTGGAAGTGTAGGCGGTAGGAACGGTCTTCTTCTTTTTCATTGCGCCTCTAAATATTAGTTCATGATTAGCGTCGACCTCTAAGATCTTCTGCTACCATGCTTTTCCTTCATTCGCACCAGGATATACCTGCTCCCTTCACAAAGCTGCAGGTTGTTCTTATTGGATCTTCTTGATTTTTTTCTCTCTCTTCACCTGGTAGTCCGAGAGTGGAGAGAGAGACCGAGCTCGATAGCTGCAGTCGCTTAAGTGCGGCCAGTATCCAGTACTCGTGAGATAGTAGGTTCGATCCCCACTATCGGCAGCCCTGAAGATGGTTTTCCGTGGTTCCCATTTTCATACCAGGCTGTACCTCAATTAAGGCCACGGCCGCTTCCTTCTCACTCCTAGAGCCCTTTCCTTTCAGTGCGCCGTAAAGCAACTAGCAAAAACAAAAAAAAAAGAAAATAAAAAAAAAGAGTGGAGAGCCTGATTCTATCCAGCGCCTCACATTCGAAAAGTATGTGTTCAGCTGATTCCTCTGCTTCATTTCATTTCCTACATATGTTGTCTCCTACTACTCCAATTCTATGTAGGTGTTTTTTCAGATGGCAGTCTCCTGTCAACAGTCCTACTACCCACCTTATATTTTCTCTGCTGAGTTCCAACAATTCTTTAGTATGCTTTTTGTTTGGTACTTTTATCAGCTCCTTTACAAGCCTGCATCCTGGAGTACTTTTCCAATTTTCCATTTGTTTCTTTTGTACCCATTTTGCTATGTAGTGTCGGGCTCGCGCTTAGGAAATCCCGCATACAGGTTATGGGTCTACAAAATGTGTTTTTGCCCCTTTCGTGGCTAGTTTATCTGCCTTCTGCGAGCTGCTGCGATTTTAGTTAAGGAAGATATCCTCAACTCAACATTCTCTTCTAGAAATACGTATTTTTCGTGTTCTATGACGCTAGCGGGACCATTCACGTTACGTTTCCAAAACTAAAGTGCACACCAATAGAGTGGAAGAGTAGTGGTGTACATATCTTGTGAAGACGCCGACGGACGCCAAGATGATGCCATCTGTTGACATCTTTATGTGTACGGGGATGACGGCACAAAGAGTCTATTGTGCGAGCAAGGAGGACGTAACAATGGAGGGAACATCCACTTCTCGCCTGGACAATACGAGCAGTTGCGTGCCTGCTTGCTCTCTATGAACTAAACTCACACTCTCGAAACTGAGACGCCACAGAGTTCACTGACCTAACATCAACAACTTACACAACTCTCCACAAGCAGTCACTTGTCATAGTCTTAATGATTCGGACCTAACCACATCTATTTCCAAACAACAAAAACAACAACAACAACAACAAATAATAATAATAATAATAATAATAATAATAATAATAATAATAATAATAATAATAATGGTTTTACGTGTCACTACGTATTTTTACGGTGTTTGGAGAAGCCTTGGTGACAAGAATTTGTCCCACAGTAGTTCTTTTATGTGCTAGTAAATCATTTTTCGCTAAGATATGAAAGGGAAGGAACCGACCATGGCCATTAAGCCAGTACTGACCTGGTGTGCAAATGGGAAACTAAGGTAACCATCTTCAGGCCTGCTGACAGTGGGGTTAGAGCCCACTGACTCCCGAATACAAACTGACAGCTACATGATACAAACCAGGCATCCAGCTCACTCGGTGACAGTAAATCTACCCACGCGAGTTCAGCGTATTTGAGCATCTTGGAATATCGCCGGAGTGAGAAGGAATCGAACCCTCCAATTTTAGATCAGA
Source organism: Anabrus simplex (assembly GCF_040414725.1). NCBI lineage: Eukaryota > Metazoa > Arthropoda > Insecta > Orthoptera > Tettigoniidae > Anabrus > Anabrus simplex. The sequence continues at coordinate 1,212,086,624 of NC_090265.1, read as the reverse complement.
AGGCCAGTGTTCCACCGGAGGGACTCAAACTGGCTAACTAGAAATAAGAGGAGGAAGATATATAAATAATATTGTTTAGGAAGAATGCTTTTAAATTAAACCTAGATTATGGTCACGTTGTTCATGTCGACGTCAAAGACGTTTAGCACTTAATATACGGATAGCTGAATGGAACCAGTTGACGGACTACCCTACTGTCTTGTCCGGCCCTGCGGTGTAGGGGAAAACGCGTCCGGCTGTCACCCGGCGACCCCGGGTTCAATTCCCGGCCGGGTCAGGGGTTTTAAATTGTAATGGTTAGTATCGCTAGCCTGGGGTCTGGGTGTTTGTGACGTCCTTAATTTTCCTTTTCTCACATATGCAACATCCCACACTACCGCCATTCCAATTACACGCGTAGGTTCATATAATATGGTGCCAGTAGGGGCAAAAGATCCACATGGGTCGACGCCCCGAACAAACATGTTTTGTCATCTGAAACCTTTGAGCAATTTTGTGTGTTTAATGTAAGATAATTGGAATTTTTCTCGCATATTTATTACGTGCGAAGTATATATGGTAACTTGTTTCTAAAACGATATACTTTCATTGATTTAGGACATTCATCGTGAATGAAAAATTAAATGGCGTATGGCTTTTAGTGCCGGGAGTGTCCGAAGACAAGTTCGGCTCGCCAGGTGCAGGTCTTTCTATTCGACACCCGTAGGTGACCTGCGCGTCGTGATGAGCATGAAATGATGATGAAGACAGCACATACACCCAGCCCCCGTGCCATTGGAATTAACCAATTTAGGTTAAAATCCCCGACCCGGCCGGGAATCGAACCCGGGACCCTCTGAACCGAAGGCCAGTACGCTGACCGTTCAGCCAACGAGTCATTCATCGTGAATGGAACGATAAGAATGAAACAGTCCGCCTTGCATTTGTTTAATAATATTATTGGCTTTACGTCTCTCTAACTATATTTACGGTTTTCGGAGACGCCGAGGTGCCGAAATTTATTCCCGCAGGAGTTCTTTTACGTGCCAGTAAATCTACCGACAAGAAACAGACGTATTTGAGCACCTTCAAATACTACCACACTGAACCAGGATCGAACCTGCCAAGTTGAGATCAGAAGGCCAGCGCCTCAACCGTCTGAGCCACTCAGGCCGGCTGCATATGTTTGTTAGGTCATCAGATCGAAGGCTGGTTGGATCCTCAAATAGCGCAACTGGAGATCATGTGATTATACGCGAACCACGAAAACCGTTGGTGGTGCACAAGGCAGGATGAAAAGTGAGGCAGTCTGTCACTGATATCCTCATTGCAACAGAAAGTGCTGTTGCAGCACGGCTGATTCTAGGGGTAGCCCTCTGCATAAAACTCGAACGTACTTGTAATGCTCCGAATGTCATATCTCCACACATATCTGAGCAGCTTCTATTCTGTTACATCCATAAATTGAATTAGGGCTGTGGTGGAAACTACAATTTACTCTGGCCTATGCCAAGAAACAGATGTAAAGATACTACACCAATCATGAAATAACACATATTTATTTACTAACTCTCACATATCATTTTTCTGACGCCTCAAAGCGGAATTTATTTCCACATATATTCTTAACTTGGTTACCAGAGTTTGCGTGCGCACCGTTCACTCTCTAATACATTTTATATTCGTTGCAGTATCGCGAATCTTACGCGGAACCGACAAGCTAACATGGTTGAGCACATGACATTATTTTGTAAGATACTTTTTTGTAAGTATGTTTTATTACAGATACTATCACTCTGACAATTTCATTTACTGATGATAATAATAGAGGAGTATCAATACATATATACATACATACTGTGCCATTTCACTGTTACCCAAAGATACAACCGGAACGAAAATGGAGTCTAAATTGTCAAAACGACGATATTTAAACGTCAGACACTACTACAAGACGAGATAGTAATATTTTCGTCAAGCGCTCGGCGGAAGAACAAAACATAGAAGGCAGTGAAAGAAGAACGAAGTAAGAAGATTGTTACGAGCTATTATTAAGAAAAAAAATTAGAAAGAAATTTTTTTTTCATTCACTCAACCTGCTTATGAGAAGAACGATATAGTCGGTTACCAGAAGGAGGATATCAGCACATCGGAATTCCACTCTGAAGACAGGAGGAAGACTTTATTTACGGCTATACTCTATAGTATCAGCGGGATAAATTATTTCGCTCCGCGAAATTAAATTACTCTTAAAATAAAGAAGATTCCACGGTGGTACGTCACACTACATTCCTTAGACGACGTATTAGTCGATACTCCCAATTTAAAGCGGCTAAAGGATTATACAGTATCTTCGGCAAGAACATTGAGAAAGAAAATATATAAAACACAATTTTCACATTTTGAGTGGAATAATTACCTTCACCTATCCCAGACTGTTAAATATTTCTGACATCAACTCTTTCAAGAACGAAGTTTATTCATCATAGGCAAATAGTACCCGAACATAGCTATAAGATGACGACATTGACTGAAATGCTGTATTATTCTGTTCCAATTGCTCAAGCCATTACCATGATGCTCTAAGAAGAAGGAATGCGAGACTGCCCAGATTAACGCACCGTAGGATGACGTTGTCAGCCCATGATGACCAGTAACCAGATGAGACGGTCCCGAATGTTCCCAAACACCTAAGGGAAATGAAAGGAGCTATGTCCGCATGTCCAATCGCCCGGACATGAGTTGACTACAGGAGTTGCTGAACAAAGATAAGTCCACTTTGAGTTCAATGTACAAGTAAGAAATTATTCATTTTTCTTTTTATTAAAGTGCTATTCTAGTTACTGCAAGTGCGATAATTAAATACGAGTAGTTGGTTACCAAAGTTAGGTTAAACGATGTTAGGTTTTCTTCAAACCTTAAACGTCAAATCCATATGTAGGGAACAGTCATCCAGTGAAAAGAAAGCCTTCGTTCGTAACGCTGTCAATATAATGTGAGAGGAGGCTAATTTCTAATGTAATGGTGGGTTTCCTACGACGTTGAAATAGAGCATATGTGAGAACTTATGTGACTGAATAATTGTAGGAAGGAGATCGTATATATGAAGTGCTTACTATAGCCTATATAAGAATGTGGTAATATCTTTTGGAAATATGAAAGGATTAAAGTTATGAAAGAGTACATAAGTTCACGAACCATGAAAAAGATAAGATACGTCGAGTTAGAATATGATAAGGCATATATGGTGAAGTGAAATGTGATATTTATTTGAAATGTGAAATGACGATTATTTAATGTGAGTAATGATATGAAATATTATAATTGAGATTGGTGGTAGTTGTTGTTCTTCGCGAATATAGTCATGGTTGTGTTGTTGTGGACATAATGTTCCACGTTACGTATTTTTGAAGTGATTAGTGAATTTATTCTGTCTTCATTCGATTATTTATCCATGAGTAAGCCAAGAGTAGGATAGAATGCGATCACAATGCCGTCCGTATGTTGACATTTATGTTCAAAATCACCAAATGATTCATAATGAGGAGAATGAATTTAAATTATCTAACACCCTTGTATATCTTCTAATTATAAGATTTTTCTCATGTGTTAGGCAGACTTTGAAGTTAATTCTAAGGCATTACCTAGTACCACTGGTGACTGAACTGCACAAATAAGAGTTATTAATTTGAGGTAGAGTCTTCGCACAAGGTAGACCACATAATTATCGTATATTTTAATGGAATTATGATTACAAACACTTGGTAATACAGTGTAATAGCACGGATACGCACTTGAATTTATGAATAATCTCGAGTTAAAAGAGTGATTTACCTAAAATTCTAGATGTGATGTGTGATCATTCCTTTTGGGAGTATACATTAATTTAAAGGGGACTTATCGATGTTTATGCAACAGGATGCGTCAAGAAACATGAGCATTACTTGAAGTACAACATCTGTCAAATATTATAAATACTATGAGGATATTTTCCCAGGTTAATTTGATTGTGTATCTAGACACAAAGAATTAGAATCAAGAGAAGTTATTGCATTTCCGTAAATTAACGTAAATAAGACGAGAGAAAACCGAACATTTGAATTTTTGTGAGATTTCATGGAGAAAAGATGTGATTCCAATTTTTTTAAAGAGGTTTACTGCCAAATATGAACCAGGGTCCTACATTTTCTAGAACCACCCTCAATCTACGACACTGTACATATTACATTGTTATGTAAATATTATTTCTCTTCATTAGATGCATCTAATATTTTACTTATCTAATATTTTACTTATCTAATATTTTACTTATCTAATATTTTAATTATCTAATATTTTACTTATCCAATATTTTAATCATTTAGTATTTTAATTATCTGATATGTTAATTGCTTAATATTGTCATTACCCAATATTTCTTTATCCGATACCGTCATTTAATTTCGTTTCTTTCCTTTTCAAATAGATATTTTCCAGACAAGTAGTTCTTCGATTGAGATCTTCCAAGATCGTGATTATTTATTTTTCAAGCATCCTAACTGGACATTTCGTTTCTTTCAAGAACCTTAACTCAATGTTACCAGAAATGGATTTTTAGATAAAGGCATATCCCAACACTAATTACTTTTATTCCAAAAGGAGAAATTATAATATTCTTTCTACGGAATGAACTGAGTTTATAATAAATGTAATATGTTAAAATATCCACCTTTCTTTTAATGGATTTTTAGAGTAGTTACTTAGTTGTAAGTACTTATATTTTTTTGGCGATCTGGTAAACCATAGGGAATTCTAGCTAATATACGAGTAGGAGACATCCTTCTACGTGAGTTGGATATTTCCTCGAACATAATTCGGTGTTCTTTCTTCTCAATCGGAACTCATAGCCCGTAAATGACAAATAGCGACAATTATTATTATAATTTGAGCTAGCCTGGATCTTGTGCGTCCTTACCTGGACGCGGGAACGGCGGAATACGTACGTACATACATACATAGCCTACATACATACATACATACATACATACATACATACATACATACATACATACATACATACATACATACATACATACATACGAGACTAGCATGTGTACCCGTTCTTCGCACCGGAACTGGTAATCGATTTTACGAATCCTTAATGAATGTATGCGAAGTTACATGCCTCTATTCAAACGTTTCATACGGCATGTTAAACTGATATTCTACCGGGCGACTTGGCCGTGCGGTTAGGAGCGCGCAGCTGTGAGCTCGCATCCGGGAGATAATGGGTTCGAACCCCACTGTCGGCAGCCCTGAAGATGGTTTTCCGTGGTTTCCCATTTTCACACCAGGCAAATGCTGGGGCTGTACTTTACTTAAGGCCACGGCCGCTTCCTTCCCATTCCTAGGCCTTTCCTGTCCCATCGTCGCCATAAGACCTACCTGTGTCGGTGCGACGTAAAACAAATAGCAAGAAACAAAACAAAAAACTGATATTCTTCTACTAAAGCACGTGGCAGTAATGTGAAGTACGCTAACGCTGAAAAAGGTGAAGGCAGAATGAGGTAGATCACAGTGTTTAATGAAGGATACAGTTCCTGGTCGGAAGTTGTGCGTAATTCTCCCTATTTCTCGGTTACATATTGTTGTTCATCTGAAACCGGGAGCTGAAGACTCATGAAACCAACCATTCACGAAAAACTTCCTTACTATCTCTGTTTAGTTAAACCATTTAACTCAACTTGTTAATAATAATAATGTTATTTGCTTTACGTCCCACTAACTACTTTTTAAGGTCTTCGGAGACGCCGAGGTGCCGGAATTTAGTCCCGCAGGAGTTCATTTACGTGCCAGTAAATCTACCAACACGGGGCTGTCGTATTTGAGCACCTTCAAATACCACCGGACTGAGCCAGGATCGAACCTGCCAAGTTGGGGTTAGAAGGCCAGCGCCTTAACCGTCTGAGCCACTCAGCCCGGCTAACTCAACTTGAAATGACATTACAGTGCATTGATAACTCCCTTGTTATCCTCCTATCGAAAAGGTGCTCATGAGAAAAAACTGTTGAGAAATTGATTTCCATTAAGGCTGGTAGGTTTCCATTAAGGTAAAATCACTGTTTTGACTTCCTATAAACCCCCAAACCAATCCGGGATATAGAAATAATATTGATCCTATTACCTACCCAAGGACAGATATAAAGCTATTTAGAAATATACAGAGTAGTTTCCCAGGTATAAGAACACAACAAACGGACGAACAAACAAATCAACAATAAAGCTAAAAAATCCCTTTTAGTTACTCTGAGAAACGGTCCGTTAATGATATCCCCCTTATTAATCCTAGTATCTAAATGATGCACATGAGAAAGACGTTTTAGTAAATGATTTCCATGAAGGCAGGTGGATTTGTATTAAATTTTCTAGGAGTGCAAAATCGTCGTTTCGGTTTCGTGTAAACCCCCAGTAATTTCAGGGATTTAAAAGCAATATTGGCCCTAAACCTACGCAAGGACAGGTTGATTCTAAATATGAAGTTTGGTAGGAATATATCCAGTAGTTTTCAAGTTATCGGAACTCAAACAGACAAACAAACAGACAAATAGACAACAAAGCTAAAAAATATACAGATAATCATTATTACACCTGAAACGGATAGCTGAATGAAAATTTCGCCAAAATAGTCAATGCACAGACACACGGTCGTTACGATTTTATTTATATAGATGTAAGGAATATGCTCCACGTTCAAAACCTTTTGGGCTATGTCCACTGGAGTTAGCGTGTAAAACCGCTTGTTAATGATATCTCACTTCTTAATCATCCTGTCGAAAAAGTGCACATGAGGAGAATGTTTTAGAAATGGATTTCCATCAAGGTTGTTTGATTCCCACCCAAGTTGATGTGATCAATTTTGTGGAAAAGTAAAATCATTGTTCCTGTTTCCTAAAATCTTCCGTAGCTTAGAAGGTACCTTTGTACAGATCGATGGTAAATATGAAATTTGGTTAAAACATTTCCAGTAGTTTTGCCGTTTTACGAAATACTGTATGCTTTATACGGACCCGCTTTTAAGCTAAGTCCGCTCGAAGATAGACTGAAAAACGGTCCTTCGTTATGAATCTTCGTATCGAAATGATGCATAGGAGAAAAAATGTTTTTAGAAATTGATTTCTATTAAGGTAGGTAGACTTCCATTATGTTTGGTTGTGTATATTTACGGAGATTGCAAAATCACGGTTTTTGTTTTGTATAAACCCCAGTCAGTTAAGGGATTCAGAAACAATCTTGGCCATAAAACTTACCCAATGACAACTGTATTCTAAATGTGAAGTTTGATAAAAATATGTCCAGTAGTTTTCAAGTTATAAGAATCCAGACAAACAAAGAGACAAACAGACACCAAAGCTAAAGAATATGCAGATGGTCATTATTACACCTGAAACGGATAACCGAGTGAACATTTCGTCAAAATAGTCAATGTACAGACAAACGGTCGTTACGGTTTTATTTATACAGATTAAATGTGTCTTAAAATTTAAAATTAATAGAGACTTATTAACGTGAAGACTTAGGCGAAGATGATTCTTGTAAGATTCATATGTATGATAATAACGTGACTAAATAGTGTTAATTAGACTTTAAATGACAATTTTATTTCGACGCCAGTTCCATTATTCTCGTATTTTAAATACGATTTTAGAATAATAGAACTGTTTCGTATATTTTCAAAGAACGCACCTCTTCCACTCATGTGCAGAGCGATAAAGTGAAACCTAGTTAAGGAACAAGAAGCGTTCTTCGTCGGCTTTATTTCCTGTAATTAGATACTACATGCTAAAGATCCATTACAGTTGATCAGAGTGTGGAGTTGTTTCATACATATGCAAAGTGGCGACAAAATTAATGGAGACTTTTTATTGAGTAAGGCTCGCTGTCGATTGATCCGCCGTTTTCAAACATAGAGGACGAATGAAAGCGCTGTTGATGTTACATCCTGAGTGATTGCTCTGGCGTGGCTGCCGGAATTGACTCCCTCACAGCCTCCAATATATCTCTTCACTGCATTGAACAGAATTTCGAAATAAAATAGATCTGGTGGCAAATGATTGCTTGGAGATGCATATATTTAGATAGCTTGAAATATATGGTATTCGTCGGTTTATTCCCGTGACTCTTTCGCTGGCATATTGAATTTATAACTGTATATGAGTAAAGAATAACAAGGGAAATGATAGAATAATTTATTATATGAGCTTTGTTAATTTAATTTACACCCTATTCACCTTATGAACAATAAGAGATATACAGGGTGGTTCAAAACAACAATGGAAACGCTTAATATGTTTTAAGGGACGAAAATCGAATCATATTTTAAGAGGAGAAACATCGTTTGGGTGCATTGGGGCGCCCAAACTAACGAGAAAACAGATATTGTGATTGAAATGCGTTCCATAGTTTGTCACAAAACCTTAATCAACCTAAAAAAATCAAATCGTTCATCAAATTACAAAAGAAGTTTGAACTTTCGTCCTCCAACTTCATTACACTGCCTACATCGGCTGTGCAGAGAGAAGCGCAGATGGTCAAAGACGTGGGTTTGTGTGCTCAGTACTTCTATCACTGTGCGTGCATTCGTGTGATAAGGAGTATCGTACAGCATACCCTTGATAGCTTCCGTAATAATTTCTGAATCACTGTTGTACGATCTAATCAAATTGAAGGTCGACAAATGGAATCCCTTTTGCGATTAAAAGCGCAATATGATGCTTCTTCTTGAATTGGTAGAGGTTTATCTTTTTTCTATTTTTCACAAAATGTGAACCCATAAGCACCGCCAAAGTTAAATCATAATTTGAGGCACTACAACCTTGCAGTTCCGAATATCGTCCCATCTTACTGTCCCACACATCATACTAACCGTTGTTGTATCAGGCTTCAAAACACCCTGTATTTGGAGAATATATAATTAATCATTAATTTATGTCTTTTATTGTACTGCCGGTACTAAAACTCATATATTGGTAGTCATAAATCATTTGATTGTGAGTTTATTTTGTCAGCTCCATACATGGTGCGGAAACGTGGGCCCTCAAAAGCATATCATTGAAACGCTTGGAAGACTTTAAAATGTGGAGTGACAGGAGAATACTCAGGAGTTTGTGGGTTGCTCGACTAACGAACCAATAAATATTAATAAGATCAGAGGCAAATCAGTATCTCGACCCCCCACTGTCGGCAGCCCTGAAGATGGTTTTCCGTGGTTTCCCATTTACACACCAAGCAAATGCTGGGGCTGTACCTTAATTAATGCCACGGACGCTTCCTACCCACTTCCTGTCCCATCGTCACCATAAGACCTATCCGTGTCGATGCGACGTAAAGCAACTTGCAAAAAAATATGTATCTCGACCGAACAATACTGCACCGTGATATTTCTTACTTTGGCCAGAAATGCCCGTTACCAGTTGTTATAAGGAATTGTGCAAGGAAAGATAAAAGTTGGAAAAGGTTTCAGAAGGAGGTGAACATCACGGATTGCGAATATCAAAGAACGGATAGGAATTCCCACCCTTGAAAGATTTTTCCATCTGGCAAGAGATCGCACAATATTCGCCATAGTAATCGCCAAGATCAGGGGGACCTGATATTGTACTTTAAAGAAGAGAATTTTTAATATTATCTTGAAGTTGTTTCGTGTAATTCATGCATAACTTGCATATGACTTATATACACGGTATAGGCTTTTGGGCTTATGCCGAGTCAAGAAAATAAGCTGAAAATTTTTACGTTTCGCAGAGAACATTGTTCGATATCTTCAGAAGGAAATCTCGACTGTTCACGAGGAACATTTCTACAAGAATGAGGTTTGAATTTAGATGTTCATAATAGAAGTGAAGGGAGTACACACATATGAAAGTATGGCATTGACACAATCCTGGAATGAAATATTTGGTGATGAGGAACGTATGAATTTGGAAAACACCGAAACGAAATAAGAATAGAGAAGGGAAGTTTCAACTAAACTGTTGCCATATTGGTTTTAACTTTGAATCAAAGTATCCCCTTTTTAAAAACTCGTTAACTGGTTTTATTTTTCTATATGATATCTTAGGTAATCAACACATGTAACTGCATTAATTACAATGATATTTGACTTGATGTTTACTGTTTCTAGTGCAGTTCATCATATTCATTTCTAGACTTTGGAGTTTTAGGTGATAATAGGTTAGAATTCAGACGGATTTGGTTAATAAGAAGTGTCGTATAACCCGGTCTTTCTAGGAGTTCTGTAGGCCGTACTCCTAATGTCTATGCAAACCTCATAGCACAACTGTTGTACACGGTAGGGTACACTTCTTATTGGCTTAAATAAGTTTGCAGTCTAAACCATCAGCACCTAAAAATCCGGGATCTACTCATTTCAAATCTGAAAACAGTACTGATGTATCACGTCAGGTTTTGAAGATTGTGACAAAGATTAATTTTTCATAGACCAGCTTTCATCGAAACACGTTTTCATTGGAATTCGTTATTTTTCATACAAAACCGAAAATTTATAACTTGCTTCTTTTTTTGTTGTTGTTGTTGTCAGTGACAGTGGATGTTGTGGCGTCCAGAGGTTGCATAAATTCACCAGATCAGCCGGGCTGAGTGGTTCAAAGGGTTGATGCCCTGGTCTTCTGACCCCAACTTAGCAGGTTTGATCCTGGGTCAGTTCAATGGTACTTGAAGGTTCTCAAGTACGTCACGTACGTGTCGGTGGATTTACTGGCACGTAAAAGACCTCCTGCGAGTGAAAATTCCGGCACCTCGGCGTCTCCGGAAACCGTCAAAAAGTAGTTAGTGGGACGAGAAAGCAATACCATTATAATTATCAATTCATCAGATCTATTTTGTTAAGTGTGGAGCAATGTAACAGACAAATCCAACATGTGCTATGAGGTGCGTAGGCACTAATCTTAGCTAAAGCTGTGTTCATTAGTACTCCATGTAGCGATCAGTGCTCTAGTGAAATTTCTGTCTGCCAGTTGTTTCCTCTGATATAATGTTAAAAGTGGTTGAAGTCGTATATCACAAGAACGGTGGGTGATAGAGACAAAATCTTTATATATTTGGAATCATCAGGTTTCAGATGTCTTAGAAGGCGTGTTGGACACCAAAATATCCGCCTATTTGTTTCTGTTGATCAGTGTTATCAGTATTTAAATATTCTGTGAATAATATTCTTCATTCATCTAACGTAAGACTTTTCTCTCTTTGCAGGTAAGTTCCCGGGAACTTGTAATTCGAAGTATTGATTCTGACGGTGACTTTAGAGATGAGTACATTTCTTCATGTAAGTATAACATTGTACTTCACAAATATAATTACAGTATATTTAGAAAGAGTGGCATTTATATTCCATTCAAACGCATTTATACCAAATTAATGAAAACATCTAGACATTCTTCCTTAGAATTGCGCTATCTACATTTAAGCAATATTGGCTGTTGTCATCAGCTGGACGACTGGCCGCTTATGCACACGTCACAATACTTGTCCGGAACAGTAGCAATACCCTCCATGTTACTGCTATCACTCATATCCTGAACTGCAGACTCCACAATGTTAAGCTGTATTAAACAATAATATTTTCAGGCTCAAATACTGGAGGAAGTGTAAATCGTGCATTGAGTCTGGAAGCAAATCCTCTCCTCCTATTCCTCCTCCAGTAAGACACACGGGAGATGTAACCTATCACCTTTACATGACAAGCTAGGGTAGCCTCCATTTCCTCTAAAGTATTTTCTCTAAGATGGTACTTTCATGCTTTCAAAGTACGGAGCATGATTAGCAATTCGGCTTAACCACTGACTTTCCAAGCGGACGGTTAAGTTTCGAAGCTTTGTAGAATCACCTGCCGTCAAGAAGGGAAACCAGGCTAAATCCTAAGCCAAAACTTAATATGAACCAGGCTGGCTCAATCGATCACAGAAATACAGTATATATAATATACTGAAGAAAGTATTTATGCTACGTACAACATCCGATATCTACTGCCGTGGAAAATTCTTACGCATTGCTATTCATTGTCTGTCCACAGCCGTTACAGTTCAGAACATACCGTCTCTTAACATTACTACTGAGTCATTTTTCACTTCCACTCCATTGGACCTCGCCCTCTTCGACGTGAGAACGTTTCATTTTGATATACATCCTCCTCTTCTTTATTTTTACCAAGCACATCACGTACTTAAAAATCTCCTCCCCACGCTACTCGGCTCGATGTAACACCATTATGTTATTCACTTAACGCTTTGTACTATTCTATGAAATCAAAACACAAATTTCAACAAGACTGATTTGGAATAATGTATATTACCATATTATATTGCGACGTTAAATCCATGGACGATTTTAAATGGACAGTTTAAATTAGCATGTAAATGATTTTGTTGAGTAACGCAAGTTATAGATGTTACTATCCATTTACAGATATGTATAATATATATATTGTGTTTAAAAAGTTGACTTTCTGATTCACCTTCTTAATCTCTGCTCGCAGAAGATTAGTAACCACCATGGTGTAATTATTCCTGTTTTGTGCTTCCTTTATCAGTGCGCTCATATCATGGATATCCAACTGTTATCGAAGGGTCACGTCCTTCAGAATCTTCTTCAAATACACCCCAATATTTTCGTTCTATCTTAATTTTAATGATCAGTTAAATTAGGTTGCATTTTCTATTTCGGATATCATGACAAAAATAGGCTACATTGCTGAGTTTTGTGCGGTTTACTACATTGCATGACTTCCTAGTTCTGCAGACTACATTCACTTTCGTGATATGATCTACCCATGGGATCGCCATCTTTCTACGATGAACCCAAGTTCTAAAAGGCTGATGTCAGTTCATTTAATGTCCAGTCGTCGACGTCGCAAAGCAGTAACGGTTTCACACAACACTTTACGTATACCAACGAGTTTCAGAAAAATATGTCTTAGCTGCACACATGATGTAGCAATAACGATTTTGATTTCGATATCTACATCCGAATCTCATTTTGGAGTTATCCAGCATTCTAGGTCATTGATGTGTGGCGCTCTTCCAAAAATAGTGCTCCTATCTAGGGTGATAAAAGCGTTGTTGATCTTCTCACTGATTTGACACGAATGTAGTTTTCTTTATATTTATTTTAAGGCCAAACTCCCATATCATACTTTGGAAAAACCAGTGTAAATTTCAAATTAATGTTTACAGAACACATCACAACGGAACTTGCGAGTTTTTAATCTGCCTAACACAAAATACAATGGAGGCCGTGAACTGAATTTTTGCACAGAACAATCAAACGTACGGAATGAGCTAGACGGTGTATTTAAAGATAAAAATTTCATTGTTCCGTATTGAAAAGTATCACAGTTAAATTGAAATAATAAATATGGTACTTCAACCTATTCAATACAAGTAAATAAGAGATGTAGAGATTACATTAATTTTATTTAATTACAAGTGGAAATGGCACCGGTTTCGACCCCAGTCTGGGTCATCATCAGCCGATTATAACTCGAAAAACAATGCATAAGTAAGAAAGAAGTTAACGGTCAAGTCCACACAATATCAGTTGAAGAGGCGATATAAAAATGACAGGGGTAGGCACTGTAAAATTCAGACGAAGTGGAATGTAAGTCACTTAAAAGAAGTAATGTGTAATCTTCCGAGCATTAGCACGACACACGCAATATTTGGCACTGTCTCACAATGTTCACGAAAAGCAGAGAACAGTTAAATGAGCCAGACTGCATACACCGTCAGTCACAAAGTCACAACACAATCCAAATATGAAGATCTAAAGTCATGAAAAAGCCGAAGACGAGCAGCTCAACCGAAGTAACTTGCAAGCTCCAGAAGATCGGCGCGGTGTTAACAACGTCAAGTGCTATGAAACTACACGGACGAATGGTTTCTTCACAAGTTCCTACAAAATTTTTGACGTAATTCGTTTAATCATGTTTGATGTTTATCTGTTGATTCCTGTAGCTGGAAAATAACTATTACATCATTCATGTCCAATTTTATATCTTGTTTCATGACCTCACACTTGAAATCTAATCTAACCCTAGCCATTATTAACACTTGAATAACCCTAATAATTACGTACAAACCGAAGTAACTCGCCGTATAATTACGGTGTCACATCTCGTCATAACATTTTGTAAAGTTTGCGCACCCCTCACAGATAAAACAATCATCACTACCACCGCTCTATATTTTGGACAACCCTGAATTTGGCTAACCTTGCTCATTATACTCTAAGTTCGTGGTCTCAAATATCACTGCGGACCTCCGTTTCGAGGTATTTGGCTACTAAACGGTAAGTCTTATACCAAAGCCGATGGCACATTTTCAATGCAATTTGGAGTGATCTGCAACTTTGGTCGTATGACATTTCGTTGTATCTCTGTTCCTTATATGTTAGTTTTGTCTCGGTTTCTCGATTATAGCTACATTTTGCTCTTTGTACTCGTATAATTCGTAGTTCGAATCACTTAAACGATAGATAGAATCATCTAGATATACACGAACATTGGCCCACCGATTATCCATACGTGAGCGAAATTCTATGTTTGTAGCTGTCACATTAGTACCCAAAAGTCATGCACTGTGAGAAAACCTTACTCAAATTTCACTCTATTCAAAGTCTCTAACTCAATGTTACCCATAAATAGATGAAACAGGAGAAAATATCTTACGACCAGCCATTTAGACCACTAAATGAAGCGTCTTATGGTACAATCTATTGGCCGAAATGATATATCGTTTAGCAGCAGTTAATCTGTAAATGAATGTTCACAATATTGTAAACATGCATATACTTCGTATGTTGATCTATATTTCTATATTCAATGAAGTCGATTTTTAGCGATGTAGAAAGGGTGTGTTTGCCATTATAATTAATATTTTACATCGACAGTGACTCTCAGCAGGCGGGCGTCTGCTATTGTAAACATTACTCTCCACGTCGACTTTGACTGCCGGTAGGAATGTGATCCTTCTCCAACTCCTTAGTAACTATCATTAGTAAGGAGGGACTACCATTGAAATTAATAATTCCCTTTTTGATTTGACTGGCAGAACTCAAGTGAACATGCAGTTTTGTTCAAAACTCCCCTATCTGATTGTGTTTGGGATTAGCATGTGTGCCCGCCATTGTAAACAAATTGACCTATCTAAAATGTGACTGGAATTAGGCATACTGGCCTTGCTATTATAATAGAAACTCATCAACTCGGTGTGACTGCCATTAATAAAAGGGGCCTGCCATTATAGTGATAACAGCACAACTGAATTTTGATAGGCAGTAGGGAAGGTGCCTGCCATTAGAATAAAATCTCCTCAACTGTAATGTATCTGGAAGTAGGAAAGGACGCCGCAATTGTAATGAAAACTCCCCAAATCGACTGTGATCGTGCAGTAGGTTATGGGGCCTCTCATTATAATGTAAACTTACCTACTGGACTGTGAATGGCAGTAGGCAAGTAAGCCTGCTGTTATCATCACAATTCCGCAACTCACACATTACATTGGAGAAAACGTATGGGAAATTCCCGCGGCTGTTTCCGGATAACGCTAAGGGACATGCAAGTCTATTTCCAGCATGTACAGTAATTTACTTTCATATCCGTATACAATGTAGAATACCGTAGCGAAGCACGTGCACATTTGACAGTCATTCATAATTCTGCATTGTTCACTTTTAATAATTTTAAAATATATTCAGGATGTATCAGAACTATACCGACATGGAAATCAGGAATGCTCTTCGTATGGTGTTAAAAACGATGGTGGAATCGGATTGGTCGAGAAAATTTCCTTTTCGAGAAAATGAAGTTCCTTTTTTTTTCTCAGGGCGCGCAATTCATTTTGAAGACCTAGCCACATTTACTATGACAGAGAGCCAACCGCTGCCTGTTGCTGTGCGTCAGAGGAAGGAAGGGAAAGGGGGGGGGGAGTGGGAATTGGGAAGTGGGAGACAGATGTAATGCTCGGAGTGAATGCACAATTTTCTCGTTCGTTTCGCATAGCCACTTCCCAGCCTCATTGGGCAGTGTACAGTTTGTTCTGCACAAAATGTACTTGTACCAAGAATACAGGAAGTTTTCCAGGTCGTTCGCGGCACATCACACATCCTGAAGTAGGTCCAAAGGTCACTACTAAACCGTTGTGAACTGTGCATCGAAGTAGGGGGGGTCATGTTGAATATCTACTCTAATCAATCAGTACTTCATTCCATTTGCATTGTTGTGAGTGAAGAAATACACAATCCTAGGGCGGAAGCGTTGCATTTTCGTGCATGTTAAATAATAAAGAACGTTACTGCGATCAACAGACGTGAGGAGACACGATCTGGTGCATTCCTTGACGGCCAAGTGTGTGTTAATTACTGTGTAAACAGTTACGGCAGTTTAATAAACGAACTGTGGATTTTGTCTGGAATAGACAAGGACAAACCTGTGCGAGTCAGACGAGGAAACTTTTGCATGCGCGTGGAGCATTATCTCTGTCTTCATCATACACCCCACTTCCCCTCCCTCCCATTCTCTTCCCTGAAGCACGGCAGCGCCTTGTGCTCTGGCATAGCAAATATGGCGAATTCGTCAATTTGAGTCTCACGTCCGGAAGTAACCTCATATTCTCGAAAATAAACATTTTCTCCGCCAGTCCGATTCCACCATCATTCTTAACATAACAGGAAGAGCACCCCTGTATAGTTCTCATACACCTGCATACTTCTGCCATACGAGTATTACTTTCAATAAACAGACAGTACTTGAAGAAAGAAGAATCTACCATCACCTGTTTCCCGTGTGAAACACGTCTTGATAGGAGCGCTATACTGCTTAGACTCTTTGCTAACTGGTGTGGTGTCCAAATAAACTTCAAACATTTAATTACATTCTGTCTGCTGAAGAGTTCTCTGCGACATGTGCGGGATATTTATTATTATTTTCCCGTTCATTGATATATATTTTTTTCTGACTCAGAACAGCCTGCGACGAATTTTGGATGTTTTGGATCCAGAAAAAGATGTGGTAATTTATAATGAACAAAACGAAAATAGGATTAAAGAAGGAGACAGGAAACTGAATGATTACAAACAACTATCATAGGCAAGAAATGAGATAGACAGTTTCAATTACGTGAAAGAATCTTCTTTTGAAGTCAATATTCGATAGATTCTGCCATCAGGATGTAAAAATACGAAAGTGCGTTATTAATATGAAGACTCTCTGAAGTGCTGTACAGTTACAACACCGATAAATCCGAGACATATGATGCAATTCTGACACCTCTAGGCATGGCATAATAATTGAATCTTCTTTATGATTCGAGTTTGGTCTTCAACAAGCTGAGCAGGTGGATAAAGAGAAGAAAGCCATGTATAAAGCGACTATTAATTATTTCAAAAACAGATATAAGCTCGAATGCGTTGATGTAATAGGTCTATTGATAGGAGCATGAGGTGCTATACCCCGTTCTTTAGGAATTTCGAAAAAATATCACATTCCAATTTCCGTACGAGATGAAATAGTCACCACAGTCCTACAGAATTGTCAAATTCTGAATTTATATCATATTATTATATTTTTAAAATTGTAATTATAATTGCGATGTTTATTATTGTTTTATGCGTATACTGAGTCCTTTTGGGTAATGTCCATTGGGAGGGCACTTTTGTAAATTAAAAATTAAAAATAATTTTTATATTACGAAGCACATTAATTAGGTCCTAGATGAACAGGGGGAAGTAATTTTAATTAGATTTTCAAATTATTAAGTTTTATCGAGTAGCCTACATACAGTATGCCACATGCCAAAAAGGAGTTAATCAGACGCCCGTGAGAACTGGACCTGAAATAGATTCGTTACCACCGGTGTCCGGTTGGCAATTTTTGTTTTCTACTTCGCATCTCTTCGTATGTACTCGACACGACCCAATATGTAGAAAGTCTATATCAAGTCTGTCTGATCTCTTAGGTCATCAACCCAGAGGCTGGTTGGATCCCCAAATAGCACCACCAAAGATTATGCAGTTGTAAGAAAAAAACTCACAAAAACCAATGGCGGCGCCAAAATGCGGCGTATTAGACAAAATGTTGAGTGAGGTAATTTGCCTTTCCTTTCCTCACTGGGCTTGACAGTGCTGCTGTAGCACTACTAACCCTATGAGCAACACTACTCATAACAATTAGATGCACTGGTCGTGCTCTGAATGGCATTACTCAGCACCACCCATACCCCAGCAGCGTCCATATTACGGTGGAAGCTACACATTGCTCTGGCCCGTGCCAAGAGATGGAAGCAAAAGTATTGCATCAATAAAGAAACGACAGTAGGCATATATATTAAGTACAATACGAATATCAAGTAATTGCACTCCTTAAGATATAACGAAAATTGGAAAGAAGTAAAAGAAGGAGGAGTTAATACTTCCGCGTGTTCCCTACTTCTTCCATATTATCAGCATGTACCTGTGACCGTTCCTTATAATCTATCAGTTCTCAGTATGCTTCAAAAATCTTTTCACCTAGTTCATTAGAATTTTTTTACACATTTCTCTGGTTTCAAAACATCCCAAGAATACCCTGCACGAGACTGTGTGTATGAAGTAACTAGACTGAATAAAATTTCATGTAAGTAAATATATTACATGAGATAGATTTTAAGTTTTTATATGTGTTATGAATTGTTTTTGAATTATTATAT
The DNA here is from genome assembly GCF_040414725.1 of Anabrus simplex. Lineage (NCBI taxonomy): Eukaryota > Metazoa > Arthropoda > Insecta > Orthoptera > Tettigoniidae > Anabrus > Anabrus simplex. The sequence goes on along the minus strand of NC_090265.1, from coordinate 1,212,067,911 downwards.
ATATACTGGTATATAATGCATTTTACCTCCAAGGAGCACATAGAACCATTATTTAGCACTGGACTTCTTGTTCTCCTTATCTTCCCAAAACTTCGTCATATATTCACTATGGGTTTGGCTTCCCGCTTGTGCCCAAGCATTTTTGAGTTTCAAGTTTCTGGCTGTTGGGTTCTTGAATGTGAACTTACGTGAACTGATTTTCTGTTTGAATGTGGTCCGTGTAGTTTCCAGTGGGTCGATATTAATTTCTGCATGATCTCTTTCAGTATCTACCAGCCAGCGTAATTTGGTTTGTCGGCTTCCGTTAATGATGAAAAATAGCTTTTGGTCAGTCGAGAGTCGTCCATTCGTGCAATGTGTCCGTAAAATTTCATGCGCTTCTTCCGTGCAACTAGAGAGAATCGCTCAGTCGTAGAATACAGTTCTTCTGAGCTTTTACGCATCCAGATACCGTCTTGAAACTTGCGTCCAATTATCTTCCTGAGTATCTGTCGTTCTATTTTCTCCATGTCCTTGATGTTGATGGTTAAGGATTACGTGTCAATTGCGTAGAGTGCTTCTTGGAGAAAAACTGTGTGGTTGTGTCGGAGTTTGACTTTAGTGGAAATCGATTTCTTATTCTACATATTCCAAATGATTGTGCAGGCTTTACGTAATATTTCTGTACGTGTTATAACAGCTATTTCTTCACTTCCAGTGTTCCCGATAATTTCACGTAAGTACTTGAAGTTCTTAACTTGTGTGATGTTGCCATATTTGGTTGCAAGTGATGTCAGGATTTGGTTCTTGGAGTTCATTTATTGTGTTTTCTGGTAAGAGATTTGGAGGCCAGTTTTGATGGCGATTTCATGAAGTTTTTAGGATGGCATGTCTGGCTTCCTCAGGAGTCCGTATAATTATTGCTAGGTCGTCAACAATGGCAAGGTACTTTGTGTTGATTATCCTGTCTTTGGTTCCCATACTTATTCCAGGTACTCCCCTCTCCCAGGTTTTGATGATGTTATCCAGTACCAGATTAAACAAGCGTGGAGACAACCCATCACCCTGTCTTACACCTGTTCTGATTTGAAGAGGTGCGAACATTTCACACATTAATTTTACTTTAGAGGTAGTGTCTGTCTAAGTCTGTTCAATTAACGCAGTTGTTTTGCTAACAACACCGCATTCATGCAGAATATTGAAAAGATGATGTGGTTAATAGAGTCGTATGATTTTTTAAAGTCTACGAAAGTTACGACTTTGCGATTCGACTGGTGGTGTTACAAAAATATCTCCAGGTTCCAGACCTGTTCTGCGCATGATCGATGTGGTCGGAAGCCTGTCTGGTATTCACCGATTAAATGTTCTGTCTGTAGCTCCAACCTGGTAAAGGGAGTACATGAGAGCACTTTGTAGGCTATTGATAGAAGTGAAATACCTCGATAATTGTTTGGATCAATTTTGTCACCCTTTTTGTGAAATGGGTGAATCAAAGCGGTTTTCCAATCTTATGGTATGATGCCAGTTAACCATACATTTGCAATGATGGTTTGTAGTTTATCAACCATGAGTTACCCTCGAATCTTGATCATTTCGTCGATTACTCCATCTTCCGCTGGTGCTTTGTTGCTTTTGAGATGTAATATGGTGTTTTGTATGTCCTCGTGAGTAGATGGTTCCAAGTCTTGGTTTGGAGTAGTTGCACGTAATTTGAGTCTTTTTGTAGGTGGTTCACTGTTGTATAGCTTCTCGAAGAACTGAATTATTATTATTATTATTATTATTATTATTATTATTTGTATCAATTTAGGAAGGCTCGGCTTGTGCCGGTAACATAATGGGCTGACTCGGCCTATGCAAGGAGTCACCCTCTTGATTATGAAACTACAGGTACATATATGTACAAATATTTACAATAGAAATAATTACAACATATACATTTATACAATAAATACAAACAACTTCAGACTTCTTATGTCCCCGTTTCGGGAATCTGTTCTTCAGTATTACTGGAACTGCGGCCTGGATCTTCATGCTGTTTGGTGTGAGTCAGAAGAAAAGTCGTTCCTAGGAACTTCCTCACAATGTGGCAAGTGCTCAGGAGGGTGGCTTTCTGTAGTTCTACGTATGTGTGATGATGCAGGTTTAATGCGGCCAGAGAGCTGTGCAAGCATTTTGGAATAACACCGGTACATGATATTACTATTGGAACTGTGGTGACTGATTCTAGTTTCCACAGGCGTTGTATTTCTATTGCCAGTTCTGTGTATTTTGATATCTTTGTGGCTATTGTTGTTTGCAGATTGGAGGTATTTGGACAAGCAATTTCTATAAGGGATGCGGATCTTTTTGATTTATCGATTAGAATAATATCTGGCCTATTGTTGCTGAGCGTGACATCAGTTATGACTTCTCGGTCCCATAGTAGTTTATATGAAGAGTTTTCGAGAATGGGTGGAGGTGTATATTTCCAATTATTATTATTATTATTATTATTATTATTATTATTATTATTAACAAATACATTGCAATTGGGAAATATCTCGATGGTAATGATCGCTTACAGTAAATTTAAAACACAATTACCAACAAAACAACAACTACTACTACTACTACTACTACTACTACTACTACAACAACAAGAATAGAAGAAGCAATTCGATGGGGATAACATATTATAAGAAATACTACCAGTTTAACATTCTATATCCAGCATCATCATACACAAATTCATACACAACTCAAGTTTTTACAGAGATTAACACTAGGGCTTACAATACTACAGGTTGAGCTTTCTACTAGCTTAACATTACAAGTAATAATAAATTAGAGTGAAAATATAAATACCCAACAACTACTACTACAACAAAAGTGCAACATGATGCACACAACTGTGTTCTGAATGTACTCTAAATTCTTTATCAGAAGGGTACACGTGGGGAAGAATTACGGGAGTTATGTGTTGGAGTCCACCGTCTAAGGTACAGATGTCAAACTGTGCTGTGCACTGGGGTACAAGTCCCTTCTCCTCAATCGGCTTGTACTTTCTTACATTGCTAACTCAGGTCTGTGCACGCCTACCAAGGACAGGATCTATTTATCAATCAATCAATACTGATCTGCATTTAGGGCAGTCACCCAGGTGGCAGATTCCTTATCTGTTGTTTTCCTAGCCTTTTCCTAAATGATTTCAAAGAAATTGGAAATTTTTTGAACGTCTCCCTTGGTAAGTTATTCCAATCTACCTGTTTTGATCTGTAAATAATGTTTAAAGCATACAGATACATACTGTAGGCTGTGGCATGAGGACTAACTCAGTAATTTGTTAGTGTGTGAAATCTTCGATGTGTTAGTGAGACGGTAAAACACAAATGTTATTCGTGTGTGTTTGCATATATGTACCTTCGTGTCAAGACTGTTCACTCAAGAGATGCTACTTTTATCGTGGGCTATTTTCTTCTTTGTTTTATTTTATAGAAACATGATGTTTTTCTGCAGAAGTGATATAAAAACGGTACAGTATTCGACATTATTGTGCTTCATAATTGTTCATAGCAGAGCTGCGCATGCTAAGCCCTTAAAATAATGAATGCCTTTTATTTTGTACTTCATTGTTTCTGGCATCATCTATAGTAATTATGTATTTCGCTGATACAAGGCATGTTGTTTCGCACATTTTATGAAAACGCCGTGTTGAACACGTTTAATTATGTATGTCTTACATGAAAGAATGGATACTGTACATGTATTGTACGAAGTACCGTAGTTATGAACTTGTAATGTACACCCCTCTAGGCTTGCTAGCACTCGCAACAGCGGTTTCTACTTCTTTGTTAACTGTTATGCTCTTCACACCGCTGAAACTATATAAATTAATGTATAAGCTGCCTGGAAAAGAAAACATTATCTTAACATAAATATACCGTATCTGTTTTGATCTGTTAATAATGTTTAAAGCATACAGATACATACTGTAGGCTGTGTTATTTATCCAAACTTAGTTTCGGCAGACTGAAGAAACATAACAGTTATAATTTAACTTAGTCGTAACTGAAAAGTTCAGTTATCATAAGAATAAAAGCTGTTTCTCATGCACGCAGAAATGTCAGTCAGCTTGTAACCTTCACATGCCTAGCTAAAGAAAGGCGTTCGTTTTCAATACCGATAATGCCATACTTCATAATATGCATCGTTTGATCATTATTGTTCTAATCTAACATTTTCTGTCACAAATATCTTCGTCTACTGTTAGTGATACGAGAAAAGGGGAGCCCAGAGGGAGCCCAATGTAACGCCATGTTACTCTAATTTTCCACTAGAATTATAAGACGTTGGCATACCAGAAACCTGGTAAATAATTCGGAGAATAGACGTACAATCTTCTTCTAAGATTTCTCGTTTAGGTGTCAACTTCTGGGGCATATCCCAATTCGCAACTAGATGTGCGGAGGAGACAAGTCACGTACGGGGCAGAGTGCACGGGTATAGTGAGTAAAGTTTCGGGTCCATGGTCAGCTTCGAGAAGGAACTGTAATTTCAAACGTTGTACAATTTAGATGCAATAAACCGCAGTTTTTCCTATATAAATCTACTTTTATTAGAGACACAATAATATTCAATAGGAAGTTTAGTGTGGGTGCTGTGAGCGCGTAAACACATTTTAGAGGAAAATTAGAGTAAAATCACGTTGCAATGGGCGACTCACCTAAGTCGAAACTGTGCAAGCATGCTCAGATCGATAGAGTGGATAAAAAAACCCAGGTAAAGTTTACTACGTGTCACGCTGAACGCACTGGAAATTACAGGGTACAACACAAGTGCTCAGCTCACGTGTCCAACGATTTTTTCCAAATGTCTTTATCACCAGAATCTCGCAAGGTGCCTCTCAACAACACACGTCAGAAACAAGACTGGCCGTTCACTCGATTATCTCTATTATCGATCCGAGTCGACTATGGATGTGGATGTTGCGGATGCTGTACTAATGACCTGAAAATGAATAACCATACGATAAACGTGCGTTTGGAGAACATAATTGTTGTATTACGTCACTACGCTACGAAGCCCGTGGCCGTGTCAGCAGCATAGCTAACCACGTTCGCAACCCTAAGGGTTACACTTATTAGAAATCACGCCAACGCTACCCTGGTTAAATATTCACCAGTAAATTATTTTTTAACTTATTTTGACTGCTTCAATTGGTACTTTAAACGGAACTGTTGCACATACATTTTTGTGCTTTATGCTGATCATACATTTTTTTAAGCGTGAAATCAACATGCACATCACAAACTGATATTTTTATTGAAGTCAGTTGCACATTTGTTTGCTTTTTTGTCTTTAAAACTTCATGATTTGTGGGAAAAATTAAATACAAAACAAGGGACTTTCTGACGCTACTCAGTGCAACTGCTATTGTCCACAGTCCCTACAAATAATGCTTGCGGTGGTCTGCACGCACAAAGTTCTTGTCACTTTTTCTGCACTTCTTCCATCTTCCGTATTTTGGACCCGAATCAGTTCTTGGATTATTTGTTCCCTGACGAAACGTGGGAATTTTTTCTGAAGAATTTACAACCGCTTCAATCATTTGTTTCTATTTTTAGTCGGTAGTATTCTTACCACCAAACGTTGATGAGCAAAACGAAAAAAGGGAGCTAATGGCCACCCTTGGGTACATTTTATTGAAATAATTAATAATATAACATTGAACATCAACACACAAGGAAAAAGTCATACCGCAGCTAGACTGGGTAAAAATACACCCACCCAAAAAAATCAAACAAATAAGTACGCTTGGAACTGAACGAGACTGAAGTAGGTGGAGCATACAAGGAAGCAGAAAGTTCAGGGCAGACTTGCAAACTTCTAGCAGATAAAATAATGTTTCCTTGGGTGAAATTTCACCCAGGGTAAAGTAGATTTTGAAATTACCTAGCTCTATGTGCAGCGATGAAAAAATACCGTATGGATCAGGGAGAGGACCTATAACTGTATTTGAGTTTTGTTGTATGTTTGAAATATGCTTTGAATACCCCTGACAGGCACCATGTTCTACTACCGGTATTGTTTGCACATGATGTGCGTACAGGTGTCACACACTCATGTGGTATGTTCACATGTGGCAAGGACTACATGCATGCTGATAGCATGTTTTTGTTCACACGCTGCAGACTTCCTAATGAAAATGTCGATCGCCCACTGTTGACACTGCATATTGAATGCTCACCTGCACTGCATTGTGTTACATTACATGGCATACTCAATCATTAGATGTTAAAATTTCTCAGAAAACCATAGAACAGCGAGTTTTATTCTTGAGTCATCATAAACAAATTGACATTGTTAGAAAATGGCCGGTCTGACTGTTTCAGACGGTGGAGCGCGAACCTCTTGAGGGCTAGTTGGCAGGTTCGGTTCGAATCTGGCGGTATTCGAGGGTGCAAAAATACACCGCCCTTGTGTCAGTGAACTTCTGCGTGGCAAAATTCCGACATCTTAGACCCACCGAAAACTGTAAAAATAGTTAGTGCGACGTAAAACGAATACTATTAGAATATAAATTAAGTTTTGCGTTCATGATTAGCTATCAAACAGGGTTGTTCTGAATTAAATATGACGATGATGTTGTTGACTTGTGAGTTAAACTTCACCATTGATCAATTACAGGACTGATAATTGAATGTGTAGTGAATAATTTCAACATATTTAGATGTATTCGCTGGAAGCAGTTCCTTCATGTCCACGGTATTGTAGATATAATGTTACCTGAAGATAGTCTATCTTCTTTGGCAATGACATGTTCGCATTAGCTGTTTGTATAAACAGACACCTCCCGTCTCCATGAAAAAGACGAAAGGGATCCAGCCACAGCTGTGAGGGATCGGGTGTGGAGTTTATCTGACGACTGTCAGATTAAAGTAACATTCCTTAAGCTGTCCCCTGCGAGCGCATTGCATCTAGCATTTGTTTTTCCACGACGCGGAGCGACGCCTCAAGGAGGGTGGCTACGGAAGTGTGGAGATGATAAAGACGAGATGTAATAATAGTGAGACGTCTGTCACACTTCTAATGCGTGTCGTCGCAAGTAAAATGAGGTTAGGTGATGACGCATATTCAGCGGGAGAGTGTAGTGGAATGACAAGACGTCCTAGATGCAATGTATTAAGGGCAGATATTCTCCATGCAAATAGTTTCCATACCTCTTTGCTGCATATTGAAGGCGGGAAGAAAGCCCATTCACTCATTGTAACCCGTTCCCTTTGTGAGGCACAATTGAAATCGACTATGTTATTAATAAACGAAATACCGCACTTTATTTGTGACATTATAAAGTAAATAGTAGAAAATATAATAATAGTGTCTCATTGTTGTTATATTAGAATCACTGATATAAGCTATTTAGCTATATTATTAAGATAAAGAACTAAATTTAAGAAGCTATAATCGACAATATTGATGCACTATGAAGGTAATCGCTACAGTCTCCAAGGAGTAAATCCCTAATGATGAAGATGATATGATGATGATGATGATGATGATGATGATGATGATGATGATGATGATGGTGGAGGGGTGGTGGTCACGACTGTCTTTCTTGCATGTTCGATCGAGATCACTCTGGTTAGACTCTAGCTGATTCATAGTAATCCATTCCTTGCCTGATAGATGATTTCAGACGCAACTATTTTCTGCAGCACTTTTCTCTCATGTCACCAACCGAACTTTAGATTAAAGCATCCGTCCAGGTTCGACTTCCGAGTGTGGTCACATTCTATGCTGTTTCATCTTAGAATAATTGAAATAAGTTCCATTTCTTAGCGATGGTGATGGTGGCTGTTGCTTTAATGCGAAGGTACACATTTCATTAAAATTTAATTAAATTATAATTTCATTTTCTGGTCTGAGTTTTCAATTCTAATGTTTATAATAAATGAACAAATAAAATCGATTATTTAAATAATATGCACTCATATATTTCCTGATGATTGCTATAAACAAAGTAATGAATATTTAAATGCTTTTCTTCAAAATGTTTAAATATGAAAATATCAAAAGCAATATCATCTAGATATCATTTCAAATAACATTTTTCTTCAATTTTGAACTTTGATTACTTTATGTAAATACACTAGCGGTAATGGAAAGTGTTACACCATGACGTTCCGCTACGATATTTATGAAACTTTCTGGAGATGTTCATCACATAATGATTAAACTGTCAGTGCATTCGTACCTATCCATCATTATCGTCATCATCAGTATGAGGTATGACCCCCACGAGTACAAACACACTCTTGTATTCGGTATGGCATGGAAGCAAACATCCTCGGAATGTCCACTTAAGGGATTTCTCGCCATGCCTAAAACACATGCTGTGTCAGTTCATGATTGCTCGCGGGAGGCTGGTATGCCCGTATACGTCTTCCCGTCATGGGTGACAAATCAGAGGACCGGGAAGGCCAGTCAACGATCCGTACATTCCTCAAGGAGTTTCTGGTGTGAACTGCAGCGTGGGCTCTTGCATTATCGTGGTGGAATATTCCATTTGGTACCTTCGTCATGAAGGTAATGACAACATGGTTTATCATTCTTGCCACATACTGGCGAGCATTTAGTCTTCCTACAACACGTACCAAATCCGTCCTGTTGTCACTTCCAATTACTCCCCACACCATGATTCCAGGAGTTGCAGAGATATGCGCCTCGATAATCACTTCTTCCTGTGACCTTACACCTGGTCGTGTACGGACATGCATACATCGATCTGACCGTCATAAACAGAAGTGAGACTCGACGCTGAACACCACAGATTGCCACTCAACGTCCCAGTAGACACTAGCTCTACACCATGCAAGTCTCCGTTGTCTGTGGTTTGGTATCAGCGGTAAAGAACACATGGCAGCTCGAGATCTCAACCCAGATTCCAGTAATCTATTTCCGACGGTTCGTGGTGACACTGTGTCTGTAACCTCTGCCCGCTGTTGTCATCCGTATGTTCGTCAGAGTCAGCGGACGAAATCTACGATCTTCTCGTGGTGTAGTCCTTCTGGAAGGACCCGTGGCTGCTCTTCGTGCCACACAGTTGTTCTGAGTCCACATCGTCACTATTCGTTCTGAAGTCATTGCAGTACAGCCAACTCTCTGCGCAATCTCTTGGTATGATACTCCCATATCACTCATGCCTTTCACGAAGTACGAAAGATGACGGTAAGCTGCCTTGCATGTCCTCCAGGCATGCTGGGTAGCGATATCTACCTGAAAATATACTGTAACGTTAGACACACCAAACAACCATCACGTACGCACCCCAGGAATAGCGGTTTCTTTTACTAACAGTTAGGTCGTACGAGGATGAAATTTTAATGAACATATCTCACAGGCATGGAAATACTGGGTATAAATTTGGTGGCATTCAGTCAAGGTGTTCATGGTGTAACACTTTCCATTTCCACTAGTGTATTTAGAAATGAAAGAGACATGCGATAGTTATAATCTTTTTATCAATGGTCGAACTATTAAAATAACAGAAGCGTACAAATTTCGCTGCAGAATGACAATAAACATTTCAGTTATGAAGAACTATGCGTAAAGTTTGGAAGTTAGGAAAATGAGCATTAACCTTTCCAAATGAACAATAGCTATCTCCCCATATTCCTGACCTCTTTAGTGGATTGTAAGGCCCATTTGTTTGCAGAGAGTACATATATGCTTAATATGCCATCTTGTTCAAAATAACACATAATAGTAAGCTCTAACTGTATTGTTATTATTTTTTTGCTAGTTGCTTTACGTCGCACCGTCACAGATAGGTCTTATGGCGACGATGGGACAGGGATGGCCTAGGAGTGGGAAGGAAGCGGCCGTGGCCTTCATTAAGGTACAGCCCCAGCATTTGCCGGTGTGAAAATGGGAAACCACAGAAAACCATTTTCAGGACTTCCGACAGTGGGGTTCGAACCTACTATCTCCCGAATACTGGATACTGGCCGCACTTAAGCGATTGCAGCTATCGAGCTCGGTAAACTGTATTATAGCATCGTACATGTCTGTCTCTTGTGTTCTTGGAATTCAACAATTTGTTATAGTATTGTGAATAGCCACCATCTCAGTAATTCAATAAATTTGTTGTAACTAGACTTCTGAAGAATAGTTTCATTTACTCCAGTTCCTCTTCTCACACCTCAATGGTATGGACATTACATGGTAGATTCAGTGAGTAGAAATCTCATCAGATGAAGACAAAATACCGAACTTACCTTATTGTAATTCTCATTCTATCTAAAAGTTAAATATTTGCTCTAATAGCATTACACTCTATGGATACTAATCGCTCATATCTCCCAAACTAATGGTTTTCCAGTATTTACTACATCCTTCTCTACATAATTTTCTTCAGTTTCCTCAGTTTTGTACATATTCACTTTGGAACATACCCAACAAATCCTTTCTCCGGTATTTGAAAAATCGTGTTCATTTGGTACAACATTCAACGCCTATAGTTAGATACATAAACGTTCTCTAGGTTTCAAGAAGGTTTTTCTCTGTTTTACCATTCTCGTGCACTGAGGCGACTGCCGGGAATGCCGGGACAGTTCGTAGTATAGGCCATAGTTACCAGTCCTTCTCCTTACAGTACCTTCACAGTTCGCTATCTCCCCGGCCTGAGATAAAGAATAGAAGAGCCTCGTACTCTTACGGTGCAAAATTAAAAAAAATAGTAGTAGTAGTCGAGTCTTTGATATGCTTCAGCAGCGTCATTGAACAGACCTCTTCACATGATTATGAGGGGTTACAAAGGAGGGGGGATATAGGTCTTTGCTAAGACCAGTTAGAGCATGGTTCCAGTGTATGGCACCTAGACCAGGAATCTCGGACATGAGAACTGGACAGGATCCGAATGAAAGTAGCACTATTTGTTCTTGGAGATTTCCGTCAAAAGAGTAGTGCTACGAAAATGTTGCGAACTTTGGGCTGGGAAGACTTTGTAGTAAGGAGACGAGCTGTTTGTCTAAGTAATATGTTCCGAGCTGTTAGTGGAGAAATGACGTGGAATGACATTAGTAGAAAAATAATATTTAGTGGAGGGTTCAAAAGCAGGAAAGATGACAATAAGACGTGAAAAGTAGAAAAGTACAAATTGAGCAGAGGAGTAAGGGATTGGAGAACTTTATTAAGGGGTATGTTCGGTAAATTTCCGAGTTATTTTAGAACATCCTTGATGATTGATTGAAGACAGCAGCCATAGGCTACTCTTTCCGGCGTAGTGAAGTGCTTCCCCATGGTTTCTGTTCGTAGCATCTAAATCATAGTAATTATGAACAGGGTGACCAAGTTATGCGTACAAATAAGAGGAAATCGCGCAATGAGGGCGCATGGGCGATATTATTAACAGTTTTGAAAATGAAAGTATGCTTTGCCTCTAATATACAAACTAATGCGTGCATCGTATGAATATAAAACTTAAGCCCCCATAATTATCGAAAATATTTGCATTCTTGAAGTGAATTTATAGATGAATATATGATATACGTGCTTATTTAAGGGGATATCAAGGGATATATACAAGACATTATTTCACCGTTACAAAGAAAATTATCTACTCTATACTGAAAAGTACTAGATAAAATTGTCATTTCTTGCCACTAAAGGTGTGCCGCCCATCTTAAGACGCAAAATAACGATATAATTTACCCTGGTTTAATATTCTTTCCCTCACAAAATTCAAAGCTATTACTTCCTTAAGAAAGTTAGCCACTATTGTTGAAGTACGTTTAGTGCGGAGCACGGGAGTGAACCTACTGTCATGTGTGGCACTTAAGGGACAGCCGCTCTCCTCGCGGGGTAATCTCAGCACGTCTCGACGGTCGCCTTGAAGAAGTCCCGGGAGAACGGCATCTCTGTGTACAGCATTGATCCTACATTGAATTATGGATGAAGGGTCAATGGTGGACCTACTGGAATATTATTACTCACTCTCAGAAAATAGAAGAAAGAAGAACGGATATCACGTCTTCATCTTCTTTGTAAGTCCATTCTATTTATTGAATTCTTTAATACGATCTTGTAAGTCGGAAATCACAGGTGATTGAGCAGATATAGCTTTAGACTATGCTACATAAAGAAAAACGTATCCATGTTATTGGCTTATATAGTAATGATTTTTCTGTTGTGTTAATATAGTGACAACGATTATTACTTTACACTCCTGTAAGCTACCTAAGTAAGTAACTCACTCAGAAACTACTAAAATAGCTCAAAGTATCCCATACATATCAAGGTCTTTCATGCGTAAATTTGGGAGATATGGATGGTTTTATGCTAAAGAAAACAAAGTGAAATGATTAAGAATTTGAGGTAAAGTTAAAAGCTTAACGAACGCTCCTTTTATGCTAGAGAAAACTGTGCGGTAGCTGTATTCTGACTTCCATTAAAGATATGTTTTGTTGTGGCTTACGACTGGTAAATACCGTACCATGCTTCACATTCCAACAAGTGAACTATGTCACTAAAGAAACTGACTTGTTCTTTCATTTTGCCTACGTGTATTCTGCAGGCACCGAAGTGTACGGTGGCGTGCTTTAATCATTTTCGGAGGCCACACATTCGAATCCCGGCCACGTCAGAATCGTTTTACTTGAACCTGACGACCGGTTTGAGGTCCACTCAACCTACGTGATTAAAATTGAGAAGCTATCTGTTGGTGAGATATAACTCGCGATCTAGCCAGGGATAATGACCGAGAGTATTGTCGCGCGGAGCACGCGTGGCCTGAAAATCTACAGGCTTTTGGGCTGAGGAGCGGTCACTTGGTAGGACAGAAGCCCATTAGGATTGGTAGCGCTAGGGGATATTTTTACTCTGTACCCTGGAGATCGCAGTATTAATCAGGAGAAGGTAAAGGATCTCAATAGATTATTGGCGTTGTTTTAAGCTCTAATAGAATAGTAGTAATTGCACACGTTTACTAGCACATCTGATGTTACTTTTCTATAGTTATATGACGATACTGCCCAATGTGGCGTGAATAAGCACATATGTAATTGGTCGTAATCTGTCTCGTCTTCTGTGTTACCGCTCCGTCATTTCCTCTCGGAAAGAACTGGCTACTTAGACCAATCATATACGTATTTTTACAATGGCAGATATACGGGTGGTTATACTGTAGTTAGTACAGTACAATAACGTTACATAATAAAGAATAGCTTATGTACGCGTGCCTCACTACGCAATTATACGTTGTATGCAGAGTTCCAAGTGAAGTAGTGTACACGTTGTGAATAACTAGTCATTCCAACTAAAATAAGACCATGACGTCAGTATTATTGTTAAGATACAATATTAACCGACTGAAATGTCGCGGTTAAAGCAGTTCCCTTATACGAAATGCTCGATGAAATTAAAAAGGGCTCAATTCCCCACCTTTCACGAACAGTACTACGCTGGCGATCAAACTGTGCCTAGTTTCAGAGCTGGAATTACCCAGCCACAAACAGCGCTGAACACTGCTCTGCCCTAGTCCGTTAAGTGAGCAACCTCCCCATTCCTATAACTATAACATATAACGGATCGAATAGCTGGAATACTGTGATGAACTAGTGTGTTTGGTACCAACAGTTATCAGACCATGTATGAACCAGAGGAATGGCATGAAAAAAGTCATCTGACTCCCCAGTTACTTCCCGCCAATATTTAGGCAGGTTGTCAAGCTGTTCTAGTGGGGTAGCAAGCTCCCATATCTCACGCAGTACGCAGCAGTAATGTCGGAAGTGAAAAGTAGCAGAAGAGACAAAGCACATGACAACAAACAGTAGCGAATGTAATGTTAATGTTGATCAATTTTATGGGCTTTTGATATTTCAGACCTTCACATTTAGTGGCTTTTCCCCCGACTCTGTTATATCAGGGCATCCAATGTAAAAAGAGTACTTCATCCTTCCATGGCTCTGTCTTCTCTTATCCTTCAAGCCATCATTCCTTCAAATACTTTTCTCATTTTTATAGTAACCTTAATAAATTTCCTTGTCGGTATCGGCTAATGACCACGCTCTACCATTTCTTCCGGTCAATATGCCTCGACTAACTTCCGTCGGAGTAGACAAAAGATTTTTCTCAGACGTCGTGAAAGTTCTAATATGGACTTCCGGTGTATTTGTAGATTCATATTTCTTCTCATATGAATTTCAAATTATTTCATGGTCATTTCTCCTAGAATCCAGTAATTATGATATATACGAGATGGCAACACAAACTACTAAAAATGAAAACAATTTTTATTTGGAAAAGACTTTAAAATGACTATTTGTTCATGAACGATAATGAGTTAAATTAAAATAAAATTTTACATTAGGAGAAAGCTGAATGACATGAAAGTGTTCTAATATTTATTTAAAACTGAAATTGTGTCGAATCAGCTATTTGACGGAGTCAAAAAATATTGATTGATTAATTACCCGTAACGTATGACAGTACAATAAAAGAAAGCTACGTTTAATGTTTATTAAAATATAAAATATTATTTCATTAATATAAAATCTCTTAATACAATAGGTATAGGTTTAATTAAGTCTTACAGGAGTCCAACTCCGATAGTATTGTTATTTCGGTCGATTAAATCACAACGTTGGTCCCAACCGTCATATGTGCATCAATATTAGGTGTTTGGTTTCGTAAAAATACAGAACACCTTGAAAGACTACAGCCAGGAAGTCCATATTCACAGGACATGTTCAATAGGATGTTCTACATAACCGATTAGCATTTCAGTTACCTAGGTTCAGCATGTGTCCTGTTGCGTAGTAGGCATTGGGACTTCCATGGGCACTGATAACTTGTTCCATGCGTGATGGCATCTACGCGTACAAGGCCCAAAATGGCGTCCTGGGGGTATAGCCACCCATGCTGCATTCATCTGGTTCAACAGTTCATCTTTGGGGATTGGCACGGGGTCACAGCGCTGCACCCGTCGTTTCACATGCCCCACAAATTTTCGATTTGCGACAAGTCCGGTGATCGGGTGGGCCAAGGCAACAGTCTGACAACGTGCGACGACCAGAAGGCACGCGTTCGTGCAGCAACATGTGGTCGCGCATTGTCCTGCTGAAATATGGCGTCTGGGGTGTCGTGCAGGAAGGGTATGGCTACGGTTCGCAGGATGTCATTCACGTAGGTCAAACTGGTTACAGTGCCCTGGACATGCACCACTGTGATTTGTGGTTATACCTATTAGCACCCGACACCATAAGGCCTTAAGGTGGCGCTGTTTGTCTTGTGCGAATGAAATCAATGTAATGCCTTTCCCCCTCTCTGCGGCGAACCAAAATGCGGCCATCATATTCAAACAAACAGAACCTGGATCAGTCAGAAAACACTGCTGCCATTCCTGTCCCCGGTGACGTCATTCCATTCACCATTTCAGTCTAGCGTGTTTATGCACATTAGTCAAATATAGGCGGAGAAGTGGACGACGTGCCGGTAACCCAGACCGTAATAAATGGCGACGGACTGTCACTCCTGATTGTGTAGATGTGTTATACTGTTCCACTGGTGCCCCAGAGCAGAGGAGGACGCAGATCTGTCCTGCGATGCCATTCGGATGAGGTGTCGATCTTCTCATGGGGTGGTCTGGGTGGTGCGGCCAGATCCATCTCGTCGTGTTCTACGGACGTCTGTGAACCATTCTGTACACACCCGTTGCATTGCCGACACACTTCGTCCCACACGAGCAGCTATTTCGCGGATGGATGCTTCACGTTCCCTGATGCCAATAATTCGACCTCTTTCGAACTCACCTCATTTGACGGTACGGTTCTCGCATACGTCAGCGAGGCATCCTGCACGTTTGCTCAAGTCACACTGATCCATTACCTCCGGTTTATAGTGACAACGAGAGCCGCAGGCAGATTTTACCAGTCGGTGGTGGTGCGCCGTGATATCGATGTGGATCTTGAACTTGAGTTCCGACATGGTTCAAATGCTTAATCATTTCTTCAGAATATACTAATGCACGTGCCCTGTGAATATGAACTTCCTATCTCTTGTCTTTCAAGATGTTCTAGCTTTTATGAACATGAGTGTACATAGATTAAGAATTATGTGTTTTAGAATTATATGTTCATATTTTATGTATTCCTGTTCATATTTATGTTCAGATCGCATGTATGGATCATTTCGCATTTTCTCATGGTATACTCCATCTTTAACTTTCCCCGCACAATAATTCATTTATCAAGAATTCAATGAATTCCATCCATAACTTATTATTCGTCCTCGGTCAATAAATGATTATTTACATTGGTTAAAATTGCATCACGAAGTCTTCAAAAATGAGTATTCACTTCTCACTAATGAAGTAAAAAGTAATCACATTATGAATGCGATCATACTTCAGAAAAGTAAATTTGAAAAATTAATATTCCTTGAAACGATTCATTACTCATATGCATAGACATTCGAGAGTTGGTGAAAAAAACCAACTTATACCCTTTGCAATCTATATACTTCAAGCAACACTAACTACAGCAACCAAATCTACTAATTGACATGGAATTCATTTTATGATTCAAGTCGGCTGGAATGTCCCCATATTTTCTTTCAACTCACTTGAAACTCCCTATGATAACTCTGATTAATCTTATGTATTCATCCTAAACACAAAATCATCTTGACTCATAATACTTCATGAGGAATATATGCAGAAGTGAGTGGCATCATTGTACGAAGTGCGAAATTATTTTTCCCTTAGTTCTCCGTTAAGATACTTATATTTCTTCGAAACCAGAGTATCAAATATGATATGACGACGCAAAAACTTCCCTTAAGTTAATAAGACACTATAATTATCAGGTGTTACTACGAAGAAATATATTCATCACCAATATAGCTTGTCAATTCCCATAATTATATACATCATCATCTCGATACACTCATGACATCACTTATTCAAAATTTCAAGACCCGTTATATTTATTTACTTTAGATGTTGAACTGAATATTCATTTCGATGACCCTGAATATGCCAAATAACACTTCTAATACTCTTACTATATAAGTAATATTTCACTTACTAACGTTCTTCGAAGATCCGATCATATTAACGTAATTCATGTTCCATTTCGTACTTATCAATTATGAGTAAAATCATGGTACCTGAATTAATTTATATCATGCAACTTGGTCATGTGTAACATATGATCGTTCCTTTGAAGACAATCCTTATCCAATATTTGATAATTATAGACCACAATGAGAACTCTTATCAATATATTTCGTTGAATGTTAAATTCATTTAAAAATACGTCATTCCATTGGGGACATAATAAGTCAGATAGAAATGGGTAATGAATATTTAACATATAAAGCATATGCAAGCCGTAAGTAATGATATCTCCCTTTTAACACGACATGGTACAGTAACATATATATATTCACTGAGATGTAGGCCTACTTATAAATAGTACTTTCGATTCGGTCTAAAGCATTGAAATTACATTTTAGCTCGGAAAGATAAATTATTGCCTTGAAGAATGACATATCCAACATTAGCGTAAATTATAAAGCATCTTGAAAATACGAAATGGACACTTATCTGAAGCTGATTCGATTTCCTCTCAGATAAAGGATATGTTCAACGATCCTCCAGCTGTGGCATCCGGCGCAATGCCATATTTTAGTGGCTTACTATACTATTTTATTATCTTTATAAGTATTATTGGTAACAATGTGCTAATCTTGTGATGATTTCTATGAGATTACAGCAATTTATGGTAATGATAATTTACTAATTTATTCCGTGACTTTGGACTTCATTATTTTATTTTGGCGTCATCTTGCCGTAAGTACGCTCCGTAAGTAAATTTCCATTGTGAAATGTTCATGTGACGTTTAACCTTAAGGTAATCAAAACAAACGAAAGTTGAAAAATGAAATGGCGTATGACTTTTAGTGCCGGAAGTGTCCGAGGATAAGTTCGGCTCGCTAGGTGCAGGTCTTTTGATTTGACGTCCGTAGGTGATAGGCGCGTCGTGATGACGATGAAATGATGATGAAGACCACACATACACCCAGCCCCCGTGCCAGCGAAATTAACCTATTATGGTTAAAATTCCCGACCCTGCCGGGAATCGAACCTGGGACCCCTGTCACCAAAGACCAGCACGCTAACCATTTAGCCATGGAGCCGGACAAGCACCAGTTAACACGACTGAACAATATTTTCATATTAACAGAGTTCGGTGTTGTTATGGACTAAGCAACAAAAATCTGCGTTCATCTGAGAATTAAATGTTAGGTCTCCCCATAACTGCCATTTCACCCTTTTATAGCCTAGATTGTAGAGCTTTATTCCCAACTTAACATACTGATTTTCAATACGTACTGTGGAGACAGTTTCTGTTCGAAGCTCGACTTTGATATGGATAACGCAACAAAAGTGTAAATCATGAATATCTCGGCTATCATAGCCTGTACGACATGGCTATATATGTCACAAATGATCTACAATTGTACTTTTTTATAATTTTAGTTATGTAATACTTATCGATAGAACTAATAATAACGCAGACATTTGTGAATTACATGTTAGATTTCCCCTTACCTACAATTTCAACCAGAGTGAATAAAATTATTTATAGCCTAGATTGTAATGCCTTATTCTCCGGCTTTACAAACCGATTCTGATTCAGTTCTGTCCAACCATTTTCTCTTGATGCTCGTATAGACAGACAGACAGACAGACAGACAGACAGACAGACACGGATGACGGAAAAATAGAATTTGCATTTGCTCCTTACTGTGGACACGACCGACATAGAAATACCATTATTTTTTAAAATTATGAGCAAAGTACAGACAAAACTCTTATTTTATATGTATGGATAGATAGATTTAAGGGAGCCTCCGTGGCGCAGACGGCAGCGCGTCGGCCTCTCACCGCTGGATACCGTGGTTCAAATCCCGTTCACTCCATGTAAGATTGGTGCTGGACAAAGCGGAGGCAGGACAGAATTTTCTCCGGGTACTCCGGTTTTCCCTGTCATCTTTCATTCCAGCAACACTCTCCATTCTCATTTCATAGCATTTATCAGCCATTAATAAATCACTTTGCGAGTGGCGACCCCATCGTACTGACAGCCTATATCTGATTCAGTCATTACATCCCTGACCCGGTCAATGACTGGAAAACAGGTTGTGGGGTTTCATTTTCATTTCAGGTAGATTTAAGGACTCCGCTATACAAGGGTACGGTATTAAGATGGTCCTCGCTTACTACTTCTTGTACGATTTTTATCTTGTACGAAAAGCCTATATCAGCCTATATGAATATTAAATTGCAGTAGATGTAACACAAAATACAACTACGATACAATTTCTAACAGGCTGCATATGTTTGAGAAAAGTAAGTGCAGTTGATTCACCCGGTAGATTATTGTGAAAGTCCCTTACAATACTCCCCACCTGATGCAATGAGAAAATATTTTCACTCATTCACATCTACAGTATAACATCTAGTTTATAAAATGTCTTCATCTCATCACACTATCACTTCCGTAGAGTAACTTTTGTTTCATATTCCAGTGATGTAAAGATAAATTGGCATGGAAATGAATTTACCCTCTTCTAGAAACACCGTCATTATCTATAGTAAGCGTATCCTGATATGATATAACGATCAGGCTACATTCATATATCGTGGTCAAATGTCTTGTGTATGAAGAATACGTGAAAAGTCAGTATGGATGGGGTGTCTACAGTAGCAGTCTGTGTCATAATTTGGGGGCTGTATATTAAGTATACCACCACCTGAAATGTTTCTGAACCGATAGCAATATATTAAAATAATGAGCACTCCTGCAGGTTAAATGAAAGTGAGAATGGGACCAATTTCATATTTTAGATGGTGTCATTTCCCCGGGGCTTCATTTTGGACTTTGCTGAACAGTTTTGGTGACAGTGGAATGAGAAAAAGCTATGGCAGGTAACATAAGAGAAGTGGCCTTGATAAAGGTACATTAACGACATTACTTTATCTAGCGTGAAAATGGAGAAAAATGGAAAGTCATCTTCAGATATGGTGGAGTTCCAATCTATTATCTACCAAATGAAAGCTAGTTACACGACCCATATCGTGCAGCCAAGTCGTTCAGTCTCGTGACTTTTTTCAGGACCATGTACAGATCCGTCATGCCAAGACCTGAAATGAAATTCGGCTAACCTCTCTACTTGATAATAACAGTGTGATTGTCAGTTACAAAATGATCTATTGTAATTTATTTATTTTCGATGCAAGGTTACAGTTTTTTATTTCAAGGTATTCATTGTGTCACACTTTCATGTTACCAAGTATCCAATCGGTTAAGTGCACGAGATAGAAACTTTTTAGGGACAATATGATTACATAACAGTCTGAATGTAGTCCAGAATACAAATAAATGGTCAAATTCTTGAATTACGGAGTTTCGAGCAACGTTTTGTGCCTGTTGACTGGTGTAAGATAGTGGAATGATCTCAGTGACTCTCGCCGTTGAACGTCCTTCTGTTCTGAAGTTAGCAGGTTCGATTCGGGTTGTCTGCCACATCTGACGATATTTATGAACGTTGGACAGCACATTGCAATAACAATAACATTACAATAACGACATCCTTGTTTTTTAAATACCATAGACGTTCAATAAACCTTAGAAAACCGAGCTCCATAGCTGCAGTCGCTTAAGTGCGGCCAGTATCCAGTATTCGGGAGATAGTAGTTTCGAACCCCACTGTCGGCAGCCCTGAAAATGGTTTTCCGTGGTTTCCCATTTTCACACCAGGCAAATGCTGGGGTTGTACCTTAAATAAGGCCACGGCCGCTTCCTTCCCACTCCTAGCCCTTTCCTGTCCCATCGTCTCCATAAGACCTATCTGTGTCGGTGTGATGTAAAGCAACTAGCAAAAAGAAAAAAAACACCTTAAAAACGCGCTGTTAGACTCTTAGTTTAATAATACATTCCAGAAGATGAAGACAAAAATTCAGTATGTAACCAGTCTCTTATTTCGTTTCTTCTTTTTCTTATCATTATTACTAGAAATGAAAATTATTTGATAGAACAGCGATGTGCGCTAAGATATATTTTATCCTGTTTTCATATTAGCTTTGAAAATGTGTAGATATTCTTCCGGAATTCACTACGGAATGTCTGTGATGTACAAGCGCTGTCATTAGGAATCTGATAAAAGCACCCCTTTGCGCCGGTGTGGCCACCTTCTTTCTGAATGGAGTGTGATTGCGAATCTCTCCTAGCAGAGGGAATCTTTCAAATCTCTCATACAAGGACAGTAAATCTTATGCCTTAAGCTTCAGTATATAACCTGCTTTAATTTTACTAAGACTAACATTTCAATTAGAAAATAGGAGAAGGTTTCCATGATACTAACTAAACTCCTTCTCACTATTTAGTTTACGGATAACTATAATATATTTCAGACAATAAATGGTCGTTAACTTTTGTAGTAAGTTATAGTATTTTCAAAGATACTCTATTTTCTTGGTTTCCAACACGTTAAAATACTCCTGTGGGTAAAAATTCCAGCGATTAAAAGAGAATATTATTCTTCTTATTATTTTTATAATTATGTGTATGTACTGCAGTTCAGGTAAACCTGAAAAGTTATATCCTGTTTGTGAAAATCTGTAAAACAGTTATGACAGTTGTTTGATTTTCGCAGAATTTTCAGCGTTTGTCTCTGTTGCTAGCAAGGCGAGCTATGTAGCTCGGCTGTCTACATTTAATACGGTTGTGGTCCATATTAGAATGCAAATTTACTCTCTTCATGTACGTTTGTGGTCTGAAAGTTCACAGTGCTTAGTTCGTCCCGTGTGTGTAGCTTGTCTTTCGAATTGTGCTTGCTCTCATCTGCAGCACTTATCCAAACCATCACACATTTCTCATGGATTAACGCAGTGTCAAATCAATTTGTTATGTCTACGTTGGAGACACAATCATACCTAGACACTGATGCTGATCATCTTAGTGTCTTTGTTCCTATGACGCCCAGTAAACTTTGAGCCTCCTTCGTGGTTGGACACATACGGTAACATTAAGTGCAAGAAGATAGAGTAAATTTTTGATTCCATATGATCGTTCAACGTCGATCTGTGGTGACGTCTGTCGTCCTTCACTCTTTAATCCAGATGGCATGGATCTTTCCATTGCGTTGTGGATGTTGCCTAATTTGCCCAGTTCTTTTGTTTTGTCCGTTTGTTTAATGAGTCGCAGCCAAAATATGCCTCAATAAGTTGTACAGATCTATGCTCGAGATCAAATTCAATTCAACGGCTAGCGTGACGTCTCCAGCGCATATAAAGTGCCCAGAAATGAAGAAATAAGTGACGTTATATACAAATAGCCAACGGCCGTAGCCGTGTTTAAACACCGCATCCCGTGAGATCTCCGAAGGTAAGCAACATTGGGCGTGGTCAGGAGTTGGATGGGTTGTCGCGCGCTGTTGGTGGGGGGGGTAAGGGAATGGAGGAGCGGAAATGAACTGGCCACCCTACCGCACGTAAACTCCGGCTCAGGAACACCTCTGCGGAGGTTCGGACCTACCTTCGGGCAGAATAACCCTTACATATATATAAATACTTACTGAGTACATTATCGAACCTGATGTACACGTGCATGGTGAAAAGCTTTAAATCGTGCCCTTGGAATTGGCTATCCAAGTATCATTCACTCTTTCCCAAAGATCATCAGCATTCACTAGCAATTAATTCTAAACTGCACTCATCGTTTGATAACGATCTGCA
Source organism: Anabrus simplex (assembly GCF_040414725.1). Taxonomy (NCBI): domain Eukaryota; kingdom Metazoa; phylum Arthropoda; class Insecta; order Orthoptera; family Tettigoniidae; genus Anabrus; species Anabrus simplex. The sequence continues at coordinate 1,212,045,149 of NC_090265.1, read as the reverse complement.
CATTTCCAATTGACTAAAATCACATTTCCAACTGACTAAAATCTGGCTATCATTTAGACTATGGCAGATGTACTGTAAAATGTTTTGTCCGTTAAAAAAAAAATGATCTCATTCATACACGCATTCCAGTCATTTCTTGCTGAAATATAGCACGAAAGTTGGCACGTGTTAACGGAAGTTCGTTTAGTCTCATGATACATGTTGACTATTCATCCCGAAGGCTGATTTGATACTCAGCAGCTCATAGATGGTCAAGAAGTCATTGAAGGTGCATACGAGGGAAATGAGTGAGGTAACTTCCATTTTCTTTCCTAACCGAGCCAGAATTTGCTTTACATATTAGTCGGCCAAACCCACTGATATGGTTACACCAACAGGTCCAGGCATTTCCACACCGTTCGTGACAGGAACCGACTCCATAAGGAAAGGCATTACTTATATTGCTCATACTCCAATCACTTTCATATTGTCAAAGCCAAGCATGAGACTGAGCCAGCTCAATGAAAGTAACGGATTTTTTCAGCCCATACCAAAAGACGTGGTGAACTGTAAGCACTAGGTGTCGTCAGCAAAGGTACTCTCTCATGATATCATTGTCATAATGGGTACTCATAGTTGT